>NC_055666.1:2646829-3314329 GCF_017976325.1 Chelmon rostratus
ATCAGGAGTAGCCCTCTATGTATTGGACCACAGGCAAACATTTGCGGTGGTCTGTGTCCTTATCTGCAATAATAAGAATAACATTTAGAGTCCATACAGCAGGTGAGTAATACTTACTTCTCAGTATGGTCTCAAATGCGTCCATCAAACTCTTTTCAAGGTAGGGTGGCAGCTGGAAATCTAAAATGTATTTGATTTCAGCCACCACCCTCTGCTGAACGTCCCTCCCAGTGAGAACATAAAGCATTAATTAAAGGTATTATCCACTGAGGCGTGCTTCTCAAAGACTGTTTCATAAAAATGCAACTGAATTGACAAAATTAACTTAGAACTTGATTGACAGCATGAGGAAGCTACTGTTGCTATTACTGTTATGTTTCTGTTGGTACAGAAAAAAATATGTGGCCACATTTTACAAAAAAAAAGGGAAACAGGGTTCCAGTGAGGTGCAGTGCTCCAGTGAGATGCAGTGTTCCAGTGAGGTGCCGTGAGGTGCAGTGCTCCAGTGAGGTACCAGTGAGGTTCAGTGCTCCAGTGAGGTGCAGTGCTCCAGTGACATGCAGTGCTCCAGTGAGGTGCAGTGCTCCAGTGAGGTGCAGTGCTCCAGTGAGATGCAGTGCTCCACTGACATGCAGTGTTCCAGTGAGATGCAGTGCTCCAGTGACATGCAGTGTTCCAGTGAGGTGCAGTGTTCCAGTGAGGTGCCAGTGAGGTGCAGTGCTCCAGTGAGGTGCAGTGTTCCAGTGAGGTGCAGTGCTCCAGTGACATGCAGTGCTCCAGTGAGGTGCAGTGCTCCAGTGAGATGCAGTGTTCCAGTGAGATGCAGTGCTCCACTGACATGCAGTGTTCCAGTGAGATGCAGTGCTCCAGTGACATGCAGTGTTCCAGTGAGGTGCAGTGCTCCAGTGAGATGTAGTGTTCCAGTGAGGTGCAGTGTTCCAGTAAGGTGCAGTGCTCCAGTGAGATGCCAGTGAGATGCAGTGTTCCAGTGTGGTGCCAGTGAGGTGCAGTGCTCTAGTGAGGTGCAGTGCTCCAGTGAGGTGCCAGTGAGATGCAGTGTTCCAGTGAGGTGCAGTGCTCCAGTGAGGTGCCAGTGAGGTGCAGTGCTCCAATGAGGTTCAGTGCTCCGGCGAGGTGGTCGGCTCAGGTGAGGTGCAATCTGGAGGACTGGATTTCCTGGATCTTTTACATTATACAAAGACAAAACAAATGTATTAAAATCATATCTTTGTTGCTGTGGTTTCTATAAACAAAGTTGTAAATGCTGCTTGGAAGGTCAAGGGGGAAACTACAAAGTTTGAGCCCTCATTGGAAAAAAAAGTTGCTACTGAAATGCAAAACTTTGAAGTACTCATTCTTTTACCAAAGAAATAGTTGTAAATTACATACATTTGTAATAAAATTAGATCAGGAGTAGCCCTCTATGTATTGGACCACAGGCAAACATTTGCAGTGGTCTGTGTCTTTATCTGCAATAATAAGAATAACATTTAGAGTCCATACAGCAGGTGAGCAATACTTACTTCTCAGTATGGTCTCAAATGCGTCCATCAAACTCTTTTCAAGGTAGGGTGGCAGCTGGAAATCTAAAATGTATTTGATTTCAGCCACCACCCTCTACTGAACGTCCCTCCCAGTGAGAACATAAAGCATTAATCAAAGGTATTATCCACTGACGCCTGCTTCACAAAGACTGTTTCATAGAAATGCAACTGAATTGACAAAATTAACTTAGAACTTGATTGACAGCATGAGGAAGCTACTGTTACTATTACTGTTATGTTTCTGTTGGTACAGAAAAAAATATGTGGTCACGTTTTACAAAAAAAAAAGGGAAACAGGGTTCCAGTGAGGTGCAGTGCTCCAGTGAGATGCAGTGTTCCAGTGAGGTGCCAGTGAGGTGCAGTGCTCCAGTGAGGTACCAGTGAGGTTCAGTGCTCCAGTGAGGTTCAGTGCTCCAGTGAGGTGCAGTGCTCCAGTGACGTGCAGTGCTCCAGTGAGGTGCAGTGCTCCAGTGAGGTGCAGTGTTCCAGTGAGATGCAGTGCTCCACTGACATGCAGTGTTCCAGTGAGATGCAGTGCTCCAGTGACATGCAGTGTTCCAGTGAGGTGCAGTGTTCCAGTGAGGTGCCAGTGAGGTGCAGTGCTCCAGTGAGGTGCAGTGTTCCAGTGAGATGCAGTGCTCCAGTGACATGCAGTGCTCCAGTGAGGTGCAGTGCTCCAGTGAGGTGCAGTGTTCCAGTAAGGTGCAGTGCTCCACTGACATGCAGTGTTCCAGTGAGATGCAGTGCTCCACTGACATGCAGTGTTCCAGTGAGATGCAGTGCTCCAGTGACATGCAGTGCTCCAGTGAGGTGCAGTGTTCCAGTGAGGTGCAGTGTTCCAGTGAGGTGCCAGTGAGGTGCAGTGCACCAGTGAGGTGCAGTGTTCCAGTGAGGTGCAGTGCTCCAGTGAGATGTAGTGTTCCAGTGAGGTGCAGTGTTCCAGTAAGGTGCAGTGCTCCAGTGAGATGCCAGTGAGATGCAGTGTTCCAGTGAGGTGCCAGTGAGGTGCAGTGCTCCAGTGAGGTGCAGTGCTCCAGTGAGGTGCAGTGTTCCAGTGAGATGCAGTGTTCCAGTGAGGTGCAGTGCTCCAGTGAGGTGCCAGTGAGATGCAGTGTTCCAGTGAGGTGCAGTGCTCCAATGAGGTTCAGTGCTCCGGCGAGGTGGTCGGCTCAGGTGAGGTGCAATCTGGAGGACTGGATTTCCTGGATCTTTTACATTATAATAAGACTAAACAAATGTATTCAAATCATATCTTTGTTGCTGTGGTTTTTATAAACAAAGTTGTAAATGCTGCCTGGAAGGTCAAGGGGGAAACCACAAAGTTTGAGCCCTTATTGGAAAAAAAGTTGCTACTGAAATGCAAAACTTTGAGGTACTCATTCTTCAACCAACGAAGTAGTTTTAAATTACATACATTTGTAATAAAATTAGATCAGGAGTAGCCCTCTATGTATTGGACCATAGGCAAACATTTGCGGTGGTCTGTGTCTTTATCTGCAATAATAAGAATAACATTTAGCAATAACATTTAGCATTAATTAAAGGCATTATCCACTGAGGCGTGCTTCACAAAGACTGTTTCATAAAAATGCAACTGAATTGACAAAATTAACTTAGAACTTGATTGACAGCACAAGGAAGCTACTGTTACTATTACTGTTAAGTTTCTGTTGGTACAGAAAACAATGTGTGGCCACGTTTTACAAAAAAAAAAGGGAAACAGGGTTCCAGTGAGGTGCAGTGCTCCAGTGAGATGCAGTGTTCCAGTGAGGTGCAGTGTTCCAGTAATGTGCAGTGCTCCAGTGAGGTGCAGTGCTCCAGTGACATGCAGTGTTCCAGTGAGGTGCAGTGCTCCAGTGAGGTGCCAGTGAGGTGCAGTGCTCCGGTGAGGTGGTCGGCTCAGGTGTGGTGCAATCTGGCAGACTGGATTTCCTGGATCTTTTACATTATACAAAGACAAAACAAATGTATTCAAATCATATCTTTGTTGCTGTGGTTTCTATAAACAAAGTTGTAAATGCTCCTTGGAAGGTCAAGTAGGAAACTACAAAGTTTGAGCCCTATTTGGAAAAAAAGTTGCAACTGAAATGCAAAACCTTGAAGTACTCATTCTTTTACCAAAGAAATAGTTTTAAATTACATACATTTGTAATAAAATTAGATCAGGAGTAGCCCTCTATGTATTGGACCACAGGCAAACATTTGCGGTGGTCTGTGTCCTTATCTGCAATAATAAGAATAACATTTAGAGTCCATACAGCAGGTGAGCAATACTTACTTCTCAGTATGGTCTCAAATGCGTCCATCAAACTCTTTTCAAGGTAGGGTGGCAGCTGGAAATCTAAAATGTATTTGATTTCAGCCACCACCCTCTACTGAACGTCCCTCCCAGTGAGAACATAAAGCATTAATCAAAGGTATTATCCACTGAGGCGTGCTTCTCAAAGACTGTTTCATAAAAATGCAACTGAATTGACAAAATTAACTTAGAACTTGATTGACAGCATGAGGAAGCTACTGTTGCTATTACTGTTATGTTTCTGTTGGTACAGAAAAAATATGTGGCCACATTTTACAAAAAAAAAAAGGGAAACAGGGTTCCAGTGAGGTGCAGTGCTCCAGTGAGATGCAGTGTTCCAGTGAGGTGCCAGTGAGGTGCAGTGCTCCAGTGAGGTACCAGTGAGGTTCAGTGCTCCAGTGAGGTGCAGTGCTCCAGTGACATGCAGTGCTCCAGTGAGGTGCAGTGCTCCAGTGAGGTGCAGTGCTCCAGTGAGATGCAGTGCTCCACTGACATGCAGTGTTCCAGTGAGATGCAGTGCTCCAGTGACATGCAGTGTTCCAGTGAGGTGCAGTGTTCCAGTGAGGTGCAGTGTTCCAGTGACGTGCAGTGCTCCAGTGAGGTGCAGTGTTCCAGTGAGGTGCAGTGCTCCAGTGAGGTGCAGTGCTCCAGTGAGGTGCAGTGCTCCAGTGAGATGCAGTGTTCCAGTGAGATGCAGTGCTCCACTGACATGCAGTGTTCCAGTGAGATGCAGTGCTCCAGTGAGGTGCAGTGTTCCAGTGAGGTGCAGTGCTCCAGTGAGATGTAGTGTTCCAGTGAGGTGCAGTGTTCCAGTAAGGTGCAGTGCTCCAGTGAGATGCCAGTGAGATGCAGTGTTCCAGTGTGGTGCCAGTGAGGTGCAGTGCTCCAGTGAGGTGCAGTGCTCCAGTGAGGTGCCAGTGAGATGCAGTGTTCCAGTGAGGTGCAGTGCTCCAGTGAGGTGCCAGTGAGGTGCAGTGCTCCAATGAGGTTCAGTGCTCCGGCGAGGTGGTCGGCTCAGGTGAGGTGCAATCTGGAGGACTGGATTTCCTGGATCTTTTACATTATACAAAGACAAAACAAATGTATTAAATCATATCTTTGTTGCTGTGGTTTCTATAAACAAAGTTGTAAATGCTGCTTGGAAGGTCAAGGGGGAAACTACAAAGTTTGAGCCCTCATTGGAAAAAAAAGTTGCTACTGAAATGCAAAACTTTGAAGTACTCATTCTTCAACCAAAGAAATAGTTTTAAATTACATACATTTGTAATAAAATTAGATCAGGAGTAGCCCTCCATGTATTGGACCACAGGCAAACATTTGCAGTGGTCTGTGTCTTTATCTGCAATAATAAGAATAACATTTAGAGTCCATCCAGCAGGTGAGCAATACTTACTTCTCAGTATGGTCTCAAATGCGTCCATCAAACTCTTTTCAAGGTAGGGTGGCAGCTGGAAATCTAAAATGTATTGATTTCAGCCACCACCCTCTGCTGAACGTCCCTACCCAGTGAGAACATAAAGTATTAATTAAAGGTATTATCCACTGACGCCTGCTTCACAAAGACTGTTTCATAAAAATGCAACTGAATTGACAAAATTAACTTAGAACTTGATTGACAGCATGAGGAAGCTACTGTTACTATTACTGTTATGTTTCTGTTGGTACAGAAAAAAATATGTGGTCACGTTTTACAAAAAAAAGGGAAACAGGGTTCCAGTGAGGTGCAGTGCTCCAGTGAGATGCAGTGTTCCAGTGAGGTGCCAGTGAGGTGCAGTGCTCCAGTGAGGTACCAGTGAGGTTCAGTGCTCCAGTGAGGTTCAGTGCTCCAGTGAGGTGCAGTGCTCCAGTGACGTGCAGTGCTCCAGTGAGGTGCAGTGCTCCAGTGAGATGCAGTGTTCCAGTGAGATGCAGTGCTCCACTGACATGCAGTGTTCCAGTGAGATGCAGTGCTCCAGTGACATGCAGTGTTCCAGTGAGGTGCAGTGTTCCAGTGAGGTGCCAGTGAGGTGCAGTGCTCCAGTGAGATGCAGTGTTCCAGTGAGATGCAGTGCTCCACTGACATGCAGTGTTCCAGTGAGGTGCAGTGCTCCAGTGAGATGTAGTGTTCCAGTGAGGTGCAGTGTTCCAGTAAGGTGCAGTGCTCCACTGACATGCAGTGTTCCAGTGAGATGCAGTGCTCCACTGACATGCAGTGTTCCAGTGAGATGCAGTGCTCCAGTGACATGCAGTGCTCCAGTGAGGTGCAGTGTTCCAGTGAGGTGCCAGTGAGGTGCAGTGCACCAGTGAGGTGCAGTGTTCCAGTGAGGTGCAGTGCTCCAGTGAGATGTAGTGTTCCAGTGAGGTGCAGTGTTCCAGTAAGGTGCAGTGCTCCAGTGAGATGCCAGTGAGATGCAGTGTTCCAGTGAGGTGCCAGTGAGGTGCAGTGCTCCAGTGAGATGCAGTGCTCCACTGACATGCAGTGTTCCAGTGAGATGCAGTGCTCCAGTGACATGCAGTGTTCCAGTGAGGTGCAGTGCTCCAGTGAGGTGCCAGTGAGATGCAGTGTTCCAGTGAGGTGCAGTGCTCCAGTGAGGTTCAGTGCTCCGGCGAGGTGGTCGGCTCAGGTGAGGTGCAATCTGGAGGACTGGATTTCCTGGATCTTTTACATTATAATAAGACTAAACAAATGTATTCAAATCATATCTTTGTTGCTGTGGTTTCTATAAACAAAGTTGTAAATGCTGCCTGGAAGGTCAAGGGGGAAACCACAAAGTTTGAGCCCTTATTGGAAAAAAAGTTGCTACTGAAATGCAAAACTTTGCGGTACTCATTCTTCAACCAAAGAAATAGTTTTAAATTACATACATTTGTAATAAAATTAGATCAGGAGTAGCCCTCTATGTATTGGACCATAGGCAAACATTTGCGGTGGTCTGTGTCTTTATCTGCAATAATAAGAATAACATTTAGCAATAACATTAGCATTAATTAAAGGCATTATCCACTGAGGCGTGCTTCACAAAGACTGTTTCATAAAAATGCAACTGAATTGACAAAATTAACTTAGAACTTGATTGACAGCACGAGGAAGCTACTGTTACTATTACTGTTAAGTTTCTGTTGGTACAGAAAACAATGTGTGGCCACGTTTTACAAAAAAAAAAGGGAAACAGGGTTCCAGTGAGGTGCAGTGCTCCAGTGAGATGCAGTGTTCCAGTGAGGTGCAGTGTTCCAGTAATGTGCAGTGCTCCAGTGAGGTGCAGTGCTCCAGTGACATGCAGTGTTCCAGTGAGGTGCAGTGCTCCAGTGAGGTGCCAGTGAGGTGCATTGCTCCGGTGAGGTGGTCGGCTCAGGTGTGGTGCAATCTGGCAGACTGGATTTCCTGGATCTTTTACATGATACCAAGACAAAACAAATGTATTCAAATCATATCTTTGTTGCTGTGGTTTCTATAAACAAAGTTGTAAATGCTCCTTGGAAGGTCAAGTAGGAAACTACAAAGTTTGAGCCCTATTTGGAAAAAAAGTTGCAACTGAAATGCAAAACCTTGAAGTACTCATTCTTTTACCAAAGAAATAGTTGTAAATTACATACATTTGTAATAAAATTAGATCAGGAGTAGCCCTCTATGTATTGGACCACAGGCAAACATTTGCAGTGGTCTGTGTCTTTATCTGCAATAATAAGAATAACATTTAGAGTCCATACAGCAGGTGAGCAATACTTACTTCTCAGTATGGTCTCAAATGCGTCCATCAAACTCTTTTCAAGGTAGGGTGGCAGCTGGAAATCTAAAATGTATTTGATTTCAGCCACCACCCTCTACTGAACGTCCCTCCCAGTGAGAACATAAAGCATTAATCAAAGGTATTATCCACTGACGCCTGCTTCACAAAGACTGTTTCATAGAAATGCAACTGAATTGACAAAATTAACTTAGAACTTGATTGACAGCATGAGGAAGCTACTGTTGCTATTACTGTTATGTTTCTGTTGGTACAGAAAAAAATATGTGGCCACATTTTACAAAAAAAAAAAGGGAAACAGGGTTCCAGTGAGGTGCAGTGCTCCAGTGAGATGCAGTGTTCCAGTGAGGTGCCAGTGAGGTGCAGTGCTCCAGTGAGGTACCAGTGAGGTTCAGTGCTCCAGTGAGGTGCAGTGCTCCGGTGACATGCAGTGCTCCAGTGAGGTGCAGTGCTCCAGTGAGGTGCAGTGCTCCAGTGAGATGCAGTGCTCCACTGACATGCAGTGTTCCAGTGAGATGCAGTGCTCCAGTGACATGCAGTGTTCCAGTGAGGTGCAGTGTTCCAGTGAGGTGCAGTGCTCCAGTGAGGTGCAGTGTTCCAGTGAGGTGCAGTGCTCCAGTGACATGCAGTGCTCCAGTGAGGTGCAGTGCTCCAGTGAGATGCAGTGTTCCAGTGAGATGCAGTGCTCCACTGACATGCAGTGTTCCAGTGAGATGCAGTGCTCCAGTGACATGCAGTGTTCCAGTGAGGTGCAGTGCTCCAGTGAGATGTAGTGTTCCAGTGAGGTGCAGTGTTCCAGTAAGGTGCAGTGCTCCAGTGAGATGCCAGTGAGATGCAGTGTTCCAGTGTGGTGCCAGTGAGGTGCAGTGCTCCAGTGAGGTGCAGTGCTCCAGTGAGGTGCCAGTGAGATGCAGTGTTCCAGTGAGGTGCAGTGCTCCAGTGAGGTGCCAGTGAGGTGCAGTGCTCCAATGAGGTTCAGTGCTCCGGCGAGGTGGTCGGCTCAGGTGAGGTGCAATCTGGAGGACTGGATTTCCTGGATCTTTTACATTATACAAAGACAAAACAAATGTATTCAAATCATATCTTTGTTGCTGTGGTTTCTATAAACAAAGTTGTAAATGCTGCTTGGAAGGTCAAGGGGGAAACTACAAAGTTTGAGCCCTCATTGGAAAAAAAAGTTGCTACTGAAATGCAAAACTTTGAAGTACTCATTCTTCAACCAAAGAAATAGTTTTAAATTACATACATTTGTAATAAAATTAGATCAGGAGTAGCCCTCCATGTATTGGACCACAGGCAAACATTTGCAGTGGTCTGTGTCTTTATCTGCAATAATAAGAATAACATTTAGCAATAACATTTAGCATTAATTAAAGGCATTATCCACTGAGGCGTGCTTCACAAAGACTGTTTCATAAAAATGCAACTGAATTGACAAAATTAACTTAGAACTTGATTGACAGCACAAGGAAGCTACTGTTACTATTACTGTTAAGTTTCTGTTGGTACAGAAAACAATGTGTGGCCACGTTTTACAAAAAAAAAAAGGGAAACAGGGTTCCAGTGAGGTGCAGTGCTCCAGTGAGATGCAGTGTTCCAGTGAGGTGCAGTGTTCCAGTAATGTGCAGTGCTCCAGTGAGGTGCAGTGCTCCAGTGACATGCAGTGTTCCAGTGAGGTGCAGTGCTCCAGTGAGGTGCCAGTGAGGTGCAGTGCTCCGGTGAGGTGGTCGGCTCAGGTGTGGTGCAATCTGGCAGACTGGATTTCCTGGATCTTTTACATTATACAAAGACAAAACAAATGTATTCAAATCATATCTTTGTTGCTGTGGTTTCTATAAACAAAGTTGTAAATGCTGCTTGGAAGGTCAAGGGGTAAACTACAAAGTTTGAGCCCTAATTGGAAAAAAAGTTGCTACTGAAATGCAAAACCTTGAAGTACTCATTCTTTTACCAAAGAAATAGTTTTAAATTACATACATTTGTAATAAAATTAGATCAGGAGTAGCCCTCTATGTATTGGACCACAGGCAAACATTTGCGGTGGTCTGTGTCCTTATCTGCAATAATAAGAATAACATTTAGAGTCCATACAGCAGGTGAGTAATACTTACTTCTCAGTATGGTCTCAAATGCGTCCATCAAACTCTTTTCAAGGTAGGGTGGCAGCTGGAAATCTAAAATGTATTTGATTTCAGCCACCACCCTCTGCTGAACGTCCCTCCCAGTGAGAACATAAAGCATTAATTAAAGGTATTATCCACTGAGGCGTGCTTCTCAAAGACTGTTTCATAAAAATGCAACTGAATTGACAAAATTAACTTAGAACTTGATTGACAGCATGAGGAAGCTACTGTTGCTATTACTGTTATGTTTCTGTTGGTACAGAAAAAAATATGTGGCCACATTTTACAAAAAAAAAAAGGGAAACAGGGTTCCAGTGAGGTGCAGTGCTCCAGTGAGATGCAGTGTTCCAGTGAGGTGCCAGTGAGGTGCAGTGCTCCAGTGAGGTACCAGTGAGGTTCAGTGCTCCAGTGAGGTGCAGTGCTCCAGTGACATGCAGTGCTCCAGTGAGGTGCAGTGCTCCAGTGAGGTGCAGTGCTCCAGTGAGATGCAGTGCTCCACTGACATGCAGTGTTCCAGTGAGATGCAGTGCTCCAGTGACATGCAGTGTTCCAGTGAGGTGCAGTGTTCCAGTGAGGTGCAGTGCTCCAGTGAGGTGCAGTGTTCCAGTGAGGTGCAGTGCTCCAGTGACATGCAGTGCTCCAGTGAGGTGCAGTGCTCCAGTGAGATGCAGTGTTCCAGTGAGATGCAGTGCTCCACTGACATGCAGTGTTCCAGTGAGATGCAGTGCTCCAGTGACATGCAGTGTTCCAGTGAGGTGCAGTGCTCCAGTGAGATGTAGTGTTCCAGTGAGGTGCAGTGTTCCAGTAAGGTGCAGTGCTCCAGTGAGATGCCAGTGAGATGCAGTGTTCCAGTGTGGTGCCAGTGAGGTGCAGTGCTCTAGTGAGGTGCAGTGCTCCAGTGAGGTGCCAGTGAGATGCAGTGTTCCAGTGAGGTGCAGTGCTCCAGTGAGGTGCCAGTGAGGTGCAGTGCTCCAATGAGGTTCAGTGCTCCGGCGAGGTGGTCGGCTCAGGTGAGGTGCAATCTGGAGGACTGGATTTCCTGGATCTTTTACATTATACAAAGACAAAACAAATGTATTAAAATCATATCTTTGTTGCTGTGGTTTCTATAAACAAAGTTGTAAATGCTGCTTGGAAGGTCAAGGGGGAAACTACAAAGTTTGAGCCCTCATTGGAAAAAAAAGTTGCTACTGAAATGCAAAACTTTGAAGTACTCATTCTTCAACCAAAGAAATAGTTTTAAATTACATACATTTGTAATAAAATTAGATCAGGAGTAGCCCTCCATGTATTGGACCACAGGCAAACATTTGCAGTGGTCTGTGTCTTTATCTGCAATAATAAGAATAACATTTAGAGTCCATCCAGCAGGTGAGCAATACTTACTTCTCAGTATGGTCTCAAATGCGTCCATCAAACTCTTTTCAAGGTAGGGTGGCAGCTGGAAATCTAAAATGTATTTGATTTCAGCCACCACCCTCTGCTGAACGTCCCTACCCAGTGAGAACATAAAGTATTAATTAAAGGTATTATCCACTGACGCCTGCTTCACAAAGACTGTTTCATAAAAATGCAACTGAATTGACAAAATTAACTTAGAACTTGATTGACAGCATGAGGAAGCTACTGTTACTATTACTGTTATGTTTCTGTTGGTACAGAAAAAAATATGTGGTCACGTTTTACAAAAAAAAAGGGAAACAGGGTTCCAGTGAGGTGCAGTGCTCCAGTGAGATGCAGTGTTCCAGTGAGGTGCCAGTGAGGTGCAGTGCTCCAGTGAGGTACCAGTGAGGTTCAGTGCTCCAGTGAGGTTCAGTGCTCCAGTGAGGTGCAGTGCTCCAGTGACGTGCAGTGCTCCAGTGAGGTGCAGTGCTCCAGTGAGATGCAGTGTTCCAGTGAGATGCAGTGCTCCACTGACATGCAGTGTTCCAGTGAGATGCAGTGCTCCAGTGACATGCAGTGTTCCAGTGAGGTGCAGTGTTCCAGTGAGGTGCCAGTGAGGTGCAGTGCTCCAGTGAGATGCAGTGTTCCAGTGAGATGCAGTGCTCCACTGACATGCAGTGTTCCAGTGAGGTGCAGTGCTCCAGTGAGATGTAGTGTTCCAGTGAGGTGCAGTGTTCCAGTAAGGTGCAGTGCTCCACTGACATGCAGTGTTCCAGTGAGATGCAGTGCTCCACTGACATGCAGTGTTCCAGTGAGATGCAGTGCTCCAGTGACATGCAGTGCTCCAGTGAGGTGCAGTGCACCAGTGAGGTGCAGTGTTCCAGTGAGGTGCAGTGCTCCAGTGAGATGTAGTGTTCCAGTGAGGTGCAGTGTTCCAGTAAGGTGCAGTGCTCCAGTGAGATGCCAGTGAGATGCAGTGTTCCAGTGAGGTGCCAGTGAGGTGCAGTGCTCCAGTGAGATGCAGTGCTCCACTGACATGCAGTGTTCCAGTGAGATGCAGTGCTCCAGTGACATGCAGTGTTCCAGTGAGGTGCAGTGCTCCAGTGAGGTGCCAGTGAGATGCAGTGTTCCAGTGAGGTGCAGTGCTCCAGTGAGGTTCAGTGCTCCGGCGAGGTGGTCGGCTCAGGTGAGGTGCAATCTGGAGGACTGGATTTCCTGGATCTTTTACATTATAATAAGACTAAACAAATGTATTCAAATCATATCTTTGTTGCTGTGGTTTCTATAAACAAAGTTGTAAATGCTGCCTGGAAGGTCAAGGGGGAAACCACAAAGTTTGAGCCCTTATTGGAAAAAAAGTTGCTACTGAAATGCAAAACTTTGAGGTACTCATTCTTCAACCAAAGAAATAGTTTTAAATTACATACATTTGTAATAAAATTAGATCAGGAGTAGCCCTCTATGTATTGGACCATAGGCAAACATTTGCGGTGGTCTGTGTCTTTATCTGCAATAATAAGAATAACATTTAGCAATAACATTTAGCATTAATTAAAGGCATTATCCACTGAGGCGTGCTTCACAAAGACTGTTTCATAAAAATGCAACTGAATTGACAAAATTAACTTAGAACTTGATTGACAGCACGAGGAAGCTACTGTTACTATTACTGTTAAGTTTCTGTTGGTACAGAAAACAATGTGTGGCCACGTTTTACAAAAAAAAAAGGGAAACAGGGTTCCAGTGAGGTGCAGTGCTCCAGTGAGATGCAGTGTTCCAGTGAGGTGCAGTGTTCCAGTAATGTGCAGTGCTCCAGTGAGGTGCAGTGCTCCAGTGACATGCAGTGTTCCAGTGAGGTGCAGTGCTCCAGTGAGGTGCCAGTGAGGTGCATTGCTCCGGTGAGGTGGTCGGCTCAGGTGTGGTGCAATCTGGCAGACTGGATTTCCTGGATCTTTTACATGATACCAAGACAAAACAAATGTATTCAAATCATATCTTTGTTGCTGTGGTTTCTATAAACAAAGTTGTAAATGCTCCTTGGAAGGTCAAGTAGGAAACTACAAAGTTTGAGCCCTATTTGGAAAAAAAGTTGCAACTGAAATGCAAAACCTTGAAGTACTCATTCTTTTACCAAAGAAATAGTTGTAAATTACATACATTTGTAATAAAATTAGATCAGGAGTAGCCCTCTATGTATTGGACCACAGGCAAACATTTGCAGTGGTCTGTGTCTTTATCTGCAATAATAAGAATAACATTTAGAGTCCATACAGCAGGTGAGCAATACTTACTTCTCAGTATGGTCTCAAATGCGTCCATCAAACTCTTTTCAAGGTAGGGTGGCAGCTGGAAATCTAAAATGTATTTGATTTCAGCCACCACCCTCTACTGAACGTCCCTCCCAGTGAGAACATAAAGCATTAATCAAAGGTATTATCCACTGACGCCTGCTTCACAAAGACTGTTTCATAGAAATGCAACTGAATTGACAAAATTAACTTAGAACTTGATTGACAGCATGAGGAAGCTACTGTTGCTATTACTGTTATGTTTCTGTTGGTACAGAAAAAAAATATGTGGCCACATTTTACAAAAAAAAAAAGGGAAACAGGGTTCCAGTGAGGTGCAGTGCTCCAGTGAGATGCAGTGTTCCAGTGAGGTGCCAGTGAGGTGCAGTGCTCCAGTGAGGTACCAGTGAGGTTCAGTGCTCCAGTGAGGTGCAGTGCTCCAGTGAGATGCAGTGCTCCAGTGAGGTGCAGTGCTCCAGTGAGATGCAGTGCTCCAGTGAGGTGCCAGTGAGATGCAGTGTTCCAGTGAGGTGCAGTGTTCCAGTGAGATGCAGTGCTCCACTGACATGCAGTGTTCCAGTGAGATGCAGTGCTCCAGTGACATGCAGTGTTCCAGTGAGGTGCAGTGCTCCAGTGAGATGTAGTGTTCCAGTGAGGTGCAGTGTTCCAGTAAGGTGCAGTGCTCCAGTGAGATGCCAGTGAGATGCAGTGTTCCAGTGTGGTGCCAGTGAGGTGCAGTGCTCCAGTGAGGTGCAGTGCTCCAGTGAGGTGCCAGTGAGATGCAGTGTTCCAGTGAGGTGCAGTGCTCCAGTGAGGTGCCAGTGAGGTGCAGTGCTCCAATGAGGTTCAGTGCTCCGGCGAGGTGGTCGGCTCAGGTGAGGTGCAATCTGGAGGACTGGATTTCCTGGATCTTTTACATTATACAAAGACAAAACAAATGTATTCAAATCATATCTTTGTTGCTGTGGTTTCTATAAACAAAGTTGTAAATGCTGCTTGGAAGGTCAAGGGGGAAACTACAAAGTTTGAGCCCTCATTGGAAAAAAAGTTGCTACTGAAATGCAAAACTTTGAAGTACTCATTCTTCAACCAAAGAAATAGTTTTAAATTACATACATTTGTAATAAAATTAGATCAGGAGTAGCCCTCCATGTATTGGACCACAGGCAAACATTTGCAGTGGTCTGTGTCTTTATCTGCAATAATAAGAATAACATTTAGCAATAACATTTAGCATTAATTAAAGGCATTATCCACTGAGGCGTGCTTCACAAAGACTGTTTCATAAAAATGCAACTGAATTGACAAAATTAACTTAGAACTTGATTGACAGCACAAGGAAGCTACTGTTACTATTACTGTTAAGTTTCTGTTGGTACAGAAAACAATGTGTGGCCACGTTTTACAAAAAAAAAAGGGAAACAGGGTTCCAGTGAGGTGCAGTGCTCCAGTGAGATGCAGTGTTCCAGTGAGGTGCAGTGTTCCAGTAATGTGCAGTGCTCCAGTGAGGTGCAGTGCTCCAGTGACATGCAGTGTTCCAGTGAGGTGCAGTGCTCCAGTGAGGTGCCAGTGAGGTGCAGTGCTCCGGTGAGGTGGTCGGCTCAGGTGTGGTGCAATCTGGCAGACTGGATTTCCTGGATCTTTTACATTATACAAAGACAAAACAAATGTATTCAAATCATATCTTTGTTGCTGTGGTTTCTATAAACAAAGTTGTAAATGCTGCTTGGAAGGTCAAGGGGTAAACTACAAAGTTTGAGCCCTAATTGGAAAAAAAGTTGCTACTGAAATGCAAAACCTTGAAGTACTCATTCTTTTACCAAAGAAATAGTTTTAAATTACATACATTTGTAATAAAATTAGATCAGGAGTAGCCCTCTATGTATTGGACCACAGGCAAACATTTGCGGTGGTCTGTGTCCTTATCTGCAATAATAAGAATAACATTTAGAGTCCATACAGCAGGTGAGTAATACTTACTTCTCAGTATGGTCTCAAATGCGTCCATCAAACTCTTTTCAAGGTAGGGTGGCAGCTGGAAATCTAAAATGTATTTGATTTCAGCCACCACCCTCTGCTGAACGTCCCTCCCAGTGAGAACATAAAGCATTAATTAAAGGTATTATCCACTGAGGCGTGCTTCTCAAAGACTGTTTCATAAAAATGCAACTGAATTGACAAAATTAACTTAGAACTTGATTGACAGCATGAGGAAGCTACTGTTGCTATTACTGTTATGTTTCTGTTGGTACAGAAAAAAATATGTGGCCACATTTTACAAAAAAAAAAGGGAAACAGGGTTCCAGTGAGGTGCAGTGCTCCAGTGAGATGCAGTGTTCCAGTGAGGTGCCAGTGAGGTGCAGTGCTCCAGTGAGGTACCAGTGAGGTTCAGTGCTCCAGTGAGGTGCAGTGCTCCAGTGACATGCAGTGCTCCAGTGAGGTGCAGTGCTCCAGTGAGGTGCAGTGCTCCAGTGAGATGCAGTGCTCCACTGACATGCAGTGTTCCAGTGAGATGCAGTGCTCCAGTGACATGCAGTGTTCCAGTGAGGTGCAGTGTTCCAGTGAGGTGCAGTGCTCCAGTGAGGTGCAGTGTTCCAGTGAGGTGCAGTGCTCCAGTGACATGCAGTGCTCCAGTGAGGTGCAGTGCTCCAGTGAGATGCAGTGTTCCAGTGAGATGCAGTGCTCCACTGACATGCAGTGTTCCAGTGAGATGCAGTGCTCCAGTGACATGCAGTGTTCCAGTGAGGTGCAGTGCTCCAGTGAGATGTAGTGTTCCAGTGAGGTGCAGTGTTCCAGTAAGGTGCAGTGCTCCAGTGAGATGCCAGTGAGATGCAGTGTTCCAGTGTGGTGCCAGTGAGGTGCAGTGCTCTAGTGAGGTGCAGTGCTCCAGTGAGGTGCCAGTGAGATGCAGTGTTCCAGTGAGGTGCAGTGCTCCAGTGAGGTGCCAGTGAGGTGCAGTGCTCCAATGAGGTTCAGTGCTCCGGCGAGGTGGTCGGCTCAGGTGAGGTGCAATCTGGAGGACTGGATTTCCTGGATCTTTTACATTATACAAAGACAAAACAAATGTATTAAAATCATATCTTTGTTGCTGTGGTTTCTATAAACAAAGTTGTAAATGCTGCTTGGAAGGTCAAGGGGGAAACTACAAAGTTTGAGCCCTCATTGGAAAAAAAAGTTGCTACTGAAATGCAAAACTTTGAAGTACTCATTCTTCAACCAAAGAAATAGTTTTAAATTACATACATTTGTAATAAAATTAGATCAGGAGTAGCCCTCCATGTATTGGACCACAGGCAAACATTTGCAGTGGTCTGTGTCTTTATCTGCAATAATAAGAATAACATTTAGAGTCCATCCAGCAGGTGAGCAATACTTACTTCTCAGTATGGTCTCAAATGCGTCCATCAAACTCTTTTCAAGGTAGGGTGGCAGCTGGAAATCTAAAATGTATTTGATTTCAGCCACCACCCTCTGCTGAACGTCCCTACCCAGTGAGAACATAAAGTATTAATTAAAGGTATTATCCACTGACGCCTGCTTCACAAAGACTGTTTCATAAAAATGCAACTGAATTGACAAAATTAACTTAGAACTTGATTGACAGCATGAGGAAGCTACTGTTACTATTACTGTTATGTTTCTGTTGGTACAGAAAAAAATATGTGGTCACGTTTTACAAAAAAAAAGGGAAACAGGGTTCCAGTGAGGTGCAGTGCTCCAGTGAGATGCAGTGTTCCAGTGAGGTGCCAGTGAGGTGCAGTGCTCCAGTGAGGTACCAGTGAGGTTCAGTGCTCCAGTGAGGTTCAGTGCTCCAGTGAGGTGCAGTGCTCCAGTGAGGTGCAGTGCTCCAGTGAGGTGCAGTGCTCCAGTGAGATGCAGTGTTCCAGTGAGATGCAGTGCTCCACTGACATGCAGTGTTCCAGTGAGATGCAGTGCTCCAGTGACATGCAGTGTTCCAGTGAGGTGCAGTGTTCCAGTGAGGTGCCAGTGAGGTGCAGTGCTCCAGTGAGATGCAGTGTTCCAGTGAGATGCAGTGCTCCACTGACATGCAGTGTTCCAGTGAGGTGCAGTGCTCCAGTGAGATGTAGTGTTCCAGTGAGGTGCAGTGTTCCAGTAAGGTGCAGTGCTCCACTGACATGCAGTGTTCCAGTGAGATGCAGTGCTCCACTGACATGCAGTGTTCCAGTGAGATGCAGTGCTCCAGTGACATGCAGTGTTCCAGTGAGGTGTTCCAGTGAGGTGCCAGTGAGGTGCAGTGCACCAGTGAGGTGCAGTGTTCCAGTGAGGTGCAGTGCTCCAGTGAGATGTAGTGTTCCAGTGAGGTGCAGTGTTCCAGTAAGGTGCAGTGCTCCAGTGAGATGCCAGTGAGATGCAGTGTTCCAGTGAGGTGCCAGTGAGGTGCAGTGCTCCAGTGAGATGCAGTGCTCCACTGACATGCAGTGTTCCAGTGAGATGCAGTGCTCCAGTGACATGCAGTGTTCCAGTGAGGTGCAGTGCTCCAGTGAGGTGCCAGTGAGATGCAGTGTTCCAGTGAGGTGCAGTGCTCCAGTGAGGTTCAGTGCTCCGGCGAGGTGGTCGGCTCAGGTGAGGTGCAATCTGGAGGACTGGATTTCCTGGATCTTTTACATTATAATAAGACTAAACAAATGTATTCAAATCATATCTTTGTTGCTGTGGTTTCTATAAACAAAGTTGTAAATGCTGCCTGGAAGGTCAAGGGGGAAACCACAAAGTTTGAGCCCTTATTGGAAAAAAAGTTGCTACTGAAATGCAAAACTTTGAGGTACTCATTCTTCAACCAAAGAAATAGTTTTAAATTACATACATTTGTAATAAAATTAGATCAGGAGTAGCCCTCTATGTATTGGACCATAGGCAAACATTTGCGGTGGTCTGTGTCTTTATCTGCAATAATAAGAATAACATTTAGCAATAACATTTAGCATTAATTAAAGGCATTATCCACTGAGGCGTGCTTCACAAAGACTGTTTCATAAAAATGCAACTGAATTGACAAAATTAACTTAGAACTTGATTGACAGCACGAGGAAGCTACTGTTACTATTACTGTTAAGTTTCTGTTGGTACAGAAAACAATGTGTGGCCACGTTTTACAAAAAAAAAAGGGAAACAGGGTTCCAGTGAGGTGCAGTGCTCCAGTGAGATGCAGTGTTCCAGTGAGGTGCAGTGTTCCAGTAATGTGCAGTGCTCCAGTGAGGTGCAGTGCTCCAGTGACATGCAGTGTTCCAGTGAGGTGCAGTGCTCCAGTGAGGTGCCAGTGAGGTGCATTGCTCCGGTGAGGTGGTCGGCTCAGGTGTGGTGCAATCTGGCAGACTGGATTTCCTGGATCTTTTACATGATACCAAGACAAAACAAATGTATTCAAATCATATCTTTGTTGCTGTGGTTTCTATAAACAAAGTTGTAAATGCTCCTTGGAAGGTCAAGTAGGAAACTACAAAGTTTGAGCCCTATTTGGAAAAAAAGTTGCAACTGAAATGCAAAACCTTGAAGTACTCATTCTTTTACCAAAGAAATAGTTGTAAATTACATACATTTGTAATAAAATTAGATCAGGAGTAGCCCTCTATGTATTGGACCACAGGCAAACATTTGCAGTGGTCTGTGTCTTTATCTGCAATAATAAGAATAACATTTAGAGTCCATACAGCAGGTGAGCAATACTTACTTCTCAGTATGGTCTCAAATGCGTCCATCAAACTCTTTTCAAGGTAGGGTGGCAGCTGGAAATCTAAAATGTATTTGATTTCAGCCACCACCCTCTACTGAACGTCCCTCCCAGTGAGAACATAAAGCATTAATCAAAGGTATTATCCACTGACGCCTGCTTCACAAAGACTGTTTCATAGAAATGCAACTGAATTGACAAAATTAACTTAGAACTTGATTGACAGCATGAGGAAGCTACTGTTGCTATTACTGTTATGTTTCTGTTGGTACAGAAAAAAATATGTGGCCACATTTTACAAAAAAAAAAAGGGAAACAGGGTTCCAGTGAGGTGCAGTGCTCCAGTGAGATGCAGTGTTCCAGTGAGGTGCCAGTGAGGTGCAGTGCTCCAGTGAGGTACCAGTGAGGTTCAGTGCTCCAGTGAGGTGCAGTGCTCCAGTGACATGCAGTGCTCCAGTGAGGTGCAGTGCTCCAGTGAGGTGCAGTGCTCCAGTGAGATGCAGTGCTCCACTGACATGCAGTGTTCCAGTGAGATGCAGTGCTCCAGTGACATGCAGTGTTCCAGTGAGGTGCAGTGTTCCAGTGAGGTGCAGTGCTCCAGTGAGGTGCAGTGTTCCAGTGAGGTGCAGTGCTCCAGTGACATGCAGTGCTCCAGTGAGGTGCAGTGCTCCAGTGAGATGCAGTGTTCCAGTGAGATGCAGTGCTCCAGTGACATGCAGTGCTCCAGTGAGGTGCAGTGCTCCAGTGACATGCAGTGTTCCAGTGAGGTGCAGTGCTCCAGTGAGATGTAGTGTTCCAGTGAGGTGCAGTGTTCCAGTAAGGTGCAGTGCTCCAGTGAGATGCCAGTGAGATGCAGTGTTCCAGTGTGGTGCCAGTGAGGTGCAGTGCTCCAGTGAGGTGCAGTGCTCCAGTGAGGTGCCA
Organism: Chelmon rostratus; assembly: GCF_017976325.1. Classification (NCBI taxonomy): domain Eukaryota; kingdom Metazoa; phylum Chordata; class Actinopteri; order Chaetodontiformes; family Chaetodontidae; genus Chelmon; species Chelmon rostratus. Next base: position 2,666,802 of record NC_055666.1, read on the forward strand.
GTGAGATGCAGTGTTCCAGTGAGGTGCAGTGCTCCAGTGAGGTGCCAGTGAGGTGCAGTGCTCCAATGAGGTTCAGTGCTCCGGCGAGGTGGTCGGCTCAGGTGAGGTGCAATCTGGAGGACTGGATTTCCTGGATCTTTTACATTATACAAAGACAAAACAAATGTATTAAAATCATATCTTTGTTGCTGTGGTTTCTATAAACAAAGTTGTAAATGCTGCTTGGAAGGTCAAGGGGGAAACTACAAAGTTTGAGCCCTCATTGGAAAAAAAAGTTGCTACTGAAATGCAAAACTTTGAAGTACTCATTCTTCAACCAAAGAAATAGTTTTAAATTACATACATTTGTAATAAAATTAGATCAGGAGTAGCCCTCCATGTATTGGACCACAGGCAAACATTTGCAGTGGTCTGTGTCTTTATCTGCAATAATAAGAATAACATTTAGAGTCCATCCAGCAGGTGAGCAATACTTACTTCTCAGTATGGTCTCAAATGCGTCCATCAAACTCTTTTCAAGGTAGGGTGGCAGCTGGAAATCTAAAATGTATTTGATTTCAGCCACCACCCTCTGCTGAACGTCCCTACCCAGTGAGAACATAAAGTATTAATTAAAGGTATTATCCACTGACGCCTGCTTCACAAAGACTGTTTCATAAAAATGCAACTGAATTGACAAAATTAACTTAGAACTTGATTGACAACATGAGGAAGCTACTGTTACTATTACTGTTATGTTTCTGTTGGTACAGAAAAAAATATGTGGTCACGTTTTACAAAAAAAAAGGGAAACAGGGTTCCAGTGAGGTGCAGTGCTCCAGTGAGATGCAGTGTTCCAGTGAGGTGCCAGTGAGGTGCAGTGCTCCAGTGAGGTACCAGTGAGGTTCAGTGCTCCAGTGAGGTTCAGTGCTCCAGTGAGGTGCAGTGCTCCAGTGACGTGCAGTGCTCCAGTGAGGTGCAGTGCTCCAGTGAGATGCAGTGTTCCAGTGAGATGCAGTGCTCCACTGACATGCAGTGTTCCAGTGAGATGCAGTGCTCCAGTGACATGCAGTGTTCCAGTGAGGTGCAGTGTTCCAGTGAGGTGCCAGTGAGGTGCAGTGCTCCAGTGAGATGCAGTGTTCCAGTGAGATGCAGTGCTCCACTGACATGCAGTGTTCCAGTGAGGTGCAGTGCTCCAGTGAGATGTAGTGTTCCAGTGAGGTGCAGTGTTCCAGTAAGGTGCAGTGCTCCACTGACATGCAGTGTTCCAGTGAGATGCAGTGCTCCACTGACATGCAGTGTTCCAGTGAGATGCAGTGCTCCAGTGACATGCAGTGCTCCAGTGAGGTGCAGTGTTCCAGTGAGGTGCCAGTGAGGTGCAGTGCACCAGTGAGGTGCAGTGTTCCAGTGAGGTGCAGTGCTCCAGTGAGATGTAGTGTTCCAGTGAGGTGCAGTGTTCCAGTAAGGTGCAGTGCTCCAGTGAGATGCCAGTGAGATGCAGTGTTCCAGTGAGGTGCCAGTGAGGTGCAGTGCTCCAGTGAGATGCAGTGCTCCACTGACATGCAGTGTTCCAGTGAGATGCAGTGCTCCAGTGACATGCAGTGTTCCAGTGAGGTGCAGTGCTCCAGTGAGGTGCCAGTGAGATGCAGTGTTCCAGTGAGGTGCAGTGCTCCAGTGAGGTTCAGTGCTCCGGCGAGGTGGTCGGCTCAGGTGAGGTGCAATCTGGAGGACTGGATTTCCTGGATCTTTTACATTATAATAAGACTAAACAAATGTATTCAAATCATATCTTTGTTGCTGTGGTTTCTATAAACAAAGTTGTAAATGCTGCCTGGAAGGTCAAGGGGGAAACCACAAAGTTTGAGCCCTTATTGGAAAAAAAGTTGCTACTGAAATGCAAAACTTTGAGGTACTCATTCTTCAACCAAAGAAATAGTTTTAAATTACATACATTTGTAATAAAATTAGATCAGGAGTAGCCCTCTATGTATTGGACCATAGGCAAACATTTGCGGTGGTCTGTGTCTTTATCTGCAATAATAAGAATAACATTTAGCAATAACATTTAGCATTAATTAAAGGCATTATCCACTGAGGCGTGCTTCACAAAGACTGTTTCATAAAAATGCAACTGAATTGACAAAATTAACTTAGAACTTGATTGACAGCACGAGGAAGCTACTGTTACTATTACTGTTAAGTTTCTGTTGGTACAGAAAACAATGTGTGGCCACGTTTTACAAAAAAAAAAGGGAAACAGGGTTCCAGTGAGGTGCAGTGCTCCAGTGAGATGCAGTGTTCCAGTGAGGTGCAGTGTTCCAGTAATGTGCAGTGCTCCAGTGAGGTGCAGTGCTCCAGTGACATGCAGTGTTCCAGTGAGGTGCAGTGCTCCAGTGAGGTGCCAGTGAGGTGCATTGCTCCGGTGAGGTGGTCGGCTCAGGTGTGGTGCAATCTGGCAGACTGGATTTCCTGGATCTTTTACATGATACCAAGACAAAACAAATGTATTCAAATCATATCTTTGTTGCTGTGGTTTCTATAAACAAAGTTGTAAATGCTCCTTGGAAGGTCAAGTAGGAAACTACAAAGTTTGAGCCCTATTTGGAAAAAAAGTTGCAACTGAAATGCAAAACCTTGAAGTACTCATTCTTTTACCAAAGAAATAGTTGTAAATTACATACATTTGTAATAAAATTAGATCAGGAGTAGCCCTCTATGTATTGGACCACAGGCAAACATTTGCAGTGGTCTGTGTCTTTATCTGCAATAATAAGAATAACATTTAGAGTCCATACAGCAGGTGAGCAATACTTACTTCTCAGTATGGTCTCAAATGCGTCCATCAAACTCTTTTCAAGGTAGGGTGGCAGCTGGAAATCTAAAATGTATTTGATTTCAGCCACCACCCTCTACTGAACGTCCCTCCCAGTGAGAACATAAAGCATTAATCAAAGGTATTATCCACTGACGCCTGCTTCACAAAGACTGTTTCATAGAAATGCAACTGAATTGACAAAATTAACTTAGAACTTGATTGACAGCATGAGGAAGCTACTGTTGCTATTACTGTTATGTTTCTGTTGGTACAGAAAAAAATATGTGGCCACATTTTACAAAAAAAAAAAGGGAAACAGGGTTCCAGTGAGGTGCAGTGCTCCAGTGAGATGCAGTGTTCCAGTGAGGTGCCAGTGAGGTGCAGTGCTCCAGTGAGGTACCAGTGAGGTTCAGTGCTCCAGTGAGGTGCAGTGCTCCGGTGACATGCAGTGCTCCAGTGAGGTGCAGTGCTCCAGTGAGGTGCAGTGCTCCAGTGAGATGCAGTGCTCCACTGACATGCAGTGTTCCAGTGAGATGCAGTGCTCCAGTGACATGCAGTGTTCCAGTGAGGTGCAGTGTTCCAGTGAGGTGCAGTGCTCCAGTGAGGTGCAGTGTTCCAGTGAGGTGCAGTGCTCCAGTGACATGCAGTGCTCCAGTGAGGTGCAGTGCTCCAGTGAGATGCAGTGTTCCAGTGAGATGCAGTGCTCCACTGACATGCAGTGTTCCAGTGAGATGCAGTGCTCCAGTGACATGCAGTGTTCCAGTGAGGTGCAGTGCTCCAGTGAGATGTAGTGTTCCAGTGAGGTGCAGTGTTCCAGTAAGGTGCAGTGCTCCAGTGAGATGCCAGTGAGATGCAGTGTTCCAGTGTGGTGCCAGTGAGGTGCAGTGCTCCAGTGAGGTGCAGTGCTCCAGTGAGGTGCCAGTGAGATGCAGTGTTCCAGTGAGGTGCAGTGCTCCAGTGAGGTGCCAGTGAGGTGCAGTGCTCCAATGAGGTTCAGTGCTCCGGCGAGGTGGTCGGCTCAGGTGAGGTGCAATCTGGAGGACTTGATTTCCTGGATCTTTTACATTATACAAAGACAAAACAAATGTATTAAAATCATATCTTTGTTGCTGTGGTTTCTATAAACAATGTTGTAAATGCTGCTTGGAAGGTCGGTGGAAGCTACAAAGTTTGAGCCCTAATTGGAAAAAAAGTTGCTACTGAAATGCAAAACCTTGAAGTACTCATTCTTCAACCAAAGAAATAGTTTTAAATTACATACATTTGTAATAAAATTAGATCAGGAGTAGCCCTCTATGTATTGGACCATAGGCAAACATTTGCGGTGGTCTGTGTCTTTATCTGCAATAATAAGAATAACATTTAGAGTCCATACAGCAGGTGAGTAATACTTACTTCTCAGTATGGTCTCAAATGCGTCCATCAAACTCTTTTCAAGGTAGGGCGGCAGCTGGAAATCTAAAATGTATTTGATTTCAGCCACCACCCTCTGCTGAACGCCCCCCTCAGTGAGAACATAAAGCATTAATTAAAGGCATTATCCACTGAGGCCTGCTTCACAAAGACTGTTTCATAAAAATGCAACTGAATTGACAAAATTAACTTAGAACTTGATTGACAGCATGAGGAAGCTACTATTACTGTTACGTTTCTGTTGGTACAGAAAACAATGTGTGGCCACGTTTTACAAAAAAAGGGGAAACAGGGTTCCAGTGAGGTGCAGTGCTCCAGTGAGATGCAGTGTTCCAGTGACGTGCAGTGCTCCAGTGAGATGCAGTGCTCCAGTGAGGTGCCAGTGAGGTGCAGTGCTCCAGTGAGGTGCAGTGCTCCAGTGAGATGCAGTGCTCCAGTCAGGTGCAGTGCTCCAGTGATATGCAGGGCTCCAGTGAGATACAGCAGGTCAGTAATAATTACTTCTCAGTATGGTCTGGAACGCGTCCATCAAACTCTTTTCAAGGTAGGGTGGCAGCTGGAAATCTAAACTGTATTTGATTTCAGCCACCACCCTCTGCTGTAACTACCTCCCAGTGATCAAAACTGGGAAGTATTCCAGACCGGAGAAACGGTCTAACATAAAGCATTAATTAAAGGCATTATCCACTGAGGTGCAGTGCACCAGTGAGGTTCAGTGCTCCGGTGAGGTGGTCGGCTCAGGTGAGGTGCAGTGCTCCAGTGAGGTGAGGTGCACTCTGGAGGATTTGATTTCCTGTATCTTTTACATTATACTAAAACAAAACAAATGTGTTAAAAATTGTATCTTTGTTGCTGTGGTTTCTATAAACAATGTTGTAATTGCTGCTTGGAAGGTCAAGGGGGAAACTACAAAGTTTGAGCCCTTATTGGAAAGAAAGTTGCTACTGAAATGCAAAACCTTGAAGTACTCATTCTTCAACCAATCAACCGATCATAAAATTAGATCAGGAGTAGCCCTCTATGTATTGGACCATAGCAAACATTTGCGGTGGTCTGTGTCTTTATCTGCAATAATAAGAATAACCTTTACAGTCCATACAGCAGGTGAGTAATACTTACTTCTCTGTATGGTCTCAAATGCGTCCATCAAATTGTTTTCAAGGTAGGGCGGCAGCTGGAAATCTAAACTGTATTTGATTTCAACCACCATCCTTTGCTGAACGTCCCTCCCAGTGAGAACATAAAGCATTAATTAAAGGCATTATCCACTGAGGCCTGCTTCACAAAGACTGTTTCATAAAAATGCAACTGAATTGACAAAGTTAACTTTGAACTTGATTGACAGTATGAGGAAGCTACTGTTACTATTACTGTTATGTTTCTGTTGGTACAGAAAACATTGTGTGGCCATGTTTTACCAAAAAAAGGGAAACAGGGTTCCAGTGAGGTGCGGTGCTCCAGTGAGATGCAGTGTTCCAGTGAGGTGCAGTGCTCCAGTGAGATGCAGTGCTCCAGTGAGATGCAGTGTTCCAGTGAGGTGCAGTTTTCCAGTGAGGTGCAGTGCTCCAGTGAGGTGCCAGTGAGGTTCAGTGCTCCAGTTAGGTGCAGTGCTCCAGTGAGATGCAGTGCGGTGGTCTGTGTCTTTATCTGCAATAATAAGAATAACATTTACAGTCCATACAGCAGGTGAGTAATACTTACTTCTCAGTATGGTCTCAAATGCGTCCATCAAACTGTTTTCAAGGTAGGGTGGCAGCTGGAAATCTAAACTGTATTTGATTTCAACCACCACCCTCTGCTGAACGTCCCTCCCAGTGAGAACATAAAGCATTAATTAAAGGCATTATCCACTGAGGCCTGCTTCACAAAGACTGTTTCATAAAAATGCAACTGAATTGACAAAGTTAACTTTGAACTTGATTGACAGTATGAGGAAGCTACTGTTACTATTACTGTTACATTTCTGTTGGTCCAGAAAACATTGTGTGGCCATGTTTTACCAAAAAAAGGGAAACAGGGTTCCAGTGAGGTGCGGTGCTCCAGTGAGATGCAGTGTTCCAGTGAGGTGCACTGCTCCAGTGAGATGCAGTGTTCCAGTGGGGTGCAGTGCTCCAGTGAAATGCAGTGTTCCAGTGAGGTGCCAGTGAGGTGCAGTGCTCCAGTAAGGTGCCAGTGAGGTGCAGTGCTCCAGTGAGGTGCAGTGAGGTGCAGTGATCAAAACTGGGTTTTGAATGCGTCCATCAAACTGGAGGTGCAACACAAATGTAGCTTGTGACCTCCAATAGAAGTAGAACTCTGAGGATGTTGGAATGACCCACTTGCAAAGGAATGCAGAGTAGCAGTGACACTGACAGCAACAGGGAGTGCACAGAACAGCTGGCATTAGTCTCCTAATCATCTGACAGGAGACCACAAATGTCTTTTACAGCCAAGTTTAGAGCGCCACTCATCTTTGCTGAGGCACGGGTATGTGGTCCTTGGCTGGTGGACCTCTCTGTCCCATCAACAGCTCTTGTTTACGTTTGAGTGAATGCACAGATATTAACTGAGGAGGAGGAGCACTGCTGTGTGCCCCTGTGTGTAGTCGCCTCTTACTGTATGAATAGTGCACCCTTTAAATAGCAGGAAAATACTGCACCATTGCAGATTTTGTTGGTCAGTAGAGCAATCATTTTCTGCTGCCTCTAGATAACAAAGTGCCAACAATCCTGACCACACCTCATTTTAAGACCAACACACCAGATGGGCAAGTGTATTTGCTACTTCCACAATGTGGGCTCTGGGCAGGAAAATAACAACTGCGTCGCTCTGTGTGCCGCTTTGCACTGGGTGTAAAATAGGGCCCTCTGCTTCTAAACCCAAGCAGATATAAACCTGATGACATCACCATGACATCATCAGGGTTATTATCTCAGAATTGCTGAAGCTCCTACACTAATTTCTGGGTCCACACACCAAATAAACTGCATGCATATAGAGTCATTTGCTTTCTTAAATGCTTATTGTTTTGAATTGAAGCCTCTAAAAATGAGGAGCCATTTAAAAAAAACCCACCTAGTAGGCTGACGCTCTGTTTATGATAAGTGAAGCAGATGCACACACAGGCTTTAAATAGTGCTTTCACACTCGGTTGTTGCGGTTCGGCATTTTTCACTGTGAAGCGTTTTCATCATTAGCAGTCGCAGCAGCGAGAAGGAGGTAAGTGTGTTTTGATTTTATGAGGAGCATGAACACATTCACGTGTCCTTGAAGAGCCTGCAGAGAGTGGAAACACTGTGACAAAACAGCCCCGTGGGAGCGCCTCTGTGCAGCTTCTAGTCCTCAGGTGATCAGTGTTAGTAATACAAGTGATTATACTCTAGTGTGGAAATCAAGGCACATAATATGTTTGTGCGTGCGTGTGTGTGTGTGTGTGTGTGTGTGAGCAAGTGAGCTCACAAATGTGTGTAACTGTAAAACTGTTGTTCCTGTAGGTGTCGTGGAGGTCTCCAGTGTACTCATCTACATCTATTCAAAAAATGTTTGGGGTAGTTGATGATCGGTAGCTGTACAGAATGTTCCAGTGATGAAAACTAAGTACATTTAATCTAGTAGTGTACTAAACACAGTAAGAATTGACTGTTATGATAACAATGAATCAAATGTGAAAAGGATGTGACAGTGTGAAAGGGGCAGCAGTGATGTCTATGCCCACAACCTTTGTTTGACTCTCGCCGCTCTCACAGCATCATTTCCAGCAGCAGCAGCGGCTGTTTGCAGTGAAACCTCTCATGAATCCTCTGTATGCTGACGGCTCTGCATCCGACAGCAGACAGACATGGTTAGAGTCAGCTGGTCAAGATGGTGGAGGCTTGAGCACATATCAAAACCAGAGCTGAATGATCATGTTGCTCCATAACTGCTGGATGTGCAAATAAGCAACGGTTTATTTGCGGTGGTTTGTCCACCACATCTTCTTTAGAAGTCATCGTACATCAATGCTGTGATCACAGCTTCCTTCAGCTGCCCCCAAGTGGCTAAAAAAAATACTTTATTGCAGGTTTAAGTACAATTTTGAGGTACATGTAGTTTACTTGAGTATTTTATCTTTCTACTTGCTGTTATTTCAGAGGGAAAGCCTTTCAAGTTGTGATCACCTCCCTACAGGTAGCGTGTAGGTGGGGCCTCTGTCATGTTTCAGATGTCTTGTAAGCAGCTTCACCCAAGAGACATTTCTCCTGTAAGCTGCTTTCATGGCATCATGTAAATAACTGGGCCCAAAGACCTCATATATCAAATATTTCAAAAAGATGCAATGACCATAATGGCTTATGTCTTGCCTATTTGACAACATCTGTGTCATGTCCAAGAAATCTTGTTAGGTTATGTTTAGTTTTTGTCCTGTGTCTATGTTGTCTTGTGGCTTCCTGTTTTATTGTGAAACCTAACTCTCCTCTCGTTTCAGGCCCTTGACTTCCTGGTGTCTTTCCCACCTGTCTGATTGTCTACCCCGCCCTGATTGTTTCCACCTGTTCCCCGTTACCTCATGTGTATATATAGTCTGCGTTTCCCTTTGTCCTGTGCCAGTTTGTCTTGTCTAGTGCAGTCTGAACCTACGCCAGTTCATGCCATGTCTTATAACAAGGTTTTGTATTTCTTTGCTACTTTGTCTTGTTTATTGCCACACTCTTGTCTTGCTTTACTTTGATACTTTGCCTTGCCTTTTTTCCCTGTCACAATTGTCTTCCTCGTAAGAGTGATTTTTGTTAGTTTTTCCTCCTTGAGCGCGATCCTTGTTTATTAGTGTAGTTTGTATTTTCCTCTGTAAAGAGTGACTTTAATTTGATACTTTGTCATTAAAGATTGTTTTGTTTGCACTTTGTCTCTTGAGTCGTGCATTTGGGTTCAAGTCCTCGTTCAGTTGTGACAACCTGACGTTGCTCAGTGTCCACAAAACACTGTGCTTTACTGTCTACATATATCTTTATTTTTGTTGTCAAAATTTGGATTTATTGTGATTTTTGTTGGTCTATTCTGAATAGACGATGCATGTGTGTCCGTCTTGAGAGAGGAATCCCTCTTCTGTTGCTCTTCCTGAGGTTTCTTCCATTTTTTTCCTTTTCCCCGTTGAGTCTGTCGAGGCGTTTTTCCTCGTTTGAGTTGAGGGCCTAAGGTTAGAGGGTGTTATCTGCTGCACAGATTGTAAAGCCCCCTGAGACAAATTGTGATAAATGGGAAATGGGCTGCATTTATATAGCGCTTTTCTGGTCTTACTAACCACTGAAAGCGCTTTACAACACAAGCCAGCATTCACCCATTCACACACACATTCACAGATGGGTGGCAGAGGCTACCATGGAAGGTGGCACCCGCTCATCAGGAGCGATAACCAATCATACACACACACCGATGCCGGCGTCAGGAGCAATTTGGGGCTCAGTATCCTGGCCACGGAGACTTTGACATGGAGACTGGGATCAAATCGTCTAATGAGTGGACGAGCTCTACCTCCTCAGCCACAGCTGCAACAATACAATGATACTGGATTACATCAATAAAGACTTACTGGACTAAATTGGTCATAAAACATTCGTAGTGCACTGGTCAAACAAACAAGCCCTGGTGCTAAATTGCATAACTAAATTAATTCTGAACTGAAGTTTTTGTCTGTGCTCTTCTTCCAGGTGGGTGGGTGGGGTCCAGATGGATTTTGGGTGACGTCACATACTTATACACAACAATCAGCATTTAGCAGCAGTTCATTCAGAATGTGAGGACAGTTGGTGGATTGTTAGCTCATGTTGCTGGTGTTGATTAAATGTGATCACACCACAGCCACGCAGTCCTGATGAAGCAGATCAGTTGACTTTCTGACTGTTAAACTCTTGTTGTTCTTTGGTTTCTTTTGTTTAAAACTTTAAATTTGATTGTGGCTTATTTAGTCGTGAATATTTAATGTCATACAGAAATACTTAAGGTCTGAAACCACGCTCTCAGGCTCTTTAATAGTAGCGCCACCTTGACCTGCTACATCAGTAAAAAACACTCTAATAATGTCATGTGTAGTCATATGTCACTCACTGGGGCCATTTTTTCTGCAGAACAGTACTTTTACTTTGATAGTTTAAATACAAGTTGGATTTTGAATGAGTGATGATGAATGATGCCTTGTAGACCTCACAGATGCGGTGGAGTTTTTGAATTAAATGTGTGCCGAGCAGCAAACCCAGACTGCTGTTAATTAGGCCTTTTTTATTCGGAGGGGCAGAATGAAAAACAAGCTGTGACAGACCTGAGCCACTGACTGTACTCAGATCCAAAAGCTGACTGCCAGCCATCAGTGTGTGAGTGTGTGTGTGTGTGTGTGTGTGTGGGGACGTGGCACTGGCATTGCTCCGAAGGTTTACTGATCAACTGACCCCCTTTCTTCCTCTCCGACTGGATAGAGGGGGTGGGGTGGGGGCTCGCTGAAGCAGCGGGTTCAAAAATGAAAAACAACAAAAACACTGATGACTTTTATGGATTTTTTTTTAGATAATGCCTTTGCTGCAGGATGTGGTCCACTTGGTTCATTGTGCCAGGAAAAAAACAAAAGAACAAAAAACAGGAGAGAGTCGGAAAGTTGCAGATGAGGAGGAAGAGGAGGGGGAAGAACAGTGAGTCAGGGAGTTCATCCATGAGACAGGGGACAGTATTTTAGAGAGGCGGCAGAGAGGAACTTAGATGGAAAGATAGACAAGAAGAAGAAGTGAAGGAGAGAGGAGGAGGGGGAGGTTTGTGGGGGAAGATATTGAGTTGGGAATATGGTGTTTCCTCCTGCCATGTCTCTCCTGTTGTTGTTGTGTTCCCAGCAGAGGAGTTTATCTGAACTATCTGGGATGTAAGTGAATTACTGTAGCCTATCTCCACGCAGCAGATAAGCAGCCCGGGCCGCTTCCAGGACAATCAGATCTGCATCAAGGTCTTGGGGCACTTTTATTGACCATCCGAGGGTCCCCGCGGAGTTAATACAGAGGTTGGATTTACGTGGCCGTGTGTGTGTGTGTGGCATTTAATTCCTGCTCTTTTCAGGTCGTTGCTAAGTTACCCTGCCACAGGTTCACGTCAACACTTTTTTATTGGCACAAGCACACACACACACACACACAGTGCATTGTGTGTCGCTCTTGTAATTTCCCACAAGAGTTGGGTGGGTGTTGGATAGTTGATGAGCAGGTGTAGCATCCCTGTGTGAATGTGTGTCTTTGGATTAGACTCTTTGTATTGGCCTTGGTGCTTCATAAAGCAGTGCAGGCTAAAACTTATAGCTGCTCTGCAAAGTGATACAAAAGGGTGTAACTGTGGCAACCGTTTACTTATGAGCTGTTGTTAAACCAGTGATCTCTATTTCAAGGCCTTTTTTTTCCCTGCTTGTTTTAAAGTGTGTCTCCATCTTCGGCGTGCAGCGCTCTCTGTGGTGTTCGTGCAGCACACTGCTCACAGATCACATGATGTCTGCTCTGTAGTTGGCCTTATTTCATTCACACATTCAGTTCTACACATGGAGGTTATTCTTGGTGTTTCGTGCCTTTTAGTGTTTGAAAGAGCGTGGTTCATCCCAGCACTGTTTAATAAGAGAGTTACGGCACTCTTTGATCTCGCCACCAGGCAGTCACATGGATCATGTAGCTCTTAATATTTCCATACAAATCCTCGCTGACAACCTGTTTGAATGGTTTCATGTGGGAAAGACAGCAGCAGCAACTGTACTTTTGGCAAATATTAATGCATAAATGCATTGATTACGACATTGAATACACTTATATTCAGTATATATAGTCAATGTAGTGGAGTAAAAAGTGCAATATTTGTCTTTGAAATATAGTGGAGTAGAAGCAGAAAGTAGCAGCAGCACTTGAGTACAAAATATAATCAATAAATAAATGATGTTGTAATATTATGGATAAGATGTTCCCCAGGGTGAAATTCGATTCAGCAATATACATTATTCTGAAATGGGTCATTCTGCATAATGACTACCTTTACTTTTTGTATTGTAAGTATATTTTGGTGCTAATACTTTTGTACTTTTACTTAAGTAAAATTTTGAATGCAGGACTGTTACTGGTAGCTGGAGTATTTTTACACTGTGGTAATGTTACTTTAGTAATAGATCAGAATACGTCTTCCACCAATAATTTACAGTATGTGTGCATTCATATTTTTCTCATGCTTCTGTGGTCATAATTACTCAAACCCTAATATTACGACATTCATAAAGATGCACAACAAGTGAATATTAATGAACGGCAGCAACAGTTCAATTTCAGCCAAGAAATTAGTCGACAGTCCAAAATCAACAAGGCAACAACTGCATCCAACAAAACATTTTATTCTATAATAAATCCAGGGAGCAGGTGATACGTTTTCCTTGAATGGAAAGTTTTCAAAAAAACTCATTGGACCTCCTGCAGGAGAGAAGGCAGGTCAGGAAATGCATACAAGTGTTCAAAGTCACTCCATTCTTCCACCACAACAGCAGGAAGGAACAGAGATGTGGACAGCTGACTGCGATCACTGCTCCAAACAGCTCCAGACACACAAGCAAGAGTCAGAAAATCAGCTGCTCATCCATGAAGTGAGAGCAAAAACATTCAAACTCCACAGCACAAGTGGTGCTACAGTTCTGAGAGAGGACAGCATCCCTCTGTCAGAGAGACCATCAGACCTAATGATCTGTCTGATCATAGACCCAGAGGAGACCAGGTCCTGAGTCGAGTCCAGTCTGTCGCTGCTGGAGAGAGCTGGGAGGGATAGAGAAAGATGAAAGTCTAATACACTGACGGACACATATTAACCACATATTGAAAGCGAGTGTTTCTCAAACGTTTTGATGAGGTTGAGTGTGTGAGTGACAGTACACACCTACAGTTAGGTCCATATTAATTTGGATGTTTATACGTAAATTCAGCTTTTGTGTTGCCTATAATGCAGAGGGTTTTTAATGCTGTCATAGAGGTGCTCATTCAATCACATGTTTTAGCATCAAGATCATAGTTGGTGGTGGTGTTGTACTGAGCTGCATTATATTCATGGGCATTATTAATACTCTGCCCCCCTCGTGTATAGAAATATGGATGACAAAAAAATTAGAACCACCTCTCAATATAATATAGTTCAGTACAACACTATCAACTATGACCTCAGCAAAAGCATATAAGTGAATTTACACATTTGTGATGTCTCATTCTCCTGGTGCTATAATGAACTGGCCTCTGTGTCACAGAAGTCCAGGGAGACACAGAAGGGGAAGATGGAGGTGTGAGGACATGGGACTACAGCACTGGAGGTGCAATGAGACTATTGATTATTTGTGAGGATACAAAGAGCTGTTTCTGACAATTACATACCTTGCTGCTTTTTGGATCCTTTGTAGATAACTGTCTTGCAAGGTCATCAGAGTCAGTGTGTCAGGTACGCTGCCCTGGGATGTGTGGTTGAAAGTGTCACATGTCAGCTGTTCAACAGAAAGATATGAGCGATAATTAGCTATCTGCAGTTCTACTTTCTTTTTATTGTGATCATCCACATTTCTGCTGCTGATCTTACCACCAGTCACCGATGCACTGTCTGATAAATGATCTGTGTAATAACTGAATTTCCAAGGAACAATCTTGCTAGATACAAGCAAGCTATGTTATCTGGTTGAGCTGGTTAGCATTGCAATCAGGTGTACTGATAAGGTCACAGCTAAGTGTTGCTAACTTTAACAACAGACCTAATAACTGAAGATAAACTTTGTATGCCAGTGACCTCTTATTCAATGTGTTGGTTCACTCTTCTTACAAAAAAGCTCTGGTTTCTGTAGGATTAGACAAATTGTTTTTTGATTGGTCAAATGAAAAATTACAATTTAAAAATTAAACATCCATTTCTAAAAACTGTGTCCCCTTCCAGTTTTCACTGCAGCCATCACAGAAAGAGCCCCTGGAGCCCGCCCTCACAAGAAAATCAAGTCAGGTTGACTTTGTAAGAAGGTTATCACTACTCATATTCACTTTTATTGTTGACCTCTGTCAGGGGGTCAGGTGACGTAGTATAAAGAGCAACAAAGTCCAAATTTGAAGGACGGATGGCACAAAGAAACTTTGACCCAGGAGGCTGCTGTTTGTGTCCCATGTGAATCCAAAAGTCAGCACTGACCCATATAAAGTTATGCAACATACTTCTACTACATCACAACATCCAACTTGACTTCCAGCCTGTCACTGAGCTTTTTCGATTTCAAGAGCATCATTATTTTGACTTGTAAATCTGATGAAATGAAAGTAAAAGTGCTTGAGAATACACTGTACATGGTCTGGCAGCAGCCCATCAGAGCGACTGTAATTATTTGTAATGCAGCCTTAAGTGAAATGAATCTTGTATTTATGAACTCACAGAGAATTAGCACCAACTCTGCATCTCTACAGGGTTTTTTTTTTTTTTTTTAGCCCATTTTAGCTCATAGTTTTCAGTTGGCACATTTAGTGTTTAGTTCAGTCTCACAGCTCTCATCAGTTTGGTTTTCCAGCAGCAGCAGACAGCTGTTTTCAATCATCATCATTACCACCGCAGGCACAATGCTTCATTTTTCACCAATTACCTCTGACGCTCTAGAAGAGGTGATACAGCAGCTAAGCTCCTCCACCTACTCTCTGGACCCAGTTCCCATAAAAACATGTATTCCACTGTCTGTCACATGGCAGACTGAACATTGTAAACAGTTCTTTACAATCAGGAGTCTTCCCCTGTTCCCTCGAGCATACAATTATTACACCAATATTCCTTTTCTCAGTAGAATAGTTGAAAAGGTTTTCTACAAACAGCTGCATGCTTACCCGTCACTGCGCTTGATGTGTATCAATCCAGCTTCAGCACTAACCAAAGCACTGAAACAACTGATCTGAAGATCAACAGTGGTTCAAAAAACTCCTCCATTTTAGTATAACTAGACCTGACAGGAGCCTTTGACACTGTCGACTGTCACGGACACTGACGAGTCTCCACAGTCCACTTTGTGCTTTGGATGAAGACATAGTACAGTGACACGGCTTGAACGCTCAGACAATCTTTGTTTTGATATCATATTGTTAGAAACACAGAACAGCAAATCACCATGACTATTATAGCAGTAACATGACTGACTGATCCCAGTGCAGTGCTGGAGAACTGATCTAATTAGTGATGCTATGTAAACAGCGGTGGATGTTTGTCAGACTGCTGTAGAAGAGAGTCTTCCAGGTCTGTCAGGCCTTCATGCTGTACTGTAGATTATAAAACAGATCAGATATCTGATAAAATGCAGGTGCAAGGCAATTACAAGCAGCAGAGGTCGATCTACACAACGTGACACACTGCCACGCCCACTGCCTGTGTAGACAAGAAGTACAAAGACAAAAACATGGAGTCACGCACTTCCTTGTTGCTGAAACACATAAAGTCAATAGTTAAGTATATTGCTTTCTTGACGATTCCCATGATGGGCACATGGATTTATTAGTTGTGTTTCTGTTGGATTCATCCTAAAATCACATATTTGCCATAAATGGCCTGGAATTCATAAGACCTGAACCTCATAAGCTTCAATGAAGCTGACCCTTTGAAAAAGTGGACTCACAACACATTCAGAGTGGCAGGAAGCTTGTCTTGTTAGTTGCAAACATACCGCCTATGATGTTTAAATCAGCTGACTTTAATGATGCGTGCTGAACTGTGATGGAAGGTCCTGATCAGGTGGTCAGTGACAGGGCGGCCATGTCTGCAGATGATCTAACCCTCCCTCACCCTGTTACCTCCTCTGTCAACAAGGTGTGCTATCCCTGCATTCCTCTGCAACTCATACACAATCACCCTCCTCGTGTGTATGTGTGTCAAGTTTTGGGGCTGCTCATCATCATCATCATCATCATCATTGCCATCATCATCAGTGCTGCAGTGTATTTTCCACTGGCGGGATATGAAAACTTTCATGAGCGTCTCGTGTCGTCTTCCTCAGAGTCAAATTAGTTTGTGAAAATCTGTCAGTCTGTCGCTAAGAAGTGTCAGCTGCTTAGCGACAGCAGATCCTGAGCCGCGGGGCCTTGTCTGACACACACACACACACACACACACACTCTTGTGCAAACACACACACACAGGCCAAAACTGTCAGAAACACACACGATCTGCCATGTAGGCACTTAAGATTGTGTGTGTGTGTGTGTGTACATGCTTATACTGTACGCTCATCCCCCCCGCCCACACACACACACACACACACACACACACACACAGCTGTGCTCTCCGCCTCCCTCGCCTAAACATCAGCAGGGGTGATCTGTCTTCCCCAGTCTCACCTGAGGGCGAGCTGCGAGCGCCAGCAATCTGTCGGCTGTCACTCTCCATCACTTTTCAATCCTCATTCCCCTCCGATACACACAAGCCAGAGCCCGGCTGTGACAACTCTTTAAAGACTTTGAAATCAACTTGAGTCATCTGACTGCAGCTCAACAGCTGCTTGGTAATGAAGGGACCTTGATGTCGGGGGCCCAGCCCTGCATGCTCTCCATCTTTTTACTCCTTCTTTATTTTTGTCATTATCTTTTCCCTTTTTAAGACAGTTTTTATGTAAAGACCTTTGTGCCCCGAGAAATTGTGGGCGTCTGAAGGGGTTGAACTGAGTTTACCAACAGGCAGTGAAGTTGTAGTCAGAGCACCTTTAGCTTCTGTAATGTGACAGACTATATTTCAAAATCCTTTCAACAGGGCTTTGATGAAATTATTCAAGGATTTAATTGGATGATTCAGAAGCAGGGGTGACATAACAAAGATGGAGTCTCAGGAAACGACATGGAGCTATAGAATAGAAGACAACTCACCTCCACTCACACCTGCCTTCCACATAGGTGAAAAGATGAAGGATGAGGCAGAAATGAATAAATCTGACTGCAAAAACAGACGTGCTTAATCTATAGATCTCACACCTGGAGCTTTTACCCTCAGGGAGGTGCTACAGACAAGTAAATAGAATTTTACAAAAATCCAGCCCTTCTCCATTTTATTTCATGATATAGTACTTTAATTTGTTTAGATGCTGAAGAAAAATGAACAATGCAGACAATGAAGTTCCTATGTAACTAACTTCCAACCTTGATCTTTTAAACACACATCTGCCTACGAACTCATTCTGCTAACTGCTATGTCTCACAAACTAAGGCTCAGGGGCAGTATTATATGATGGGATACTGCATAATTATTTCACTCTGTTTTTCAGCTAAAATGAAAAGTAAATCTGCTATCCAATTTTATTTTGTAATAACAATGTATCAAATGGCAAATATCAATGCACAGCCAGTGCGACATTGTAAAAGGGGTCTGTGGTCGTGATGAACCTACGGAGAATTATCACCTGAATCTGCAGCCCCCCTCTGCTTTATCGTGTGTTTCAGGCCCTTCACCTGTCCAGCTGCAACTGTTTTGGTTCACTCTCACAGCTCTGGCGTTGCTTTTGGCCGCAGCAGGCAGCTGTTTTTAGTGAAAAAACTCTGATAAACACACCGTACACTACCTGCTCCACACTAAGCAGCAGACAGGCATGGTTAGAGAGCAGCTGGTGATCACAGTGGAGCTTTTAGCAGCTGAAGAGCCAGATATTTTTCTCAGGAGTTGGTGGAGACTAAAAACAAAGCTAAAAGAGGAAAATTGGACTGTCACCAGGTAGACACAAACATGACTCCAAATGAATGATAATTTTGCCCTGCAACTGCTGGATGTTTAACAAAGCAACAGCTTGCTAACAGCTTTGCGGTAGCAACATAAATTTGATATAATTTCTGCTGCCCCCAAGTGGCCAAAAAGTTATTGCCTGATTAAAGAACAACAGAACACCGCTCAAAAATTTTTCCAAGGGTTAATTTCTCCGTGCGGTGGCGTAGGTGCGGTAGGTGCACTGAAGGGTGTGTCAGTACAACATGACATCACACATGAACGCTGGGTGTGGTCAGAGGTGAAACAGACTCGAAAGTTTCTGCTTTTCTGTCTGGCCATCAAAATTTGTTTAAACCTCACTGAAAGATGCTAAAAGTATTGACAGAGCAGGAGAGCTGCACAGTATGTGATAATTCTCTATGGCTTTGACATTACAAGCAATTTTTTCACATTACATTAAGTGACTCAACCCATTGTTTAGATGAAAATATGAATCCCTGAAGCTTTAGCTTCTTCTAGGAAGTTTACACTGATGTGACATGTACACTCTGAAACAGGTCCTCTCTTTTTTTAAACTATAACCTTTTTAAGACTTTTTTTGGAGTTATCCTGAGTCATGGTCTTTTAAAAAAGACAAGACACAAGATATTATGTCTTATGTTATACAGTTAATTTAAACACAAGATACTTGTGCTCAAAAAGAGGATTCATTCTCAGTGAAGAACCTTGGAGCTCTAATCTGCCTCTATACATGCCAAAGAGCAGTGATTCCTAACACGTCTCTGGGGGTCATCAGGTGGAAACCTCCCTTCAACAGTGTTTCGCCTACTTAGTCCCACTACACCTCCAGGAGGTTAGGCAGTGAACTCCGGCGTCCCAGAGTCACCCCCCCTAGTGCCAGTTCACACTGCTCCTACACAATCCAAACAGCACTGCCACGTTCAACTGACCCAGAGATGCTCCAGGTAGTGGCCAGTACCGATGCTACCATTTAACAATTGCTGATGCTAATGCTAACTGCTAAGAAGAACAGAAGAAGACAATACAGTTCCGATGCTACCATTTAGCTAATGTTATGTGCTAACCGCTACCTGCTAGGAGGAACAGAAGAAGACAATAAAGCTAGATTCACCTAATGTTAATTGCTAGCTACCAATACTAACTGCTAAGATACTATCATACTCTCACCGCTTTAGCTATTGTTAGCTGCTACAATGCTACCACAGGCCTAGATGCCACATGTAACTGCTGATTGCCACACTACCATCATCTACACCTGCCTCTCACCAACTGCACCAAAAAAAAAAAAGCGGGGTGGGAATACAAACCCTGGTTCGGGTAGGGGGTAGAAAAAAAAGAGGTAGAGTCAAAAGATGAAAGTAGGGATTGGATACAGACCCTTGTTCGGGTAGGGGGTGGAAAATTTAGAGGGTGCTGAAGGTGGAGGCCTAAACCACAGACTAGATTTAACAGCCTCTTCTAACATTTCCTTCAAGAAGCAACAAACCCTACCATTTCCTTCAAAAAGCAAACAAAGCAGGAAAACAAACCCTAACATTTCCTTCAAGAAGCAAACAAAACAGGAATACAACCAAAAAGATCAAAAAAACAAGCCAACTCTGTATCTTACAACGCAAACTCACCTGAACAGGCCGCATGGTCCCAAAGAGAGACTCTAGCTGGCCACACCCCCACCTTATCTAAACTTCCTCTTCCTGGTTCTCTTCCTATTGGCAGAGCGAGAAGATGGGGCGGGGAAAGCAGAGCAGAGGAGAGGGTCTTGTTCAGACTTCAACCTCTTCTCCCGCCGGGTTAGGCATGCATGTCCCCCCCCCCCCCACTGTCCCTATTTCACCCCCCAACTACTATTATTTCTCCTGATCCATATCCACTGACTAGACCTAGCAGCCTCATCTGACATCTCCCTCACTGTCTTCCTTAAATTTTGCCCATGCACTCCCAGCTTCCTCAACAGTGAAACAGCTGAACCTGCAACAAAACCTCTACACCCCACTTCAACCGGACAGACCCTGGTCTTCCATCCCCTCTGCTCAGATTCTGTCTTTAAATCTGCATACTTAGTCTTCTTCCTTTCATAAGCTGCCTCCACTGAATTTTCCCAAGGGACTGTTAACTCAATAAAAAACACAGTCTTTTTACTCATGGACCATAAGACAATGTCCGGCCTCAGATTACTATAAGCTATTTCCTGGGGCACAACTAGCTTTCCTCCCAAGTCGACTTGCATTTGCCAATCATCAGCCCCTACCAGGCAGCCACCTACCTGCCTTCTCCCTGACTTAGCAGCTCTATTTTTCTCCCCCTCTCGAACAAACTGCACATCTAACCTCTACTTTCTAGAACTTCCAGAATTCACCTGCTTCCTTCTCTCTTCAATGCCTGCAGCTAAGCTTCTCAGCACCTGATTATGCCGCCATGTATACCGGCCTTGTGATAAGCTAATTCTACAACCTGACAAAATGTGCTTTAAACTTGCTTTACCTGAGCAGAGTGGGCACGATTGATCGCCCTGTACCCAGAGACTTAGGATCTGCGGGGTTGGCAACACATCGTATGTCGCCCCTATCAGAAATTTAATACGGCCTTCCTCCATGTTCCACAGGTCCCTCCAACTAAGTTTCCTCTTCTCAACACCTTCCCAATTCAACCATTGTCCCTGTTTGGCTTGACCAACTGCTTTTGCCCCCCTTAACAACTCCTCCTGCCTACGCACCTGTTCCACTACAAGCTTTCTTTTCTCCTTTAGACCTGCTTTATTCCACACTGGTTTGCCTGGGCCAAGCCCCAAGCCTCCCCGGCCAAATTGAACTATAATATTATTATATCTAAATTACTATTAAATCAGTGACGTAATCTAGGATTATCCCCTTCATAGAATGGTGCAGCAATTAAAAATAAAATTAACGTTTTTCTTCTTTAACAAGATTTATTGCTTTGGCATGTTTGAAATAATGACAGAGGAGAAAAGATTTGAAATGCCTGACTGTACTTTTTCATTCTGATCTGAAGGAGATGTGTAATGTGTGGGATCTAGAAATTAGTCATGTTACCAGGTAACTAAGAAGACTGGTTCATTCAGTTCACAGAGCAGAGGTTATCAGATGCTGCCCACAGGATTTCCAAACAGCAGTTTAAAATTCTGCTGCTGCAAATGTGCACTTCTTTGTTCCTGCTGGTTTAGAAACACGGCTTGTCTGTAAAGTGTTATATATAATCACCCTCAGCTTTAAATATATAAAACTGTGGCATTCCTCTGGAATCTGGGTTTTCACTGATCTAATTAAGAACCCTCAAGTCGGTTTCAGGAAAAGGTAAATTGGCTTTTGTTTCCTTTGTGATGTAATTAGTTCAATCTTTTAAAATACAATTAGGCGACAGCAGCAGCAGCAGCAGCAGCAGCTATTGGGGTGTGCACACTCACACAACCTGGGTGTCTGACTTTCTCATTTATTACAGTTTTCAAAAATAAGAGGCCAATTCATACATCAAAGTCTACGTTTTATTTTTCTTGGTTGAAAAAGCTCTAACCCTTGCTCCTTTGATTTCAGATATCTTTCTGCCATCCTTTAGCCACTTATTAGTTGTCTCTCTGTACCACTCACACTCTGGCCAATGTAAAGTTTATTAAATCCACTAAAGAGAGGCATATACATACTAAGCCCATAGCAAAGAGATGACTTAAATGTTGCTAGCAACATACGCTATCCCAGCAAATTCAAAATCAAAGCACAGGAGCAACATGTTTCCACAGCATTACGTTATGGCACAGTACGGGCTCATTTTAAAGCTCATTTGGACGCTGTTTTGAGGTTATCCAAAGAATATCACAAAATGATGCAGGTAGCAGATACGGCGTCACTGTGGTCTTCTATGTTTGCACCACATTAGGCACACCCAGAGTCTGGCAGCTTTCATCAACTGGGTCTATCAACAGCTGCAGAGTCACAACACAACACACCCATGACCATCAGTCCTGCAGATTCATTCTCCACAACATCAGGAGGATTTGTCGGTTCCCCGCTCAGAGATGGCACAGGTTCGGGTCCCGGATCATGTCATCTCTCATCTACCATGGTACAAATGGCAAAGAAAACACTGTCCTACAGTATTATTTCTAAATGTAGCAGTTGAATCAGTTTAACACATTTGATGAAGCTGATGTAGTTGCGTGAATCTTGTGATTTCTAGGTTGTGTCCACATGGCTGAATGCACCTATTGTAAGTCGCTTTAGATAAAAGCTCCAGCTAAATAAATGAATGGTAAAAGGAGTGTGACATACTTTTCCTGCAGGAACAAGAAAAGGTGTTCTGGTCGTTCTGTCTGTTTGTGATTTAGTGTGTGATTTAAATGGAAAGCTCCTTGTTAACCTGTATCTTTTGATTATCAATGTTCTAATCTGATTCCTATTCTTATTCTCGGAAATCATTCATAATTATTCAGAATCGAATCGAATAGAATCCATCTTTAACATGTTCTCATTTTATTTCGACCAACATATCTGCAGAAACTTTTCTGCCTTGTATCTGTTGCACCCTGTAGAGATGGGGCTGATCTCCAGGGAGTATTGAAGGCAGATGTTGTTGTTGGAACACAGGTCATGTTCCAAAAGGAGACTTATAATTCATAAGTAGTGACAAATGTCTTCCCTATACAAAAGTAAACTGACTCTGTACAGTGGAAGTGTAACGTCACTATGTAGACCCCCAGGCAGCGATCAGTACAACCCTCATAGCAGAAAACATATACTCACTTTCTGTCAGCATTATGTACATGTACAAAATACTGCAAACTAGAAATAACCTGGAAATCTGTAAAAGACTGATAAGATTGGCTCACTACTGTGACTTTCATGACCATGATTTTCTCACATTGTTTCACCTGTGAGCCTTTTGTGCTGTTCACAGCATGCATTTGCTGCATTCACTGCTGATGACTGACTGGAAAATAAAATCCCTCCATGTGTGCAGTTATTGTTAGCTGACTTGATGATGTGATGTTTCACTTTTGAATTTTTCCAGTTTACTGTGCGACAGCAGACATGAACCTTTTCTCCTATGAAACAGACCACATATACTGTATATGAAGCTATTTTAAATCATTAAAATATATTGTGGAGAGATTTCACCCACTTTATGTTTTAATAAGGATAGAAATTTATAATGAACATGACCCTGACTGCCAATGATTTTGTAGACACAATCTCCATTTTTTTTATTTGCATACCACAATAATATCCATTTGTGCATTATGAAGGTCTGTCTAAGGTTCAGCAGATAAAAGATAGTAAAGACTAAACTTATATTACATATATTTAGATTTGTCTTTGAAATATTATCCTTTATAAATATTTCTCCATCCCCACCTTTCACTGCATATATAGAAAATATGAATATGCAACAAAAGGACTGAATCTTGACTCATTCAGGAAGTTAGCCCACTTGCTATCATTAGCTATTACAGAAAGCTATTACTTTTTGTTAATATCATTCCAGCACCTGAGAAATCTGCAGTTCCTTCACACTCCGTTGTGTCCCTCCAGCACAGAAAGGAGGGGCCTCTCTTGCACATATGGGGCCAGATGTGGACTGTCAAATAGAGCGGTTCAAACAAATCTTTAAGACAGAATCTCCTAACTGACTGAGCTGAATGTGTCACAACAGAACTAGGACGTGAACCCAAATGCACGACTCCAGAGACAAAGTGCAAAACAAACAATCTTTAATGACAAAGTAAAAAAGTAAATCGCTCTTTACAGAGGAAGACACAACTATTCAAATAACTAAAGATCGCTCTCAAGGAGGAAAACAAAAATCACTCTTATTTTACTCTTAAAATAACTGTGACAGGAAAAGACAAGGCAAAGCATCAAATAAAGCAAGGCAAGACAATGGTATTTAACTAGACAAAGTAACAAAGAAATACAAAACCTGATAACAAGACTTGGCATGGGATGGCGTATGTTCAGACTGCACGAGACAAGACGAACTGGCACAGGATAAAGGGAAACGCAGACTATATATACACGAGGTAATGGGGAACAGGTGGAAACAATCAGGGCGGGGTAGACAATCAGACAGGCGCGAAGGACACCAGGAAGTCAAGGGCCTGAAACGAGAGGAGAGTTAGGTTTCACAATAAAACAGGAAGTCACAAGACAACATGAACACAGGACAAAAACATAACTTAACATGATTTCTTGGACATGACAGAATGTTGCAGCATGAACAACACGCCTATGGTGCAATATTGCTCATTTTAGAAAAAAAGGTGAAGAAACTGCATCGCCAGTGACAATGAACCTTTAAACTGAACTCAAAAGTTTCTGCAAGGCTTAATCTTGTGACCTCAGCACTCTGTGTGTCACTGTGTGATGTGGATCATGACGTGGTGAACTGTGCAGGGTCACTGGATGAGGACTGCTGAGTCACAGATACTGCAGCATTTTGACCAACTCTAACTCTTAGAATTACACAAGTCAAAACTAACACCAAAGACATATATTTCATTTTCAGTTTGACTTTCAAGGGTTTGTAGCATTTGTCCAGTAATAAAAAAGAGGCAAAAGCCAAATCCCTTAATTTCAGTTAATGACACTGAATTTATAATTAACAGATGTGTCAGATATTTCAAATCAAACGTGTAAATCAACACCCTAATGTAGAAAGGTGTTTGGTGTGTTTTTAGCTGTAAATGAAGGATTCTTGTTTCATAAGTGAAAAAAAAGAAAAAAAGAGCAGAGCAGCATGTCTTTGGTTAGCTACCATATGACATGTTAATCCCCTTTTCCGGATCTTCTTATCTGTACATGAGGTGCTGGAAAAGAATAAACACCTAAAAAGGGAAATGAGTATCCTTTAAAATACAACACAAGCCGCACATCCACATCTTCATTTTGCACATCTGCAGCATGTGTGTATGTGCAGCTTGTGGTCACCTGTGTGTCTGCCTCCCTCTTTCACTGTGTGGTGGTGTCGGTGATCAGTCTGACAGACGGAGGCTAATTCGTCCAGGTGATAAGACGTGTCATTGGTTCTTTGTGCCCTGCCACTGTGGCAACTGTGCTTAATTTGACCTGCTGCATGTCGCCAAGCGTGCGGGTCAATATTAGCTCTGCATCCACCGACTCAAAAGGACATGTTTGTTCGCCCTGCACCTCCCCTCCACAACAGAAAACAAACACGCACTTTTCAATGCACACTCACACACAGGCGCACACACCGGGTGGTGATGGCTCTGATAATAGTATGGAACAGTCACTCACCAAGGCCCCGAGCCAACAGTAAAACACAGCGACAGCAGATGTTTGATGAAAGGTAAGTGCTCAATGTGTTGAAGCTGCGGTGTCACATGATTTTAAGGTACGCATGGGTGCTTAGATTTTTTTTTCCCATCCAACATTTGTGTCTTTGCTTAATTTCTCCATGATTCAAACACACACATCTAAACTGCACATCCTAAACACCAGCAGACTCATATTAAATAGGACATGTCCTCACAGAAAGACAGAAACGCACACACGCTCATGCACACACTCCATAGACTGTATGCATCATGCAGACATAGTTTCTGTGACGTCACACACACCTTTCTGAGGAGCCATTGTGAAGCTCAGCGACAGTGGCTCCTGCCGTCGCCATCTCTCAGTACCTGACTTCCAGAAAACTCCCTGCTGAAACCTAGCAGCTAGCTGTCACTCAAAGCAGCCATGGCCATAATTATGTAGAACTGAATATGCCTTAATGCCTTAATATACTTGAAGCAAGTGAGTTATATAAAAACTCAGCCCCTTCAGTTGAATGAGAGAATTAGCGACAGAGACTCTACCAGGTTATTTCTGCTGTAAAGATTTTAATATGTTGGTCTATGGGGGGTTTGGAACCAGCCTCAAGTAGACATTCAGGAACCACAGTTTCTGGCATTTCCACTTTTTTCAGCCCTGGAGATTGCTTCACATGCATGCCACAATCTCTCCACCTCAGGGGTCAGTATTTAGAAATAGTCAATGGTTTACTGGCTTTTTAGACTGGTTTGTCTTATCCTGTCTTTTGCACTTGTTTTTATTTAGGCTCCTTTTGTTTTCCCTTACCACCGCACCGTATGTCGCCTGTCATTTTTTTTGCTGCTGCTCAAATGCTAAATATAACACCACTGACCCCAGAGAAACATCCCTACCTAGTTCTCTTTAGTCGCCAATAGGAGCAATAAAAAGAAGAAAACAAACGATTTGTTTCAAGTTCTTCAACAGCATTATTAACATATTACGATGCAGGAAATTTAATTGATCTCTCAGAGGAAAAATCAAGGAGCATCACATTAATTCCATAGTCCCTCCCTGATGATATTAATATCACTTACCATCAACCCTCAGTGGAGTGTCGGTGTTATTAATTGTGAATTAAGTTTAATAAAGGTTTGATATTGATATCCAAGGAATCTACTGCTGCCTTGAAAATGAACGCTTCTCAAATAAAAAAAGAGACGAAAATACCTTTTTTGCCTATTTCCCAATTCCAATGTATATCCCTTTAAACACTGAACCTGTGGGAGGATTCACTGTGTTGTTAAGTTCATGCTCCAGCCATTAGTGTAGCACAATGTCAGTGCAACGGACTTGTACTTATTGCCTTTGTTGGTTGAGTTGGTTAGGTTTCGGCATGAGTAGTGATGATTGGTCGGGGTTAGGGTAAGAATATCAGGGTAAATCAAACAGAGGCTGAGTACTGTTTTGTCACTATAATAATCTTGACTTCACCGTCCATCTACTCACCTGGTTCTTCCTGGTCTCACTCTCTCTCTTCCTGTCTTCATTTGCTTCATTCTCCTCTCTCCGTTTTTCAATCATAGAAAAACATACTGTATACAGCTAGAAAATGTCATATAATCTGGGAATAAATAAAGCAACAGATTATCTACTAGTAGGGATGTAAAAATACCAGAAACTCATGGTACGATAATACCTTGATATTAAGGCCATGATACGATATTTATTACAAAATTTAAAAAAAGAGAAAAACTACTTGAAAAAGTGCCCTTTATTAATAAATTGTGTACAGCATTTCTTTATTCATGGGATTTTTTATTCATGTTGTGCTAATCGCTCACCAAACACATCAAATCAACTGCACTGATCTGGCTCAATGTATTCTGTCAAAACATCCAGCAAATGTGTGCTAACATTTCAACTTATTTGTGTTTTTCTTTGCCATGAAATCCTAAAGTCACTATCTGGCTACATCTCGTTAGCTCAGTTTGAAACGAAGGATGGGATGGATAGGAAATGTAAAACGGTGCTGATTTTGAATTTCCAAGCATTTGAGCCCTCAGACAAGCCTGCAAATGTTAGAGAGGGCTAAGAATGATTTCAGAAAATACTGTTATTACTATTGTTGTTATTATTATTGTTATTTATGTATGTATTTTTTTAGAGCCCCTGAGATGGAATTTAGGTGTGCCTGAGAACCCCCGAAATTTGCAAAGGAATACATAAGGGCAACATTAGCTGATCTAACCCTGCTCACTATCGCTTCACAATGTGAATTCAAAGGTTAGAAATGACTTTGTGTTAATCATTACACAGTTCATGTGTGTGTTTAAGTGTCTAAATCCTATATGAGGATTTATGGTGGGCGGTTGGGGGCGGACTGTGTGAGTGTTTCAGCTCATATCCTGTTTGTTTAGACTCTGCAGCTCTATGAGGGCAGCAAGGTAGCGGCTCACTGGGTTTAGATTGTTTGTCATTTGGCATTTCAAGTGGAACTAACAAGCCTATAAAATGGTAACGAGAGGAAGACAGGAGGAGGCGGAGGGCGACCTGAAGAAGAGAGAGATATTCAGAGGAGGTGGGAGGAAGGAGAGAGAGAGTGAGAGAGGAAGGAAGGAAGAGGTGAAGAGAGGAACAAGAGATGGATGGGTAGAGACAAAGGGTATGGGAGAAAATGAGAGGTGTAGGTATGAAAGATTGGAAGAGGTTCAGTGGGAAAAAATTCATGTGAAATTGTTTGTGAGATTTGGTAACAATATCTGGTTATTTCATGCTCGCATGGATCTGCACCCCTCCTCTCACTCCTCTCTGATTATTTCTCCTTTTTTCACCCGAGCAGCAGCGATAGGATGCAGTTGGTTGTTGAAGCCAAAGCTGAAAGGGTCAGTGGAGCATCTGCGTGAAACAAACCTTCCAAGAAACAAAAACTAGCAGCCATTAGAGACCCGTGTGGATCGTAGCTGTAAAAAAAAAGCCCAGGGCATCCTTGGAGTCCTCAGCACAGAGTCAAGTCTGAGACCAGACAAACCCAGTATCATTAAAGCTCTATTAAGCACTGTTTTGATATTAATAACAGTAAATCATAAATGTGAAAGTTAAATTAGCAGCACCAAATCCACCGACAGTTGTAGCTCTACGTGTGTTAAGCCACTTCAGCACACTGTTTTGTTTTTTGGACTGCATTGTATGACTGTATATAGAGTTGCCACCTACACTCTGTCTCACCCAATGCAAATATAATGCCAAAAGGGAGCAGAAGAAAATACAGATCTGTACTTATGCACTGTACCTTAAGTGGTCTTTGATACATTTGTGGTGTTTTATAGAACTTTTAATCACATAGTGCAGGTGTGAACAGACACCAAATCCACTGTGTAATAGGACTTGCTGATTCCATGATAATGCACTGAAAGTGCCATTGGCGTCCACATTGCTACTTCGTCCTCAAGGCACAGTAGGTATGTAGTAAATTCTGCTGTGGACGCAGAGCAAGACAGCAAACTATGAACTACATGAGAGAATGTAAAGAGCAAGGAAAGGAAGAATCACCCCACAAGAACCAAAACACACAAACAGCCTTTTTATTTTCATCTCAACAAGACCAAGAGTCTGTGTAACAGGTTTTAAGGCCGCTAACATCAGTTCAATTTCGGCTCAGATTCCCAGCTGCAGCAACACAGTGAGAAGGACAAAACTGTTTAAAGGTTGATTTTTTTAATTAATAAATCTCTTTAAAACTTCTTCAAAACATATGATTTCATGAATAAATCCTTTTTTAAAGGAAGAGAATAAAACAACATCTTTTTGGTCATTCCAGGGAAGAAAACTACAAAAAGAAGTAGTTTTTAGAGTACCCAGTAGTCCAGCCCAGTCTTATAACTCCTGATTTTCCTCCACACCTGGGTGAAAGCCAGGCAGTGTTAATTTTGTCAATACAAGTTTTGAGGATTTAAGTGTTTGCTGATTGTTGTTTGTTGTTGTTTGTTGCCCTTTTGTTTTATGACTAAATTGTAATGACAACATAAATGAAAAATATGGACAGCAAAAATTAATTTAAAAATCTCAGTTCATTATGCCCTGATGAGTCATGATGCAGAGAATTAGTCTGGAGTTTTGGGACCTAAGTTAGATCACAGTATGAATTCTCACTGCTACCATGCGTCTTTGTCATTGGATGATTTTATTTCCTGCTCATTGGATGTGTGGTGTGGATGTGCTAATGGCAGCTTCCAGTGTAATTAACGTGACCAAGCTAACCTGGTCAAAGCATATTAATAGAGCACAGTTAGCTCAAAAAGCCAGAATGAAACTATTAGCTGTCATCTCAAATGATGAATGCCTCATCTTCACCAGCTGCCTGTCAGGTGGGATGAAGGAGGAGAGACGACCTGTGTTATATTTAAACCGAAAGAAAGACAGAGTGTACCAGTTCCCAATGAGGATGGACTGCCTTGTGGATTCAAGATGGGCAGAGGAAACACAACCAATTTGTCTGCTGAGGTAAATATCAGCTACCAATGTTGAAAATTCAGTAAGATTTCTATATGTTAATAGGATTAATTTAATGTTGGTAAAGCTAAAGCTCAAAGTAATTTATGGATTCAGGGTGTGTTGACAATTAGCTTACCTTGATTTCTTACAACTCATAAACAGAGACTAACTCATTTGGCAAACATTTAATATAATTCGTTATTCATTTTAGCTGCATGTCACATGATTAAACGCAATATTTCCCAGATAATACTTGTCTGCCTTAACGATGCTGCTTACACATTTTTATAACTGCTGATTTATTAAATCTCGGTTCTACTGTGTGAAAGATGAAGCCGAATTAAGCAGTAGACCTCAGTAATACATAAAAAGTCTGTTTTGTCAGCTAATAAACGTTATCTGTGTCTGATAATCAATTTTTCCTGTAATTCATCACGCGGTGCGGTGACAGAGCAGCCCTTCACAGGACCATAATTTGATTATTATAACATCTGCAACATCAATTACGTTGGATGAGATTGTTTTGCGCAACCAAACATGCAGAAGCCATAAAGGATTGTTGTGTTATAGATATATGTAGAAAATAAATATGCCCTGTAAGGGAAATATGACTATATTGCACCTTTTCTAACAAAATGTATGCAGTCATTTTTGCATAGTATGAAAAGTCAGCTACACATTCTCCGCCTAGATGACTGTAACATATAGCATACATACATGCTAACTTCTCATTGGAATTCTTACAGCCAGGAGAAATATCCTTCAGCAAACCCTCAGCCAACCCTAACCCTTATAGTATCATGAAACTGCCTGAAAAAAGACTGAAACATTGACTAAAATTAGACAAAAAATTAAAACCACTAACTGACTCTTGTTGAAAAAACAAAAAAACAAAAAAACAAGCAAACAAAAAGACTAAAAGGCGACTTTAAACCAACTATAAATTTCAGTAAGTGACTAAGACTAAAACTAAATTTGAAATTATTATCAAAATTTACACTGTAATCAGTACACTAGGCTTGTCTTGTCTTGTTTTTCCCTAAATTGGCACTTCTTTAATAGATATGTTCAATCTGTCTTTATCAATAGGCGATGTACCACAGTCTTTTAACGAAGCTATTAATAGTAATTAATAGTTCCACAAGATTCTGTGCTTGACCCAGATCTGTAACCATAAATATGCTTCGTGTAGGCAATATTGTCAGAGAACATTGCATAAATTTTCATTTATATGCAGATGATCCCAAGTTATATTTATCAATGAAGCCAGATGAAACCAATTACTTAACTATACTTCAAGCATGTCTTAAGGACATAGAGACCTAGATGACCTGCAATTTTATGCTACTAACCTCGCACAATACTGAAGTCATAGTATTTGGCCCTAAACACCTTAGAATCTCTTTATTTAATGTCTTTGAGTTGTCTTTGATCAGGATATGTCCCTCAAAATCCTTTCATTGTAAAACAAATAATTCGAGCCCTTCTGCCCTTTTCACCTCTGTAACATGGCAAACGTCAGGCACATCCTACCTCAAAACAATGCAGAAAACCCATTCTATGCATTTTTACTTCTAGGCTGGATTATTGCAACTCCTTATTACCAGGCTGCCCTAGTGTGACACATGTGCCTGATAGCCCCACTGAAACCCTGCCTTGTTACAGTTGTAGATCTGATGGGGCTTCTCCCTAAACCTGTGCTCCTCCATGTGGACAGTGAGGACCCCTTTGCGGCAGGATACTATTCCACAGTCTGTCTGGGGTCTGGGCAGTCAGGTAATGGTGGTGCTACTCCATGAGGTTGATCCACTACACCTGGCCAAGCAAAGCCTGGTGCATCTAGGTGTTGGTGATTACAGATGACAGAGTGTAGGCCAAGACCTCAGGCTGGATTGTGGGATCCCAAAATGTTTGGTTGGCTATCTT
This sequence comes from Chelmon rostratus, assembly GCF_017976325.1. NCBI lineage: Eukaryota > Metazoa > Chordata > Actinopteri > Chaetodontiformes > Chaetodontidae > Chelmon > Chelmon rostratus. The sequence goes on from NC_055666.1 coordinate 2,698,395, forward strand.
GGGGTGAGCCTGCTTATGTCCACTTCCTGTAATTCTGTCCCATGGCCTCGGTGATCCAATTGGTCTTCCTTTCCCTCCTCCTGATCTGGCAAACTTTAGGTATTTTTTAAGCCACAATATTTTTCCACAGCCAGAAATGAGTTTATAATCAGGTTTAAATTCATGTTTTCAATTATAAAATCTATAAAACAAACAAAATAAGGCCATATCATCATGCATAGACACAGATCTGTTCACCGTACACCACGGCAGCATCACAGTTCTTATATCCAGAAGTACTTTAAATGTCTTGGTGCTTCTGTTAAGGAATTAAAAAAAAACTCTTGTTCTCTCTCTCTCACACTCACAAACACCTTGATGACCTTTCCTTTTTTCTCCGTCTGTCGCCTTTCTCTTCTCTCCTGTTGCCTCTTCTTTTGTTTCCTTAGTGCCACTTCTCTTTTCTCTTTCTCTTCTCTTTTTAATCAGGAACATAAACCACACAAGAGCACAAACTTGTCTAAATAGTCAAATACATTTAATTTAGGTTATATGTAAAGTCAACTTACATTTAATTGAGAAACATATATCATGTTGGGGATTGATTTATATGATGAATCGTACAGAAGAGCCTCTACTGGCCTTCACACATGCACACAGACACTCACTCTCCCAAACACACAAAAACGATTTTCATTTTTAATCACAGTGCCTGAATATACTTGATCTGGACACACCTGAGAACAACAAAAACATTTAACGTCTAACTCAAACATTTTTACCATTAGGTCTTTATGAGGACTGCAATGTTTTCAGAGGTCAGAAATACACAGATGCCTCTGCTGCATGACTCTTTGTTAAAGGGCAGCTTTTTTAAGACTTCCCACTTCTCTGTCTCCCTCCAACTTGACTGCAGGTTATGCTTCACATGATGATATTCCTATTTTTCATTCGCTAGACAAAGCTGTATGAAGCCAGGTATGAAATGCATTGATATGGGTGTAGGGCTAAAGCAGCACAGTGAAAATACAGACACACTTTTTTAAGGGGAATTACGTTCACCCAAGTACGATTTAAGCATTTTCACTGCTTTCTCTCATCATACTCACTTAAATTCCAGATGCATACATAGATATTTACATGTCTAATTACTATATAGACATGTATACATGTCTATATAGGAACAAAGTGGAGAAGAATGCAACTTTAAAATGTTTTCAAGAGGTTGGAAGAAGGCAAGTCAACATTCAGCTGTGAGCAAGAACAAGACAGTTCCAAGTAAAATGTTGAAAGTGTCAGAAAAGTGGTCTGTAGGCTGGAACTCAATAGTCCTAGTTTGGATGCCATAATTTCACTGTTGTGACAATATCTGCAATCCTCGACCTCCTGCAAGCTGAACTAATATGAACAAATAATACGAAAGCAAAAGCCAAATGAAGAATGAGTCAGATAAAGAACATAGACAAAACATAACTGCAAGCAGCCGCCGCAGCTGCGAGGCAGCGTGTCAAGCCGCGTACACTTCACACAGGTGTTATTAGGCCCTGTCTACCCACTGAGCAATTTTGAGATACAGCACACTTCCTGTTTGTATCTTTGCTGTCAACTTTGTCAAAGACTAAATGCTCTGCAATAACTGACCTGAGGTGAAATAACTGCAGGAATGTTCAAAGCATTTATTCACTACAAAATGAAGCTGTCTTACACTGTGAGTCAAGAGCAAGTAAATTATTGTAATTAATGCAATTAATTGTAATTAGTATTTCCTGCTCACCTACTCTATGGCCTTCAGCTCTGGATCTGGATAATATGTCCTGTTGTCTACACATCACTCCACAAACTCCATGCAGTCTTCTCCAGCATTAAAGTGCACTATTAAGTACATCTAGCATGATGAGAAGCAGAGGGCAGCTGTTTCCAGTGCAAAAGCTCTGATTCTGTAGACAACCCACCCAGTGCCAAAGAGCAGACAAACTAAGTTAGAGAGGACATTTAGCAGCCACAGAGACATACACATATAGATTTTCATAGAGAACAAAACAAAGCTTAAAAAGGTGAGTGAATTTCAAACTGAATTGAAATGAACCAAATAAATGCTCCTAAAAAGCGAAACAGCGTAACTGATGCGTTTTTAAAGGAAAAGTTAAAAAATATTTGCAGACTTAAATGCAAACCAAACAAATCGCTTGGGGTTGGGGAGGGATACGGGCACTAGGAGCACTGTTGGGTACCCCTCAAACAGAGTCTGGATCCCTCTCTCATTTGTGAGTTCCACACTTGACACCCCTTAACAGCAACAGCCTGTGGCTGTGGGGCCTGGAGCAGGTGATGGAGCAAGGAGGGTGAGCAAGAGAGAAAAAAAGCGCTCTTACGGTGTAAATTGTATTTTCAAGTAGAAGTAGAGAAACACTGTAGAAACTGTGTGTAGAGGCTAAAAATTTGCCCCCTTTTTGTTTTCCATGTTAGAGTTGAAAATGGCATTTGATAAAAGCCCTTGAACTCAAGGATGAATGGATTTTGGTAGTCAAAGGTCAAGGTCACTGTGATCTCCGTCCAATTCTCGTGAACACAATATCTGAGGATAAATTTGAGGGACTTCAGGTTCACCTGGACTGAAGGATCAGTTGAGATTTTGGTATTCAAATATCCAAAAGGACAAAGATCAACTTCACTACAACATCATAAAATTCTGCATTAGCACTTTTCTGATCATTGTTTAACACCGTAACTTAGGAACAGAAGGCAGATTGTGACCATATTTCACATTTGGTCAGATACTGACTTGACTCTAATCTTGGGCGTCCACCTTGAAACTGTGCTGATTGTTTAGCTCTTCCTCATTATACAGTTTGTAGCTTCTTTACAGCAACATTCATATTTGAAGGATTGTTCTTACTGGTTCTGCTGATATTGAGCTTCAGGTGATTGTTGTTGCACCATGTGATGAAGCTCTCCATCAGTCCTCTGGAAAAACAATCTGTCAGTTTGGATAAAATTTGGAAGCATTGTTTATTTGTTTGCTGGCGTTGATTGTACCTGCTGTTGTGATTGTATCTTGAAATAATTTCCATCAGTCGAATCACAGAAATCTTAGCTTTCAAAAAATGAATGACGGGTACAAACAAACGTAGCAGTTGTGTACATCCACAGGCAGAGTACTTAACACTGTGCAGACGGGCTGGCAGAGTGTCCAGAGGGGGAAAATATCTGTTCTAAAAACATCTGTATACATGTGGTCAAGACCTCAGTCAAAGGTCCTCATATGAAAGACAAGTCGTGTGAGGAATCAGCCACTGAACTGGGCTTTTATTCACTGAACTCATCTGGACCCAGCAACTCTGAGAGCCAAGAGACCTACTGAGACATGTAAAGTCTGGGGTGATGGGCTTATATATGTAAGAGATAATGCCAGATGAGGTGCCCATTATCAGGAATTAATGGACGAAGGGGAGGCCAGAACTGCGACACCTTGGAGGGCATTATCCTGCTTATAACATTGTAAAACATAGAAAATCAATTAAATCACCCATCCAGACAGTTTTGTTGGGCCTACTTAGTAGTTGTCTATTACATGACTTAATGGACACCCTGTAGAAATCGGAAATGAGCATTCACCATGACCATGGTATAAAAAGGTTGAAAGATACTTCAATTTGGGAGTAATTACATGCAATAAAACATTACAGTTCTGGAGCATTCAACTACATCCCATTCAGTGAATATATAACCCTGCTTACACAACCACTTGTCAACACCTGACTAAAGTTCTGTACCAAGGTCACATTTTGACACCTGATCCAGTACTATTTGCTGAAGGCCACAAAAACAAAGAAAAAACTGGTGAGTGCACTTGGAGTTCAGAATATTTTATCACACACATGAAGGTAGAAGTTTGGACTGATGGTGATGGTGGTGCTGAACCCAGAAATTCTGCCCACATTCCTTTGACTGAACTCCTTTGACTTCTCTTTTGGAAAACTTCACCATTGTTTTCCATGGCCTGTCATAGATTCCCAAAACAAACAGACAACGCTACAAAATGAATTTGAAATAAAGAAAAACAACACAGTGTATCTAATGTTAATAACTTCATGAGGCTGATTCTCCACACCAGAAGCTTCATCCATTTGATCAGTATCATCAAACAGAAGGCTTGACAAGGAGCAGAAGACAAGAAACCGTGAAGCAAAGTCACAGCAGAGGGAGATTCCTGTTGGGAACTTACATTTGTTTAGACGTTTTGAGAGGGCAGCATGTTTTATAGATAAGGCACATAAAATGACTAAATATTAGCACACGAGTTATGTAACTTGTCTTTCAGTGACCCAGCTGATTTTCCTCATGGATGTGGAGAATTTTCTCTTTGATGCCAGATTTTCCCCATTCAGGCTTATTGAGCTGCATTCAGTCCAGCGGCAATCCAGGGATTCACTTACCGAAACAAGCTGCCATATCCTGGATGCAGCCCAGTGAACTGATCTCCTCCCACCTGTATCTGTTTGCTTATCGAATGAGAACTTGCTGAATTTAGCTGTACGTGGTTTCCGTTCAGTTGGCAGTTTAAGTGAGTGATGTGTAATTAGGCTGTGTCCTGTGATGAGACCAAAGTAAGCAACTGACACAACAGTTTGTCAGCAACAGCCTGAGAATGAATGAAACATGACGGATTGAACATTCAGTCTTGGTCAGTGAACATACACACATGAAATAACATAACAACAATGAAATTTAATCATGGCAAACTAAGTAATTGCCATTATTAGGTCTGCTCAGTGTTGAATGGGAAGGAATTTGACCACTCAGATCCTCCCTTTTATTATTTAGTGGTAAATATAAATGTAAGAAGAGAAAGTGTTTGGAAGGCCCACCTCTAGCCTTTTGCTAAAACAAAAATGTCTTTTTTTTAGACTCGCCTCGTCCTAGATTGGTTTATGTCTGTTCAAATTTCAGTTCACTCTGATCTATGCATTTCATTGGTTTATGTTTTGGAAAGAACTCTGACTTTGGAAGTGAACTGTCTACTTATCAGCAGTAGTATTTGCAGCAGGTTTATTGAAGATCAGTGATGTCTCTTTTCAGCAGCCAAAGCCGTGCTCAGTGACTTGATAGGCAGCTAAATATAACATCTGTTGAGGACAGCAACATCATCAGCATTCATAAATATGGAAAAATCCATTAAAATAATTGCATTAAAATGATTGCAGATGATTGCATCCTTTGTGTTAATGGTTACTTTGTTACACTGTGTGTATTAGCCAGGCAGCGTACATGCCAAGGCTGTTGTACACTTGAGTAGACTACACAACAAAGGTCATTAGCATGAAGAACTCTGATACTGATACATTCACACTAATTTCTATTAAGTTTCATGTTTGTCAGGAAACTTCAGTTAAAATTAAATAAGCAATTTAGAAATATATCTACTGCGTCACCTTTACTTATGCCAAGGAGTGAAAACACACCTACATTCACCCACCCTTTTCACCAAGGATTTTCAACACACTGGTTTACCTGGACAAGAGCAAAAACCAAAGAAATACAACTAAAGAGGATATATTGTGCCAAGTATTGCATTTAAAGGATATGTTTCTTAAATGCTGAGCAAAAAAGCAAGAGATATTGTGATAGTGCTCTAAGTACATGGATTTAATTCACTGCCTAATTAACCAATACTGTAATAAAGCAAACAAGCAAACAAACAAACAAACAAACAAACACAACTCTGTTCCTCTCACTTTCTAAACAATGCACTGTATACAGTCTGTCTATCTATATGACATGGCCCAGATGATAACACAGTAATTACTGTAACATTATGCATCACAGTAATTACTTTACTGCGGCGTTACTGTATAATGCAAAACTTATATATAAAAGACTTAACTAGAATTTGACACAGGGACCCTCTAAACTCTAAAATAACTCTTCAGGATCTCAGGAACCAAACAAAAACACTCCAGTTGAACCTCAATACAGCAGTTAGCCAACAAAAAGAAACCCAAGTGATGTCTCTTGTGTCTAAGACAATTTAGTGATTCTCCAACAAGTCCAGAGTTACCTCCCGTGGCCTCGAGCCAAGCAGTGTGATGCAGGTCCATGGAATAGAGATGACTGAGCTGGAGAATAATTCAGTTGTATAACTGGTGAGCGATGAATTACAGACTTTTGGGCTCATTGGGTTGGTAAGCTAACCAATGATCACTCTCAGGACTGGGCCAAGTTATAAACTTGACTTTACATCATTTGTTTAACCTATGTTCTTTTTCTGAAAAAGCAAACAAGACTGCATATTGTTAAGTCTTATGTCGAGGGCTATTTCTGAATAAAAATTTAAGAGTAAGAGTAAGGCTGTGTTCAAAATCACAGACTAACGTACTACCTCCTACACACTCACTCAGCCTAGGCTACTAAATGAACAGTTATCTATGCCATGTATTACCACCAGCCTGTTCAGTGTTATGCGACGCAGTCAGATGACTGTGATGACTGACAGCTGGTGTCATCGAGCCAGCAGCTCCGTCACATCTCTAAAAACTTCAGCCCCTGCTTGGAAATTTGGTTTATTTGGATAAACTGACCACGAGTATACATACTCAGGTGGGCCAGAAGTTCTTGCCAATCTAGTGTACATTTGGGCATTTCTTGTGTAAACAAAATCCAACTGTGCAGTCAGACATACTATTCTTACTGTGTATAATGTTAGTTAGAGTAAGTTCGAATGTGATTGTAAACACAGCTTCAGAGTCTATAGCCATGCTAGCTGTTCTGTGAGACTGTTGAACACAGCATAAATGCTAACGTCAGCATGTTTGCATTGTCATTGTGAGCATTTTAGTAGCTGATGTTCAGCAGCTGTAATGTTAAGCATGTCCAGCGTCCCAGTTTGGTGTTAGTGATTAGCACCAAATCCAGAGTACACAGCCATGGCTGATGGGAATAATGTTAGTTTTACAGGTATTTGGTCATCAGTACTGGACAAATTCACATTTGACCTGATGATGGAAAAAAATAGAGGATCACAAACATTCTGTGGGGGAGGTGAATGCCTGTGCTAAAAGTAATTGCAATCCTTCCAGTAGTAGTTGAGACATTTCACTATAAAGCATAAATGTCAACCTCATGGTGGCGCTTCAGAAATAGTCACCAAACTCGTGAGCATTTCTGTTTGCATCAAACATGCTTTGAGTTTTTTATCCATTCAAGTGGCCCTGAGGCAGTAATCCGCTCTGGCTGGTTGGTAAAGGGTGTCAGAATTTGAGGATAGATAGATCTTTTAAGAGACCATCACTTCAAATGTCCAGGACCACCATCACCACACATCGTTCTAGCCTTGCAGCTGTATATAGACCCTGCAGCCAGTTTAGCAGTAGACCTCCATGGTGGAGACAGATGTGGTCACAATGAGATTTATGACACCACTGCAAAGCCTCTTGTGATGTCACAGTGGTTGTTATTTGTTATGATGTCACTGTGCTGTTCACCATATGTCACTCCCTGGAGAGGAGAGGCTCTCCACTGATTAGCTGAACAGCTTGTTGCCCAACAGGCCATGAGGTTGAATGACCTCTGGGGGTGAACAGAGAGGCATGTAATTTGCTTGATGGGACAAGGTTGTGACACTTTTGTGTGTGCGTGACTGTGTGCGCTGTACGTGTGCACGTGCATCAAAATGGATTCACTAATTTAGGCTTGTGATTTGCCAGCGAGGCTGGAAAAGCTGTTAATACATGAACAAAAGCATTCTGCCAGTCATTGTCTCTGTGCCCTCCCTGTTGTTCTGCTGTCTATAGAGCAGGCTGATCTCATGTTTATGACTCTGTGAAAAACAAAACCAGATAGTTTGGTTGAAATCCTAATTCTATCATCTTGTTTCTCCTGTTGTCAGTGAGACTAATCTGTGACATTCAGGCATAAGCATTTTGCAGATGCTCACCCATAAAAACTGTGCGCCATCTCAGCTGCTTCCATCACCAATTATAGAAACTGCATGTGAGGAAATTTAAGCACACATGATGGTAGCGAGTGTGTGAGTGTTGTATATATGTGTGTGTGTGCGCTTCTGTGTTACAGCTATTTATGGTTGGCCAGCCACAAAAGTGTGTCCTCCAGCTCCCCTCTCCTCCATTTATACAATCATCCAGTCCAGCAGTGCACCGAACAGCCCACACCACAGCACTGTGGATGATGAGCAGCACAGCGCTCTGCTCCACACCTGCTCTGCACCAAATCTACACACTATCCACACTTCCAGCACTGAAGCCACTGGACAGCAATAGGCACAAGGCAAAATACACATTCTGTGAGCAACAAAAGCCGAAAATAAATGACATTCTATGTGCTACATGTAATGGTTACCTCGTAATTTTGTTAAACCAAGTTTAGAAAATTGGTTGGTTGGGGTTAGATTTAATCCACGACATACTGCTAAATGATGTTCATTGTGCTCGGCAGCAGCATTGTTTTTTATCTGCTACACAGACTCTGTCTTTGCAGCATGTGGTTGTGTGCCAACTTCACTGTGTGCAAAATGAGTTTTGCCAAGTGATAAGGCAGCTGGTTATGCAGGGTTTGGAAGCGTAGGCTATACTAACTGTAGTACAGAATTAAATAGCTGGATCCCTTTAATTATAGGATCATGGATACATTGATTTATTTAAATGTAAAGACGTCCACAAGGTTGCTCTGCTGCGTCGCATTGCCTTTGGTGGTCAGTGTAACACACTATCATTCCCAACTTGCCACATATGGACGCTTGGTCAGGACCCCTTGGCGTCAATTTTTAATCCCCTCTTTAACCTTTGAAGTATCATTTTCCAACATGTTACCTGTTGTCAAAGGGGAACTCGTTTAACTGCAAAGAATAAATATGCAATGTAAAGATAGACTTGTATCATTACATATATGTAGGTACAGGAGAACAAAATGTGAAGGTATGAAATGGGGGGTGAGAGTTGCCACTTTACAGTTGAGAAAGGTGTTTGGATGAACACCAAAACATTTTGGTGATTGTTCTTTTAATTGTCAGGCATTTTTATGAAGTCCTTTTAGCAAACTATAACTCATTGTTGATTAAATGCAAGACACAAATTATTCACTAACATAAGGAGTACAACTATGGCATCTAACACAACATATTCCTCTGGTGTTTATCTTAAAACAGCATAACCTGTGTGAGTTTAGATTGTGAACAGAGGTAACTTGTACAAACTTCTTACCAAAATCCACCTAGCATGGTGGGTAATTAGCAATTAGCTAAAGTCACAATTAGTGATTAGCATGCTAATAGGCATTCATTTGGTGATTCAAACTTTACGATCAGACGAGTTACAAATTACCACAGAACAGCCAATGTTAAACATATCAAATATGAACCTGGACCATCTCCCCACCCTTACCACAGTCCACATACCTCTTACATTTAGACAAGGGGACACACAGTGAATCCTAAAATCACCACTAGGCAACCACTCGCTGTAAAATATAAGAGCAGGACTGAGACTGAGTTGACAATAGTGACACAGTTAGTTGGTCAGAATCAGAAACAAAGTGAAATGCTGTGAACATTCCTGCATTATAGAAATGAAAACACAAAGGGGCACATAAATTCAGCACTTTCTGTATTACTTGAAGGACATGTTCACATCACTTACACATTATACTTCAGGTGTGATTTTGAGATTAGATAATTGGTAGGAGAGGGTAATGATGAAAATGGATGGCAGAGATAGAATAAATACAGTCACTGATGGAGCATGTTTCTGTGTGTCTTGGGTGAACTTACACTTTTGCATAACTGGTGAGCGATGACTCAGATTTGTCACTTTCCCCTCATGCTAAAATCTGTGCGATATATTTTACTAAAAGCATGACTTCAACCGACGTGGCTCTTCATTAAGTACAGGCAAGCCTCCACCTGTTTGGTGAGATACTTACACAAACTATTAGCCTTTTTGACAGGAGGTCCTTCCCTCTCATGTTCATCCAGCTTCCTCTCCTTGTTTTATTGATTGTCTCCTCATCATGGGTTGTTATAGCGAAAGCTAAAGTGGGAGGACAGCGTATGGGTGAATCCCATTCTTCTCCACTGAGCAGGAAAACATCACACAAGCAGGTGATTTGAGGCTAGTGAGTGCAGATAGCGGGCAGCTGGCTCTCACAGGCTGCCACAGCTACAACCTGAGCCTGCGCTGCCTCCGACCACTGCATGTGTACAAAAACTAAGCATCAAAAAGCGGCTATGACGTAGTATTGATCAAAAGCAACAGTAACAAATGCTGCCTACAATTACAGCTGGGTTGCATCAACATATGGATATACAGAAACACAAGTGACATCTAATTCCATGTATTTTGGCACAATTAAGGGATGTTCTAAAGTTTGAATACAAAGGTGTTGGGATCTGGTCGGAGCTGGTTTAGTTATTAGCTGATATTTAGTTATTGCTACCAATAACTGTATTAATATCAATAAAACTATTACTAGATCTAGCACAAATAACCAAACTGTGGATGCAGTCTAAACTGTTGTAATGTTGTGATGGAAACTGAAATATTAAAAGATATTTTACATTTATCAGGTGAACAGTGTAGGGTTGAATCTGAGCACTGACCTTTACGACCAGCAGTTACCTCAACACATATGCACAACTAATCACAGACCAGCTTTAGCAACACTGATCAACAATCAATAATCCTTCAATCAATAAACATCTCTTGTCCAACTACAACTACCACAGAAGCAGCTAGAACAGAATTAACTCCACTAGCAAGTGTGAAGACAGCAAGCGTGTGTGTGTGTGTGTGAAGGAGACAGGGAAACGGGAGATAGAAGGGAAGATGGTGGACATGCCCGCTTCAGTGGCTCCATCATGCAAGTTCAAGGCTGCGAAGCTCCAGAGCTACGAGAAGCACAATGGATGACGTCTCTGAAAACAAGATGGCGGGCCAAGCTACGTTATTGTACTTCTATTTGTGCCTTGAAGGTGTGTGTGAGCGCCTGTAAAGACATGTGAATGTGTGTGTTTGTGGGTTAGTATAAAAGAAAGAGGGAAAGGCATTCAAAGCAAACCAGAGGTGATGAAGACATAATAACTGTCTCTTACACAGAAGTGGTTCAGCTCTTTTAAATGATGAAGTGCATCTTACGGGCCTAACTGCAGCGGCAGGAGACACAATACAAAGCGCGATGGCATGATCAATATAACGTGCTAAGCACACAGAACAAAGCAGAAAATACAATGACTAAGGTGTCTCAAACAGCAACAACATGACTCACAATAATACAGTGAAGCTGATGCAACAATAAAGCTGACCGTCACACACTATCATCACCACGTCCACGCACAGACAAGGGTCTCTACTTGAAATCACTTTGGGAGCATTAACATGTGTTGCAGTCCGATGTCTGCCCACCTGTCTTAGAGGTCAGATGGTGACAGGGCCTTTGTGTCTCTTTGTCTGTGTTTAATGGCTGGTCCTGGAGAGCTGACTTAATTGAAAGAGAGTGGGGCTTAGAAGTTCTTCCTCTCTTTCTTAAAGAAAACAATTAATCTGTGTCTTCCTTCTGCAGGCAGAGTGAGATCGCTGGTTACACACAAAGCTGATCTTCCAGGATCTCGTGTTCAGTGAGTTAAAGGACTGTTGCATAGGCTACTTGAAGGGTATCTGGAATTATTCTCCTCTCGTAGCAACCTGACATAGCAGTGGAAAGGGGAGGCAGAACGAGGCGCGTTGATTCCTACATCCTTGAAGACGTCATGGCCATGTTTCCCCTGAGTCCTGGTGGCTCTCGTCCTGTGAGGAACCAGGATTTGGATTAAAACCTAATCTTGCACTCAGGTGAGATTTGTTAGTTTTAGATGAAGGCCTTTCTTTGTCCACGTGGTGAGATCCCAACAAAAGCAAAAAATAATGTGTCTTACACAAACATTTCCTCTTTCTGAATTTCTCTAAACAAACAAGGAAAACATGCTTTATAATCCATAAACAGCCTTTTCTTTTTCAAATCACCTTCTCAAAATGACCTCTCAAAGCTTACATAGCTGTAGATTGCTGTTTGGTGTAGATGTGCTTTTCTGGCTGCAAAGGGAGTCATGGGTGTCTAGTCCTTTTTGTACAATATAAAAATCAACATGCAAAGACTCAAAACATGCTTGTGCCCAAGTCTGTAGTGCACTGCAGTGAATATACGATGTTCCTGACTCCAGAAAACACTTCAGGAGGAAAAATAATTGCTGGCTGGATTATGTTCACTGGCAAAGTTTCAGTCTGTTCATGTAGTGTTAAATTCTTGTACTATACAGAAGTCATACCAAGGTGGCTGGAGGGGGGGATGTGAGCATAGGAGACCAGGGTTTGCATCCTGTATCCTGTGTGTGGTCACATTTGTACTCCAAAAACACTTTGGCTAGGGAAAGATGGATTGTGGTAATTTAGAATTTAGAAAGAAGAAGAAGAAGAAGAGGGGAAGAAGAAATGTAATATAGACAGCTGTTTGTGCCTACATACCTATCCAGCATATCCAGCAGATGTCATTTGGAGTTGTGTTTGTGTCCATCTGATGAATTTTAGTTCACTGTGTTTTAGCTAGATTTTGGTCTCCACCAACTCCTGAGAAAAACATGTTTTTGTGTTTGGTGCAGAGCAGGTAGTGGACGCTCAGTGTACAGCCATTTAAACGAAAACAATAAGCTGAAAGATGCTGAAACACTCCACAGAGCGAAACTGTCGCTAAACCTCTCATATCAAGTTGTTTGATCTATTGTTTAAGTAGAAATATTGATTATAGAGCAGATTTAAATGAGTCATATAATGAAAACAAATTTTGCTTCGTTAAAATACAACACAGTAATTAAATACTGATTTATTGAAACAATGCTACTGTAACCAGTTTATCTGCATCAAATGAGCACAGTTTAGTTGTGTACTTTCACATACTTTTTTTTAAAAGCTCCAAGCAGAGCATCAAACCATAGACTTCTGTAGGCTGCAAAATCTTTCTATTCCGAAAATTAGAAGATGCAAAAGTGTTTCATACTGCACTTTTTGAAAAGGCTCATAAGACTTCCAGTGTCGCTGATTGTGCTGCAGTGGAGACATTCCAAACTATTAAAGGTGCTGTTCCAACAGACTACTGGGGAGGCAGTCCAGTCCATTTAACCTTTGGATTAATGGTGTTCAGTTACTCAACAAACTCCAGTTATTAGCTTTCCAAAATATTTGGGGTTTATTCATAAAAGTGAGTCAGTCAGTAAAAGCTGAAGTCTTTTGGTTTACAGGAATGTAAACTAATTTAAACATTCAGCAAATATATGCAGTTTTAGATTGTCCCTATAGGTGATGATGATGATGTTCTGAGGAGGAAGAGGAGGGGTGGGAGAGGAGGGGGAGGGATATCACTCGTAATAACCCCAGCCTCCTGCTGTCAGCATCAAGATCGCAGAATGTACCGGGACCTCTTCGCCAGCGGAGGCGCGTCGTGATGCCTGTCCGCGCTCGGAGCTGCAGCCCGGTGACGCTTGACATTTCCTCCATCCAGCAGAGGTTGATCTCTCCAGGCAGCGCGGTGTGAAGCCCGAGCCTTGGCACACACGTTCACACACACGCACGCACACACACACACAAACACACACACACACACACGCACACACTTAGAGGCTGCCTCTTCTGGCGCGTACTTTGCTCCGACTCGTTCCACCGAGGCTTCTCCTTCCTTCCGTCCGGGGATTTGAAACTTGAGGGACTTTACCGTCGCAGACAGAGAACGAGAGGCCGCCGGACGGACAGTGTCGGCGCGGTGAGCGTGGCGGCAGGCTGGGTGTCTCTCTGCGGGGCGCACAGCGGTGCTGCTGGAGCAGCCGAGAACGCACCAAGTCCCGTCCCACATCCCCGCGTCACCCACCGGCGTCCCGAACACGGACAAGATGCTGCTGCTCGGGACCGTGCTTGCTCTTTTCTTCTCAGGTACGTTCAGGAATGTGTTTATTACACTTACAGAGAGAAATCTTTTTGGTGCACTTCCTGAACAAAAACCCCAGTCTTTGTTTGGATGGTGCCTGACTCTGAAGTTAGATTGAGATGAGGATGGAGGGAAGAAAGCGCCACTTCGTTTTGCTCTAAAGTAGAGAGAGACCTTTCTGCTTCTGTTTCTTATCTACTTCATTACTCCGAGGTTCAGGGGTTTTTCTCATTCGGTCCATTTCACGGTGTTAGGGCCACGGGGGTGTGAAGAGGGGTGTTTTAACTCTCAACTTTTCAGGAGAGCCAAGATGTTGCTTTTGGCTGTTACTGACTTCAAATTCTCAAGCATCCTTTTTTTTTCTCAATAATTTGTTTTTATTTTTTATTTTGTGCTGTGGTCCCGTGCTCTTAGCTGAAGCAGGGCAATGCGTGTCTCCGCTGTGCTTTCGTCCGAAGCGCCACTAGGCTACGCCCTTCAGCTCCCAGCCTGAGCTAAACTTTCCCCCCGCTGACTGACGGCCGTCCAGACCTCAGCAGGACGAGGTCCCAGCAAGTACAGCAACAATTCTGCCTTTTTTTCTCTAAATTGATTTATGCGCTTAGTGAATCCTCTGGTTCGTTATGATAAAATCCCCAAACAAAATTTTACACATGCAATGCTTTCAAATTGTTTTGAAATACTAAAAAAATAATAATTAATGCAGTGTTTTGCGCCATCTGCAAAAGAGGAAGGGCACAAAAACTAAAAAAAAAAAAAAAGAAAAAAAAATCTAAAAAACAATGTAAAAAACAAGCAACCCAAAAATCATCATGATGAATTTAAGATAAGGACATATGAATGGCAGAATGGCTTCATATATGCATTCAATTCTAATGTGTCATGTATATTAAGAGGAAGGCGAATGGCGGTAAATGTAGAACCTCAGTCAGTTTTAATGATTAAGGTGTTGAACCACTTTATTTCATGTGTATTTAAGCAGCAAAGCAAACTAAGGAAAAGATTCAGGCATGAAATTCATTTATTCACCCATAGACCCATAGGCGTATACATTGACAGAGGCATTTAAGTAAGGCATTTTAAAAATCATTGTGTCAGCTTATACGCCCTTATGGACACCTCTCTGCAGCTTCAGAGATCTTTTTTCTTCCTTATTGTAAATAGAGAACCTTCTTTACATCACTGAACAGTAGATAAACCTACAGTAGACCTTTTAAAACGCTTCTCTTTTTTCCCATTGATTGTTTTCTAATGAAGACAATCAACCCTGACGGAGTCGTGACTATTTTACGATGCAGTGAAACAGTCCTTCTTTTATGTATACAAATGACATTGATAATGCATGGTTCTAGCAAGAATCTCGATGCCATGAATAGTTGCATCATTCGCTGCCTCAAACACACACGGTAACACCTTTCTCAAAAAGTTCAAAATCTCTAACCTTATGTGTTTTGGGCCATTCTTGTATTTGCGGGGCTGAAAATACACTCTCATATTGTCATCAATGTGGCTTTTTGACGATCTCTTTGTGACTAGTGAGGTTGTTGTTGGGTGTGAGCGTGTTATTGTCCTCATGGTGAATCTATTAAATGTATTCCTTTTTCTCTTTGTGTATTTTATAAAGCGGTGATGCGTTTAGGGGTCTGTGTGTGGGCACTAAAAGCTTGTACATTAAAAGAAAACCAAAAGAAATAAGGCATCTTTACAACACCACAAACATCCTTAAAGGACTTCTTGAAAGGATTGTTTATAACACAATAGTGGATTGTGGTCAAGCCTAAAACAACTATCTTGCGGTATTAAATGACAGAGTATGTGCTGAGAGTCACAGACAGGTGTGAGGACAGTGCTCACCAAAGAGCTGAAGAGGAGTTTTAGCATCAAAGAAAATAAGGATCTGCAGTGTCCATGTCCATCTTTATTACATTAGAGATGTATGTGTGGGTCATTGTACAGAGGCAGCTCTACCACAGCTGGACAAAGAAACAAAGAGTGTTCCCTGTCGCTGGGAGTGATTGTGACTGAATAAAGCAAAAACAAAATGTTAAATACTAGTTAGTTAGTGAAAGTCAGTAAATGTGGAAGCAGAAGTCTGAAGAGCCCAGGTCAGTGGGCCAAAAGCCTTTCTTGTCACATGCAATAAAGAGGTTATGCAAATCTTTCGAAGCACTGAAGATTAGATAACGGCCGTACATCTCACTCTACACACCATGTGTAAGGATGGAGGTTTGTTACTGTGGAACTGATTTAACCTTTAAAAGTACACAGGGAGCGATCTGAAAGCATGAAGCTAATTTTGCGTGTAGAATCCAAATTCTGTGCTCTGTTCAAAGTTTGGCCTTTGTCTTAACTGCTCGTTTGGTCTGATTCTGAGCGGTTGTGCTTCAACAGGACACGCCCACGTCTGGCTGTTGTTGGATGCTTGTCATAATTTAGGTCTGACAAACAAGACAAAAGCTGACGGAGCACACTGAGAAGTCACCTGATGCCCCTTAAAAGGTGGAAGATGACAAATCAGTTTTAGTTTAGTTTAGTTAGTTTAGTCTAAAGGCCAGAGCTGCCAGTACTCACTCTCGGATGTGGACTTTAATTTCCTCTCATATTTATTCAATATGTTTTTATTAATGTACATCCATACATAATGTTCAGCGTGTGATCTGCAAATGTTCAACGTGTATCTGCAAATCATATTAAGCTTTCATTTTCCTGCGCCACAGTAGTTGGATGTGTCTTCTAAATGTTTTTTGTTGTTGAAATTACACAGATTGTGATTATATTAGTAATTCTTTTTTTCCTGACAAACCCCTGTAGTCCTATCAGATGGCTGAAGGTCCCCATCATCATCATCATCATAGTTCGACAGTATATCAGCCCAGTGGTTGTGGTTGATTTTTGGTTGTATGTGGTTTCATACAGGACATAGAGTTCCTGGAACATTTGGTGATTAGACCTTTTTTTCCGGTCTTTTCTACATTAGTTTTGGTTTATTTTGCATTCACACTTTTAACACTTGGAGTGGCAGGGACTGGACATTTTAACCATTTATCCATTTCTTAAGCCTTTTACATTTTTCTGGCTTCTTTTCATGCACTCTTGGGTGTCACATCTGACTCAGATCATTGGAAGACTGAGGTTCGTCGTATGCAGTCAGACTACCATAGTTTCCAGGTTACTGTGACAATAAATATACTGCAGATCAGCCTCACACCTATTTGAAAGCATATTTTTCTGTTTACGTTCCTCCTAAAAATGCAAATGTGGATTTATCAAATTATCATTTCTACTTTCTCAGTTTTTAAATTTAGTTGCGCTCCTCTGCAGCCCTGTCAGGTAACCCCTGGTAACAGCAGAACAACCCCTGGTTGGGAATCAGTGGATTATCTCTGCTGCAGCAGGACTAATGAAATTCCCCCACAGTGGCTTTACGTGAGCATGGTCTGCAGCATGGCCCCGCTGTGTTCATTAGCCGTGTTAATGATTGTCCGCTTGTAGTGACACCGTAATGTTGAGTGACAGTCTCATATATCGCCCTGTCTCTCGGCCTCAGGTCTGCCCACCCTCCCCCCTTCTCTCTCTCCCTCAAGGCTTTCAGGTCGTGTCTGATTTTCCTTTTTTTCAATCTCAATCTAAATTCCCCCTTGGATTCAGCGGCGCGTCAGAATAAATTGTTCAAGTCGTTCAATGAGGAAGTGCAGTCAACCGACACTGGTGTGCAAACACATTTGGAGCGGCGGTGGTTGACGTCTTATCGGTGTGCAGGCAGGTGTGCATGCTTGTGTGTATTTTTAGGGGTGGGAGGGTGCGTGACAGGGCTCACTTTGCCTAGACGCCACTAGTGGCTTTTTGAAGACCTATACTTATACTGATACTTTGGGAGGGAAGCTGCCCACAGGGAATATTTACCTTCTCTTTTAGATCATAACCCCTTAACTTACAGCTTTCCCATTTGGGTTTCTGGTAAAGGCTTGAAAGCTTGTTTTCTCAATCAGATTCTTCCTCAGAGTGATGGAGTCAAAGTTAGAACAGGTGTGGTTTAAACTGAGAAAAATTTCTGATGTTTTGTGTGTGTGTTGTCTGGTTTTAAACGTGCAGGGTCGAAATGAAGCAGATTAGCTGAATTTTGAGAGTAACTAAAGGAGTTTCTCCTAAATCTTAATTTGATTTTATCTTATTTATTCTGGATGTGTAGTTATAGGGAAAAACATTAAGATTTAAAACAAATTTTTCATGGGCAGCTTTAAGGTCATTAAAATCATTTTGTTCCACACTGTCTTTGTATATGTACTGTATGTTCTGTATCAGCTGGTTCCAGCTCTTAATTCAGACAGTATGATCTTTACGTTGAGTTAAATGTTCAAGGAACGGCTACACCATTCCATCAAATGGAATTATTCTGCACGTCTTCTGCATCGCTTTATATCACATTTTCCCAAATTTTAGCTTGACATATTTGGGTATCTTTGGAAGCTTTGAATTTGACTCATTTCCCGTCAAAAACAGCGAACAGTGTCTGTTACACAGTTTTGTCCTTTGCCAGATGGACAAACCTCAAGCACATGTAACCCAAAGAAAGCAATGTGTTAAGGAAACCATGCCAACAATTCTGATGCTAATTTAGCTCCATTTAAATACGTAATGTAGTAATCTATAGTGATTTAGTGTTGTGCTTCCATGAAGGTGGGGAACTTGCAAGAGACACATAAAAAAGAGGTAAAAAAGAAGCAGCAGAGGCCAAGATATATCTTGACTTTTAACGTGGGGCAAGCTCCAACGATTCTGCATCCGACCCCATAATGCAACCAATACCAACTTTCAAGATGATGACATCATCAGGGGCCTGGTGACACCAGAAAGTGGCACAGCGCAGTTAATCCAGAGCTCTTCTTAAAATGTGTGAGAGTTGAAGCTTGGTGCTAATCAGCTCTAATCTAACACCTTTCAGCTCGCTGAGCTTCTCCTTACTCTACCATGGCACTTTTCATGTCAGCCAATGAAAACTTAGTGAAGGGGGGCAATAGTTAATTTAAACACAAGATACTTGTGCTCAAAAAGAGGATTCATTCTCAGTGAAGAACCTTGGAGCTCTAATCTGCCTCTATACATGCCAAAGAGCAGTGATTCCTAACACGTCTCTGGGGGTCATCAGGTGGAAACCTCCCTTCAACAGTGTTTCGCCTACTTAGTCCCACTACACCTCCAGGAGGTTAGGCAGTGAACTCCGGCGTCCCAGAGTCACCCCCCCTAGTGCCAGTTCACACTGCTCCTACACAATCCAAACAGCACCGCCACGTTCAACTGACCCAGAGATGCTCCAGGTAGTGGCCAGTACCGATGCTACCATTTAACTATTGCTAATGCTAATGCCAACCGCTAAGAAGAACAGAAGAAGACAATACAGTTCCGATGCTACCATTTAGCTAATGTTACGTGCTAACCGCTACCTGCTAAGAGGAACAGAAGAAGACAATAAAGCTAGATTCACCTATACTGTTAATGTTAATTGCTAGCTACCAATACTAACTGCTAAGATACTATCATACTCTCACCGCTTTAGCTATTGTTAGCTGCTACAATGCTACCACAGGCCTAGATGCCACATGTAACTGCCGATTGCCACACTACCATCATCTACACCTGCCTCTCACCAACTGCACCAAAAAAGCGGGGTGGGAATACAAACCCTGGTTCGGGTAGGGGGTAGAAAATAAAGAGGTAGAGTCAAAAGATGAAAGTAGGGATTGGATACAGACCCTTGTTCGGGTAGGGGGTGGAAAATTTAGAGGGTGCTGAAGGTGGAGGCCTAAACCACAGACTAGATTTAACAGCCTCTTCTAACATTTCCTTCAAGAAGCAACAAACCCTACCATTTCCTTCATAAAGCTTGCTGCGCTAGCAGGCTTGCTGATGGTCAGTTAGCTCGTGCTAATGGGACAGTAATTTCAAACACTTTCTGATGTATTTGTGCCACTGACTTGTGTCTCTTAACTATCTACAAATCATTACTGTTTTGTGGAATAGTTTATATCCTGACAGAGGGGGTTGAATAAATGTAAATGCTGGAACGCAGCTAATAAGCTACGACATTTTCAACTCCTCAGCTGTCAATTTAAGCAAATGTTAGCGCTGTTTAGACAGCTCGCTATTGGTCAACTGGCAGGATCAGATTCACCCAAATTGCCACAAACAATGTGTGTCCATCTACTTATCTGCAAGCTAATCCATTAACCGTGGCCAGTCCTAAGGAATGATTGAATTTGTCACAAAATTTCACTTTGAAATGCTGCTGTGACCAGGCCTTTAGACTCGAGCTCCCCCACATGCTATACAAGAGTTTTTACCCTTTGAGTTGCATTCAACATTACCCGTGAACTAACCTCCATGTGAAAAATGCATGAAATGCTTAAAATGAAAGTAAAACATTGGCAAACGGAGACATTGGTACATGTGTAATGAATTACTTGAGCTAACTTTAGACTGTAAACACACCACCTCCACTTATAGCATGAAACACACACACAAACCCACTGACACAGGTGTCAGATGTTTCAAAGTGTGGGCTGTAGGCTATCTCACTGTGCTAACACACCTAATACTGATGATTCCACAGTCCTGCAGGGTTGTGTGCTTTGAACAACAGGAGAATACACACACACACACACACACACACACACATATATAGAAAACATACGTATATATGTATATACACATGCACACACACACACACACACACACACACACACATATATACGAGAGAGAGAGAGAGAGAGAGAGAGAGAGAGAGAGAATGTCTTATCTGTATTGATCTCCAGTGACAGACGATGACGTCTATGATGAGCAATGAGGCCAGAGAAATGAGCATCATAAACCTACTTTGATGATAAGTGTACAAAGCTGCTCGGAATGGGAGAGGTGATCATCCTTGGTCAGAGGAGAGAGGGAGAGGGAGAGGGAGAGAGAGAGGAAGATGAAGAGGTTTAGAAGTTTGTGGGGTGAATGAACCTGGTGAAAGAAGTGAGGAAATCCATCTTCCTTCTTCTATCACATTTAATGAAAAATGAGTAACTTACCTGGCCTCCATCCACCTGGTTCCATCTGATCTTGGTTTGGAGGTATGTGTGTGTGTGTGTGTGTGTGTGTGTGTGTGCGTGTGTGTGTGTGTGTGATAGCGTTCTTCTCAAAGGGAATGGTGTATCCAAGGGGGTAGTTTGGAGGTCTTCTGTGTGTTTTGTTGATAACTGGGATTTGGAACTCAAACACAGGGCCGGCAGATGGTGTGTTGGCTTCTGCTTCTATGGATGTGTGTGTGAGTGTGTGTGCGTCAAGTGTGTGAACAGGCATTAGATTGAGTGCTGTGTGTGTGTTGGTGTGTCCTTACTCAAACTCAGTGTCGGACTCGAGTCAGTGGTCCCCGAAGGTACCGCTGCTCTCTGTGGTCAGGGCCTGGGCTGATCCCAGGTCAGCCACGGCCTGACCTCAGGCCCATCTGCTATCATGATGACAGATGTGTCAGACGCTGGCTTCAGATCTGTGTCTGGACCCACAATCCCCAGTTAGTCTTTCTGACAGACTGCCCTCCCTGCTGGCAGAGAGAAACCTCTGACAGACATTTAGTTTGGTTCTTCGAATCCTAAATATGTTTGGAACCACACTTATTCAAATGAGTTTATTCTACTCTTTGAGTTTTTGAGCAGTGGTGGGCACGGCTAGCGTGTTTTTTCAGGTTGGCATCCTGTTGTGTCTCCAGTGTACAGGTTTGTTTGTGTGAATGGAGCGTCACTGTCTGTCTTAAAGCCTGACATCACAACCCCCCCCAACAGTTATCCTCACTCTTTTCAAGCCGTTTTCTTGTGAAAACAGACAGACGGTCCCACTTCCCATACCCATGTACTGGAGGTGGTAGCTTCTTTAATACACAATGACACGGCGGGAGATCCTTTTGAAAATGTAAAGAAAAATTGGAGGCATTCATCACTGTCTGAGACCTTTGCCACCGCTCAGACATTATTCATTATTTTGCTCTTTGATCACAATTACACTAATTATGGCCCCTCTATTACCTCAGTGGTTAATAAACAAGGAAGAGAGGGAAATGAGAACGTAGAGGCTTAGTGATTCAGAGTCTCTGAGTGTCTGTGAAATGTGATTAGAAATTTGCAGGTGACACGCTGACTTCTGTACGAATTATTCTGGTTAATGTAGGAGAGGGAAGAGTGCTGGGTGGCTGGCGTAACGTGGCAGAGAGGGGAACCAAAGCTCAGCTCATATCGTTGATTTCCTGCAAACTGCTCCACATGCTCTTGCTCCCACTTTTTTTTTTATTATTAGATTGGTTGACCTACCCTGGTGCTGCAGAACTAATTTTACCAATATGATGAAGTTTTTGCTCTGTTAAAAGGTCACTCAGACTCCAATTATTGGCTCTCAATTTAAGCTTTTACTAAGGAAGCACAGAATAGTGAGGCAAAGTCCATGCAGCGACCCTTAGATGTCCTCTAATCACAGCCTGCAAACACACAGCCTGTCTTCACTCTTTTCCAGTCTGTGTCTCCAGTATCAGCCCGTCAAATTTCAGCCATCAGCCATGAACGGGTCCTTCTGTAGACATCATGAAAGCTGCTCCACTGCGGCATTAAGGTTTGAGCATCTCAGATGGTGTTCAATTCTCAATGGTTGTCATGCTGTCAAACATGTAGTGCAATGAAACAAGGCTGATATAGCTTGTTTCATGATTTTCTATTATAAGAAATCACAAGATAACCTAAAGCCCTCATTAGCTGTTTTTTAGTTAAGAAACGGACCAAACAGGGGCTGCCGCTTCTTTAATACAGTAAAGGAGCATCACGCAGACTGTTGTCAGTGTTTCAAAGACAAGCAAAACCGTTTTGTTGATGAGGAAAGTTCCCTTTTGATCTTGTGATGCCATGCTTGGTTTTGGAAGATCCGGGAAAAGCTATAGGTGAAGTTGAGTTAAGGGAATTCTGGAATTGACATTCTGTCCATTTGCAGTGCGCCTGCCGCCTCACTGAAGTGACAAGCTAACAGGTGACTTCAGATTTGCTGTCGAGGTAAAACAGTTGCATTTATACAAGGCAGCAAACAGCCCTACTTTTATCCACTAACTTTCCTTTTGTGATGTTTACTCCTAAGTGCTTCTGCACATTATTTCAGAGATGGGTTGGTGCCATGATCCCGCGTTTAGTATATGTTTCCACAAAATAGTACTATTACATTAACAGCTCTGAATTTAGTCCCACTGAGGACATTTTAACCTTGTATTATTTATGAGAATTGGACTCCTACAGTGTTTTCTATGTCTGCTTTAATTTGCTAATGTACCAACTCTAGATCCTCTAACTGTAAGGTAGCTAGCACCCTGCTCTGACTCTGTGTGTGTTGAGTGTGAGCTAGAAGAAATGAAATCTCCAGTTTCAGTGCTAACTCACTTGCGTGACAAACTGACAGGTGACTTCAGATTTATTGTGATACAGATTTTTGTGAGAACTGCATCTGCTGATGAAGAGTGCGTGACACCCTTACAGAAAAATGTGGCTGAAAACTTTAGAAAAAAGCTAGTAAGTGGCCCTTGAGTGCCAAAGAATTTCCAAGGTTTGTAACTTTAAACCAACTTGGATAAGAAGCATGAATGATTCTATCTGCTGATGAAATTGTGTGATAAGATTGAAAGCACTGGACCTGCAGTTGTTTTGTTGAACAAAGGCCTAGTTTATGACAGGGCAACAGGGTGTAGACTGACTGACGAATTTAATCACATATTTAGATTTTTCATGTTCAACTGGTAGATTAATGTTTACATTTCAAATAAGAAGTGACAGCCAGCAGACGTATTGAGTAAATAGTGACAATTCTAAAGGACAGAGAATGATGGAAACCCCACTGTTACTTTGCTGTGGTAAGTCAGAGGTTACAGGACATTCCAGATGTCTAAATAAGCTTAATGGAAATTATAAAAAAAACAAAAAGACAGAAAGTCCAGTTGCATATGACTTGTTTAGATGTACAGTAAAGTGCTAATGAATAATTGAACTAACTTCCTGTTCACTTACTGATTACTTCAGTTTCCAAAATGTTGACTCCACCCATCTAAATCTGACATTGCATTTCAATGAGAATCAATGGGATAATGGCTTTATTTTGCCTCTGTGATGCTAAGCACTTATTGCACTCCATGGAGCTCAATTTTCCAGCAAACACTGAGGTCACTACCGAGACTACTGAGGTTTTTTCTCGGATGTTCACTTGAAGTTTTCTCAGATGGCTGTCTTTTCTTTATCTGTTCATTCGGCTATGGCTGCCATCACTTCTCATTCTAACCAGTTATTCCACCATTTGTTCCAAACAAACCCGAAATGTGAAACGCATCACTTCCACTTCTCATCAGAGTGTTGGGAATACTTTCACCTGGAGAAACACTTCTCTCCCCTGTTCACCACAGCCAGCACAGCCAGAGTCTTTCTGTGCCGCATAAAATAGATGATTGTGTGGAGACAGACGGATGAGACCTGATAAAAACACATGGTATATGGAACATATTCTGACCAGGTAAGTGATTGAGACTGTGCAGCTGTAATAATAGAAGTGGAATCACATTGTGTATTAGCTTCAATTGGGATGTAAACTAATTCAGCTGGTTTTAAATTAAATCCAACCCTGTAAAGGCCAGGAGGCGCTGCTATTTGTTTCTGATAATTATATCACCACCACAGAATTTATTTTCTTGATTTATTGATATTGAGGTGCATCATTAACAGACGATGAGCTGTTTGAGCTGCTACCTGTGATAGGTGAAGTAGCTTCAGGTGAATTGTTGCATTGACCTCTGTATCACACTTCATTGCCAAAGGGTGGCTAATGATTGCTTTGTTTATATGTTTGTGTCTGTTTATCTGACCTTCACACACTATAAATCAGAGTGATGAGAGAATTATGATGACGCTAAAGGATAGTCTAAATAATTTATCATATGCTATTCATTTTCAGAATTACACTGGCCCAAAAGGGCAGCTAGATTTATTGGATCAGAAAAGATGGCGCATCACTGTTGTCAGCTATGTATTTTGGTGACACTGAACAAAATTTATCCTGCATTATTGGTGAGAGGTGGACTTCTACATAGTTTTTTTTTTTCAGTGTGTTTAATTTGCTAATGTATCAGCTGTACAGACTTGTAAACTTGCTAGCAACTTATACAATGAGTGGAGTGTGAGCTAGAGTCCATTGACAGCTAAGCCTCCTTCTGATCTTGAACATAGCAGAAGTTATCCTCCACAGATTGTCACCGTGGCATTATAAGGTTCTCTCTTTGGTTCTCTCTCTTTGACTTTTTTGTAAAAATTGAGTTATTCACATATTTTTATTTTGTGACAACTTAACTAACAATATGTGAGGTGATTTTTTTTAAATTGTATGCATTTTAAATAAAAACGTTCTATCTACAAGTTCATACTCTCCCTCCGTTAAGAGAAGATAAGATTTTGTCCCTGAGCCAATCAGCAATGAGAGTGCACACAAGAGGACCAATCAGGTTCTGCGTCTTTGTCATGTCACAGCATGCAGAGAAAACAGGAGATGAGAAAATAAGAAACTTCAAGATAGAGGATTGTGTTGATGTTTCTTGAAGGAGAACAGTACAAATGCCAGGTAAGTGCAGTCCCTTAAAAAAAAAAATGTTTTAGATCTTGCTGGTTATTGTTATTGTTAGCGACTGTGCTAGCCAGCTAATGCTAGCTTTCTAATCTTAGTCTGCCAGCTAATGCTAACATTATCAGGCAAACACTAAATGATAGTTTTAGGTATTTAAAGTCTATTCCAATGAGGAAATCAATGAGGTCAGACAATGGAGGTCAGGTTTTCGTCTTGTTCCATTCTGTCAACTTTTATTGAGCTGTAGCTGTGAAGCTCTCCGGTATGACGTACTGGATACCAGTGTTAGCTGGCTAGCAATGAAAATAACATCCTCAGCAAGATCTAGAACGACCAAAACAAACAAACTCCATTGGCATTTGTACTGCTGTCCCTGAAGAGACCATCAATTAAATCCTTGATATATGAAAACCTGTTTCTGAAGCATTGTCCGTATTCCACTAATGAGAATAAAAACCGATATGCAAAAGAACGTTACTCATGTATGAGTACAGGCACAGCCCAGTTAAGTTTTAGACCCCACTTGGTCCATATTATTCAATCTTTATTTTAATTCACCTCGAAAGACCATTGAGGAGGTATCCTCACTTACAGTGGTGTCGAGATAAAATGGATTAAGAAAAGTGCTGGAGATGAGACTGTGAGTGTTGCCCATTCCACAGGTAGCTTAAGGGCTGGGCCTATACTCTGGAATTAGGTCATGTAACATTCCATCTGCATTTGACCTGTTCCAAAAAAAACCCATTTACAAATTTGAGAGGATTTTGATATTGTACATTTACTATACATTTAAGGTGTAGGCCACTTTCCACATTTAGACCTGCTGCTGAGAAACAGCTGGTCTTGAATACTGCCAAGACTGCCGAATGGTCAAAGTCAATGTGGACTGAACAAATGAGACGCTTCAGTTGCACTTATGTGGACTGACATCTAACTCTGATGTGGATTCTTCATAATTTAAAATGTTTTGTTTCTTATTTGACAATTAGACAATTAGTGGTTTCAGCGGGGATTATGTGTCCAACTATTTCTTGGAGGGGAGCAGTGACTTCCAAGAAATGATCTAACATATACGGCAACCTCCGAGCATGATTTGAGCGTTTGCAGAAAAACTAAGCAGCTGGTGAAATTAGTGCAGTGCACTGATTTCAGTCCATTCATGCCAGTGTATTTTTTATATCACTGTATGCCAAATTTGCAACTTTTCTAAACGCATGCTTGCCTTTGATATAATATCGTCTGATTCCATACAAATTTCCACACGGGGGCAATAAAGCAAGATAGAGATCATAAGATTTACCTGTTCTCTGTATGTAGTTCTCATTGTGGTTCTAATTCTATGTTGACTTTGAATTACAGAATTAATAGAACACTCTCCTAGCTCTAAAATCTTTATTAGCATTCTGTAGATAACGACAATATAACACATAGCCAACCCTTTGCTTGTGGCAAGTAAATCTGTATACATGTGAAAGTGTGCTCTAAAATGTGCTGTGTGTCTCGTGGGTGTGAGTTAGAGAAAAAGAAGCGTCACATTACGCTCAAAACCCTGAACACTTGGTAAGAAACGTGACCTGTGGTCGCTGGATTGAGTGGATGTTAAGCAAACAATGCTCAGTCTGAACGATCGTCTTCCTCGAAGCAGCTCTCCAGACTCTTCTGTGTTTTCACACAGTGCTACAGAGCAACAGATGGCATACTGCATGTTCATTGTTTTCCCACAGAAAACAATGATAAACTCCACCAGCACTGATGGAAAGTGCTGCTTGCTGCCTGCAGACACAGTGTGGCAACAAAAGTTTAATCTTTCCTTCTGCTGTCTCGTGATGACAAACAGGTTTTGGAAATTCTACCAGGATGGTGGCACATACATTTATTTTTTTCAACATGTACCCCTTGTTTTTTTCCAGTGAAGATGAATTAGTGAATAGACTGAAGATTTTGAAGTCTGGAAGGAAAAACAATTTCACTTCCATGCTTGGCCCTCTTTGTAGTCTGTGTTGCCCTTCTGACTTGGCAATGTACACGCAGTGTGACTTGGACTTCCTGTGGGAACACCTCTTGAGGAAGTCCAAAAGGGCCCTACACTACAATATCAAGGCAGCAAAAACACTGGCTACCTCATTCATTTCGGTGGGAGTTACTTTGGTTCAGCTGGGGGGGTCTATTCACAGAGCAGAGCAGAGCAGAATGGAAACAAAAGTTGCTTCTGGCTTTAGTCGGCAGTTTGTTTGCCACTATAGTATTTGCCCCTTACTTCACCAGCAACAAGGTCAAAAACATCTGGCAATGTAATTTATGGATTCTGTCCAATAGTCAGAAAACCTCATTCAAAATCACATTGACATTTCTAATTATGCAAATTACTGACTTTACTCAATGGGATCTTATGTGGTTCACTACATTTGTCAAGATAAGATAATGTAACATTTGAAAGTATTTCTGTATTTAGTGGCCTTTAACAAGCACCGTTTCTGACAAGCCTTCATGGATTAAACACCACCAGCTTGATGCTGATGTCTTGGCTTTAACAAGCCTTCAAACTAGACTTACTGGCTAAGAGTTCATATTCTTCACCTGTATACTGTACCAACTAGCCACAGAAGAACACATGCTCCTGTGTAGTTTTATTGTTGTGTTGTGTTGTGCTAATGTCCATATGGAAGCAATTTAAAGACAAAATTAATGAGAATGGCCCCGGTGTGCTGAGGCTGTGCCTTTGCTGCAGCCATGGTCAGTCTCTAAACCTAACCAAGTTGTTTTTGTGCCTAACCAAACTTGACTTGCACTCGTGACCACAACTTGACCACAGTATAAAACAGATTTGTTGTTCAGCACAAATGTGAAATGTTTTTCTAAGGCACAGACAAACGTTGTTGTCCTGCTGACAGATGTCGTCCTGCTGATGGGGCATCAGAAAGAAAACCACTGTCATGGTTCGCAATTTTCACTGTTGTTAGGAAACAGAATGTGAACAGCGGTTTCCTGTGTTGACCCATCCGTGTGCCCTGACCTTGTCTCTACAGTATTTGTGCAGTATTGTTGCTCCACGTCCATCAGCTTTGCTCCTGACAGACGAGGGTCACAATTCACGTGGCCTCTTGAGGTCTTTGTGAGTTAAATGTACGCATATGTTGTTTATATGGCATTGTTGGCAAACAATGAAGTGATGCTATAGTGTGTGCAGTCTAATTTTGCTATGTTTTGTTCACCTAAGTTGAATATGATGTGTTGTCAGACTGCCTCTAAATATGAAGCTCTGGACGAACACTGATGAATGCTCAAGGCAACTCCAGAAGTGTTTGTTCACATGTGTCCATGTCATATGAAGGACATAAAGATGAGAAAAACCATATATGAGCTGCAACTGATCAGATGACACTGACAGTTTTAGGCTATGGTGTACTTTGTGTACTTTACCCATATTGAAACTTGCAGTAGATGAGAACATCTGCCACACGCTGAAAATGTAGTTAGAACAAGTGCCACATGGAATTACTGCAGAAAAAAACCGAAGTGCGATCTCCATCATCAGTGGTAAGAAGTCACGGCTCAGGCTCTCTGCAGTGACTCTACTGTCGAGGGTGTCCCCGTGCATTTTTGGGATTTTTTTCTGTGTATTCCAACAGAAAGCTCAGCAAAGGCCAGCAGACAGCACAGTGTTTTTGATGTGGTATTAGGCCGTCTGGAGCACTGACACAGAGCCAGAGTGGTCTGCTTATTCTGGATTCACTCGTCCGTGTAGTGTGAAATAAAGCTGTTTCGATTAGTGTCACAATATAGAAAAATAAATATCAAAGTATTACATGATTTGTTGAGGAAAATATTTCTGAATGAATGACACGATGTTGGCTCTGCTTGACTTTTTTCCTCTGAGTTAGATTTCTCTCTAATCCAGTTTCTCTTCTTGGTGTCTCTGTGCTTGAAATGAATATTGTTAGATTTTCCATTTATTGCAGACTGGTTAATGACAAATGAGAGATATAAGAGTTGATGCTACGGCATGTGTGAGAAGAGTGGTGTGAATATGAATGTCTCCATATGGAGCTTTGTGAAGTCTGATGAATTTCAAGCGATGTCACTTGAGTCAGTGAAGACTACAAGTTCGAAAAAAAAAATGAGGGGGTGTGGAGTTAGAAAGCTTCCCAGACCTCTGTAGCCTGTTCCTTTGATTAGCTGGTATGATATTAATGCTGCAGAGATCGGGGGCATGATCTCTATCCCCTTAGGGGTTGTTAGGACCTTGAAACACTGACGGCTTCACCCGACAAAGAAATCTCAGATTTTCCCCTGATAGTTGCATCATTTTCAAGTTATTCTGGAGTAAAATGAACATTAGATGTGAGACACTGTGCTTTTATTTTTATTTACAGCGGCGGGAGCAACACCCTCAGACAAAATAAGAGCCTTGACATTGATGCAGCAGTCATATGCTGGACTGTATGTAGCTAATGCTTTGTTCGATTTCAATCTGTCTCATAGCTTCTGCCTCCATTGTGCGGCAAAGGCTTCTGTTGATCTGTGACGAATTGAAACTGTGACAAACGGTGTTAACTCGCTGTCCTGTCTGTTTACCTGATGCTCTTCTTCACCTCTGCTGCACTGGGCTGCACCAGCTGTGTGGAAGTCCTCTCCTCAGTGAGGATATAAAGTCGACACTGGAAGCTTAGTAACTACTAGTTTGTTTTCAACTAAATCAGCTACTAAACTTGGTTGCACCACGATGACTTGGGACATGGCCAAACTAGTTTGGACGTAAAGTGCGCCTTAGCTTTCTGGCTGGCATGAGCCAACTACACTACATCGTAGTGAGCTAGATCAATACTGAAATATAGCAATAAATTAGGTCTCTACTGGTTTACTGTGTCACAAACTGACATGTGATTAATAAAAAAATGATCCTATGTGGCAGAAAAACTGCTGTTTTACCATTATTTATTTATTAATGTATTTTATTATTTTATTATTTACACCTAGGGGCATGTGTAACTATTTATTCCTATGGCCCACCACCCTTACCACCGTCCACATACCCCTTACATTTAGACAAGGGGACACACAGTGAATCTGAAAATTATCACTAGGCCACTACTTGCAGTAAAATATCAGAGCAACAAGGATTGAGTTAACTAGTTCCCACGCTAAGTGACTACAGACAGGTTTCATTGGTTTTCAGAATCTTGTGCCATGTCTTCAATCAACTTGAAGGACATGTTCGCGTCACTGACATATTATGCTTTAGGCTACTGGCAAATGAGACACTTATTATGAGAGGGTGATGTTGAAAATGAATGGCAGAGATAGTATAAATACGGTCATTGGTGGAGCATGTTTCTACACCTTTTGGGTGCACTAATGCTTGGCAGATTTCCCCTTCTCCCTCCAAGTGATCCACCAAAATCCAGATGAGATATTTGCACAAACCTTTAGCCCTTCATGTTTCTTCTACTTCTTCTTCTTGGTTTATTGGCAGATGCTGTTTGAGTGAATGACTTCTCGTCAATAGATGTTGCAGCTAATGTTCTACATACTGCCACCTGCTGTACTGGAGGGGAATGTAGCGAACTGGCGGTTATGCCTCCCGTCAACGTTATAGCTAATCTTTTTTTCTTTTTTTTTAAAAAAAAGATTAAAAGTATGTGAGGTTCACAGAAAAAAAAATGAAAGGGAGGACAGTGGGAGAGAAGGGTTGAATACGGGAGAATCCTGGGAAAAACAGGAGAATTGACAAGTGTGTGATTGGATCATAAACACCAGGTGTGCCTTGGAGCTGGTGTTATTTAGAATGATTTATAGTGCTATAATCATATGGAAAGGCGTGCCTTGGAAATACGTGTTTTCATAAATGGTGTGCCTCGTGACAAAAGCCTTTGAGAACGCAGCTAGCTGAAGAGCCGTCTTCTCCACCAACCTGAGCTCTGCAGGTGATGCAGCGGCACTCTCTCGTCCCTCCTCATGTGCTGCATCAGGAACAGGACATAACTCTCCTCCACCTCCTTGAGCCTCGCCTGCGCCTCGTTGCCTTCATCCTTTTTCTATGTGAAAAAGCTTCTTGTATTTGTAGGCTTCAGGTCCTGCCTTAGTGAATTAGCTAGCTAGCTCCCAACATGTAATGCTGGTAATGTGACAGTATGACAATGAGAAACCCTGTAACTGTCTGTCTTGCTCACACATGTGTGACAAGCAGGGTGAAGCAGATCTGCTGCCTGAAATACGCAGACGACCCAACACAGTTTTGCATTCTTGATCAACAATGTCATTATTTTCATTGGCTTTAAAGCCTGATGGTGATGACAGATGAATAGGCTCTGCTGCAGTCAAACCACTGAAGTGAACGCATGTCTTTAGGAAATCAAACACATTTCGCGCTTCATCTGAAATTGTCGAGCAGTGCTTTGCTTTGATTGGAACTGGCATGGTGCTACCTGGACGACCGAGATGAGCCTGCACATAAAAATAAGACCGCATGCTGCTTTGAGCTTGGTTCAGCCATAACAGAGGAAGAATCGGTCAAACAAAGTCTCTCTGGCCTGTCGTGTGTGTGTGCTGCTGGCAGACCGTATGTGTGTGACCTGAGTGTGTCATGACTCCACGGGGAGCTGCGAACACCGGAGGACATTGGCTTTTAAGGGGAAAATGCAGTGTTTCCTGTCCAGCAGAGATGGAGCTGAATTTGCTTGTAGAAGTTTGATGATGTGACGCTGGCGTGAGACGGGACAGTCTCTGGTCGGAGACGTGGTCAGGATCAAGCTGCTGGGGCTGAGCGGTTAGTCTGATGTGGGGACAAAGTGAGTTGTGGCGGAGTATCGGATGCGGCGCTCCACAAAGGCTGTTTGTTCAACCAACAATGTTTTATGTATGTGGTTAGTCTTTCATCAACACACTCAGTATTCAATTTACATACTGTCTACTGATCCGGCACTGAATGTTAAGCTGTTTATGCTCTCTCAGCCACTTTATTCTGACACCAAGATGTGTGTGTGTGTGGATGCCAGTGTGTGTGTGTGTCTTAGACAGATTGCTTTGCCCCCTCCGCCCCCTCCCCTGTGGTTGTGCAGTATTGTGTTCTGGTAGTAATGATGGGTTCTGTGCCTCCCAGTCTCCCTCCCAGCAGGACACACACATAAAAGGGTCCTTCTCAGGGCAGCCATAACGTGTGTCTATGTGTTGTTTTTTGCAGTTGTGTGTGTGTGTGTGTGTGTGTGTGTGTGTGTGTCCGTGCGCACATCTTTGTGTGATTCTAAGAACATCATTTTCGGTGGTGCATGCTGATTGTGCCTCATACTGTGCGCGTGTCCAACCAATCAAGGTTCACTCGCGCTCTGTCTCTGCCTCTATCTCTCTCACTCGCTCCTTCTCTCTCCCTTTTTCCATCTATCTTTCCATTCCCCTATTTCTCCTCCCCGTATGACATTTCTGCTGTCCTCAGACAACTTCTCTGCACTTCCCTTGTGTGTATCAGCTATTGGATTTTACCAGGGGAGCCTCTCTTTTTTGCTATTGCAAATCGAAGCAGCCACACTTCAGAAAACAACAGTTCCTCTTGGGGAAACTTTGGGTTCCATACAACCCAAATGCTGTCTGTAATAAATGACGCCTGGCAGTATCCTGGCTGAAGAGCATCTATGTAGTTAGCTCCAAAAGAAAAGGAAGCAGAAAGCTGTAGATGGTTGAAAGGGAGTGAAAATGGGATGTTCCTTGTTGAAGGTTTGACTGAAGCAGAAGCAACTTTGTGACTTTTGGCTTGATGTCTGGTCCACAGTGTTCTCTGACCTCTTCAGGTGCTTTCACACCCATCTTATAAAGTCTTATCTTATCTTATCTTATCACACTTTGGAGCAGTTTGAACAGGCTCTGGTACTGTTTAGTTTGCCTCCTTGGTGCAGTTCATTTAAGTGTGTGTGGAAACTTTAAATGAAACTCGAATGTGGACCAAACAACCAGAAGGCTTGGAAAGGGAGGTCTCAAAATGCCATTAACATTTGTAGTAAAGTGAAAAGAAAAATCCATCTTTGGAACAGAGCCTGCACATGGCTCACTTCATGTCTCAATAAGGATGATCTTTTGTGATATTGTTGTTTATTTTAATATTTCTGTTTTTAGCTGACTAACAAACATTTCACATAAGCCCTAGACATTTGTGGGCTAAACATCGAGGTTAGTCCAGACATGTCTGTAATAACAGCAGGACAGAGAGGAGGGGAGGCAGTAGACATCTTCCGACTGCAGAGATTACAGCTAAAAAAAAAAAAAAAAGACTTTAGATGACATGCCATCCTCACTCTCTTCCCGCTGTCCTGTCACTCTTGAGCTGAACTATCAATTAAAGGCCAAAAGCCAAAAAAAGGAGACAGACAATGTTGATGAATTTTATGGAGATGGACCAAAACTCCTTGTACATTTTCATGGGAGCTGTTGTACTTTCTGTGCAAAGTCATTGTTGCACTCCAAGACTGAGTGAATGGCTGGACCCCAAATGCAGGACAGATTCGGATGGTTTGAATTAAGAAAAGGATTTATTGTCACACAAAGGGTTGATTGATCACTGGGAGACGATCCATGCAGGTCCGGGAAAGAGCGGGCAGGCAGGTGAGGTGAGTCAGCAGGATATCAGGTGGTATACTGGAGCGCGGCAGATGTGGCGGGTAGATAAACGATGGAGATGATTCTGAGACACGAGGAGTTGAAGTCACGAGGAAAAGGCGAGGCAAAACATGAGCAAAGATCAAGGCACAAGGAGAGCAAAATGGCCGAGATGTGTTACCAGGCTACAACTCTGCAGGGAAGACTGGAGAGGAGATCTGGGCTGCTATCTTGTGGCTGCTGATTATGGATGGGCTGCAACTGTGGTGGCTGATTGGCACTAGGATCAGGTGTAGGTGAGTCATGGTTGAGGAGGAACTGCCCAGTCCAGACACACACGCACACACACACACACACACACACACACACGCACACACGCACACACACACACACACAATGATAGACACAAGGAGAGGGCTCACATGACACAAACAGACACGGGAAAAACACAAGGAAGCACGAGGAAAAGGAGGAAGAGGCTTCCCATTGATGTTTTAGTTTTGTTAAAATCATGAAGGTTTCAATTTCTAAAAGCAAGTGCTTTGGTGGCTGCTGATCAGACAAGATTGGTGAGAGAAAATGCTGAATGAGGGATTGCATTGAACTCCAGAAGCCACTGGAACAGAGGCTAGCCTGGACATCAGGTCAGGTCTTTGGCTCTCTGTTCATCACGTATGAGATCCAGTTGCTGTCTGTGCTAATGAGCCTCACAGTTCATTATTTCTTGACAAGTTTTTTTGAGACATGAGAAAAAAAAAATCGCGTTACGGATTATTTTGCACATTTAAGTGTAACATAACCTGCTGTCAGTCAGCAGAATTTGATTTCCACCCATGGGTCCAGAGAGAGCTCTTGAAACAGGATGACATCAAATTTAGCTCTCCGATGAATGAGTTACCTGTCATGTTCATTTGGAGATAGACAGTGTGAACATGAAGTGGATCAGAATTAAAAGTCAGTGATGGATTTTTTTTCTGCCTACGTTGCCGGCGTTCAAAAGGACCAACCACCATTGCTCTGACATGACAGTGCAGCAGTAAATTCTAACACGCAGAAGTCTTTTTGAGTCTTTATTAGAATAGATCAGCCGCTGAGTGACAGCAGAAATGACTGCCACAGAACAGAGCTCTTCACAGGGTGACTGTGTCTGGTCCTAATGGAGACGAACAAGTACAAAACCACTTAAACAACAATCAAAACATTCAGCGCTCACTGCCACAATCTACAATGTGTTCCTGTTAAGGTAGTCAACAAGGCCATTAAGCTATGAAACCCATTTGCTGTGTAGTCTCAAAAAGAATGTAGGAGCTGGGATAAATGCTTTCATCCAGCAAGTGCTGTAACAAGCAGGCAGAGCTGTGGGGAAAATAACAACCAAAAAAGGAAATCCTTCAAACACTGCTCCAGGACTGTAGGGGGCGCTAAAAGGAACAGCTTGATTTTCTACCTGAGCGAGAGACCAGGTGAAAGAATAGTTGTTTTTAATGCAGGTAGAAGAACACTGAGGCCTAACGTGCGAGCACAACACATGACTGTGTGTTTGTGTGACAGTTGACTGATCTCCGATCTCACCACAAACTCTTTCAGTCCTTTTCCTCCAGTTTCTCCTTTTTCTCTCATCTCTGTGTGGTTGTGGAGTGGATTCATTAAGTCCATTCATTAACTCAGCTCAGTCTTTCCATTGACTTTGTATGGAATTGAGGCACATCTAAAATTTGTATACTTGCCTGAGCACACCTTTGCACTATGTTCTAGCACTGACCATTATCCTGTCATAGTCGTATGGCACAGTGGCCACACAGCTACAGACACTCAATGGTTGTTGCACATTCCTGATTAAAGGCCTTGTCACATCAGCATTTCAACCAGCAAAATTTCCCAACAAGTTCAATTAATTTCAATGGAATCAGCACGATTAGTGGATTCACCCACAGGGGCTAAATGAATGTGTGGCATTGATGAGCAGTCTTGAAAGTCCTGACCTTTGAGGGGACAGAGAACAAAGAGTCCTGATTGAAGGATGCTATCATAGTTCATTAGCCTTTGTTGCACCAGTCACAGCAGTATACACCGCTCCACCACAGAGATGAGGTTTGCAGAAGACAATTCTGAGGCAAAAGTTGATGTACAAATGTCTTTTGAACAGGGCTGACAACTTTTCACTTGACGTTCACGTGACATTTCCCACCACAGGGATCAGGGTCATCACTCCTTAACCCCTAGAATTATAAAAAAAAAAATAATAAAAAAAAGCCAAATTTACAATTTTAAAGCATTTATAGATGAAGAGCATAGTCAATAATCATGGTCTGTGGTGAATAAATATGGTTGGTCAGTATACTTGCCAGCCTGTGCGGTTGTATGAAAAGTAAATGGAGAAAAACTAATTGTACAAAGACGGTTGATTCTGCAGGATGATTTTGAAAACAAACAAACTAGACTTTATGAAAGTAGAAAGCCAGACTAGAAAAATGAGCTCTTCGTTCAACTATTTTGTTTGGATTTGTCATATTTTTATTATTGATTATGTCAGAGATGCTTTCACACATACTTACTGACAAGACTACAAAGGCAATTCATCTTCTTACACCCCTGCTTCTAAATGAAGCTGTTAACCAGTGGTACTGTCTGATAAATAAGAGCTGGGATAAATACCAGTGCATGATGATCATCTGATGATTTGATTTTCAGACTTGTAGTACTCATGTCCACGGGTGGTTCTCGCGTCACTTTATTGGCGAGCCTAATTAAACTAACCAAACCTGTCTTCATCACGTTGAAAGTTGTTTTTTTTAATGAACATTTTAAGTTGTCACAGATGTGAAACTGAAGCGCAAAGTGAGGCAAAACTCTGCATGCATGAAAGGTGTTTTTTGATGTTGGAGCGGTGTGTGTGTGCACCTCTTTCAACTAAAGCCACGTAAACTGTGTGCTTTGGGCTCTGGAAAAAAGCCCACTGTTCAGACGTTGTCCTGCGTGCACAGAAAGCCTATTCAACATACTTTTTCATGAAGAAGTTATTTTGAGGCTTCCGTTTATTTGGCATGAGATTTGTTCAGGCAGCTTAAGAACAAGTTGGCAGCACTTCATAATGTTTACCACAATATGTGTTATATGCTACTAAATTTCACTATTGGTGCACCATTACATTGATGATTTTGCATTATGCTAACCTAAAAACCTCTTATTGTGAACCATGAGAAAGAGCGTCAGAGACACGGAGCGTCCTGTAACCACATCAACCCGCCGTCACTCCTGCCTGAGAGAGGGGGGGGAGCGATGCTGCAGCCAGAAGAGCCGCCGACTGAGATTACTGCATGCATGGGAATAACTACAATATTATACATTTGTGTTTATTGCTCACGTCCCCTCTGATGGTCTGAATGACTCTGCTGCACAGTGCTGCTGTTGCTGCTCTGTCTTGTCTCCCCATGCGGCGTCGGCGCCCACAACATTATCAGTTTGAATTCCTCTTTCACTGCGGGAGAAAATAGACATGCGGCGTGAGAGCGTGTGAAAAGCATCAGTTGTGTCATGGTCAGTGCGTCAGAGCTGGCAGCCACGCTTTTGAATCCGTGAACTCATTTTACCAACAGTGACCAAGCTAAGCTAACAGCTCATGAGTTTGCTTAACAACTGTTAGTGAGGTTGTTAGCTGTGACAGGTTTATTTCCCCTGCTTAATAGCTTTTAATGGATCCAAATGGTGTACAATGGTGTACAAAATGCCAACAAGCAAAACAGCAGAGAGAAAAAGGAGCATAATGGAGATAACATGGTTGTCTATAGCTGATTTAGCATGTTAGCATTTTCCTTGCCAGCTACAGCACTTCACCAGTTAGCCCTGTGAATATAGTCCAACAAAGGCAAAGACGCACAGATTATTTCTCGGTCCTTAACACATGGTCGTGTAGAGATGTCGCCTGCATGGTCGAGTGTCGGGCTCCTCAGCATGCAGCTCTCGGGTTTGTTAAGGGTTCATTCATAGTAACATGATGTGTCTGACCTGTCTCTCCCTCCATCTCTTTTGTCTTCTCTTAGGTGTGTTGCAAGCCTCAACACCCATCTTCCCCTTCCCTCCCTCCCCCATTGACTGTGTTGAAGCTCATCGGGTGTGCTCCGCTGACCTCCGGTGCGAGGCCTTGTACCGGGGCTTGGAGCTGTGTGCGGCCGACGCAGCGGTGTCCCCGCTGGGGGAGCAGGCGGCCACCGAGTGCCTGGAGAGACAGGACGCTCTGCTGGCTAAACACCCCGCCCTGCTGTCCTGCAAGTGCCAGCGTGGCTTCCGCAGGGAAGAGCAGTGCCTGCGCATATATTGGAGGGTTCGCCTGCTGCCAGGTCAGTGAGGCGGGGTGTGAGGCATGTGCATGCAAATCTGTATGTGGGTGTACATGTAAAGATGGGCAGCCATCTATCCAGTCATTAATGGGTGGTACATGGCTGCTGTTGAGTAGAAGTTAGGCTTACTTCAAAGAACAAAGCTATGCTTATTCTCTTCTTTTTTTGTAATTGTCAAAAAATTCCATATATAACACCAAAAACCAACTATGTCTTGCTCCATCTGTCAATATTCCCACCCCTGTTTGT
This sequence comes from Chelmon rostratus, assembly GCF_017976325.1. Taxonomy (NCBI): domain Eukaryota; kingdom Metazoa; phylum Chordata; class Actinopteri; order Chaetodontiformes; family Chaetodontidae; genus Chelmon; species Chelmon rostratus. The sequence continues at coordinate 2,737,160 of NC_055666.1, forward strand.
GGCTCTCAGCCCTGCATCTCAGTTTTAAAAAGGCCTCAGTATTGAAAGATGTTGCTGAAAAGCATTTGTTTGAGGCTGCTGTCAGTGGTGGATTGATCCACATTTGAACCGATTCAAAATGAAACTACAGTGTGTGTGTGTGTGTGTGTGTGTGTGTGTGTAGTGAAGGAACATGTTACACAGTGTAACAGTGTGACTCCTTGAACAGACTCTGTGTCTGTGGTACAATGCTTGTAGGAAGAACTTACAAATGCACACAAAAATATTCATCATTGTAAATAAATGCAAAAGATGTCCACATATACAAAAGTAAGGTACAAATGTATTTTTGATGCAGGCACAGTTTTTTTTTTTTGGAATAAATAAGTAAATAATAGTAATAAAGCAAAAGCAAAATAGAAAAAAAAACATAAGGACAAATCCACAAATATGTATTTCTAAAGTATTTGTGATTTTCATCAAAAACATTTTTGAGTATTAGTGCCCATCGTGTGTGAACTTCACTGCCTTCCTGTGTGGCTGTTTTGAGATTCCTGTGCCAAGGCTCATTCACAAATGCATTTTTTACAACAGGGAATTATATGAAGCCAATCAGATGGCTCCTTCTGCTTCAGCCAATCACACAACCACAGATTCAAAGGGGTGACTTTCTTTGAGTACGTAGCGCTGCGTCCACAGGTCAGCCTCAGCATGGTGTCTGCCATCTGCTTTCCACAGGTAGTGAGAACCCTCTTGTTGTGCATATTTGAATGGGTTTGAGGTATGAATGCTTGCTAAGTTAGTGATGTGGCATTTAACACTAATGTTAGCTAACAAGCTATCTATGTAATGCTAACAGACAAACTAATGTCATGACTTGCCTGTGGAGAGCAGCTTCCATGCAGCTGTTTGACCTTCCTTCTCTTTATTCTTATTCATAATTGCAAATGTAACGCTACGTGATCACATTAAATCACACCCTTGAATCTACGCTACATGATTGGCTGAAGTGGAAGAAGCCATCTGACTTCCTACAGATAAATAAAAATGCATTGGCAGGGGCAGGAGATTGTCAGAAAACCCACACACAAATGCAATGAGCATGTGATTAGCTGTTTGTAAATGCAGGTCCAACAGCAACAACATCCAAATATGTTTCTGATGAAAATTGTGAACACTTTGAAATACATATATATGTGGATTTCTACTACATTTATTTAAAAGAAGTATTTGTGTGTGCATCAGAAATACATTTGTGAAGCTTCTTTTTTTATATGTGGATTGTTTTGTATTTCTACACAACAATATCTGTTTTTTATGTGGAGTCATTTATATATAAATCCAGAGGTCCACCTCACTGTCAACACACACACACACACACACACACACACACAGCAACAGAGGCTTATCCCGAGTGCTGGTGTGATGTGTGTATCGGTAAGTGAGCTAACACTAGCCAGCGGACTCCTCCTCCCCTGTGGCCTATTAGTCAGCGGAGCATTAGTGTAATTACACACTCTTCAGTTCCTAACGCTGCTAGGCTGCTCTAGCGTATCATTACCATAAATATATAGCCTAGAATAGGATTTACATACATAAACACTTTACATGCCATTACATTCTTTATTGAGTTTGTACTTTGCAGTGTGTTTAAATAATTTGCAGGAACAAACAGCTCATCCACTAGTCAATCAAGACTCCGCTAATGGGTTTCACTACTGGACAAAAGCCGTGATACCATGAGCGCATGGGGGCTTTGGGTTTGCCCTCCCGGCTTCCTAATCTTATCCTCATTCTGGCCACGTTGATCAGATTTAAATGACTGTGCGTACACAGGTTGTTGTGGTGTTGTGTTGCCTGGATATAAAGCCCTGTGCAGTAAGAATAATAAAAATTAGATTACAAAGTGCAGCCTCATTAAGGGAAATGAACAGCATTAGATACTGAATAAGACTTTCTGAATCGGCCTTATATAATTATATTATATAAGCCAATATCTTTTGGGTGGAACCAACTCATTTTCATGTTGATATTGATTGCAGATGGAGAAATCAGTCACTTTGTTGAAAAGTTTTCTTGTAGTCAGTGAAAGATGTTGACATCTGCTTGATTCTTAGACCCCAGACAGCAACAACGTCGTTCTGAGTATTAGCAAGCCCCACTGTGCTTAGGTACTGCCTCACAGATCTGCTGGCAAGCCTGTAGACTCCTAAGTTGGATTTAAAGTTCTGCCTTTAGGGGTCACAGCACTGCTACAGAGCTCATGCATGTAGGCGGCATAGCTACGCATTGATGATGCGTGCCTCCCCAAAAATGTAACTACACACCGAGGGCACTGCGGTACCATGTGGAGACCACAAGACCTGTCATACGTCAGCTTGGGCTGCTTGTTTTTTCTCCTACAGGTGTCTGCTGAGACAGGTTAAAGAAAGGCTCTCTAAGCTGTAAAGCTATTGTCACTGCAAAGCACTGTGATCATCTCTGTCACAGTGCATGTCATACTGTAAATGTACTGTGATTGGTAGAGGTCTCCTACTCAACAGTTGCTTTGTATCAGAGAGCAAGTGAATGAATGCAGAGACACTTCCTGTGAGGAGTATAATTAAAGCACAATACAGCCTGATCATGTACAATTCATCCGCCTGGTGTTGCTGTGGTGTGGTCAGAAGTTGAAACCCAGCACTGAACTATAAATCAAAACCTGCCCAGTGGATATCCAGGCTACTGACGTAGATAGTAGAGGGTGCCAGGCAGTGGGGGTGGGGTTGTGCAATCTCCGCTAAAGTAAGAAGGGAGACTCATCGAGGCAAGTAAGGAGGCTCATATTTTTAAATGAGCAAAGGGGTGGTTTTACTACAGGGACCTCTCTGCACTGCACTTCTAATTAGCTTTTGTAAAGTAAGTGTCAATTCAGTCCAGTGAGCTGTCATAAAATACACTGCACCGCTTCATTTAGAGATAGAACATAACATGTATCACAGATTCATTTACTTTGCACACAGCATGACGGCGAGGCCAGTGTAACTGGTTTTGATCTGTTATCAATGATTTATGGCTTCTGTAGAACTTGGGTGATTGGAACATACTGCAGATGACTCATGTTTACACCCATGATCTTCTTATCATTGGAGGATTTTCCACCTCTGTCTAATTCCTTTCCTGTATTGCTGTCTGTGGTCATTTTATTGGCTTATCTGTGTGCAGACTGATGCCTCTATAAAGTGTGACATTGACCCTTTGATATTACCAACCACAATTAACTTGTTACCTTAAAGGAAAATGTTGCAAACTGGGATCAAACTTCCCACTGTCAAACGTAATCATCATTTATTTCCAGCAGTTGAAAGCTTGCTGAATCATTGCCTGTTTATAGATCCTGAAGTTTTTATATCAGAGGCAATGTAACTTACAGTACATCAGGTCAGATATGCAGGCCAAACCAGTCCTTTCCCATGTTGGTCTGGCTGATGATTTATGAAACAGCAAGTTTATTTTGTGTTTTCTTTCAGCTTTTCTCAGTGCAGATTCTTCTGAAACATTCTCAATAACATGAATCAATTGCAATCAAAGTGCACTTCGTGTTTTTAAAAGAAAACAAAAATAAATGGACGTGGTTCATCTTTGGAAAAAAAAAGAATCTGTCTGGCTTCTGTGCCAGAAATAGTACAGAAACACACACACACCTCAGAGTGAACATGGTCTCACTAAACACCAACGTAACACCATGTCTTTCATGGGACAGTGACTGTGAGAAACACATGAATTCATTTATTCAGTCATCTTTTCAGATCACTTCATGGCCTCATTCCAGACTACACCGATGACATCCTTCCAGTGCTCTGAGGGAGGTCACCTTGAGTTTCAATGGTGTTTTTCAATTACCGTTTCCTGTCTTTACCGTAGTGTTTGTCTTAGATTTGTTCGTTCCAACCTCCTGGGTCACAGTGTAAATGATCACTCAGTTCTCTGCTCTTGTTTGTGTTTTCCCTTTTTCCAGGGGAGGATGAGCTGGAAATATCTCCCTATGATGACACACTAATGGATACTCGCATGGCGTCCTTAGTGGCAGGTAAAGCACACTCTGATACACACACACACACACACACACACACACAGAGAGACACTCTTGCAGTCTTTGTTATGATTAGGTAGTCAGTGTCCATTTCTGGAGTATGACAGGCAGCTCTATAGCTCTGTCTTACCAGTCACACAAGTACATGCTGGTATTGCAGCTCAATGAATCACTACATCTCAGACATGTTAATCAATATGTATCAATCAATAAAGATATAATAACTAGTGTCTAGCTCTCTCTTCCACCAATTTACACCGTCCAACGTTCATTCATATGGGTGGTGCGGCATAACCTGGGCCAGAGCATGTGACCAGAGTGGAAGGATTTTGGATGGAGGTGCAGAGCAGATTCTTTCTAAAGGTTGGAGAGTGGCCTTATCTCCCACTCCATCCTTCTCCAGTTTAGCTCCACTACCGCTCAGGCCGTGAGTTCTAAGTGAATGAAAGCTGCTGCTGCTGCGGCGGCGGCGGCGGTCTTACCAAAAACCCTTTGGTTGAGTTGTTGATCGTGTGAGCAGTTTGTTTTCCAGCTGGACCTGTTTGGGTTAATATTTCATTGATTCATTTATTTTTATACATTTAATGTTCAGATTGTGGGAGAGACTGAGAGAAGTCTTGAAAGAGACACGAGAGAGAGAGGAAGAGAGAGAGACAGAGAAAGAAAGAGAGAGAGAGAGAGAGAGCTAACACAGAGGGACAATTTGGTTGTTTAAATGTGCTTTTTAGTTATTTACCTAAGGCCTGAATGATTTTGAAGACTGAAAACAGAAACATTAACCTGAGGGTTTGAGTGGACTTGGGGTATGTTTTTTTAAATGAAAAGAAATCCATCTGGATTGTGTTGAAGTTAAAATTAAAGCACAGCGTAGCTTTCTTCTTTGTTGGAGCCAGCGGTGAGTGATCTGAGTGCGGCGGGGGGGCGTCTGAGTTGAGCGTGGAGCGATATCGAGCGGAGCAGCCTGGAGGGGCTCGAGCAGGAGACTGGAGGGAACAAATAGCTCTGTGAGCGAGGAGCGGAACTTCTCACCGCTCCACTCGGCTCACATGCTTTGACCAGGCCTCGATCGGCTACGCCTGCCAGACTTTCCCACATGCTGTTTCATTTTGTTCTGAATTTGCTGATTTGTTAACTAGCTTGTTTTTTAGTTGTGGGGTCAGACAAATTAGAATATTGAAATTCTCTTGCAGTCATTACATTATTTTTGCCCTACTGGGAGCAGAGCCCAGTTCAGAGCAAATATAGACCACTGCTGGTCAGATTATGACACATATTACACCATTTTATGGACATTCACAGACTCCAGAAGATGATGGCTGTTTATTTTTATGACTACCTTATATTATCCTCAACCATCACTCCAAAAGTTCCCTTTAATTAGTACACAGTTTTTTTGGTTGTTTTATTTCTCTTATATTAAGCTGTGTATTGTCATTATATCAGGAGGCTTAATCAGACAGTGTGTGGCTGACTCCTTTGACTTTGGCCATTCAGTCATAATTTTGTCATTTGTCCCTTTCTTTGTGGTTGTTCTTTCTCTCATAGATGCACACTAATATCTATAAGGTGTACTTTTTGAGCAATTATTGCGTGAGGCTCTCCCCAACTTTCACAGGTGTTTTGTGCTGGACTAATTCGACTTCTCCTCACCCCCTCAGCCTCATCTTTCATGCAGCTGGATGGTGAGAACCAATGCCTGAAGGCAGCACAGGACTGCGGCCTGTATGAGAAGTGTGGTTCTCTGCGATCAGAATACGTCCTGGCCTGCACCAAGCGGGTGCCCGGGACCAACCGATGCAACCAGCACAAGTGCCACCGGGCCCTGCGGCGCTTCCTGGAGCGGGTGCCGGAGGAGTACAGCCTGGGTGTCCTGTTCTGTCCCTGCACCAACACCCTGTGTGGTGAAAGGAGGAGGAAAACCATCGTACCCTCCTGCTCCTACCAGGAGATGGAGGGTATTCAACCGAACTGCCTCCACCAGCAGAGCTTCTGCCGCCGAGACGACCTCTGCAGGTTAGACGTGAAACCCAGACAAGCCAGTGCTGTTTGTTCATTCTAGAATATAAAACAACTATAAGAGATGGCATCGTGTGGGTCAGTTTTTTGACATATTTATTGTAGAAATTATAGCAATGTTGTGTGATGTTGCTTGCATTCAGTATATAATATATAATTAATATAATAATAATAATTATACATTAATTGATCATTTTTTGTGTCATGATGGTTTAATTGCTGTTTTAAAAGCTTTAAACCTACAATGTCTAATGTGCAAGGAAAAAACAATACTTGATTGAACTGAAGGATAATAAGAATTGGGACAAAATACCAGGCTGATATTGGCCATCAAAAATGCACATCAGTGCACAACAGTCCTATTTAAGGGAAAAGATCCTGAAGAAACAGTGGATCCAAAGCAAGAAGAAATAATTAAATAATTCACAAAGAAAGTCATAATGAAAGAACAGACAAAAGACTGAACAAGTACAAAAATGTGTCAATACTTAAAAAAAAACAACAACAAAACATTGATATTGGACTTAAAACCCCAACATACACGTCCAGATTTCCTGCCCACTCCTTGTGTCTGAGTTTGTGTTGTTGTTTGTGTTGTTGCCAGGTCCAGACTGGCTGATTTTCTTAATAACTGCCAGCCATCTCCTCTGACGGCCAGTGGCTGTCTGAAAGACTCAGCAGGCCTGTGCCTCCGAGCCTACGCTGGACTGATCGGTACGGGATGCGGGGGGGAGAGGATGTTGTGGCACATTATCAAGTTTGTCTTTTTAAAAATCACAATCCAGATTTCCCAGAAATGTGGGAGGCAGAGAGACCTCGGTCATTTGAACTATGGATTATTAATCAGTGATTCTGGTCGACATCTGAAAACTAGGCACCATGACAAATTGTATCTACGGGGTATTCAAATTCATTCCAACATTAATTGTCAGTGATAACATGTATGGTATCTAAAGCTTATGCATGAAATAGGATTACGTACACTACTGAACAAGCACAAAGAAAAAAGAATGGTAACTAATACAAAAGTCAAGATTTCAGAGCAAGGACAGATTTGAAGCTAGAAAGAACTGCTGTAGAGTGCAGAGAGTAAAGAACTGTGAACACAGCCGATGTGAAGGCTTCCTTTACAACCTGTGAAATCATCTCAGCATTTAAATCCTTCTTGTGAGCAGAGCAGTCACTGCTGCATCAGTGTGCAGCCGCGGCGTTACGGTCCCACCCATACACCCGCTCCACTCAATCGCAAGCACACAGGAGCTGTCAATCATGATGTCATACCCCCTTTTTATAGCATCAAATAACCAATTAAAACCAAATTTATCAGAAAAGTGAACAGTTGAACATTCAACCCCGATTCCACACTGTGTAAAACATAAATTAAACAGAATGTGATCATTTGCTAATCCTTCTTGACATAAACTGAATTGAAAACAGTGTAAAGACAATATATTTAATGCTTGACCTCATCCACTTCATTTATTTTTGTAAATATCTGCTTATTCTAAATTTCACGCAGCAATGTGTTTCAAACAAGTTGGGACAGGAGCAACTAAAGACTGGGAAAGTTGTGGAATGCTCCAAAAACACCTGTTTGGATCATTCCACAGGTTAACAGGTTGATTGGTAACAGGTGATAGTATCATGATTGGGTATGAAAGGAGCATCCTGGAAAGGTTCAGTCGTTCATAAGCAATCAGGATTGTTTAAAGACTCTGAAACACTTCGTACAGTTTTCAGTAAACGGTTCATTTGCAAATTACGTTTTTATACAGTGTCCCAAATTTTTTGGAACCTACAGAATCTATATTGCAACGAGCCACCAGGAAACAACCAACATGTTGTTACTTCACTTTAGGGGTGCTGTCATGTCGTCCAGTCCCTTTGCTCATGCTGTCATCTGCCCATCAATAAGTAGGTCTATGGGAGAAATACCTTACATTCATCATTACCCAACTAGTAAGTCTGGACTGGTCAGTCTATCTCATTTGCTACTCTGCTACTAAACTAAGTAGCTCAACAATACATCCAATGCAACTACAGTAATGTTATTTATGTAGCTACTGGCAGCTTAATTTAAAGTAAATTAATTTGATTACAGTATCACATATTATTTCATACAATAGTGATGTGGAAATGTTTAGTAGAACAGACATCAGTTTAGAGATGCGAATTGTTCTGAGGTAAAAATGTAGACAGTACTCACATGTATCAAATTCCAAATTGTCTTGTGTAAAGGGATGTAGCTGTGTCATGATATAAATGAGATTTGAGGTGTGGTTCACTGTAATGTGAGTGGATGGCTGGAATAGGAGAGTAATGGGCAGAGAGGCAGAAAGTGTGTGGACGAAGTGATCAGACAGAGCAGAAGTGGAGGAGAAGAAAGAGCAAGATAGAAAGTAAGGATGCATGACAGCTGACAAGAGATGTGGATAGAGGAGTGTTGAGTGGCTTTCTGCTCGCTCTGACAGTGATGGATGAGTTTTCTACGAGGCTCATAGCTTTCTTAAATTCACAAGCGGCATAATTCTCATTATTTTTAAAGGGTAGCCCTTCAGAGATAACCAAACAACACGAATGCAGTGTATTGTTTTCCTGAAGAAACAAAAAGATATTGTTAGTATTTTTTTTTTGTGAACAAGCAGAAGCCTCTGGGGCTAACAAATGAAACCAACATGGAAGTGGTGAAAACTGCAGTTCCTCGAATGGCCACTTGAGGTTGGTTCCAAAAGTCAAAATCCCCATAGTTCCCCATATTAAAATGTCTGACTTTACAGCAAACATGTTCACAGTCTGGTAGAAAAAACAGTTTTCTCCATTCGTGACAAATGTATGGGGGTGAACCTTTATACAACTCACTCATTTAAATTCTGTTAAGGCTTAAAGTTTTATGTAATCATGGGCATGGCTGCTTGGAGTGAAAGCTAGTCGCTAGATATCAGCCACCAGGCTTCATTCGGCCTGCCTCAGCTCCACCCGCACTCCATTTATAGATTAGCTGGGAGTATGATGGAGTCAGGTGACTGCTGGAGCCACTGTCACTGAGCTTCACAGTGGTTCTTCAGGAAGCTGTGGGTCATGTCGTGGAAACTAAGTCCATGTTTTTAGTGAAAGGTAAAGAAGCTCACTGATGAGCACATTCTATCTACTGTGCTCCAAACACAAGCAAACGCCTTCAAGAATAGAATTTGTGGTTTTAGGGGGAGTTGCTGTTGTAACTATTTCTTGGTGAACAACACTGTCCATCGGTCCAGTAACTCAGTGTTGAGCAGCTCCAGCTGAAGCAAAGGTTACCTGGCAACCTCATCGTGATGGCAAAACCTGGAAAATCACTGCAACTAGCACTTGCTAAAAATACAGTTTTGCATACATAATTCTCATGCATGTAACTCCCACTAAAACCACAAGTTTCTGTTTCCAGTCTTTATGCTAATCAACTCCTAGCTCCAGCTTCGAACTTAATGTACAGATATGAGAACGGTACAGATTTATTCATCTCAGTCTCAGAAAGAGAGCTAATCAGCATGTTTCTCGAAATGTTGAACTGTTTCTTCTTGTAAGTATGTATGTTTTGTGAGTATGTGTGTTGCACTCAGCTGTGATGTTTGCTATTTCAGTTGATTTGGATTTTTTGGCTCTAAAAATTGCCAAAATGGCTCTGAGCAGAAAACACCACCTCTAATGCTTCAAAATGTCCCTTCAGCTCCCGTAGGAAAAGCCACAGAGTCTATGTCTGTGATGTCAATGATAGGGAAGTCAGCTATATTAAAACCACACTCATCAGGTAACAGGATCATTGTGAATGATCTCTAACTACCCTGCATACTCAGCATCACCAGCAATTTATTGATCAATAGAAAATATATTTCAAAATCGAAAGCAGTATTCTAGCCAATCCATAACAGTAGGTATGGGCTGGGTCTGGATTGACTTGCTTTTGGGTCTGGACTTTGAAGAGCCCTGGTCTACATCATGTTTTGCTCCAGGCTCTGTTTCAGCTTTGTTTGAACTAAAAGACCAGTATTCTGTTCCTGGTTTGTGCCAATCAGCAATTTATCTCATTTCCCCCCAAATTGCTCAAAGTAAAAGACAATGTAGAAGCCAGTGGAGGCTTCCTGTCTTTTTAGCTGTGGTCATTGTGGTTTACATCTCTGAATTACTGTGATAAAGATTTATTAATGTTAAGGTAAATCGTGTGTCTTTGACTTGTCTAAAGCTAACACTTAACTCTGACCCCTCTGACCTGTAGGTACCATCATGACGCCCAACTACATCAGTAACAGCTCTGCAGATGTGTCGCTGTGGTGCAACTGTGAAGGCAGTGGAAACCAGTGGCAGGACTGTCTGAGACTGCAGCGCATGTTCACCCACAACACCTGTCTGCGTGAGTCTGCCCTTGTCCTGACTTTGATTTATTTTTTGCCTATTGGCTCTTCACCTGAATTGAACTGAATTGATTGATGACATTTTGATCAGATTTCAGACAGTCTCTTATTTTTTGGTGTTTGCAGTCTGACTTGTATTAGTAGTTGATTTGCTAGCTGCATAAAACTTTTTGGCAACATAGTCCAGCAAAGTCCAGCAGGACAATAAAGTTCAAGTGAACAGTATCACTTGAAATGGCCCTGAGGTAGGACCTGCATTATCTGGGGCCTCTTGTTGAGTAGCCAAAGTAAAGTTTTCAAATCTAGTTAAGACCTTTATTATTTCAGTTAACATTTTTACCATGATGATCAGTATTCCCATGTAAATCTTTACTTAATCAAATTAGCCCTAAATAATTCATCCAGTACATGGCAAACCTGGGGCCAGGCAGGATTTGAGGAAAGGAGAACTCTAGAGAAGGAAGGATTGCGTTTAGGCCCCCAATAAGGACCCTCAGCTCTTTTACCAAACAGACAAGAAAGAGCGACACTGGACTGAGGAGGTGGAAAACACTCTAAAGAGTAGACATGTGTATATGTGAATATGAATGTGAAGACTGAACATCTTCATTCTGTTGGACAATGAAAAGTAGAAATAGTTTGCCCTTAAAGGTGCTTGAAAAGACCTGTTCAATATTTTGGGAAATACACTTATTTGCTTTGTTTCTGATCTGATTTCTGATTAGGTGATTGATGTTAATCAATCAATAATTGATGCTAGCTTAGCATAAAGACTGGCAAACAGCAGTCAGGCACAGTGACTGTGGGTCTTGTTGTCACAGTGAGGTTGCTAGGTTTGCTTGACAACCTAATTTTTCACTGTAGCTGGAGACACTGCACTGCCGGCTGTGTGATAAACCCTCCAATGACTTTTTTTTTACATGTCTGTTTGTGCACAGACTACATAAAAGAGATATAACATGTCAATTAATGATCCTAGAACTGTGGGCAGGTGTGTTTTTGAACTTTGGACAGAGCCAGGCTAGTTGTTCCCCCTGCTTCCAGTCTTTATGCTAAGCTAACAACATCCTCCAACACACAAACTTAACACACACACAAGATTTGTATCAATCGTCCCTCTCGTGACACTCTTGGAAAGATGGAGAACAAGAGTATTTCATAAGACTGTACTTAGAAAGTATTTCCCCCATTTTTGCTGGAAATTGGGTTGAAAGTGTTCCGTCGAGCCTCACTGCATGTAGGGATCTTATTTATTTTGAAGACATTTCCTAATCATGCAGCCAATTTCTTAATCAAAAATATCCTAATAAATTATAAGGAGATAATTTCTTATGGTTTTATGGCATGTGTTACCATTCCATCATGCTCTGTATGCTTTTTCACACTCTCTACCCAAAAGCACTTCAGTATTTAGAAATTTAGGGATTATTTGGAATAGAGTCACATTTAAAACAGTAGCCAAAAATACTGCTATCCATATTGTTTTTTATAAATCCTGTTTTAAATAATGTATCTGAGGACTAGAATTATGAAAACAGAATTAATGTGTCACCATCAAAGATACTCGGAGGAACAGCTCAAAGGGAATAAATGAAAAAATGCCTTCAACACGATGTCTGCTGAATCTCTCTGGGTGGCTGCCTCCTACAGTGATGTTCACAGCATGAACTGAACTCGGCCTCTTTATATGTCAGCTACATGCTACAGCCGTTGCATTCATAAGAGTCTTATTGTCTGTATCTGCAGCATTAGGCTTCTGCAGGGCTCAAGAGGTGTGAGGATGGGAGCCGGAGGGTAAAGCCCTCCAGGTGTCACTCAATCACAGCAGCTGTCAATAAGGCTGTCGATACACACTGAGCCTGTCCAAACACTAAAGCCTGGATCGATGCGTCAATGCACTTCCCATAAAGCTCGGTGATTTATCTATCTGCCGACAGCTCAAACAATAAAGCTGCCAAATAGATATGTGGGTTCACACCCACTCAGATGCAGCGTGGCAGCACGCAGGCCAGCGGAGTGCACACACACAAATACACACACAGAGGTTGTGATTGGGCTGTGTTTCCATGCAGGTAACTCTATCAGTTGGATGGGGAGCCCCGGCTCCCTGCCTGCAGACATCACCCCCCCTCCTGCTCCCAGACCCTCCCCGCTAGTTCAGGAGGATGAGCTGCTGAGCAACAACCACCTGCCTGAACACAACAACATCGTGAGTACACTTCAGCTCATCACACGCACCGCCTTCACATTTTAAATTACCTTTCAGGCTGGTATCCCAAGGCCTTTCCTATTATCTTTGGTTTGAGCTCATCTTGTCACTTGTCACAGTAGGTTTGTGGTATTTGTTTTATCTCTATTGCCGGGGCATTTTATCTGGTTTATTATTTTTCCCGTTTTCCCATTTGATTTTTGTAAGCTCAAACCTTCATATTCCCTCGCTCCTTTTGGATTGTGACAACACAAGATGGAGTTGGTGTTTACAGATATATTTGTCATATCTATGGATGTTTTGATCAAATTTTAACTGATCACAGAGGAGGGTTTAATGTTTTGTGTGTAAGGAGTTTTAACTTTTAATGTTTTGGATTTTATGGCTTCTACTTGGACATAAAATTTTTAAAAGTCTGATGCAAGAAACTTGGAACTTTCACCAAAATCTAAGTTTCAAAATGTAGACCATTTTATACTGTAGCACTGCCACCAGGAGAATTTTCCAATCAGAAGGGGCTGCATCATTACACGAAGAAATGACAAAAAAAAAATTATAACAACAGTCTGCAGTCCTGCTGGTAGCACTGTGAGGCTGTCCTCAGGCACAGGGGTGCATTGAGTTAAATTCAAATGTCAGCATGCTAACATGCTCATTATGACAATGCTAACATGTTGACGTGAACATGCTCAGCATCTCAGTTTTGCGTTTCAGAAAGCTGAAATAAAACCCAAACTAGAGCTGAGGCTGATGGGATTGTCATTAGATTTCCAGGTATTTGGTCATAAACTAAGGTTAAAATATTGACCTGCTCGATGAAAAGTCAGAGGATCACCAAGGTTTATTACAGTTCATCCTGAGGGGAGCATGAATGTCTGCACCAAATTTAATGGCAATGCATTCAATAGTTGTTCAGACACTTCACTCAAAATCATACACGTGAACTACATAATGGCGCTATCACCAACATCAGTAGGATTCATCATCTGGGGACAATGATTTAAAAGCAATCCCTCCAATTGTTGCTGAGATATTTCAGTCTGGACCAACGTCGTGGACCACCTGTCAGATGGACTGACCCTCAGACCAACATTGAGCCAGGCTGCTAACATTGCTGAAAAATGGCCATCATGATTTTGTGACACAGTGGCATCTGCTAGCTAATAACATGGATGTAAAACATTTAAAAGACGAAGCAGTCAGCAGGCATTATTTAATGCAATGGTTACTAGCCACTCCTGTACAAGAGCACTAATGTAGACATTTTACACAAGCCTAGTAATGATATAAACAGGAGAATGATGCGTGCTATTAGGGAAGTTTTATGTTTAAACGTTGAAATGTGTTTGTTTTAGAGAATGCATTCAGTAATACTTTTGTTTGATCAGATGTCACTGACAGTTGCCATCCTGATGAGAAGGTCAAACCTCTCATCAGTGGTAGTAGAACACAATATGAGTCAGCATTTGATTTGAAGATTAAAGGAGTAGCTTTGGGGCAGGAGTTATCACAGCATGTTGGCAAGCCATCAAAAGATTCTACAGAGTGTCTATGATCCAACTCAAGCGTGTTTTTAGGTCTGCTGAGGTCCAGATGATGGGAGAGGCCGCATGTATCCAGTTTGGTTTATTCAGAACTAAGAACAGATGGAAGAAATTCACTGGTAAACCCGGGGAATGCCTGATTTAGAAATACAAAAATGATTCTCCATCTCTGATTACTCAACAACTGAGAGAAGCTTTGCAGGATCTTTTGTTAAAGCACATTTGCTGGCAGCATGGGTCCAAATCCTTTCACGTTTGTTCACCTGTCAAGACCTGGTCAAAGACTAAGGCCTCTAGTTTAACGGCCGTAAAATGTAGGTCACAGTATTCCTTACTATATGACTGAGAAAATACAAATACTATACTATAAACAATATTAGCTTGCCAGTTTCTCTGCCATTTTTTGCCAGTTTTTGTTCCTTCGACTCACATATATCAACATCAAGATTCCAGACATAAATTTCAAAAAAAAAAAAAAAGAATAGCAACTGAATCAGAAACTTTGATTTTTTTTTAGCACCACACACTGTAGGATCTCCTGTTTATCTAATCAGTTGTAAACAAATATATAAAATCAGCTCAGCAGTCACAATGTATGTCCCTGCCATAGGCACAGTAACAGGGCTGTGGTCTTTTCCTGTCATTTTTGAGGGGATTTATGGACCTTACATGATGGACATCAAAGATAATGATGTCCTATGAAAGTGTAAGTCACAGTGAGTGATACGACTGACCGATATGTGTCTCATGTCTGTGTCTTCAGAAGTGACTGAGCTACTATTTAGATAGGAAATTCATCTCTCACAGTATCTTTGCCTCCCCTTCAACTCTCTGGCAAACCCCAGAGAGGTTTTGGCTTTGTGCTGTAATTTCACCATGAGTTTACCACTGAGGAGCACAGTGAAGATTTCATTCCCTACCTCCCCTCGTGATGTTAATCCCATCCGAATGGAGCTTATGTGTTGTTTGAGAGGGCATGAACAACAACATATTTTGCTGTCTAATTTGGAGGACTTCTCAGCTGTCCCACTCTGTGCCTGATGGTGGCTGTAATGTGTAATTTTGTTGCTTGATGATTGAAAGAAGAGCGATTTAGCTGTTTTCATATTTTTTACACATTTCAGTGTAGACAAAAAAATTAAAACAACAGTATGGACTAGGGGGTTTCAAAGCCCCCCCCCCAGACAACTATAACTATGATAACTATGATATCCATGCCGTAAGTGCTCGAAGTCATGCTCCATAATTTGGGGCTTTGGAAGATGTACACAGGAAGTATAATGTTGCCATGGAGTCAGTCAGTTAACTGGGCTACAGTTGAGCCCCATATTTTGCCTATATTGGTTTGCACTTTGTAGTAATCATGGATGTACAGATAACTATTACTGGATTACTTTGTTAGTGAAGAAAACGTAAAAGTTCTGGAGATATAAGGAGCATCTTTATAATGATCTATGATCTATTATGAACAGTTACCAGTTATAAAACAGACATAATTTCATCGTAGATGATATTGTCAGGAAGTCACACTGTATCTGCAGATCTCTGAGCTCAGATTTGGCTGAGTTCTGACTCTGAGAAAAGGCATGAACCTGGGTTAATGCCTGTGAACTGGCCAGTTTAGGTGTGAACAGTCTCAGCCTATTCATAGTCGCCATACATGTCCCTGCTGTTTGGTGCTTAGCAGGTGGGTGGTGAGGGGACCAGGGTCAGACCTCAACTACGGCCAAACAAATGTTTAAAGTGTCCTGCCTGTGTGTGTTTAACTTGTCTCTCCCAGCCCATCAGGCTTCACACAGTCTGTGGCGCACAGACAAGGCTTGGCCTGAAGTGTTTTGGTTGCAGTCCTGTTGGATCATGTCTGAGTCTGCCAGCTCATCATGTGCAGACAGTAACACACACACAGACATGCTGAAATGTGCTGTGAACACATATGTTCTGAGAGTTCCTCCTTTCACAGCTCCTGGCTGCCCTTGTCCACCGCTGACCATTAAATGTGGTCCAATTCAGTCGTGGTCCTGGCTACTGTAAGTTTGGCCAGACCGCAATCTGCCGTGGCTGTGGCTCCCTGGCTCCCAGCATGCCTCATTGCCAGAGATAATCTGGGCCGCCAGACAAGAGGGGATTCCAACTCTCTCTCTTCTTCGGCTGCCCTCCTCCGCTCGCTCTCTCTCTCTCCCTCTCTGTGTCCGTCTGTGTCTCTCTCCCACTGAGCGGATTAGATGAGGTGTTGGTTGGAAGCAGTGCATCAGTCAGGCTTCATTAGTATGAATTTATTCATGCCCATATGTCTCCCCCTTTCTCTTCCTTCCCCAAATCCCCCTCTTCCCTCCTTCTTTCCTTCCTTCTGTCCTTTCCTAAGTTTCTGTATCCTTCCTTTTCTTCTTCTACTCATTGACCCTTTTCTTTCTGTTCTCATTTCATTCAGTCTCGCATCCTCAATCTTTCACTGTACCCTCCCCCCTCCATCCGTACCTGCTCCAAATCTCTTCATCCGTCCGTCACTCTGCTGCTTGTCTTGTCTTTCCGAGGAGCTTTGGCTTGTTTCTCTAAAGTGATTTTTCAAGAATTTGAAAGGTTTCACTTCAAAAAGCTGACTATCTGCTCCAGCAGTGGAAAAAAATGTCACACTTAGAGACATTTACTGCTCTTTGTTTTAAATGTTACATTTCCACACGGCATGCAATCAAATATATAGCCAGGTGAGATTTTAATGTGGGTTTGAACCTGGAGCCTGTTCGTTCTCTCATTTGTAAAGGTATTCATCTTGTTTTGACATAGCTGAAAGCTTGACTGACTTCTATCCAGCCAATCGGAAAAAATAAGAAAATTATGTCAATTCAGGATTAAAAAAAAAAACCTTTTGCCTTTTTTGTTAATGTACTTGAATGAAGACAAGTTAAGGTGTATTCAAGTCATAGTGGAAAAAAATGGAAAATGTCAGTAGACACAGATTGTGTTGTATGATATACTATATTTACAATATATCTTAACTTATAATTTAGAAATTTAATGTGTAACCCTATTAAATTAAATTAAAGTTAGCACTTTACTATTCCTGCTTATGGAAATCAAATTTGTAGTTCATGTCAGAGGATCCATGGGATACTTTTCACTTAAGTTATGTACTAAAGTATGTTACTAAGAAGGTAAAGGTGCGCAAACTGGCACTGGCTAATGAGGTCTTGTCAGATCGTCCAGCGTCCCTTACCCCCCACACCACACTCCACCCACTTAGGCCCAGCTGTGAGGAGGAGTGAAAGTAGCTCTTTTTTTTTTTTTTGATCCCTCACAAGACTGTGTTTGCCCCTTTGTCACATGTTCACCTCCATGAATGGTCCCATCGAGTGTGGCCAACAGCAACAAAGACTTTTGGTCAGGCCACACTGTGTACGAACCAGTTCGTTTCCAGCATACCCCATCTAATCAGAACAAGCTGCCAGGAGCAGATGCTGGCACAGTAGTCGCCCTCAACGTATGTAAAACGATGAACAAACACTCCAGAGTGACTCTCTGTATTGTCTTAATTTGATCCATTAGGACTAATGAAAATTTTTAAATCTCACAAAATTATTTTGTCATCAAGCACTCTAGCATACGTACCATGGCAACTCACAACCAACAGCAATATTAGCATAGTTACACATTCTCTAGACATGTACTGGTCCTAAAAAGAACCCAAGTCTGTCATCTTCACTCCAATTTTCTTCAAAGAAATATTAACAGTGTTCTTCAGGCTTGTTCTGTCCCCCACCAATGCGTTATAAAAGTAGCAGATCAAAGGAAAGGTCACAAAGACTCTCGATAAAAGGTAGTGACTAAGAATAACTCTGCAGATGAAGCTTAGAATGAAGGTGCTCTCTCTGCTGGTGAGGCTCAATATTTTCAACATCCCATCTCATCATTATCAAACACAGTGTACAATACTTATTAGAATCTATTTCACTACTAATGAACACAATTATTGTCACATCAGCCATGATCCATTGCAGCACCCTGAAGGAGAGATAGATGACTGCCCTGTTTACAGCTTCTGCAACTGTCAGACTAGATGATGAAAAGTTGAAGTTGAGTCAGAAAATGTCAGCCAGAAATTCTAAACACCATGACATGAGCAGGTATCAGCGGCAGTATTTCAATGAAATGACAGAGGAGTGTATTATCATCAGTGGAAAAACAATAACCTAGCATCAGCCTTGGGCTGCCCCAGATGTTTGTGCATATCATTGAGAATGAACAGCTGGGTGTCCTCAACACTTAACACTCATAACGCTGCAGTGAATCATATTCATACGTTCAACTTCATGTTTAAATAGCAAAACAAACATTGGAATTTCAACCATGAACCAAAAAGGCCTTTTTTAAATGCATCCTCCCACACTTACATGTAATAAGTTGACATTAGATTTCGATTGGCAGATTAGAACAAGGTATTGAACAGCAATCTGGCAATCAATCGTTCAGCAATCGTTCATATGCTTCTGAAAGGCTGCCAGTCTGTCTGTTTGAAAACATATAACATGGGTTACAGTGCAGCCTTACAATTCAAATCCTCAATTCTAGATTCTGTTTCTGCAGACCTCAACCCTCCCGTCAGACAGACCACTGATTCTGGGCAAATGTGTAAAACCCCCAAATTACATGAAGTTTTTAAGAGTCAAACCTACATTTTTAATTGAGTTCTCTCTAATATCTCTGCATGGCAGCTACACAAGTCTTCCAAATTACACTGGCAGATATGTTTGCATACAGTATTCTGCTCTGATGCCCATCGGCAGGATGGCATCATTTGTCTGTGCCCTCCTAAACTGTAACAAATCAGAAATACCTCTGTTTAAATACAGTCTGTGGTGAGGTAGTGACAACACTCTGGTTAAGGTTTGTTTATGTTTAGGCACAAAAAAGAGACTTGGTTAGTTTCAAAGAAAGATCATGGTTTGGGTTAAAGTTAAGGTTATGGGACCTATCACCTTGGTTACACATGGCTAAGCTTGTGGAATGATGGTTGTGGTCATGGTTTTGTTGACCCATCCATCCACCTGGACCTCCTCCCTATGTGGACTGTCCCTCTGTAGTAACACTGCCTGACTTCCTCCCTTGCTCCTGTTACATTTATTACTACTGTGTCTTGAATGTGGACATATGTCCTTCAACTGACTGAGAGAAAGATCATGGTTATGGTTAAAAAATGGGTTCACTATTGGTGGTCTGTAAGGGATCAAGACGTCCAGTCTCATTGCCACATTCTTTGCAAGCTCCCTCTAAATGAATTTAAGCTTTTGAGCTTTTTTAAGCTCAATGCACTTCCCATGCAAATTAGAAATGACATGCAAAAAAGTGCACTGATTACTTGTTTTTAGCATAATTTATTCTCTTTCGTGCAGTGATTTCAATATTGGAGTGAGGGTATGTTGGGGGGAAAATCAGTTCTGCTAGGGGCCCCAGAAATGTTGTGAGCGGCCCTGGAAAATGGCTGGACGCCATGCACCTCACATCACTTTGTGTTTTATTTAAAATTTAGACTGAATTGGTTGAATCTGTGCTTGTCTGTTCTTTTTCAGTCCTTCACCGCAGTGTTTCAGAGAGAATAATTTGAGTTGCTTTACACCACCTTTAATTAATTATGTTTTGATTATGTGTTTGGATCAAAGTCAATTTGAAATTCAGATTATGGAATACAAATGAATTGTGTTTGATCAAATTCAATCTCAAAACCAAACATACAATTTCAAATGATATAAAATAAGACTTAATTTCTTCTTTGGTATTTAATAGTATGAACCATGAAACATTTGATTCAATGATAAAACTTGATATTCTGTTTGAAATGATGTCAAACAAATGGCGAAATACCAGATTAAGTATCTGCCCAGAGAGCACAGAGGTATCAGACTTCACTCGGTGCTGCTGGCTTTGGAGCACTCCAAATGCGAAGATGTCAAACCTGAGACATGCCCTAACATTTTTACCCACCCGTCTCCTCCCTGCCAGGTGGTGGAGAGCGAAGAAGAGGAGGAACTGACGCAGGCAGAGGAAGAGGGTGATGATGGTGGCCAGTTTGACGTCATCCCGCTGTACTCAGAGAGGGCCACTGTCTCCAACCTGGGCTCCTCCGGCACAGGGGGGGCTGCCTCCTTCACCGCTGGCCCTCCTAAACCCATGCTACTGCTCCTCCTGCTCCTGTCTGCCTCCCTCAGCTGGGGGTAGAACGTAGGATACAGAGAAGACACACACATAGACACACACGCACACATACATACATGCACATGCACACACTCACATATAATGGACCTGCAAACCTGGACTGGTGGCTGTAAAGTTATGGGAAGCATAGTGAAGAAATGGACTTCACGTTTTGTCAGTAGCATCCCCTCAATTCCTTACTTCTGTCCTTCCTTCCTTCCATTCCTCCATTGAAAATGGCACTTTGTTCGACATGGGCTGACTGCAGCTGCAGTGTGTTAATGTGCTGGGAGCAAAGGAGACCTAGTCGTGGTAGCACGTTCACATACTGCCATCAACCAATGAGCATAATGTAGCTGTTCCTGTGGTCCAGACAAATTCTGGTAGTTTGAGTGGCTTGTCTCACTTGTAAGCATATAAATCTGAGCAGGCCAAGATGTGTTAGCAGGATAACATACTGGCTTGTAGGTCTATGTCATACAGACAGTATCTGAGAGCAGCTGAGCAGACTGTTCATGTCAGCCTCCTAATTTCCAGTCATCAGTAGCACATATGGATGCTCCAAACTCTTTCATTTGGCTTTTTACATGTTACCTGTGATGTTGCAAACAAGTGTTTTAACACGCTAGAGCGCATAGACAAACATGACTTTTATGGTATAGACTTTTTTTTTATTTATCACTACTCCAGAATCAATCAATAGCTCCAGAATAGCTCCTTCATTTGGCCAATAGTCATTTTAATTTTCTCGTTGTTTTTAATGTTAAAAAGTAGAAAAAGAAATACAAATGCATTGTCCATTTTATAGCAGATAATGAGCCTGGAAACACATCTGAGTGGTACAGCAAACTGGGTGTTTGTATATGAACACCCCACACATAAAGAAATGCCCCGCGGCTGCAGTTGGACCTTGTTATTTTTTTGTTTTTGTTTTTTTATCTTCCTGATGGATGGCGATTTGTCGTACTGGTTGTGACTTACCTGTCTGTGGGTCATCCTAACAATGACTGAGGGGGGAAGTGGCGTTGATATACGATGCATCAGTCAAACTTTATTATGGTGATGAATGAAGCGATCCTCTTCTCCCTGCCACTGTCCCTATTCTACAGCCATGGTGAATGACAAATTACACACTTGTCTCTCATTGTTTAATGAACATCAAGTGCCAAGTATGTGATGTGTGTGTCTGTGCACGCCCGTGCAGGGTTCAGGCAGAGAGATTGCAAAGAAAATTGGGTAAAGCTTTTTTTTATAATTTGAGTCCTGTACTTCATCGTTCCCACCCACGTCAGCATAGGCACACATACCGTATAGATTCACACACACACATGCATTTGCACACATACCGCCTGCCATGTTTTGAGCCGATGCAGCTCTTTCTTGCTTTATTGCTCTATCCCCGTCCCTATCTCCCTCCCCGGTGACTCGGGACCGGGACCCGAGCTGCCACAGGCACCGATATGAATAAAGCCGTCATAATAAAAA
This sequence comes from Chelmon rostratus, assembly GCF_017976325.1. Classification (NCBI taxonomy): domain Eukaryota; kingdom Metazoa; phylum Chordata; class Actinopteri; order Chaetodontiformes; family Chaetodontidae; genus Chelmon; species Chelmon rostratus. The sequence goes on from NC_055666.1 coordinate 2,759,033, forward strand.
CAACACACCAGAAACAATATGAGCTCTAAAACGGCAGAACAAATCAAATAGCTCCCCAGCAGGCGAAAAACACACGCCACTTCTGACACCGACACAGAGACAAAATGAAAAGAGTTGGAGAACGAGTGGGAGAGCGATACGTATGGAGGAGAAATTAAGAAAAAAAATAAGGCCAAGTCCCTGTGTGGTCTTTGTGCGTTTGATGTGTTACTTGTTTTTAGTTGGGAGGCTGATAATCAGTCCCTGACAACATCTCTTTATCATCTGACAGGCTCCTGGGGGAGAGGAGTGTCTGTGTCTGTGTGTGTGTATGAGTGTGTGTGTGTGTGTGTGTGTGTGTGTGTGTGTGTGTGTGTGTGTGTGTGTGTGTGTGTGGGGGGGGGGGGGGGGGGGGGGGTTATAGTGATAGAAATAGTGTGCTATAGCAAGAACAGAAAGGACCCTGGAGCACAAACATAGCAGAGAGAATCGCCGGCTCTTGATTTTCTATGTCTTATAAATCTTTTGCTGACACTAATTTTTTTTTCCTTGTTCCTTTCCTATTTCTTGAGAGTGTGTAAAATTAACTTCCATCTGCAGGGGCACCAGAGATGGTGGAGGGCAAGGAGACAGAGGAGGGAGAGAGGGAGGAAGGGAGAGAAGGGACGGAAAAGATGAGATAGAGGGAATGGGAAGACGGAAATAGAAAGAAGACGGTGAGGAGGGGAGAAGAAGGGAAAACAAGGAGAAAGGAAAGCATAGAGAAGAGAAGAAAGAGGAAACAAATAGGAGGGAGAGGATGAAACAAGCAGAGAGGAAGCATGAAGGAGGAGCGGACTAGGAAGCAGGCATAGAAGAAAACAGCAAGGAGAAGAGAACAAAAGAGAAAGGAGGAGGATGGAAAAAGGCAGGAAGGAAAAAAAAAGGAAATAGATACTGAGAAAACTAGCAAGGAAAAAGGGCTGGAAGAAGGGAGCAGGGGAAGAAAAGAGAGTAGGGATGGGAAGAGGAAGGGCGGAGAGGAAAAAGAGAAAAAGAAGGAAATAGACAGAAGAGAGGCTGAAAAGAAAGGGGAAGATGGGATATGTATCTGAGAAAAGTTAGAAAAATGGAAAGATGAAAAGAAGAAGTGAGGGGAATGAAAGCAAATGAGGGAAGACGAGATGGACGTAATAGATCGGGGGGCAGAGAGGAGAAAATAAGAACAGTAAAGATTAGAAAGGAATGAAGATGAGGATGAAAAAAGAAATAAGGAGAAGGGAGGACAGGCAGAAACAAAGGGAGGGGAAAGAGAGAGGAGGAAGAGAATAAAAGAATGAGAGAAGAGGAAAGGTGCTGGATGCTTTGTGAAGCCTCTGAGGAAACAAACTACAACGGGAATGAAAGGAGAGAGAGACAGAGAGAGGTGACAGGTCTGCAGTGTACTTTAACCTCTCCTTTTCTTTTCTCTGGCCCTGCTGTTGCATGCATCTGCTGAGAAACACACACACACACACACACACACACACACACACAAAGGCCTTTCTGTGTGAACACACCCCCCGGACAAAGCGTCTGTCAGTCAGCGGACAGCGATAAGAGACAGTAAAGCTCTGTCGGCTCACCTGAGATACTTCTTTAACATTTAACAGGCTGAACAGTAAAACCTGACGTTCTGTGAGCAGTTTGCCAAAGTATGAACTAGGAGTCCTAAACAGGCCCTGTAATCTTAACAAATCAGTAATCAGTGTTACAATGAAACATTCATTCATTGTAATTAGTGCAAATGTTTCTGTGAAGTGTTTTCATTAAGCTTTACAGGGAATCATCAGAGAGCTGCAGGTCAGGACAACTTGGGAAAGGTTAAGCAAACTCCTTAAAACATCTGACTCAGCTCAGTTATTGTCAGATTGAAAGGCTGAAAGGATCAGGTGAAATTCTGTCGCACTGGTTGACACATCCCTTCATTACCATGAACACACACGGCGCAGTTTAGAAACGTTGTTGGAAATAGTCTGCTGACATTTTGTTGGAGGTCATGCTCAGCCTGAGAAGAAGCTCTGTCTGAGGGCTTTATTTGATGTGGGCTCACAGCAGGCAGGGTGAAGAGAGGTGTTCTCACTGAGAAAGGTCACTGATTGATACCATTTCAAAATGCTTTAACCATGTGTGTGATAATGATTAATTGGAGAAACTATACTTAATGGATTTGCCTCTATCAGTTCACGGGCTGACTCAAGAGCTCAACAGCTAACATGAATGGCTAGCGCTAGCATGCTCTGTGCTGGCTGGCAAGTAGTTTGCTAGCTACTGTGTGAGCTAACTAGCCTAGCGTGTAGGCACCGAGCTTCTAGCACCACCCACTTCACATGCATGCACAGATGATTTGGGCTGTGCGACTCTCTACTGGCTGCTGTGCTTCGTCTGGAACAACAAGACAACTCTGCTCTAAATTTGACAAAAGTGAGCGTGTGCTGCGCAGCAAATTACCTCAAAAGGCGATGAGCAGATTCTTCTGACCTCCCTCCCTCCATCCTCTCCTCCATTACACAGAATGAGATAGTGAGGTCAGAGCCGCCTCAACACCCCCACTTCCTACCACCCAATAGTGGGGGTTAATTGAGGTCAGCAGGGGTGGGCCGGCGCGTGATTGACGTGGCCGGCGGGGGCCGGAATGACGGCCTTTTACCAGGCCCCGTTGTTCGTTTTAATTGTTGTCTCGGCTGTTTGTCATTAGGGCCGACACTCTGTGGCAGGACGACAAGAGGGATGGACAGAGGGAGAAAGGGAGACAGCGGAGGGGGAGACAGGGGAGGGAGTGGACACTGGTGATTTACATTAATATGTACTGAAATAAACAAGCGGAGAAGCCATGCGTTAAATCAACTCAGGGAGAGAGAGCGATAGAGAAATAGAGCCTCCAGGGTGAGAGAGGAATAGAGGAGGAGGATGTGTGTGTGTGTGTGTGTGTGTGCTTGGAAAGAAGCGTTCTTTTTATTGTTCTATTACCGTGCAGTAGATTTACACGTACAGAAGCGCACGCACACACACACTCATACACAGCATGTCAGATTTGAGAGTCTAGTGTGTCTGCTTTCTCTCTCCAGTATTTTAGTATTCTAATCCATCATTGGCCTGACATGGGGATGCTGCCTCTCTCCTTTCCCTCTCAGTCTGTGTCTCTCTCTCTCTATGCCACTACACATACACGGCATCCAAACGGAAGATAAAGGCAGAGCAGGGGGAAAAACAAACTCCACAGCAGGGAGAGCTTTATCCAGAGAGATAAAGAGGCGGAATAAAGCGGCGACGGAGAGATATAGAGCAAGTTGAAGGGAAGAGAGTGAAAAGGAGCAGAAGGGGGAAAAAAAAGGGGAGGAAGGGGGTGAAATGGAAGTGGGGAAAGCAGGGAAGGAGAGGAAAATGAAAGCAGAGAGAAGGATGAAGGGTTGGTGGGATAGGCGAGAGAGCAAGAGATAGAAACACGGTGAGAGAGACGTGTGTGTGTGTGTGTGTGTGTGTGTGTGTGTGTGTCGTGGCTGAAGCCTGAACCTCCCTGCTCCATTTCACACTCTGTAGGTCCAGACGCATCGGCGCTCAAAGACACACATACACACACGCAGTCACACACATAGACACACAGGGGCCTGTCCTTCTTTTCGATTTGTAATTCGCAAACACACACACACACACTCGTTCGCCACCATTTCTCAGTCATGCACGCAGATAAACAAAGATGCACAAACACACAGTCACAGTCACTAAACTGAAATTCCTGCAGCTTTTGCCCTTGGCTCTCTCTGCTTCTTGGATGCCTGCTTTCAATCTATTACACTGGGTTCAAGAAATATTAAAGGAAGAGTCCCCTCTAAAACATTTCAACGTTTTTTTTTTTCCAACAGCTTTGGTGACGTTGCATGGAGCATTTACTTCGCTGCTTCCTCCCAGAGCTGCTATTTCGCACCAGTGGCCAACTCTGATACACGAAAAATCCGTCAGAGAAGCACAGATGCGAGTCAGGTCAAAGATGCTACGACTGATACAAAGCTGATACAACTAAAAAGTTAATTAAAAGACACCACAATGTAGCAGAATGTACTGACAGGAGACTGTGGGGGTTAACTCGTTTCCACAGAAAACCTCCAGTTGTGATAGATATATAGATTGATAGATAGTTTGGCCTTTATTTGCCCATATTTTGAGATACTTGTGTCTGGGATTCCTTCACTCCAGTAGAATGGGGGGGCGGGGGATGTGTGTTTCACAGTGATACTGAGAAATGCAACAGCAGTGCATCTCTTCAAAGATGAAATCCTGATCATTCTGGATAATCCACAGATTTATAACTATAGTTATGAATACAGTTGAGTGGGTGACAGATATTTCATGACATGAAGAAATAAAACAAAAATAAATGTTTTTTTTATAATAACAGGATTTTGATGACATTATTCTTGAAATGTCGGATATGTTTTGCTAACAGTCGCCCTAATATTTAGTTTTTGAGGATGGGGTAGAGGGTTAATTTGGTGAACTGACCCTGTAAAACATTATGCTGTTGATGTTTCAGATTACAAGTATTTGTATCTTATCATAACATGTGAAGGATCCTTTTTGCTTTGCTATGTCTTGTTTACTGAACAGAGGAAGTGAGACATTGTGGTTTTAGGAGCAGTTGGCAACAGAGCTCTCGCTTGACCAACAACAGCTGAGCAAAGTGATTGCACGCGTCATCTCGTAAGCAGCCTACTGTCCTCAGAGTGGAGCGACCAGATCCACACGGTTGGATGGAACATAATGGCTCACTGTCATGTTTATCCAGTTTTCTGTTCTAAAAATTCATCTCTATTGACCTGATTTTACTGAGCATTTTAGATACTGCTCGGTTAATAAGCAGTCATTTGTGTTGCGAGAGTTGCGTGAACAAAAGGCAACATGTTAAAAGACAGCTGTGGAACTGCTGAAAGGTGTGTTTTTGCACTTTTGATTAAAGTTAGCTGTTTCCCCCCAGCTTCCAGTCTCTGTGCAAAGCTAGACTAAACACTTTTGGACCTACTGTATCTCTGCACTACATGCACAGATTAAAGTGATATCCATCTTCTCATCTAACTCTGGGTAAGATGGTAAACAAGAGGGGTTTGCAAAATGTTGCTGTTCCTGTAATATGACCTAGAATATGATTGCCTCTGAAACAGCATTTGGACTATCATGGGGCACCAAAGACTCATCTGAAAGCCGCGCTAGTCACCGTTGTTGAATTGAGACTTTTAACTTTTGCTGAACAGTGGTCACTTTGGCCATAGGTAGCATTTATGGGAGAATGACAAGTGCTAAAACATAGTAGCACAAAGGCAGAGGAGTATATCAGTAATTTTAGTCGCAGTACAATACATTTTGCTAACCTCAGCTAACATTAGCCATCTAAAGCTACTGCTTATATGAGATCAAGTAAGGCTGCAGCAGCAAATATCCCTGAGTGTACTGAACTGAGCAAGGGTGCATTTTATTTCTTGGGAATGGAAGTTTCCATTTGCATGAGGAGAGTATATTAAATCCTCTGTCAAAAGTAACACAGTCTCACTTTAAGTGGGTTATCAGCTCCTTAAGGAAAGATGAAGTAGGTTTGGACGTCAGAAAACTCATTTAGCAGTTGTGGTCAGAGAGGGACCTCTGTCATTTTGGAGGTGGACTACACTTGCAGGCCAAGATCTACTTAAAGTATCACTTAATCCAAATAATGAGGGATAACGAGGGATAATAATAATCCCTAAACAAGCACAAAACCTTTCATATCTTTTAAAACTCTCTCAGTTTGAAGCAGCAGTGTTTGTCAACCCGCCTTGCACTTTTTATTTATTAAACTGTCATAATGTGTGTAATAAGGGAATTGTGTGCAATGTCTTCTCATTTGACAGTTCATTAGCATTGCTTTGTATAATTTCACTGAATTCCCGGGCCTGTGAGACAGTGTTTATGCTGTTGATTTAGTATTCAGTTGTTTAATTGTCTTGTCCTTGTACACTCAGACTGAGAAAATTTCTGTACAATTAAACATGTAGTGAATGAATTGTTTGGGACTTCCTGGAGCTTCCTCTACGACCCCCCAGGTATCCCTCATGGACTCCTGGGACTTCCTGGACTCTTTGAGAACCACTCTTTCACATTGCACATGAAAAAATATTTCTGCAAAGTGTTTTTGTCCCTGAGCTGAATGGTTTTTTTTAGCCGACGCAGATGCACAAGCTCGTCACCGTTGGCATGCGTTGCTATGGTTTCCTCGGTCTCACCTTGGTTGCTGCACCCCGGGTGATCCCAAAAGGTAAATGGAGCTGAATGAACTTCGGAAGTCTGACTCTTTTCAATACACCAACACCTGGCGAGGGCACGGCAGCCATTTTAGTGCTTTTTTTCCCCTGCTTGACTGACTGAACCCCCCCTCCTCCCCCACCTCTTATCCCGGCAGGTGCCTGGCTGAATAGGACATCATCGCCATGGAGATTGAGGCGATGACACTCGCACACGCAAGCACGCACACACACACACACACACACACACACACACACACACAGTCACGGACTCGGAAATGAGACTGGCTTTCATGAGCGAGCGGCTGCACAGTCTGACTCGATGAAAAGTTGTCTCTCTGAAGGGAAGACAGCCGCACGGATTGAGCTGTCACTTGAAGGGAACTCTGCTCTGCTCTTTCATCCCTCTGTGTGCAAACGGACGGATTTCTCTTTCTCTTTCATTCTGTCAAATGTAAACCTTTCCTTTGGGTAATTCCAAACTAAAGCCCGGGCTCGGGAGACAAGCAGGTGGAGATAAATGTACTCCATTTAAAGAGTGTTGACCGAGGCTGAAAACGCCCCCGTCACCCCAACCTTCCCCTCCGCTTCCTGTCTAAAGCATGTCAGTGTACAGTACTAGAGTGAGGGAGGCATATCACCACAGGGCTTTCCCCACTCGCTCCCATTTTAGTGTGTGATCCATCTTAACGCTCCTTTGGTCCTGTGCTTTCTGCCTGTTGGACTGCTGGTGAAACTTTTAACTCCAACTGGGCTCTCCTGCACACAAATAAAAAAAAATAGAAGTAAACATTGACTCCAGTCCATAGAGATCAGTGGTTGATTGGTTTTAAACTGTGTTGGTGAAACATGATGTATCTCCGGGGGGCATATATGCAGCCCCGCATGAAATATTTCTATTTCTGATTCATTCGTTGACATTTTGCCCTGCTGAATGTGCCCCCGAGGGGATATGAAACACTCCATGCCTCTGCTGTGTTCACCTGTGAATAATAAAATAAATGTACAAGCTGACATTTCCTTACCTTGACTTCCAGTGTGTCTGTTCTTCTCTAATGACTTTGTCTACTCTAGATTGTGCAGTGCAGATTTACACCTCTTTGTCTTGTTGTTTTGGCTCTATACTTCAGCACAGGAACTGGAACAACTCCAGCACTGGATTTGAAAGTAGCTGTGAGTGTCATTTGAGGCTCTTCACACCAACATCAGACGAACAGTGTAGGACTTACGACTCTTTTTTCCATATGCAGTACTTCTGCACACTGAAATGAAGACTGAAACAAGTTATGATGGCTGCAGTTCCAGTGCGGTAGAGAGGCACCTGCTAATGTCTGCAGATCATAAACTTCATTCATGGGATTTGACGAAAAGTAATATGATAACATTTATATTATGAAGTTTATCTTAGTCGGTCCAATTATGTCCACTAAAATTGAGGAATTAGGTATAAATAGGTCTACAATTCCTGCGCTGTTCATCTAATGTGAATAACACCCTCAAATTACAGATGACACAGCACATTAACTTCATAGTCTCTCACCCCATTTACACCTTGCATTAAAATGTGTGTTGTATCCAGATTGTATCTACATATAATTCAAACTGGCTGCATTTACTCTATTAACACTGCTATTAACATTTGTCTCCAGCGTCTGACCACTCTGTCCAGCTTCTAATCACTCTTGTTCTTCTTTTTCCTTCTTACACCCTCCCAAACATCCCAAACAACAGCTGTAACGAACTGGTAACAGACTGGTTGACCTTCCATTTTAATGTTTTGGTTTTACAGCTCGCAGCTTTCTTTAGCTGACGAGACTAGCTGGTGAACACAGTGGAGCATCTGGGAGTGAAAGGGCTAGATATTTTTCTCAAGAGTTGGTGTAGACCAAAGCAGAGCAAAAAGGAAAGTGAATTATTCATCAGAAACACAATGTGAACGTTGTTCCGTGGCTGGTTTGTGTTTGCAGCTTGTTATCATGTCACCAAAAATGAATTAATGCATGTTTAACAAATAGGACTTAAGGAATACTTTTATCATCATTTGAATCTTTTTTCTTTTTCTTTTTTTTTTTGAGACTGAAAATCAAAACTGCTGGATCGGCACATGCAAAGTGAAAAAAAAATTATTATTCCACATTCACCTTGTTTACAGCAGCATGTGTCAGATAAAGTACTGCTAAGGTAAGATAAGATAAGACTTAATTTATCCCGTGACGGGGAAATTTACCTGTTACTGTATGAATAGTTTCACGTGAAAAGCTTGTACTGCCAAATAGTGGTGATTTCATGTGAACTGAAGAGAAAGGTGGCTTTTCTATTGTTGAAAAACTGGCTTTGAACTGTCAGTCTCATAAATCAAAGAATGTTAAAACACAGTAAAGCTGTTTTTCTCGCTGACAAATTTGGGTATACAAAGATTTCAGTGAGGAACAGTGACATATAACACCTGCGGGAAAATGAGATTGACAGCCACACTAACTGTTGCTTTGAACATGTTAGGGGGGCATGTGGTGCATACAGATGGATGACCAGGAGTAAACAATCCTATGCATCTGCAAAAGTCTGCATTAATCAAGTCTGCAAACAACAGAGTGATATTCACACTCACTGGGGAGGGCATTTGCTCGAACATATGGCCACAGTAATAGGCATGCACATACGTAATGATGCACACGCACTACACGCAGGGATCGCTATAATTTGAATCGACTTTACAGGCAGATTGATTTTCCTTCAGGCAGTAGTTTTAAGTACAGGACAGATTGCAGCCCACACAAATGGCCTGATACAGCAGGATCCATGCCTCAGTAACAATACCTTGATTCCTGCATTCAACCCACTAAAAAGTCTGCTTCTCAGGAACTGAGAAACCACTGAGCTGTTCTCACAGGTTCATTCCAATGCTGTGATTTACTTGTCCTGTAGCTTTTATTTTACCGGCTGAGAACCTGCATGTTAATATTGGCCTGATGTAGTAAATAAATCAAGTTCAATAAAAATACATTAAAATTGGGTATGTGTTAACTCCTGTCTGCTCTCCATCTTGTCATCCTGCTTGCCATGGGAATTACTCCTGTCAAACTGTGATGAGAATGAGTCCAAGGGTGTTTTTAATAGAGCCTGTCAGTGTGGGACTGATGAAAACACACTGATATCTAAAAACTCATTTGATGTTGGCACAAAGGAAAACAAGAACACACACACGCGCACACACTCACACACACACATGCAAACACTGGCAGAAAAATGGTTGTATTGCTATACTTAAATGAAAAAAGGTAACGCCTGCAGACTTACTCCATGCCACAAAAAGTTTAGTAATGACACCGTTTCGATCGCTCTTGGATCTTCCTCTGGTCAGAATGTTTGAAAAATGGAAATCATGTTTATCCATCATACACACCAAGAGGCTGACGAGCTCTACAATGGCAGGTGTGGTTAACCATCTAAACCGATCAGGATGATAAACATAAAAAACATAGAGACACTGAAAAAGTTACGGAGGAAAAAAATAGTCATGCAAATGACATGCTTCAAAATATCAGCGATATGTCCTGTCCCTGTTTAGTCATAGCCTTGCACCTAAATGATGTGCATGCAACTACTCTGATTCAACTCTGCTATACACCATAAATCTCAAATGGCAAGTTATAAAACAAAGACCTATGTAACGTGTATCCTTATATGCATTTATTTATGTATCTAGTGTGTGCGTGTGTGTATATTGTATGTAGTATGCACATATATAAACATACTGTATGTTCAATCTATTCATATTTTCTGATTGTTGAAAAAATAGGGCCTTTCATGATACATCTAAAATGCTTTATACTGTAAGCCCTCAGGCCTCTGAATGGGCATGCCGGTACATGTGTTTGATTGACAGCTCAGCTCAACAATAATGTCAACAAACTTTAGCTGTAAGATTTAGCTTTTAAGCGATGGACAGACAAAGTTTTTTTTGCAGTGATGTTGAAGAATAAGGAGCACACCATTCAGCATCCTAATCCTCCTCACCAATGTTGACATCTGCTGGTTTTAAGTGGTTCAAAATGCCCCTGATGCCTCACTCATTAGCTATCTAGCCAACAAAAACGATTTTGGCAGAGCACTTTTCTCCAGTGGCTGTTTGTTAGGTAGCACAGCATCTGACTGGTTAATGCAAAGACCCAGGTTGCCCTCTCACAGTTTCAGACTATGTAAAATATTAATTTGTCACCTCCATGTTCAGAAAGTAGAGCACAGGACTGTGTAATTCACAATGCAAATGTATGCTGTATCAAAAAAAAACAAAACAAAAAAAAATTGCAATTTAATTTCAGTTAAGACTTAATAAGAAATGACACTGAAATCACCTCTGTGTCCCCAGCAAGTCACGTGTCCGTGGCGAGAGTGTTTTAATCTACAGAACACATAGAGAGATGGTGACCTCATCCTTCATTAATTCCCATTTACATTTAGAAAGCAACACAGCAGCTCAATTCTCTGTCTCATCAAAAGAGAAATCATTTAAAATGCTGTGGTAATTCTACATACTCTTTTGCATAAGGACGGTGGTGTCCAACTCTGTCAGGTGGCTCCACTCTGCTCCAATAGAGTTCTGCTTTTACAGGGAAGGAAAAGGGATGACGTGATTGGTCATCACCACACCAGCTGTTAATGTATTCTGACTAATCTCATGCTGTTTGCAACTGTGCTGCAGTTACGCTGTGCACCTCAGGCCACAAAAATTACCACAAATCACTCGCCACACCCTGTGCTCTTGTGCTGTGCACCATTGATTCACAATGATAGAGCCCCAGGTGTTCGGAAGAGCAAATATAAAAGCTTTAATAAAATTGGTTTTGGTTTGTCGTGTTGTAGCAATTTGTTATGAAAAGTATAAAAGTGAGCATTTATTTAGATGTAATGGGTTATTAACTTAACTTTAAAGCCTTAAGTCCAAATGCCAAACAAGCTTTTGAACGTCAGGCTAATAAGTTCTCATTTCATGGATGTGAAACATGAACAATCCTCACAAAGATAGAAGCACATGAGCAAACACACACACACACACACACACACACATGCACACGCGCACAGATCTCCCTGTGAGGTCCATTCTGAGGCCTATTAAATAATCAGACGGGTTTCTTCCCCACTGGCAAAAATCAGAACCAATCGGCTGCTCCTCACCAAACTGCTGCGTGTGTATGGTGTGTGTGTGATAGAAAGAGGCAGGCAGGATTCTTTATCTGTCAGTGTGTAGGTGTGCATGCACAAATACAGACATCCATGTGGTTTGGCTGTGTGTGTGTGTGTGTGTGTGTGTGTGTGTGTGTGTGTGTGTGTGTGTGTGTGTGTGTGTGTGTGTGTGCTGCGTCTCCTCCAGCGCTGCCATTCCGTCTCTGAGGCGCATCTCCAGAATTAGCGCTGAGTATTTTCAGCCTCCATGGCTCATCTCTCACCAATGACCCTGTTTGAATTCAGGCCTCAGCTTCTCTTTACCTCCAAATCCACCTCCATTCCTTTGATCTCATACCACCGCCCCGACACATCTCTTGCTCATTCTCACTGTACACTTTGAAACTCTGTCACTCCGTTGTTTTCCTTTACTCCTCTTCTCCTTTTACATTGACTGGATAATATTAGTTTTGAAGGTTGACATTGATTGAACACTGACACTGCAAACAGCTTCTTTTCATGTATGTAAAATAACTCTAAATCAGTTGCTGGAAATAAAGATGTAGCCAAATTGAAGATCAGAGGTCCGTTTCACAAAGCAGGTTTACTGAAAACTCTGAGTATGTTAACCCTGAAATGAGGGAAACTCTGAATTTTCTGTTTCACATAGGAAGGTAAGTCAAACCAGAGAAAGAGGGGTAACTCAAGCCTGTTTCACAGACAGAGGTAAGTTATACTCTGGGTCAGTTACCGCAGTAACTGACTCTGTGAACCTAACCTGGTCGGGCTCAGGTTTTACTCAATGAACCTCGAGTTTCTCTGTGTCTCCGCCCTCTTTCAACCACACATCGTATTTCATTTCCTCTTTCATTCATTCAGTCAGGAGATGAGTTTTGGCATAGTTCTGCCGTCTGTTATTAAAAAATAGATTTATTAAAAATATCAGTCAGTGGAAGTCCATTAGGCACAGTAGGTGGGGACTTTTTTCGGCATGTTAACGTCTTTTGATCATGATCCCGTGGATGAAGGTGCAGCGATACTGCGCAGAGAATTAAATATTCGTCGGGAGATAGTTATCAGACCACGATGTTCTTGCTTTTCCAGACAGTTGTCGGTATTGGGGCCACCACCCGTTCTTCGTGCATCTGCCTTCTTTCTGTTGGCTGAGTAAAAGTCTGTGTTAGTTTAAATATAGGCTTAATTATTTAACATAACATGATATAGATGAGAACACTTTTTTTTTTCATTTTTAAATTTTATTTCATTCGTTAACAAAAAACAAAACATTATATGAACACAATATAACCAATTTACAATGAAAGGGAGCCACTTAATATTTACTTTACAATGTAAAACATGATTAAAATGAGGTAGCTACCTCCATGAGATCATGCCGAGGTCTTACCTGTTTGAACAATGTTTTTATATTCATTTTAAGCTGCTGCCAAGTGCGCTTCTCCCCCGCGGGATTGCACCTAAATGAAATAAATTAATAGGCAACCATTCAAGCAGTTTTGCCCTGTAATATTATTGTGATTTCAAAGGACTACATTTATACTCACACATTGACCCAAGCAGCAATGTTCTCCCACGCCGTCTCCCTCTCCTTCGCAGCTGCAGCGGTGTTGGACTTCCGTCTAAAAACGTGTTCATATTCGCAGTATGAGCGCAATAAAATGTCTAATTTCCAGTGGCGTGAAGTACGCAGCCTTCCGCTTCCCCGTTGCCATGGTGACTCCTCAAATCGGGGTTCCATTGATGCTGTCTTTTTAAAGTTGCGGTGCACGCGCTTAACTCGAGGTGAACCTACTCTGAGTTAATCAAACTAACTCAAATCTGCTGTTGTGGAATTGAAAACTCAGAGTTTCCTATCTCCGAGTAGATCAACTCAGAGTTCAGGGTTACACTCAGAGTTCAGGGTTACACTCAGAGTTCAGGGTTACACTCAGAGTTTGTTGAACCTGCTTTGTGAAACGGACCCCAGACGGAGCAATGTGGATACCCTCCTGATCTTGGAATAGTGGACTGTCTTCATCTTTGCAAAGTCACTGTAGGGGTCAGGGGAATAAGTCCACCCTTCTAGTGCTGTGGGAAGATACTAACATGCCCTCACCATAACAATTACTGTATCGGTCGTCTGTGCAAGTAGGTTATTATGACCCATATTTACATTTGATGTTAGGCTGTGAGCTCTAGTTGCTGTAATCGACAGGCGATTGCATTCACCACACACAATCGCCATCCAGCTTCAAACGAGTGGTCAGTAACCTGAAGAATGATTTCCAACAGTGCACTCATCCCCTCATCCATCCCTCCTTCCATCCCCTTATCCCTCTTCCCTCATCCCCCTTCCATTAGTCCAAAGAGAAAACCAAACTTTTCAAACTGCTCATGGAGCAAAACACGAGAATCTGGAGCACTTCCAGGACCCGGTGCCACATCCATGCTGACGTCAATGACGCAACGGCTTAGAAGAAGCCCGGCCTTCCAAATCAGCCCAATCTGACAGCCAGGGCGTATCAAACTCTATTCAAGTCATCCTCTCATCTTTCACCCTTCTTCCCCTATCTCGTCATCCCTCTACCCTCACTCCTTTATCCCTCCTTCCCATCATCCCTTACCCCATCATCCCCCATTCCTTCATCCCCTCACGAGGGATGATGAGGGAACACTACATCATGCGCTCCACTGTCGTGTCTTGAGGCTTACTCTTTGCTGAATCACGACCAGCAGCACACCATCCCAACCAGCCACAGCATGCACCCTCACCAGTTCTCTCAGTGACTCACTGCCTCTCAGCCTCTCAGCCCCAAATAAACCACACATCATCCATCACCTAAACAACCTTCTCATCATCACACACCCTTGGAGTTCCCCTCTTCTCAGCCATCGCTAACTCCTTTCACTGCTCGGCCGCCTCAACTACGTCATCCGCATCATTCCTCAAGGTCAATGTTTTTCTTACACCGCCTTACCATCACAGTCACATCTATCCACGGCCGCACCACGCTTGACGACGCATGCACAAATGGTCCAAGAAGACCATCACTATTTACCCTGTATGCCGTCTCACCTTTCCAGAATACTCATACAATCACCACCAGCCCATGACCCTCTTCCAATGCATTCTCAAGATTAAAACCTTCACCGTACAAGTCCACATCAGCTAAATTAAATTGTAATTTAGTTTAATTTCGGGGGCACCTAAAGTCTCAGAATCCATGTTCCTACCGGCGTTCTTTGGCCTTCTATGCTGCACAGAGTTCACAGCCACTATCCGCTACTACCAACCATCTCGACACGCAGCCATGTATCGACATCTCATCCAATCCTTCTGACTCTACACTTTTATATAGCTAGAACTAGAATAACCAGTCCAATTCACCTCAACCCATCCACTTCTTTGACTAGGTTCATTCCCTTCATCCACGTCCCTTACTTTGTCATCCCTCCACCCTAATCCCTCCATCCCTCCATTGCTCAACCCTCATCCCAAGGTATTATCCTTCATCATCCACGCTCTCCTCCATCCATAATATACAATCAATCATTAAAAATCTGTGTTTTTGTTAGTGAAGTGAAGGTTAAGGCATGATGAGGGTTAATAAAAGGCTAATATTAGTTGCAGGTCTGGAATGGGAACTTCAGTTTTCAGACGTCACAGTGATTGTGAGGTGTGGAATCGTCCAATGTGAACTTGGCTGGGCAGTCGGTTTACCACATTCCTAATGGGTATTTGGCTCTGCAAAGGCTGTGCCTTGTAACCAATTCAACTTGTGATTTTTATGGAGAAAGTATCTGCAGCGGAGGAGCGTGGAGCATCCAGTTAGTTGATGGCACGATTTCACCTCTACATTTTGATGATGATGGATTCCTGCTGGATTCAAACTGTAGTCTCCAGTGCACACACGGGTGGTTTTCAGTGAGTGTAAAGCAGTTGGGATATGGGTGGGGAAGTCCAATTCTAAAGCCTCAGTTTGGAAGCCAGGTCTTAAGGGTTGAAACGCACTAGATCATTCAACCAAGTCTAAAGACTAAAGTGTTAATTCCTGTTCTCAACAGCCACACTGGAAGGCAGGGAAAAAGCCTGCCATCATAGCCTTCTCTCTGGGTACATGCCACTGCCTCCAGATCTCTCTCCAATAACTCTGTGGCTTTTGTATGTCTTTATTGTCTCAACTCAATGAATTCTGCAAACAGGTTAGCGGTGCACACTTTCAGACTGCGTTGAATGGTCATATCAGCTGTCACTAATGAATCACTAATTAAGGTCAACTTGATTGTAGGCCAAAATTAAACCAGGATGGATTCAAAAACAACAATTGAACCAGCGTTTAGACACCCAACACCCCCACTGCCTTTACTACCTTAACTACCTTTACTAATCAATACCATTACAAATGATACAAATTGTCATAAAGTCTATTTGTACTTCTGTGGCTTCTTACATAACCAATTACAAATGGGTCCAGATCTGACCTTCAATAAAATGACTTAATCAGACTCGCAAGTATAACAATTTAGATTTTTGTTCTTCTGCTATTCTACAGTGTTGTTTCACTCTTTTATCCTTCTACTCATCCTCTGTCTCATCCTTTCTTCATTGCCATCATCTACCTAGACAAAAATGATTCTCCAGAGCCCCAATGGACAAATGCAGAGAGAGGGATGATGGTGAGCGAGGGGAGGATGAGTAGTAGGCGGAGGAAACAAAGTAAAGCTTTTAATCTGTAAATGGAGAAGGGTAATGGTCATTTAAGCATTAAGATATCCCCTCTGTCTGTCTGCTCTGTTTGCGTCTCCTTAATGCTCCTTAAACATTTATGAGGGCTGATAACAAAGAAAGACCGTAGCTACACAGAGTAATCAAATCACTGCTGGTTATAGGGCTTTACTCGGAAGAGCGAGGGAGGGGGAGAAAGAGCGAGAGAGAAGGGGGAGATGCTGGGAATTAAGGGGAGAATACAGAGTGACAGTGTGAGAAATAGAGACAGAAAGGGGAGAAGACAAAGAAAAATATATTAGCTCTTAAAATAGTCATCTTGCAACGTGCAAATGAAATGCAGCATGTTGCTGTCAAAGAGAATATACCAGGATGTATATTACACTCACCCTAAACACATCTCTCTGTCCCTCTTATGGGTTCCGTCCCAAAACACCTCGATTCATTTTACAGAGTGTGTTCACTGAAATTCATGACTCGCTACATTCACAGCTCAAAATAGTAGGACTTTACAAGCTATGATTTTGAGATAGCTATTAAGTTAGATAATACCCTGTGGATAGTTTTATACAGTTGTACCTTGTGGTAAGTTTTAAATACGGCAGTGTCAGAGCAGTGGTGTTTCATCATGTTTCACGAAGGACAAAAAGTGTGAAGTTGAACACTGGTCGACTTTGCTGATTGAAACACCTTCAGTGTTAGATCTGTCAAATTATGGCTTTTTTCTTTCTTTATTATCTTTACTTTTTACATTTAATATGCAAATTAAGAACTCTTTAAACAACTTTATGGAAGTTCACATTATCAGTTATTGTAGTTTGTTTTTTTATTGCATATTTATTTGTACTGATGATGAAAAAGTAATGATGGCCAGCTTGGGTCATGTGATTTACATACTTAGCTGCAATTTAGTTGAAATGTCATAATAATTTAAAACCACATATTTGAGCATGCAGGTTCATTTTTGACTTTGTGAATATATATCGTAATACAATATTCTAAACTGGTTGACTTACTCCCATTTTTTCTGGCACTCTACAACAGATCTAATAGCCCTCTTCAGTGAATGAAACTTGGTCAGGTGTCAAGTGATCTCTGTACAGAATATACAATCACCTCTTAACATGTAACTTAAGTTCAATACTCACTTGGGTCCTACATAGCACCTGAGTGAGTTCAATTCCCTGAAGAAGGCTGTGAGATATGGTGAAAAGCCCTACAAAAAAGCCTAGTAAGTAACACAACGCACATCTACTTCATGAGACAGGTGTGTAGGAGAGACGAGTGGACGAGTGTGTGAGAGTTAATTTGTAACTTTTGAAAGTTGTACCAAAAAACTGAATGAACACCAGAAACAGTCAACATCAGCTGTCTCAACAGCAGACGGAAATTTGTTCACAGCATCCACTGGAAAGAGGTCAAAGGTCATCGACCAGGAGTGAGTGGCGAGCTGAAGATAGATTGAGGAGGACGTTCACATCCAAAGCCAGAGAACATCCTGGAACAGACCAGGGTTTAAGGGGTAATTTCCTCCCACCACCTGTCAATCATACGATCAAGTCTAATACTCAGGTCACATGATGACAACTGAACCGTCTCCAGGACAAATAGGCAAACGTCATCTTGCATAAGATGTTTGAAATTTGCAGCAAGTG
The DNA here is from genome assembly GCF_017976325.1 of Chelmon rostratus. Lineage (NCBI taxonomy): Eukaryota > Metazoa > Chordata > Actinopteri > Chaetodontiformes > Chaetodontidae > Chelmon > Chelmon rostratus. The sequence continues at coordinate 2,776,837 of NC_055666.1, forward strand.
GACTTTGAATTTGTTAATGACGTACCTTTCACAATCTGCTTCTCTGTCCCACCTCTCCAAACCCGTTCGTTGCTATTGTCTACCTGTCCACCAGATGCCCTCCAGCTTTTTCTCCTGCGTCACTCCCACATCTCTCACCCATCTCCAGTATTCCCCCATTAGCCCTGCAGTATGCGATTGGGAATGCGCCTCATGCCTTTGTTATCAAGCCACCAGAACCTGAAACTGACCCAGACTCAGACACCGAACCTGTACCTGTATCTATACCTGAACCTGCTTGTGTACCTGCCTGCATACACTTTTCCCCGGCCTGTTCCTACGATGCCGTGGACTTCTGTTTGGACATTTGCTATTTATGCGTGTGAGCTTTCACTGAACTGTCCCTGCCTTGCCTCTATTATCTGCATTTGGGTCGTATCCCCATTGCCTTACACTAGGGTTTTCACAGATCAATCAACTAGTCAACGCTCTTTATACAAGAATTAAATATGATTTCTTGCTAGTCATTAGCTACAAATTAACAATATGGTGACTTATGATTTTTGCAAGAGGCTGTGTTGGTTTGGAGTTAGGAGATCAGCTCTAACAGCAGTTTTGTGCCTCCTTGATCAGCACATTATTGCTAATAGGCCCAGGAGTCTGGCTGTTGTTCATGTGAGCTGTGTGTGGAGTGAGGAGACTGTCACATAACTGTAGTGAGCATTAGGATTTACTCTGAACCAGTTCAAGCCAAAGACGGCTTTCATCGTTTGTTTCACATACTCTTGGGATCAGCTGTAACCCAGTGGTGTGTGAGACGCTGGTTTGTGGGATGAGCTGGGTTGAGCTAGAGTCAGTGTGTATCCTGTGCTTTCTGCTCTCTCTGTCATTTTGGATGGTGGGCATAAACCCCCAGCATGTGGAGGCTGGCTCCTGGAGGTCATCCAGATTTCCTCTCATCACTACTGACATAGCTTTGTTGTCTAAGATAACACTAGCCTTTAGCTGCTAACGTTAACCGCTAACCTACCCTTGCTGATAGATTAAACAAAATGTAAAAAGCTGCATTAACCTTGTCACTCATTGAATCCTTCGGACTCCATCGCTATTCAAAACTGTGGACTTGACTCTGCTTGCAAACCACTCTTGGCCATATGGTCGGTCATGAAATCAAAGGTTATGCATTTAATTCACATTGTAGCACCCTCATTTGAATAGCATTATAACAACCATAGTTCACTTGTTTTCAGGAAACTGTGTTTTCCCTGTGTGTCTTGTCTGTCTCTCCCTGTCTGTCTGTGGGTGTGTTCTGCAGACCTGCTTCTCACTCTGCCTTCTCATCTGATCTCACCTGACTCGAATCACCAATCAAGACTCACCTGCCTCACTGTGTTTAAGCACCGGCTCTCCCTCCAGTATTTGTTGAATCGTCTGTTATGCAACGTGTTAACCTAGAGTGTCCAGTCTCTGAAATTGCTCTGCCTTGCTTGCTTCTTGCCTGCTCTCCTGATCCCTGTGCTTTTTCTGTCTGCTTCAGGCTGTTCCTCAGCCACCAGCTCCTGAGTGATCAGATGTTCGTTGATTGTCGGTCGGGTGTGAGTACTCTGTATTCTCTATCTGCCTGTCCAGTTAACTATCAAGCCCTTTGTTGGATCACCTTTTCTCATCTCTTCCATGATTACTTAGTTGATCATTAAAGTCCAACAGCTAAAGACAAACTGCATTTCCTGACAGCAAATCCAGGAATTGGAAACTTTTAATTTGCTCAAAAACACAATGAATTTGTTTTGCATTTCAAGGCTTCATAAACTCCCCTTCCCAAAATACTCTTGTCAATGTTAACATGATAAGCCTGAATCATCCCTTAACTTCTGGTGTCACCAGTGGGGAGGAAATATTTAGAACCTTTGGGTTTTGTCTTTGGTAAGAGCTCCAATACCATGCTGAAGAAGTTATGTTGCTCCATGATGGTTATATGGTCAACCCACCTGTTCTCATACCCAGAACATCAAATACCGCTGCTTTGACACGGCCCTTGGTGTCTCATAGGGATGCACCAGGTACCCTTTATTGTCTGTATGAGACGCACTGGACTGATTCCAATGAAATCTGTGGCAATATTAGAGAGCAACTACTCGAGCTGTCCAACACAGTCTCATCTCAGCAACACACAAAGCCTCACTGCCAGAAACCCATTCTAACGTGGTTTCATGACTGAAACGGTTTGGGATTAGGCATCAAAACCACTTGGCTGGGTTTGGGAAAAGATCTTACACTGTTGGTTTGTCACAGAATGTAAATCCTTGTGTGTATTGTTTAATCCATCCATGATCCACCCAACCTTCCATTCGTGGACTTTTCTTTTCTTTATATCACCTTGGTCTGAGCATCTAAAATGCTGAGGATGGGTTTACACTGGAGTTAGTTGAAAGACCAGTGTGTCTCATACAGACACTAAGAGGTACCTTTTGTATCCATAAAACCTGCAGAGGAGCGAGACAAAGTGTCGGTATTAGACACACTGGAAATGAGACCGGGCAGGGGTCTATGTAGTCAAATGCTGTTTGACATATAAATGCAAGATCTTGCTGTCATAGTTTGGTAAAATAGAACTCATCGTTGTGCATAAGACAATCCAAATAATTAAGTATTAAGATACAGATCACATGTTAATGACAAATGTTAATGTTGTATATGTGAGTGCATGTGGCTGCTAATGCTCTCTTATGCATGATTGTGCACAAGCCTTCGGCCATCAGGGAGCTCCCTACCTCATACTGTCACAGAAGCTACTGGCCATCACTTGTCAGTCAGTGAGTGGTATACCATAAAAAAGGCTATAGAAAGCTAGGCATGTGTGTCCCAGAAAAAAAAAGTACTAAACATGCCCCTTCATTGTTTTTCCAGCAAGCACAACTGTATCTGACATGGTACCAATTTGTTCTCTGCCCTCTGGCTGTGCTCACATCCTTGATAGATAGTAAAAAGGAATCCCTTTCTTTTTGGGGCCGGTTAAAATTTTGTTATGAATGATCAGTTCAGCATGACTAATGTTTAATCACCCACATTCCCCGGAATATTAATCCTCTATGAATGCGACAGCTGACAGTGTAGGCTACTCTACAGCTAGGAAAAAATCCACTTTATCAGACTATTATTTTTTGCTCATGGCACAAGTGAATAGAACTGCAGCCCCACCATAACAGTCTCTCTCCAGCATCACACTGTTTTTTCAAATGAATATTACATGTTTATAAAATTAGGTGTGGGTGTTTGGAGATATGTACCACAAGTGTGTCAGAACATATGCCACTTTCTCCACATTATCTTCATTTGGAATCATTTCTTAAGTTCTGTCTGTCTCTTCTGGTCCTTCCTCTTTCTCCACTCGTTTCCTCTTATCCAAATCTCCCTCCATGTGACCAGTGATGGGTTCTGGTTTGTGCTGATTCACACTAGATGTGGCTGAGACAGCAGGCAGGTAACAGCGATTGAGGCAGGACAGATAAAGACGAATTTCCTTCCAAAAGCAGGCGGAGATAGCAGCAAAAGTACACTTCCTCATATACGATCTGCACGGCCTATAGCTTGGCAGCAGCTCAGCCAGTCATCCAGCTGGCTGGCGAAGAGATGGAGAGGGGATGGGGTGTGTGAGTGTGTGTGAGTGTGTGTGGAGTGTCGGTGGTGGTGGTTGAGAGTGTGGGGTGGGGGGTTACTCAGGGTTAAATGGAGCCAATCACAGACAGAAAAACAGCATTACACACCACATTAGGCATCATCTCACCGCTCTCTCTCCTCCTTTCTCCTCTTTCTCTCTCTGCCCCTCACTTTCTCTCTCTCCAGGTGTGCAGCCAGCTGATAGTGTCGGCTCTATTTGCACATTCACTTGAAATTCTCCAGAACTAATAGATTCTACCAGATTCAACTAACTCAATACTGCTGATCTGCAGCTTATTACAGCCAACCAGCCAACTAGCCAATCATTCAACCAACCAGCCAACCGAGGAACTGAACTGCAAATATAATATGAATATGAGGTCTGCATCTGGAGTCTAATCTATAAAGTCAATCATTTATTATTGTTTTACGATAAACTGAGGCAATGCAGGAAGCCTAATAACATCTCCTGGATGGCTACCTGCTGCACAGCAAACATATTCCATCTCTACAGAATGTATTAATCTTGTATATTGCTGTGGTCAGATAAACATACACCTCACCTGCACAATGCAGAGGGAAAAAAATATTTTCAGGTGCGAGGAAGAGCATGCATGTGGTGTACCTTGGATATGGTAGAATAAAGTATTCATGAGTCAACACATAAATGAAGTCACATGTTAAAAACCATGTGTGATTTTTAACTGAGCTGTCTTGTTCAGTCTTGTGTGCACATGTGACTCTTGGAAATACTTTAGTGCCCAACAAATTTAGCTATTCTTAGATCAAAAGCTGCACTTGTGAATGAAAAGGTGGATAAACCCAAGCTGAGAACTTCAAAATAAAATGTGCATGGTGATAAATTCTAGCAGTAATACCAATAAAAGTATGATCTCGGTATGCTTGCAAACTTGCAACAGGCTCAAAAATAGCTGCAGATAAATGGGTGAAAGTGAAAAACATGGATCAGGACAATCACACAAAAACTAATCTTTCATTCAATAGATTGTAATTAATGAATTACTGTTCAATATACTGTTCAATACTGTTGGTCCCCATCTGGTCTGTGTTATCTGTCTGGCTCTTGAAATCAATAGCAGTCATTGCTTGTACTGCATGGAAAGTTTGTTTTTCTCTACTTGATGGTGGTTGTGGGTTGATGCCTCAAGAGAAAAAAAAATGTAAGACAGCATACTGACCCCTGCAAACATCCCAGGGCAGCTCAAACGTTGTTTTAAACAGCATTTATATGTCTTTATTTAGCCAGGTGTAAAAAAACACAAAAACAGTTATCAAGCACAATGGAAGAGAGACTGTTTATTTTCTTTATCTTTATTTGTTTTGCATCGGTAATAGTATTAATTGTCCCATTGTATTTGAATGCACAGCTCAACTGGCATGACCCTACGTGAAGGAATATTTGACCCTCAGCAGCCAATCAGAGGCTACGCAGGCCACACTCAGCCGTTGGCTCAGAGGCGAGGCACAGGCGTTGCTTCTCTGGTCCTTTTCCAATCTCAGCCCGAGAAACAAGAGCTGCCTTTGAACAAAAAGAAGAAAAAAACTGAAAAAAAAAACACGGAATTACCTGTGGAAATAAAGAAAAGAGAGTGGGAGCACTCACCCACTGGAGACCGGAGCCAAGTGAGCGAACAAAGGAGAGAGTTACGTACCATTTGCTTTTCAACTGGAACACCTCTGTGAGGTCCGATATTGGTGTCCTCCACTTTGATACACAGAGCAACGGTCAGGTTTTTGGAGGACGCTGTCATGACCCGTGTTTCCCATTGTGTCTTGTCTTTGCCTGGTTTTTGTTACATCCTGTTTTATTTTGAAGGTTCATGTTATGTGTCTTTGGATTACTTTACTTCCTGTGTTTTCCCTCCCTATTGATTGTCTGATTGTTTCCACCTGTCTGTCATTAGTGTTTCCTCCTTGTGTATTTAAGTCTGTGTCTTCCCCCCTGTCCTTGTTGGGTCGTTGTCTGCGCTAGCTTATCGTCTTGTTACCTTGCCGTCTGCCACAGCCACAGCCTTAGCCTTAGCCTTAGTCATAGTCATAACCCCCACAGTCAGTTTTTGTCGTTGTGATTCCTTTGTCATGTCCGAGTCATGTTTCATGTAAGTGTTCATTGTAATGTTTTCTTAGTTCACGTTCGTGTCTCTGTTCAAGGCTGTGTTATCCCTTGGTTTGTCTATGTTCATGTCCGTGCTGTCCCCTGTGAGTTTTCCTTTTATTGTATTTTCCATAGTCTAGTTTTGTTTGGTTTTGCTTGATAGCCGATTTTCAGTTTATTGTAGTAGTATCCTCTGTTTCATTTGTTATTCTTCATAGTGCCTTTTTCCTCCGTGTTTTCCGGAGTGATCTATTGTTTCTGTTATTTTGTTAGTGTAGTTCTTTGATCTTTCGTAGCCGTTTGTTTCTTCCTCCTTCTGGAGCGTTTTTGGTTTTCTAATTTTTGTAGCCATAATGTTTTAGTCTAATCTTGTGTTTGTTTTTTACCCACGTCACAGCCTGTTCGTTCCAAGTCTTGTAATTGTCAAAAGCCCTGTTGCGTTCTGTGTTAGTTTGTTTCTTGTGCCGTCTTGGCGAGCCTACCACCCGGAAGAGAGTTCAGCACTGAAGGAATATCCACGTACCCGCCCATTCACACACATACACTTGCATAACATAACAAGGACCTTTGGAAGCAGGTGAACTTACAGTGACTTGACAACAACAAACCTGCAAAAACTCCTATTCTACAGGGCCCCAACGGACATTTTTCTCTTTTTAAAAGTGTGCACACTATTTTTATTTTTTTTATTTTTCTGACAGTTGGGTTACAATTTTGTATTCTGTACAACCTAATCAACTTACCTTAACCACTGTAAAGATTATGAGTGGCTACTCAACTTTCACTCTGGTGTTTGCTTCATTATTGTTGCTCAGTACTGTGGCTCCTTCTGAATTTAGTGTCTTCTGATTCCGGTCCAGGTCTTAATCATAATCAGTCCAAGTGGTTATTATACTGTAATTCTCTTTTACACCTTTAAAATTGGTTACACTTTACCTTCCACTAGACCTCTGTTGGAGCATTAGCAGTAGTGAGTCAGCAAATGTAAAATTGTCTTGAGGGTGACGTAGGAAAAATTGAGTTATGTTTAGGGAAATCTGCCTCAGTAACTAACTCAGAGGTGCTGCAGGAGCTGCAGCACGTATGTGAAGATTCAGCTGTTGGAGCTGAAGTTCAGAGCAGAGATGGGATCATCATTTAGGTAGACTGTAGCAAGGAGATTCAGAAAGTGTCTGTGTACTCTCAGGGCCTGTCCCTGGTGAGGTGTTTGCAATGCCCTGCAATGCCCCTGCAATGCCCGGCAAACTGTCTTAATGCCATCCCAGAGAGGTGACAATCACATTGTTTACGTTGTTTGTTTACGACAATTTCCATAAATAACTGTACCTCACTAGGGGGCATTCAGGGCTTCAGGACTCACAGGCAGAACACAGACAAAACAGAAGGTGAGCTCAACAGGCTGGTTTATTAACAAAAACAGTTCTTTCCAAAAACAGGCAACAAAAGGCACTCAGGAAAAAAGGCAAATAACAAAAGGCGCTGAGGTTCAAAATACAAGGACAAGACAAGACAAGACTCTGGGTTTAGCTATGACTGGGGTCAGCGATCACAATAGGGCACATAACATACAGGACGATCTGGCACAGGACAAAGGGAGACACAGACTATATATACACGAGGTAACAATGAACAGGTGGAGACAATCAGGGCGGGGCAGACAATCAGACAGGTGGGAAGAACACCAGGAAGTCAAGGGTTTGAAACGGGAGAAACAAGAGTTAGGTTTCACAATACAACAGGAAGTGCATAACAAGACATGACACTGTGAACAGACACATCAGCAGACACGACGAGACATGACAAGTAGAGCTATGAAAGTAAACAACATATTTATTCGTAACAGTAATGTATATATGATATCCCATACAAGGAACCACTCTCAGGCCCATTATCAGCAGCATCAACTGACAAACATATGTCTACCATATTAGTCCCCCTTGGTTGGCAACACACATCACCACATTCAAAACTTCATGGACCATGTGGCCAAGGTTCAAGGACTGAAACTGGACCCAGATTTAAAGACGACAAGAGCCTCTGCATGGGAGTATAAAGAAAACCGACACACACTGACCACTACTTACTCTTTGACACTTGAACATAAGTTAGCAGTTATCAGAACGCTGCAACACTGAGCTGATACCAGTAGGTGCCCAGGCCAAGACAAACAACTGAGGGATACACATAGAGCTTGTGGATGCCGTAACTGGACCTTCGTGAAAACAGCCGAAAGAAGGAAGAACACCAACACTGCTGATGGTGAAGAAATGAAGCACAAACACAACAACACTGTCAGGAGGCTGCTTAAATCAAAACAGAGAAACCATCCCTCAACCCCCACAGAGGTTAAATACTTGGGACTCCCCACTAATCAGTTAGACCTGAAGAAACCCATTGTATGGGAGGTGAAACATTTTCAAGGTTCTACAGCCAAGTCCAGATGCCCTTGATTCAACCCTCCTTGGATAACCGTGACCTGGATAACAGAGAATCTTCACAAACAGGGGTCCATTTGGTCGGTGGTCAGGGTTTACTTTGCTGATCAGTTGTAAATCAGCCCAGTCTACTGTCACCTCCAGGAGAGCGTTCATCACTTAAATGCAAAATGTAAATGTAAAATGCCAGTATTTGTTCTGAAATTTGGTCAGAGCTGGCCAAATGCAGCTTTTACAGTTTTAAGACATGAACCTAGCAGCCACGGCACCTGGAGGGGTTTTACTTTGTAGTCACAGCACATTAAACAGTCTCTGGGTTCAATAATGTCTTATAGTGGTGCCTGTGGCTTGGTAATGTTATTAAATTCAAAGGAGAGTTATCCTTTGGGAGCATGCATGCACTCAGAAAAGAATTATATATTATAAAATGGCTCATTTTGGATTCTGAGATACTTCTTTTACTGCATGTTGCTCATGATTTTGTCCTGGAGGTAGTGCTATGGCTCATTAAGTTTCAAAAATGGAAGAGGTTCATCCTTGGGAGCATGAATATTTTCATTGAACTTAATGGCTTCCAGCTACTTTTTGTCCTGATGTCGCTCGAGGTTATAGCCATCAGGCGTTGAAGGCCAAGTTATGAACAAAATCATTAAGGTTTACCATTGAGTTGCTGCCAATTACAATATGTGTGGCAGCTTGTTGCAGAAGTTGTCACGCAATATCTCTCTAGTTTCCTTAACTTTTTTTTCATAATTTCATTGTGCAATTGTTTTTTTTTTGTTTTGTTTTTTTTGTCTGCCTATGCATGATAGACATACCGTACTCATTGAGATTGTCCTGGTCTTTCTGCTGGTTTTTTGAACTGCTTGCAATCCCTGGCGTAGCCATGGTCTGATGGTTTACACCAGGGATCAGCTGATAGTGCTCTGTGACATGGCAGTGCTTCCTGTGGAGAGACCCCATGTTCCCTGTGAGCTGAGAGGGAAGAGGCAGGGGAGCTGTGTCTGTGCAGAGCACCACATTAGGAGAAGACATTACAAACCAGTCCTTCCCTTGATCATCATGGGGAAAGTGAGATCTCTCCGCAATAAGATAGACGAGCTAGCAGTGCTGACCCGGCACCTTAAGAAGACTGGGAGTGTAGCATTAAGCTGTTTAAGGATGTATGGCCAATTGCGGTAACTATTAGTAAAGGGTGAATTGGATGTTTTGCAGTTGCTGTGGGTAGAAAGGTCAAGAAGAGCAGTAAGAAAAAGGAAGGACGGCTGGCGGTATTTGTTAAATGATAGATGGTGTAACTGTGGACACATGACTATTACAGAAAGCTGCAGTAAGGACACTGAACTATCAACTGTTAGCATTAGACCATACTACCAACAGAGGGAATTCTCGCATGTTATAGTTATAGCCGTGTATACTTCCCCCTCGGGAAACGCCATCACTACATGTGATGTCATCCACTCAGTCACTAGCAGACTGCAGACACAACACCCACAGGCCCCACTTTATTGCTTGTGACTTAAATCATGCCTCTCTGGCTGCCCTGCCCACATTTAGTGACTATGTTACATGCTACACTGGAGACAATAAAATGTTGGATTTATTTTATGCCAACACCACTGAGGCATATAACTCATCACCTCCCTCTCCCTCAGGAAGATCTGATCACAAACTGGTGCAACTCCTGTCTATCCTGTCAAACCTCTCATTTGACAGGCTATCAGCTGTTACTAGCACAGAACAGATGGAAACAAGGCTGATGAGGATTTGAAGGACTGTTCTGATACAACTGTGTGGGAAGTACTTTCTGATGATCATGGGGAGGACATTGACAGGTTCACACACTGTATAATGGACTATATCAACTTTGTGTTGAGAATGCTGTATCCTTCAGGACTGTATGGTGTTTTTCCAACAATAAACTCAAGATTACTCCTGGAATAAAGGTTCTCCTCAAGAAAAAAAGACGGTCTTTAGGTAAGGAAATAAGCCTAAGAATGTGCTGTGAGCCGAGAAGAAGCATCAGAGAGAGAAAAAACAGGGACAGAAGGAGGATGGAGAATCAGATGGAACAGAAAACATCAGTGGAGTATGAAGGGGTTTTAACTCCCAGCCTGTGGGAGACCAACAGTAGGTGAATGATCTGAACTTTTTCTTCAATAGATTCGATCAGTCATCTGACCCTCCCACTGTCCAGTCCTCCCTGCTGTGACCCCCACTGTCTGGAACTCCTCTATACTGTCTCATTACCACCAACAAACTCCTTCCCACAACTTTCAGTTCACAGTGACCCTGTACAACTACTGCAGTTCCTGTCTAATGCCATACCTCCCCACCTACAACCTTCAGCACACAGCCCTCTGGCCCAGTCAACAACAAACTGGGCAAGGAATGAACTCAGGAGAATGTAGGCAAGAAAAGCTGTTGGTCTGCATGGCATCGGCTAAAGGCTACTCAAGCCCTGTGCAAACTAGTTGTATGGGATAGTTGAGCACATCTTCAATCTGATCCTGAAAATGGGGAGAGTGCCACAGCTGTGGAAAACATCCTGCATGGTACCAGAGCCAAAGCTCTGCACCCCAAGGACCTTCACAACTATGGGATGGCAGCACTGACATCACACCAGATGAAGACCTTGGAGAGGCTGGTTCTTGTCCTTCTCTGCTCCCTGGTGAGTTGATCACTGGACCTGCTACAGTTTGCCTACCAACCTGGCACCTTTTACATAGATTCCTCTCTCTACTGGAAAAGGTTGGGAGTACTGTGAGAATCATGTATTTTTTTTTTTTTATTTCTCGAATGCCATCAGTGCCATACAGCCCATGCTTCTGAGGGACAAGTTGGAGTGCACAGATGTGGACCACCACCTCACAGCATGGATCCTGGACTACGTCACCACCCAAGCACTTTATATAAGGGTACAGGACTGTTAGTGTCACATGGTTGTCTGCAGCACGGGGTCCCACAGGGAACTGTCCTGGCTTCCTTTCTCTGGTGATTGGGCAGCACATGAGATGCTTATATGCATATGCGACAGAAGGGAGGGGGGTGCTTTTTAGTGCATCCCCACAAACTAAAATAGGCACACTCGCTTGCCTTTTACTACGCTAAAAAAAAGCTGTCCATTTCTTTTAGACAGTTGCTATGATGCATTGATATGATATCAACCACTACGCACAAGTTGCATTCTGGGACCACTCAGAAGAATGTATAGTATACAATGTTGTGTTATTTTCTTCATCTGTCTCATGGGTCGTATAGTGCTGGAGTTTCCACCCCTGTTTTATGGAGTGGTCTGCAGGGGAAGCAGCATCTTGACTGCTGACACGAAGAGACCTAATAGACTGGTTCAGAAGACCACTGGTTCAGAGCTGTGACCTGGGATGCCCCCTCGACCCGGTGGAGGTGGTGGGAGAAAGGAGAGTGATGGTAAGCTATCACCTCTGGTGGAGAACATGTCTAACCCCATGCAGGACGCTGTGACAGCTGCTTCAGTGACAGATGGTATGTGAATGAGAGATAGCACAGGTCCATCCTTCCAGAATGGATTCTAAATTTGATGCCAACACAAAAAATCTCCAGCATCAGTCAAAGCTCTCAACAATATTCAACTTCATTTGTCCCAAAACTCTAAAGTTGTGTCAAGAGGAGTCCAACATATATTGTCAGTTTCAGCCAAATCATTCAGCTGTCATTCAGAATTTTGCCAAAAAGAAATGGTTTGCATCCTCTTGGATGTATTTGATCCAATCTTCTCCATATGTGAAAGAAATCATTTTTGGATGCCTAAACTGTTCAGCTGTGGCATGCCAATGGATCTGGCAACAGAGGAAGTGAGCTGTATGGCTGAATTGTTCTGCCTGATCAAGGTCACAATTCATCAGAAACACAAGTCCTTAGTGTACCTGTACACAGATTTCAACAGTCCTATTAAAATAAGACTAAAGCCTAAGGCCCACAACTTTTGACTCTTTTGAGGTTTTTTTTGTGTATTCACACTCAGGTAAATGTAGTGTGGTTAATTTCAGTCAATGAATTCCTCTGTCTTAATTTTAGCTATCCAAAAGGACTTGCAGCCCATTATCCATAGAAATTATGCTCATATCTGCAGCACATGCTGATATTCAGTGCCAGTGTTCAGTGTGCTGTGCAATAAGTCTTTCTGAAAGCTGCTGCCTTAAGTCCAATGTCAGGCTACCAAAAAAAAGCAGTTTTGGTTTCCAAGACATAACAATACCTTAAGGCAGTGATTGTCAACTATTTATCTACTTGTGGAATATTAATACATTCAGAAAATGCGTGCATCTAATGTTACATCAGTGGAAGAGGCCCTCTCTGTCCTGAGAGTGATCGTCAATTAGCTTGCCAACCCCTGGCAATGAGCCAAAGAATTTGTAATTCATTGCTCACCTGTTCTGCAGAGCCTGATTATTTTCCAACTCCATCATCTCTACTCCATTGACCCACCATCAAACTGCTCGCATCAACCACACTGGCCAATTCCTGGTGCTGCCGGCAGCGTACTGGCCAGAGTACGGGAGGTAACTCTGGAGTTGTTGGAGGACCACTAAGCCACTAACTAACCACTCGTCTGTCAGACACATTAGATTTGTTTATTGGTAGTTTAACTGTGGGTCTTGTATTGAACACTGACTGCCTCCTTGGCTAATGCTGAGAGCATTTTCTAGTTATGTATCTAGTCATCATTATGAATTTTAAATGTTTCTGTCTTCACACTGACATAGGCTGATAAATAAATTAAAAACATTAATTTTGTTAAAAAGTGAAAATATTCAACAATAACGGGCTAATTATGCTTATTCCCCCACAATGTTTGCCCAGAAATAGTCTGGCCATTAGATAAGGTGAGGGTCCCTACCTAAAAGCGTCAGTGTACTTCAAACAAAATGCTTGCTGGATTGTCAAACAGTAATTTGTCCAGTACTTTGGTTAATGATAAAATGCCTGCAAAACTGACATTCCCTTCAACTCCAGCTGTATTTTAAGTGCTAAATAGCAAATTTGGGCGTGCTAAGGTTGCAGCCAAATACACATGTGGATGCTGGAGGTATTTATTACCACAGGTAACAAAAAGAACAAAAGAAGTTCTTCCTCTACTACTTCTACTTCTTCCTACTTATAATAATAATAATAATAATAATAATACTTTATATTATTATTAGTAGTAGTTGTAGTAGTAGTATAATTACTAATTCGTAGGTCAGTATAGAGAGCCACAGGTAGACAACCATCAAATTGTCAGCAACACAGGACTGGAAAATGTTGAAACAGGTTAGGAAGTGGTGGAAACAGTCCACACTTACTTCTACTTGCAGCGAAAGTACAAATTGACTCGACATTGACATGAGAAGCCACAGCATACATGCCAGCATCCTCTCATCCAGGAACAGTGGCAAGCAAAGAAGAAAAGAAAAACAGTCTTTTTGTTTCCTCACTCAACTTCTTGTGTATAAAATTTAATGCAGCATTACAAATTTTGTTGGGGAGAGACTGTCCAAAATTGTCTTCTGTTAACCCATATACACTAGTTTATTTTGTTTGGCAAATGGGCTGGACTTTTGATGTCCCAAACAATGTTGCTCTGACATGATGAAGCTGACTTAAGTTAGATAGTATTGATCCACACTTTGGTTTATAGGCCAAAAAAAATGCACGTATTACAAGTTAATTGGGCTTATTTTATTATTTTATCCCCTTTATCCCATTTAACAAGCATATTAGAGCATTTGAAACCTTGAATGTTTTGAGGTGCAACACGAAAGCAACAGAACTTATCAGGATTCAAGTTAAAAGCCTTAGGTGAGGAGGAATGTTCAGTGAATAGCATGATAGCATGTACTGATTATAGCTGCATGCATTAATACATGAAGGGTTAAGGTTAGTTATTGCAGACCACTTTGTCTGTGACAAAGCTGGCAAGAAAGACAGAACAGGAAGTGTGCTATATCTGAAAATGACTGGGCAGACAAGTCCTGTACCTGTGTGAAGTGTACACGACTTCTTTGCTCCTTTGCTTGGCATCTTGCAGCTGCATGTGTCACAGGTAAAGATGGAAAGATGTAACTAACATGAATACACTAACATGAGTAACCTGCAGAGATCACTGTTCTGGGTCCATTCAGAGAGGCTTTTCTTTTCTGTCCGCAGGAAAGTGTATTGACTGCTGTGAGCATAATAGCCCAAACTAGACCTGCCATCACTTACCTCACAGAAACTACAGATGAGTTCTTCTCACATCATAACACTTTACATGATTCATTGGAGCATTTTTAAATATATAAATGAAGGCACGAGCCTGGAGATGATTAGATCATGCAGGCACGTCTTTGTTAAAAGTTCCCTGCAAGGTTGCTGTTGAAACTCAAGCAGAGCAGACTGACAAACACAAAAAAGAAACTAACTGTGCCTACAGCATATACAACTGAAAGACAGTGTGATAGCTTTAGGCATAAATTTATCTTGCATCGCTGATCATTGCATGTGCTAAATTTTCTTTTAATCATAACCTTAAAGAACAAATAGTATGTGTTTGTATGGGTATACTTCCGTATACTGTGTGTAATTTTAATTAAGACACACAGGGCAGAGTGTTCAACCAGAATGCATTAATAATTCAGTTAAAGCTGTTAATATACAGAGCACATGAGTGATTTGCACAATATCCATGAGCGTTTCAGGTAATATACTGTACTTCTGGATCTTCCCAGCCACGCTGGTGGTGTAGGGATGGAAATATCAGTTGGTTTGTCCACCACTAATCGAGATTAACTTCTGAATGGTTGAAGAGACATTCATGATCCCCAGAGATTGATTTCTTCTGCTGACTTTTTTTTTTTTTAATCTTAACATTTATTTGAACAATGTTTGTGTGTCTGTATCCTGGTTATTTCAGTTTGTCCAGTACTTTGGTTTGTGATCAAGTACCTGCAAAATGAAGATAATCCTATCAGCTGTACTTTGCAATTAGTGGCATTTAACTAATTGTAGCATGCTAGCAAACTAAACTAAGAAGGTACACACATCTGCCAAACATCAGTTTGTTAGCCTCGTCCAATAACATGTATTGGAATATCTATCATTAAATCATTTGATTCCATTTATGTGTATGGGAAAGCACACATACAGCACATCATCCTGTGAGAATCAAAAGAATCAATCATCAATCATCAAAAAACTGAAAGAGAACTACCTCAGCAGTTTATACACTTTTCGTTTCGTCACTTCGTTTAGTTACGATAACATTGTTTTTACCAAGGTAACTGCTGAGATCTGGGAACACAACATCCCTAAAAAGAAGTCAGACGGGGTAAGAAACATGGGCACTCGGTTTTCTTTCCAATGAAGGATTATTATTTCAGATGTGCTCACTTTTACTTCGACGAGATTTAGATGATCTGGTTAAACTTTTGGCTTGTTAACAACCTGTCTGATCACCTGACTGCTAGTGTTTCTTGCCTTGTCTGACTTTGTTGAAGTGATTTTCTTCAACCCAGTATGGTTTATGTTATGTCTAATTCACCGCTTTACACTCCCACTATTACACTTTAGACTTGAGCTCCACTGTTTTTTTCCTTCTGTGTGGATTTCTAGACACTGACACTTTCCACAGAATTTCCCAGTGAGATCACCTCCCTGTTGTATTTATTATCCAATCAAATCATAATCACATTGTCAGTGGACTAGGTGTGTGTGCTGTTCTGATGATGAAACACAGTATTGCTGTTGAAATGTTAATGTGTTGTCATGATAAAGGGTGGTACATTAATCAGTGTGCTCCAGTCAATTAGTGCTTTCAAAGATATACGAGGTAAACTACCTCCAGCTAAATGTCGTCCACAAGACAAGACAACATGTTATTGTGACACTGTGCCATTTGTTCTGTTGAGGAATGGTGTGAGGAGAATGACTGAAGGGAGGGAGAGAAGAGAGGAGGAACAAATGAAGGAAGACATGGATGAAATAAGAGGAGGCCATGGAATACAGAAAGAGAAGGAATTCGGCAGGAGAGGAAGGAAAGAGGGCAAGAGGAAGGCGTAAGAGTAAGAGTAGAGGACACATGCAAAAAAAGAAGAGAAAGTGTGAACGCAAGGAGAGAAGATGATACGGAATTAAGAAGTGAGGCAAGAAAGGAAGAAAGAGGGAGGCACAGGTAGAATGAGCAGAGCAGAGGAGGAAGAAGGAAAGAGAGAAGACAGAGGGGTAATGAGGGGGACAGCAGAGAGAAGAACGACTACAACGCTCATTAAAGAAGAGAAGAGCTCCATTAAACAGCAAACCGTCCGTGTGTGTGTGTGTGTGTGGGCATGTGTATGTGCATCTGATACGTGTGTGTTTGTGCACTCCAGTGGCTGCAGGGCTGTTGTCTGTACCTCATAAGTATAATGATGGCACATAAAGGAACTTCATGGCATTACGCACAGACACACACACACACAGACACACACACACACACACACATGTACAGGCAGTTAAACTGCAGTGGCTCCTAGCTTCTAATTACATATTGATACAGCAAACAACACAAAGCTAGTATCATAAATGAACAGAACTAAAGCTATACACTGGAAGAAAACGGGACAGTCAGCCTGACAAACACACACGCACAAACACACACACACTCATGTTTCCACCACTTCCACGGACATTACATAGACTAGATATTCATTACCCTTACCATAATCACAACCACTACTTGCCTATCCCTAACCTATACTTAACTTTAAGCCTAGTCTTCACCCTAAAATGTAATGGTTTACATTGAAAATGTAAAAATTAGAAATCTGTTTCAGAGTTGCCTTATGGGGACTTGCCTCCCTTACAAAACACAAGTCCCCATAATGTGACTGTGTAAACAGATTTATGTCCCCACAACGAGAGCAATACATGCCCATACACACACACGCGCACACACACGCGCACACACCAGCAGCAACTATTATAATGCACAAAAATTAATGAGCTGAATTGTAACTGTAATATGGATATGGCTGCGCATCCTGACGAGAATCCATAAAGCAGATCCTTTATTATGGTTTTATGAAGAACTGAAGCATTGCAGAAAACTTAATAACACTGTTTGGCTGACTGACTGGCTACGTGCCTGACATCTTAGCTGCACTGCAAAAAAAAAAAAAAAAAAAAATCTGATTGAACTACTTGTATTCAATCCCAGATTCTTTTTTCATTTTCCCCCTGAAACAAGTGAAGCAAATTCAGAGGGAAAATGCAGCTGTGACACAACTTTAATTTCTGTGATGCCGATGGATGAAGGCTTAAAACAGCCAAAGCTTTTCATCTTTTTCTGGGAAATAATAATGTGATTGCTCATCATGGATCAAATGTTCGTGAACAGACCACACTATGGGCAGTTAGGCGGCAGTCGATAGTTATTGGTCGATGTCACAGCTGGATTTGTTTCATATTATTTTGCCTCGAGAATATTTTTAGGTTCTCTTGTACTTTAAAATGCTTTCCTTCCATTCAGTCAGGTTCAGAGACTTTTAATTAGTTTCATTCTCTTCTCTTCATACTTTGTCTCTGCATCCATGCCTGCAACAGAATCTGCCTTAAAGGAACAGTCTAATATTATGGGAACACATTTAAAGGACATTCAGACTGAAAATAGCCCTGTGTGCTTGGGGGTGCGTGTTGTTTGAGGTATTGGGGATATGATGCAAGTAACAGATTAATGCATATAAAGACTTACTGTATCAGATGCCAAAACACTGCACAATGGTTTATATTACTTAGACAGGAGTTTACAATTCTACAACAACTTTTACAACTGGGAAGTTATCATAGGAAAAACTATTTTATCTTTTACTGTGACGATCATGAGATAAACAGCAAAAATACAGAATTCACTGCACAAAGTCATGTGACCAGTGCCTGCAGGTGATGTTATCAGATGACAGAACACCACTGCTGTGCTGCTGGACTGCCTTTATTCGTGTAAATGAGAGAGCTGCATTTTTTCCCGTAGTGCTACAGTCAGTACCTGATGCTGCATGATGCTAAGTACTAGTAGCGATCTCATCATGCTAACATACTAACAATGACATTGGGTGATATACATCTGACATTGTGTGATATACTTCTGATAATGTCTGTTGATAATAGAACTAAATATAATTGACAGCTGAGGCTGGTGGGAATGTCATCCCCTCCTTAGTGTGTCCTGTTTGCTTCTCTCTGTTTATGTGTATGGGTGTGTCTGATTCAATCAGGGCGTGGCAACCTAGTTTCTTCCTCCCACCTACTCACCTGCTGCTCCACTCATCAACTACACCTGTAGCCTGCAGCATGTAGACCCTGGTCCGTCATTGGCCAGACCACCGCGTGTCATAGTGGTGCTTCTTTCGGTCGACTCTCCGAGGTCTCTGCAATTTCCTCTTGGCTTGTCTCTGAACCTGGCTAATCCTATTTTACCTGTGCTTCAGGTCCATTGTCTCCTGCCTGCTGATTTGTCTGCTACGCCCTGATACAGTGTTCTTCCTGAAGATTCCAGCCACTGCCTGACCTGATCCACTGTTTGCCTCTGATTCACAACACACAATCCATCCCATCCAGATTTCATCACTGCATCACCACTGACTTGTCTTAAAATAAATTGCTTTATTTTCATTTTCATGGTCTCCGAGTCTTTTCTACTTTTGGCTCCTGATTAAGTACCTAAAACCTGACATGAATATTTGTCACTAATTTCATATCAATCCATCCATTAGTTGTCCAGACAAAAATGTCACCTGCTGGTGGCACTAGAGGAAAAGTCGTCAGCCCTGAATGGCCTTAAGATTCATCCTCTGGTATGGAACTGTACGACATGTTTTGGTGGCCCCCACAATAGTTATTACAATGTTACGTCATGTATTCATATAGAGCTTTTCTACCTCAAGAGACAAAGCCATTGACCTCTGATTGACCCATTCACACACACTGGTGGAGGTGGAGCTGCCCAATGGGCAGCCCATCATTTCAGTGTTTTGCTCAAGGAAGACAAGAGATTGAACCACGAACCATGGCATTAATTTTAATGTCATGTTAGTTGAAAAGCAGGATCCAGCAGTCCTATCCTCATTCACAGCCCTCCTGAGTGGGATGACAGTGGCAGACGTCTGTGCAGTGGCATCATGGGATACTCTGTGCCCTTTCACCCATTCCCATCTGCACAATGATTTTGAGTCCTGCTCTTTTAATTCATTTTAAAATGTGATAGATGGTAGATGATGCGTTGTTAGATCTGCCGCTTTTACGCACATACCAAACATCCTACCTCTAATCCCATCTCTGATTAACAGGCTGCATGGGGGACCGTAACGCTACGTAATCAACGTCCCACCTTTTTGCAGCGGCAGTACTGAGTGGACGCAGTCTAATATCACTCTGCCCCCTTTTTTCCAAACATGGCTGACATGCTGTTATTCATAGAACAGCTGGTGCATCCCTGTCTTATTACACATCCCCTGTGCAGGGTTGTGGACAGGTGTATGTTTTATGATTGTGGACCACGGGTCAGCTATAGCGTCAGCTCTCAGAGTGCGAAGCCTATACAAAATAGCACATTAGTTGTATATTGTAACTCTAGATTCAATGAGTATAGGCATAGCCCTCTAAGACTTAGACTCTCTGCTTGACTGATATTAGCCAAACAAACTACTAATAAACTACTGGCTTTTGGGAGCAGATCCCAGCTCCTGATGGTGTTATATACCATACTATACTATACTATACTATACTATACTATACTATACTATATATACTACATACTGTGCATGGGGACCTGAGAGAACCATCTGTGCAGTGACAGGAAAGAAAATCTTCATGACTGGTTATACACATGAGAATAAACCCAGTAGCAACAGCTCTTAGAGGGTGAACCCTATACGAAAAAGAATCCACGCCAAATCCTGAGCCTCAGCTGCTGAGATATTTTAGTTAGTTAGTTAGGCTTTAGTGACACATTTGCGTCCTAAATTATGGTCATCATAATACATCATATATATGTGTGTGTGTGTGTGTGTGTGTATATATATGTGTGTGTGTATATATGTATGTATGTACATATGTATGTATATATATAATACTCTCTAAAATAGAAATGAAGGTTTGATATTCAAAATGTTAATGAAGTAAGGAAGAATAATTAGTTTTTTTCGTCCCCTTGGGGAAATTAACCTTTTTTACTCCATTGTTATTTTTTATTTACACACACACGCCCAAAATACACACATAAACACACATGAACTACAAACATGCATTATGGGTTAGCCTAGCTTAGCACAGAGCCTGGACACAGCAGGAAATTTCTCACCTAGCTAAGATAAAAAGGAATAAAGTGCCTTCCAACATCTCCAAAGCTGTCTAAAAAAAAGCCTTTACAACAAGCTGTGCTTTTACAAGCTCTGCGGAGTGTTAGGAGTGCTGAGCTCTATTAGCCTGGAGTAACACAAAAGAAATGGCTACTGTAATCTTCATGCTGGCTTGTCTTTTCATCTCAGATATAACTGGGATCCCACATCTAGCAGCTGCATGTATCCTCACTTGCTGTCTTAGATTTCCTGCTTTCTCAAAGAAGGAATAAGCAGTGATTTCACTCAAATGTGCAGCAGATTAAGGCCCATTAGATACAGGCTGACTTTTGTGACACTCTAATTATCAGACAAAGATTGAAAAATTACATTCAATTTGGTATTAGATTGTTAACTATACTGGTATTCCATACGTATTGTTATTTTAATCCTTAAAAGGGACATACAATGCACATATGATGCATTAAAATGCTTTATATGTTACTCTTTGAATGAATGTCATAAAAAATGAAAATGAAATACAGAAAAAAGGGACAAGCACATAGATAGATGGCTCTAACTCATGCCACTCACTGTATACATGAGCTGATCAGGGATCAGATACCGTAGCTCAATTGGCCCTGTATTTGACCCTATGTGTAAGAATGGCTGTAGCTGTTTTTCCTTGTTGCTTTAAAAGTCTTGGTGTTATGTTTGATACTATCCTCGCCTAAGATCAGCACATTAAAGAAAAGATCACCTTCTTCCACAAACACAGCAAAGCTAAAACCATGTCTTGTCTGTCCATGGCCGATGCAAAGACTCAAATCCACACCTTTGTTTCATCCAGACTTATTGTACCGTTTTGTTTCTGGTCTGCCGTGTGCTAACACTGAAAGTCTTCAAATTGTTCAGAATTATGCAGCTAGGTTCTTAACTTGTAACTAGAAAAGGCCTTTTTTAGTTTCACTTCAATGGCTTGTCTCAGGACACTTTCCATCAGATCAGAGTTTAAGGTGCTTCTCATGACTTATAAAATTGTAAATGGTCTCACCCCTTCATATCTGTCTGATCTCATTATACCTTATATCTCATCCAGTGCTCTATGCTCTCAGTGTCAGTGTCCACAGTTAAAAAGAATGATGTCAACAGAAATTATCTTCCTGTTGACATCAGACAGTCTGAACCTGTTAAGGCCTTTAAGTCTATGCTAAAAACTCACTTTTCACCTGAACTTTCAATTAGTGCTCGTCCATCGATACCTCAGGCCTTGTGCCTGTCATTATCCTGGCAAGTCATTCTCAGTCTGAAATGAATCTCTTAACTTGACTCTTAACTCTTAAATCCATGTTTGTCCAGCTGATGAGAAACACAGACTGTAAACTTTCTGATAACCACTGCCTTTCTCTAACCTTCTGCTGGTTTTGTTTCCCACAAGCTGCCAAACAGTGTGTGTGTCTCTCTCTCTCTTTTCCTGCCTGTCGATGCCTCATCCAGATGTTTGGATCTGGATTATCGTCCCCCAGGATATTCAGTCCCTCCTCTTCCCTCCCTCTCTCTGGTTCACATGCTGCTCTGTCTCCCTCTGTGTGAATGCTGTGCTGCCTCTTCTGTGTTGGTGTGGCCTGTCCTATCTGTTAACACCTGAAGTTGCTCAACATCCTCCTGGATCCATATTCTTCACATGTTTGACAACATGCATCTTTAACTTAATAATTTTTTCCACTTTTCAATTAATAATAATAATTTGTATAAATGTTGTATATTCTGTACACATGGCATCTCTTGCACGTCTGTCCATCCTAGGAGAGGGATCCTCTTCTGTTGCTCTTCCTGAAGGTTCTTCCATGTTTTCTCTCTTAAAGGGATTTTTTTTTTTTCCAAAGGGTCTAAGGTTAGAGGGTGTTGTATGTTGCACACATTGTAAAGCCCCAGAGGCAAATTGTGATTTGTTTGACTTATTGATTTAATGAGACAACTTCATTACAAGGACAGAGAAGACAGGCCATTGATGCACTAAGAAAATCAGTGAGTGGATATTTCCAAACACTGCTAACATAATTGCACTGTGAGAGGAGTAAATGTATGAGTCTTGGAGAGACAGATGAGTACATCTTTTCAGCATCTGATCAGAATGCATCTCAAACCTCCTGCTTTGATCGGAATTCAATCTCTCTGGAATGCTTCTTTGATGCATTTATATTTAGCTTTAGAGATCAGATAGCCCAAGACCCATGACGTCAGTCTGTAAATGGGGTCACTTTCTCACAACTTAGACCCATCTTAGATTCTGTATTTCTCCAAAGTTCTCCAAACATAGGTTCTCTTATTTCTTTCAGTCCCAAATCCACCCTCAGGAAACATGATAGGTTGCATCTTTACGTCCACTAATTAAAGATCTAAGAAAGGCAGAATTGTTGTTTATCTGTTAAACACCTTGATACTGGGGTAAATAATGTCTCAAGGGCCTGCTAAAAGGGTTTAGGCAACACATTTACCTCCACACTCCTGGGAGTGGCTGCTGTGGTACATGTCACATTGTTAGTTTCAGAGAGTTAGTGTGTGATTCCATATGCCATAAAGTCAGCAGTACAGGGCTGTTGGCCCATAGGCACCTCTCTCAGGTGGTAAATGCTGCTGGTAGTTGTGTAATATGACCAGCTCATGACTGCTATGCCACTGGTTGTTTATCTTAGAGCTCTGCACAAAAATATCATGTCATATTTATATCAATCAATCAATGAATCAATCATGTCCTCTGCATGAACATGTTAGTGTTTTGAGTGGATATAATGCAATTTACAGTACTAAATTGGTTATATAATGCTAAATAGTGCATTAATCAAAAATGCAAGCTGCAGTGCTAAAATAAATTCATTTCTCTTCTGTGTCCATGCCCAATAGACAAAACCAACTGTAAAACTGATCAGTACATATTTTCAGTGCCTATCCTGTCAATAAATGCCAACACAGAAATAGAGACAGGCATCCTGTCCACCATTCCTTGCATTAGACACAGACTGCACACAATGTATACATTGGGAAATGTTGACTGTAATCCACAATCGAGAATTGTTTTCAGAAGTTTCGATGGAGGCATGTTCAGTTTTAAAGAGCTGAATCAGTTCATCCGCAAGACTTCTGTCCAAATCAGTTCAATTCAGTTTTATTTATATGGCACCAAATGGCAGCAGAACTTGTCTAAGGACACTTTCCATGTAGAGCAGGTATGGATGGACCGTACTCCTTTTTTTCTTTATCTACAGAGATCCAACAATTCCCCCATGAGCAAGCACTTAACGACACACACCATGACAGTGGTGAGGAGAGGAAAAACTTCTGTTTGACAGGCAGAAACCTCAAAATGAAATAGTATATGACATAAATGTAATATATGTGTATGTTTATGTACATATTAGCAACAGATAGCCTATGTACATTATAACAACACTGTGACTCCAATAATAACTAGACAATTCCGGCCCCGCCGAAATTTTGACAGTGGCACGAGGGGGCTGCTGGTGTTATCTATACCACTGTTTCTCAAGCCTGGTCCTGGAGTACCACTGCCCTGCATGTTTTAGAAGTATCCCTGCTCCAGCACACCTGATTCAAATGAATGGCTCATTATCAGGCCTCAGCAGAGCCCAGTAACAAACTAAGCATTTGAATCAGGTGTGTTGAAGCATGAAAACATCTAAAACATGCAGGGCAGTGGTACTTCAGGACCAGGATTGAGAAACACTGATCTATACTAAACATTCAGTAGTCACAATTTCAGTTCAAGATATCTCTCCCTTGTTTTAACTAGTTAAAACACATTTGAAGGTCACTTCAAGGGACAATTTACATACTTTTAATTAATGGGAGTCCCTGCCGTGTCTCGAGCCACAAATGCATTTTTTTCAACAGGGAAGTCTCTGTAGTCAATCAGATGTATTGGCATATTTCAATAAAATTATTGATTATCAAACCGTGGTATATGTATCAATATCTATTAGTGTTGTCATGATACCAACATGTATTTTAATACTTTTTGATACTTTTCAAAAAAAAAAAAATGTCATTATTGGTTGAGACAGATAACCTAAAAAAATATTTTCATTAGATACAGCCTGTCTTAAGTAGGACCAAAGTCTTTAAATGGTATGTTACTATCTTTATAACATATTAAATGGCTAAATGTGTATGTAAAAGTTTGTTACTTCATAAAGATCATGTGTGTGTGCATTTACAGCTCTGGAAAAAAATTAAGGGGCCACTTCAACTTTATTGCAGATCAGCATGTCTACATGTATGGCAAAAGGTTAAAAATTACTGCAAGAATATCAATATAATAGGCCTAATATAAAATATTATAAATGGCCTAGAGAATGTGGTAGCTAACTGCAGTGCATCTTCATTTTTTTCCCATTTTTTTCTGTACTTTTGTGGAGAGTGAAGGGGGCTGGAGTTGCTGCTTTTAGCTCTGAATGTGGCTTTTTTCATGGCTATACATATAAGTTATTACCTGACTTCTGTTCATGTTCTTGCATAGAAGCTGTGAGATTGACTGAAAGCATACAGCGTTGCTTGTGCTATGACATAATGGAGAACGACATGGAGTTTTACTAAGCTCCCTGAATATATAAAACATTAAAAATCTATATTTCAAATATGTATGTGGTTTAGAATGAATACAACATCTGTAGGCTATCTACAGAAAGATGTATTGATAGTAATTCATCAATACTTGATATCTATATTACTTTATTTCCTCAATAAATACTCCCACACAGAAGCAAACCTTTATGTAGAACATTAATGTCTATCTATCTATCTGTAGTTATCGCTAGCGCTAGTTATCGGTAGCTAGTTAGTGCTAGTTATTGCTATAGCTAGCTAGTGCTAATTATCGCTAGCGCTAGTTAACGCTAGCTAGCTAGCGCTAGTTATCGTTAGCGTTAATTGTCGCTAGCTAGCGCTAGTAATTCTGGCAGAAGATGAAAGATAAGAAGAAAAAACACGAGAGATTACAATAATGTCTCGAGCTATGCTCGAACCACTCCCCTCTATAGCTCTTTGAGCTCTTTGAGCTATAGAGGGGAGTGGCTCGTGCATTGCCTCGTGCCACTAATAAAGCATTAGCAGGTGCAGTGGATGTCAGGCAGGGCCACGGCAGGAGATGCAGCCATACGTCACAATCCAGGTTCAACCACACAAACTGACAAAATGACACAGAGACCTACGGAGCTGCACGGCTGCCATAAGGTCTGTGTCTGCTTTTTGAAGCTGAAAAAGTCTCATTTGGAATGGAGTTCCAAATGTATGCTAGTATTCCAGAAAATAGCCGTAAATGCAGTTTCCAGTTGATCAAATTTTACGCTGAGTGTACAGGCTTCACTTCAGGTGTCGTTTTTCCTAATTTTCATCTGCAAATATGCTCTCTGAGGCCTCCCTTGTTTTACACTAGTTTTGTCAGAAGCTCCACTGATTGTTTGATAGTGACTATAAGTCTACATGGAAAAGTTGCAAAAAAACTCCCCCCAATTATTTTTATATGCAGAGCTGAATGCGTACAATAATTGCAGTATATCAAAATACTGTCCCACCCCTGGACTGCTGGCCTCTATGCTGTTTATACCTCCTAAGCTTAGAGAATGAGGCACAAGGCATATAATGGATTAATGGGTTTCCTTGCTTTAAGTGTGCCTGCAGTCCACTGTACCACCCTGACATGTTGCTGCCATTATCAAATGATTGGCCTGTACAATTAGATAAGACCGGCCCCAGACTGTCCACCATGGCAGCCAAACTTTGTCCTGCATGGCTCTGAACTGGCTCAGGAGATAGACAATGTAGCAGTGTCTTACTTTGCTTGCTAATAAATCTAAAGATGAATGTTAACTGATCAACATGAGAGAGGTTGGGAATTCAACAACTGGGAATTGGGAATCTACTGTGACAGAAAAATCACAAAGCTCTTGTGCAATTACATGCTATTTCCTCCTTACTCAGTGAACTCGAAATCAGAATTGTTCTTTTTGACCGAGTATGTGGGCACAAGCAAGGATTTTGACTTTGAACAAAGAATAAAAAGACTGAACAAAAAGTTAAGTAGTGCAAAAATGTAGAAAATAAGCACAAATATAAACAAAGAATGATGAGGCCATCAACAGTGCAGGTATTTATGTTGACAGCGACAGTGACTGATGAATGTACAGGTTACAAACTGTGTGTTATTGGATGATAAATGGCCTGTCAGTGAATACTTTGGTGTCAGCGGGTTAGTGACACCAAAGTACGACTAGCTAATTGTTCATCAGGGTGAGGGCCTGTTGGAAGAAATTATTTTTGTGTCTGGTTGTTTTGCCATCCAGTAATCTATAGTGTCTACCAGAGGACAGAAGCTGAAACAGTGTTATTGAGGGTTGTGACGGGGGGCAGTGTTGAGGGGCTTCTCCTGAGGTCCACTATCATCTCCACAGTTTTGAGTGTGTTCAGCTCCTGGTTGTTCTGACCGCACCAGCTGTCGGATGAGGCGGATGACCATTGTGTCGCCTGTAAACTTCAGGAGTTTAACAGACGGTGTCCTGAGGTGTATTAGTTTGTAAACAGGGAGAAGAGCAGGGGGGAGAGCACACAACCCTGCAGGGCTACCAATGCTGATTGTTCAGGTGCTGGATGTGATTTTCCACAGCCTCACCTGCTACTTCCTGTCTATCAGGAAGTTTGTTACCCACTGACAGGTGGAGGCTGGCACAGTGAGCTGGGTGAGTTTTGAGTGGAGGATCCTTGCATGCGTCCCTGGGTGGTCGAGGTGTTGCAGGATGTAGTTCAGTCCCATGTTAACCAAGTTGGACACATGCATTATTTTTTGTCCCAAAAAGTTTGCAGTGCCCCCATAGGCTGCAGGGCCGTGGGCATGTGCCCCCTTTGCCCATGTGTTAACCTGTCGATGGTCAAGGGGTTGCTTACTTAGCTTCAGTGGTGTCAGGCTGATGTGGTTACAGCCCTGTCCTGTTAGAGTGTAATCAGTATTGTAAAGAGATGCTGGCTATTAAAGAGCTTCTACCCACAAACCGAAGCATGGAAAAGAACAATTGGCAACACTTTTAAATATGAATATTTTGCATTAATCTTGAGGGTTTACTGTCAAGGCCTGGCCACCCTGATACAATCTTATACGCATAATGCTTCTCAGGTGCTGGCCAATCAACAGCCAGTCTGCACCGCTGTGTGCCGCCCCAAGATTTTCAGTGGCCTCATCAGGGCACACCATGAAACATTTCTGGCAGCCCCGCTGTTCTGCATGGGACACTCCCACCAGGAGCGTTTCTATGAGTTGACAAGAGTTCTAGGAGTCTGAGGCTAAGCCCAGACCATCTGGGGCTGAAGTCCGGATGGGGCGTGCATGGAGCACACACCGTTTCTTTTTATTTTTGGGTGGACCCTGTTGTTCTGCCTGGAACATTACTGCAACATATGATTTAATTTTGCTGCATTGTATGACTGCAAACATTCCATTCCATTTGAAATGTGAAATCTTCCGAGCCACATACTGACGCTGTGTTTTTTTTTTTTGTTTCAGGCTGGAGCAGGAGAGGGGTGGTGTTGATCACCTGGCGGAGAGCTCTGAGACGCACCTGTTCCCAATTGGCTAATCACCGGCCCTTTATAAGCAGCCTCCGCTCTGGTCTCGTTGCCGGACTATTCCCTTTTGTCAGTGCCTCTCTAGTCGCTCTCTCGTGATCGCCTTTCTCTTGCCTCTCTCCTGTTTTCCTCGGAAGATTTTCCACGTAGTGAGTTTTTGCTTTCTGTATTTTCTTTTATTTGCTAGTAAGTTTTTCCCGTAACCGTGATTTTTAGTTTATCCTTTAATTTGTCACTTTGTTATTGCTTGAGCTTTCTGTTGGTACGTTGCCCACTGTGGCCTCTCTTAGTTGTACTTTGATTTTTTGGAAAGAAGATTTTCTTTCCCTTGATGTAAAAAAAATCTTTGCTCTCATCTCTGCATCTGGGTCCTGGCCTCACTCTTTCTGAAACGTAACAAGTTACATAATCAGTAAAGCCGTGGTTCTCAGATCAAGGGGCAGCATGGTTGCTAGAGGGACTTTTGTTTATACCTTAATTTTTTGGTGTAGTGTCATAGCCTTACTGCTGTAGGGCAACCATGTCTCCTCAAATTTACTTCTATATACAAGTAATTTGCAACAGCATGTTTTGAGGGAAATGTAATGCAGACCGAATTATGTTTTCTATTAACATAATAAGGAAATGATGTTAATTAACATACCGGGCAAGTCACACATATGTTGATACTGAAAATATCCGTAAAATGTTCACTGCCAATGTATTTCAGATTTTCTGCCAAAATGGGCAATCTTCCAATAACCACTGACTCCTCTCACCTAAGCCACTGATTTGGCTCCTATTTGTGAAAATAGCCTGTTTTTAAGATAAGCAGACAACAGTCACATCTTGAAAAAGCTGTGACTCCTGAGCACTCCTTGTTCTCATTGAGACTTTATTTGGCTACATGGCTATTGTTGAGGAGCAGCAGTTGAGTTTATTGGTGGTGAAGGCAAAGAATGGATGAGCGAGGTTGGTTAAACTGCATGGGTTTGTCTTTAACTGGCAAGATTTCTGAACAAAGTTTGACACCTTAGGCTGTTACAACTTATTTATGATCTTAGCATACAAGAATTGCCTGAAGGCTGTGCACTCAAATACCAACTCAATGGCCAAGTATAATTTGTTGCTTGGAAACAAAAATAATTAACAGGACTAATTAAGCATATCAGGAACCAAGGCCAAGACAGTCAGACAGTGTAAAAAAAAAAAAAGTCCAACTTCCATTAACATTATAAACAGCACTATAAGGCACATAATGCTCACTGCTGCATTGTGCTACTCCAACGTGTTTCTATTCTACATCTATTAGTGTTTTGGTGAGATGTGTGTACTACGTGCCACATTAAGCACCGACTTTGTGATGGACAATTAAGTTTCTCTGAATCTAAATTCTGAATGTGAATAACTACCACACTGAGGATATTTAAAGTTACATGCAGAATGCATTATTTAATCCAAACTTCACTGAGTCCTTTGATGCCATTCCTTTCTCATGGCACAGTTTTTCCCCACAGGAGAGCATCTGCTGTGTTATCTCCCAGTCTTAAATCATGTGGCAGTGTGAGGGGATCATTGTGGCAGGGGGCTTTGAGCAGACACACTCTGGCACTCTATTATCTTTGTTTGCTTGCTGGGATGCAAGTCATCCATTTTAGAGAAGCACTCTCTGGTTATTTTATAGTACAAATTGTGCCCCCAAATCATAAAATTATCCAACATTTCCCATAATTGCTGTTTTGAGACTCAACTGTGAACTAAGTAGGGTTCCAACATGACAGCAATGAGTGTGGAGGAAATTTGGGGATTAGGATTTGTGGGCACTCGAGCTGTTCAGCCATGTACAAACAAATCTTTATCTGCAAATGTACATGTGAACTGACTGCACTTAGTCACCACTGGCACTGACCGAATCAGTAGCTTTCAGCGGTGGACCTCCTCACTGGTGTCTAAGAGCACTGTTGTCACTTCAGTCGTGGTTTTCAGTACTTTACTTGCTCATTAAAAGTGGATTACAGGACCATGAAATCCACAGAAACAATCATAGTGTAATAACTCTGAAAGTGAACGTGACAGCTTGGACTAGCATCAGAGCTGATCATTGCAGCGATATTAACAGTAACGTGTTGCTACACAAGCCGAGGGTTGTGACAAGTCTCTAAAAGTAGTAGCCCCGTCACCCAGCCTCTCCCTGTGTGCTGCATTAGACAGGAATATATAATCCAAACTTCCCCTGGTGAATGGAACCTATCTGAGAGGGTTGCACATGTGGTAAACTCACTCTCAGATCACTGACTTGCTTCCCACAACCAGCTCCCTCGAACCAGGTGATGTCTCTTGACATCTTACTCCATCGGTCCAGTCCACAACCCCTTCTATATCCAGTTTGTGGTAGTGTGTGAGACAAACTCTGTTTTCTGAGTATCTCTTTGTCTCCAAATGTCAGTGTCTTCCTTGTGGCATATCCAAAACTCTCTGCCACAGGTGAAACTCCTGGTTGCTATTGAAGTCAGAGCCACCAGCCGACAAGTGTGACATCAGTGTGACACTCCTTTTCTCAGCTTGCCTAAATCACGCCCACTTCTACAAGGCATTATCATTACAGTTGCTATGAATCCTTGAACTGCACTTAATAAAGTGATTCAAATCAACAAAGTTATTCATGATTTCTACCTCATGTGGGCACTACAATGACTTCACTTTGTGTGTCTTTAAAGCTGCTAATCCCACTGTACACCACCTGCTCAGCACCAAGCTGGTGTACAAAGAGGAGCATTTAGAAGCTAAAGAGTCAAAATGAAGAGTGAAACTTGGATTTACTTTCATCAGCTGGGCAAAAACAAAACTCCAAGTTAATGTTACTGTCTGCTCAATGTGTAAACAATAAATTAGTTACTACTAACTAATGTTAGCTATATCAATCTTCTGAGGTGGTAATATGACAGAGATGCTGTTCCAGCATTTTGCCAAGTGGCCAAAATTAATGAATTCATGCAACTTTAAAGATAAGAAACTGCTACTTCCTGCTGCTCCAGAGGAACAATCAGGAGATCAACAAGGTAATTAGTCCACATTCTCTCAAGATCATGAATATTGGCTTCACATTTATTTGCAGTCTGTATGATATCTGTCAAGATGTCACCTCAAAACCAAACATATCACCCTCATTGTGGTGCAAAAAGTCAGGACGTACCCTCTGAGGACCATGCTTGTTTCAGCCAAATTTAAAGGCAATCCATGCAATATTTGTTAAAATATTTCACTCTGGACCTAATTGGTGGACTGACTGAAACAAGTAGCGTGACTATAAAAGCAAGAGATGCAGGAAACAAGACAAATTTCTGATTGAAGTATGGTTGTCCTGTGATTACCCACATGACCAGGAGAACAATCTATTGAACAGAAAGATGACAGCTACTTAATAAAAAATAGAAAAAGAAAAAAATGAATTGGGGAGGGTGACAGAGGGAATGAAGAAATACAGGAGGATAGGAGGAGATTAGTGGAGAAAATGTAGGACAAACAGATGGATGAAAGATGAGTAAGAGATAAAGATGGCCAAACACTTTTGGGGTAGGCACAGAGGCCATATTAAAATGAAAGCAGTGTTACACACATAGAGCTACTGTGTGTGTAAAGGTGTGTGGGTCAAACAGAGTGGAAGATGGGATGAGTAAATAATGAGATGGAGAGGAAGCGGGTCCTTAGCTAAGTCAGCTGGCATATCCTGTAAATCCCTCAACCTGTAAATAATTCATAAACACTTGTTTCCGTGCTGATGATCGCTTTTCTTTTATCACTCATGTCCACTACAGATCGTCTGCTTGACTCCTGAACTTAGTTTAACACAAATACACTTTTGTTGATCAAACATCTTCCTTGCCCCCCCCCCCCCCCCCCGTCTGTGTCAGTTCTGTCTCTCTTCATTGCTCTCACTTTATTGCTATTGTTTTATTGATCTCTATATCTACTGCGTTTCTTTTTGCATGTCTCTTTGAATTTCTGTTGTTTTGGGCTCAACAAGACCGGACGTGGTTGAACTGCTGCCTGAGTAGACTGGACATGACTGGACCAGACTGAGTTGGACAGGAATTAACTGGAGACTGAACTTAAAAGAACTGACCTGACAGAGATGCACTGGACTGGAAAAACAGAACTATTTTGGACTGAATTGGCCTGGTTTAACTAAACAAATGTCAACTTTCAGCTTATTTATACAGTAGCAAGGCTAAAAACCTAAAGCAGCACCATTGAGCCTTCAATGTTGAACAGAAAAGCATTAAGAGTAACAGCATATTGATGTTTTTTTTATCTTAGAGACTTGCTGCTCAACACTTTTAAGTGTGATCTCGGAGTAGCGCTAGGGTTCATCCTCAAGGGAACATAATTATGCTCAAGATACTGTATGGCAAAATGGGTATTAGGCTCTACATGTGTAAGAGTATACATTTTGGTGCAAAAAGGGTGCTAAAGGAAAGGACAAAATAAATGAGGAGACCATTAATATCCAAAGCATATTTAAGGCTAGGGAGCTTGTAACAAACAAAGTATATTCCAAACATGTATAAAAGGTGTGATATATATATATATATATATATATATATATATATATATATATATTACTGTTGATAAAACCTGCTGTCACAGAGGGGTTTGACACATTGAACTCAAATGGTGGCAACTGTGCACACTTGCAGAGAACCTACTTGGACACATGGCCAATTGCTGCACACAGGGACACGACTGTGGATTTTCGGAGGTTTCAGAGGTCCGATGTTGTTTCTGAACATGTGACAAATCCAGTATTCGCTCTCGTTTTGTTTTATTTTGGTCTCTTTATCTGGCTCTTTAGCTGCTAAACACTCCATCATGTTCACCCGCATTTTGATAACTGTGTCTGTCTGTAGGGAGTGTACAGAGGACTTATCAGAGACACTGAGTGACAATTTCATTTGTTTCATTGCAGCTCTTCATTTGTTATAGTGAATTATTGGTAACTGAAGCTTTAAGTAATGTATAAGATGTAAATCTTCTCAGACATGAACCATGAAAATCCACTGAAAGGGTGCAGAACATTTGTCTATTAGTTTTCCACATATTGGAGCCAAGTTTTGGCCTGATGATGGTTGTAGGACAATCTGTAAGGGTGATCAATAAGTTGAGAATCTGGAGAACATGAATGTGTGTTGTGTGTGCTCTGTCCACAAAGGAAAAACATCACGGTTCACTCTTGATGTATTGGTATTTGTACACTAAATATTTGGTCGCCTTCTCTGTGGAGGTAGGAGGGAGAACAAGTTCCAAAAGTGATCCACACAGGCAGCACACAAACAACTGTCCATACACAAGTGGCAAATCTTTTTTTCCTCAGATGACCCGTCTCGAAAGAAGATGAGAAGGCGGTAAAGACCAAGTGAAACTAAAGTGGTGGTGGAGGAGGAGGGGGAGAGAGGTTGAGATGGAGCCAATGAATGAGTGTTGTGGAGAGAGACTGCGAGAAATGATTTGGGGCCTGCAGGTGTTTTCATATCCTAAAAGAGATCGATATTTGCGTTCATTCTGACGCTGACTGTACCGCGCGGCTCCAAATAAATAACCATAATCACAAAACGCCCCGAGATTGACTCTCAATAGAATTATCATTCTTTTCTCTTTGGCAGATTTGGATATTGCTCCTTCAGGGTTCTCAAATGACTTTGTTGTCGAGTGTGTTGTGAGTGTGTACGTGCGTGCTTGTTTATATGCGTGTTGAGGGCATTCAAATTTCATTGAGTCAATGAACTATGGGCATTATATGAAGTGTGTGTGGGCAATCTTGTGACAGTGTATAGATCCATGCTTTTGTGTGAGTGTGTGTGTGTGTGTGTGTGTGTGTAGCCATGGGCTGTGAACAACAACAGGCCACAGTAATTGAATCTTCATCTGAGCCCTTAAGTCTAACCATTAGACAACGATAACACAACACACACACAAACACACACAAGCACACACAAACACACTGCTCGTTCAGTCTCATTACAGTATCAGAGCAATATAGCAGTAGCTGAAGCGCACAGCAGTAGGTTTTGTCTTTCATCATTAAGAGCTGATGGCCTACTGTGTTTGAGCCCTAAGAGACACAAAGAAAGAAAAGTGATATTAGGAGGAGAGTGGGGAAAAGTTGCTAGGTTCAGTTTCTAACCTGCTATTAATATGTAATATATTTAAGGGAACTCATCATCTGGATAAGAAAAAGGACATTAATGCGAGCTTTAAATTCACGCAGCACGTGTTGCGATGGAGTCTGCCACAGCCAGTGAGGTGGAAATGCAATTCTCAGGGTGTGTTTCCTTTCCTTCCCAGGCAGAAGTGTCGTCACTGCAGGTAGAGGCTTCCTCACCACGGCTGAAACAAGTCATCATCATCGGTCCTGGAAAGATGCCACTGCCACAGGTAGAGGTGTGATTGCCAATAAGAACTCCAGTGGTGTTTTGGCGCAGGGATGAGCACGCTGTCACGTGCACTGGAGCAGAGTACAAAGAGACCCTGGCCCTGTCTTCAGTGCTGAGTAGTGTGCTGCTGACTAATAATTCTTGGTCAGAGCTGTCTCCTCTCTGCTCTGTAGTCACCACTACTTTAACTGTTGTCTTAATGGAGCTGTACACCCCCATCAGCCTCACTCACTCACCCCCTACCTTTCCCGTCTATCTCTCCCCAATTCTAATTCAGACCCACTCTGCAAAAAGCAATGAAATGGAATTGACTGATACCCACAAAATGCATTACAGTTCATAATAGGAGATCAATAATAATAAATAAACAAGACG
Organism: Chelmon rostratus; assembly: GCF_017976325.1. Taxonomy (NCBI): domain Eukaryota; kingdom Metazoa; phylum Chordata; class Actinopteri; order Chaetodontiformes; family Chaetodontidae; genus Chelmon; species Chelmon rostratus. Next base: position 2,811,749 of record NC_055666.1, read on the forward strand.
AAAAGTCTAGAGCTTGGCTTGCGACCCCTAGAGGATGTAAATGTAATCACACCCTGCAATATAAAAGTATTGGATAGAGGAACAAGATGATTATTTATGGTTTTCCTATAGACTTAGCAGCAGCGCTCAAAAAAACACTATCTCAGTACAGACATCATTATTCAAAACGGTTCATCTTCTTGGGAGCATGAATGTTCTTGGCACAGTTCATGGCACTCTGCCTGTAAATGTATGAGATAACAAGGACAAAATCCAAAGGGTTCTCAAATAAAGATGAATATATATTCAGTTAGTTACACAAATCAAATCTGGCCATTTGTTTCTGAGATATTTTCAATGGTCTCCAAGACACAACGTCACGCATGAAAGAACGTGTCATGACCCGTGCCATGCACGGCGTTTTTGTTTAGTTTCTCTTGTTGATTCTTGCCATTGCCTCATTTAGTTACTTTTGTCTCAGTCATGCCATGTTTTGTATTAGTCTCTATCCTTGCCATGTCTTGTTTGTATTTTGTTAAGCTTCCCATTGTGTCTTGTCTTTGCCTGGTTTTGGTTACTTCCTGTTTTATTTTGAAGGTTCATGTCTTGTGTCTTTGGGTTGCTTTACTTCCTGTGTTTTCCCTCCCGTGTGATTGTCAGATTGTTTCCACCTGTGTCTCATTAGTGTTCCTCCCTAGTGTATTTAAGTCCGTGTCTTCCCCTTTGTCCTTGTCGGGTCGTCGTCAACACTACCTTGTCTATGTCTCTTGCCAAGCCCATGTATTCTTGTAGCCCATGATTCCTTGATTTAGCCCTAGCCTGTAAGTGAGTGTTCTTTGTTGTTTTTCTTCATGTCTGTGCCGTGGATTGTGTGATTGTCTCCTTGGTTTATCTCTGTCCTTTGTTTGCCACAATTCCCGTAAGTTTGTTTCTTGTCTTGTTCTTGTCTTTGTTCCTGTTTAGGCCTTGTTTTATGTTAGTGCTCCACCATCCTTGTGTTGTCTGCGTTAGTTGAGTTTCCAACCCATAGTCCTTTCCTGATATTTGTTTGTAACCTTAATAATCTAGTTTCCATTTTCCTTTCATAGTTATAGCCTTGCCGATTTGTTTGCCTCTTGTAAGAGTGATTTTCTGTTTGACTACGTTTGTTATTTAGATTTTAGTTTCTCCATTTTCTAGGAAGATATTTTGAGTTAGTTTTTCATATCTAGTTCTTTCAGTTGGTCAGTTCCCTTTTTTTCATAGCCCTTTGTGCTTTCCTCCTTTCAGGAGCGTTTTTGGTTTTCTAGTTTTGTAGCCATAGTGTTTTAGTTTTGTCATGTTTCATGTATGTGTGTTCTTGCATTGTCTTAGTCATGCCATGTTTTATGTTAACATCAGTTGCTAGTCTCGTCTGTTTCCTAAGTGTCTTGTTCCAAGTTAGTTGTGTTTTCCCCGAGATTTGGTTTATGTTGAATTAGTTTTGTGTTTAATAAATTCATTTATTAATTGGAATCCATAGTTTACGTCCCCTTTGTTTGTCTGCATTTGGGTTCAACCCCTAGTTCCCCTCTTAGTTCCCCTCCTAGTTTCCCCTTAGGTCCCCACCTTCCTGACAGAACGAAGAACAATAGAGAGAGAGTTGGTTGGTTATAGCCAGTGATGCTCCTCATTCCTCCCCACCTCCTTCCTTAACTGATTCTGCTCCAGTCTGACCTTCATCTTCCTCCTGTAGGGGTCCTTGCCCTGCTAAAGTTTCCTGCCGTGTCTCTGATTAAGTTTGAGCACCTCCCTGTCTCTTTTTTACCTTCAGGAGGGCCTTGGTGATCCAGAGCTTCCTGCAACACTGTCCACACAAAAATGTATTGATTTCCTCACCACAGCTCAGTCAGCACTTCCTAATTTGTGGCCTTAAAATAGCCCAGAGTTTCTAGTTATTGAATGACAATTTCTAAATTTCTATGAAATAGCATTGTGAAGATTTACCTTAAGTTTTTGTGGGTGGGGATGTGATTTTTGTTTTACGTAGAGTGACATCTCATTACGTGATGCCACCAGCAGACAGCGATAGGGCAGTCTGCAGTCTTGCGTGTCTCCAGCGAGCATCTCCTGCTGTTCTTGTGGTTGTAGGTTGCTGCTGCATATGTGGCTTTCATTGTGGCAGGAGATGAACCAGGTTATGATCAGACCTGCCAAAAGGGCTATAAAGCTGTACGCTTCTTTGAAATAAGCAGCATAAGTGGTGGGGAACTTGGCACTGTGTGAGGTTTGTCAGGGTTTTGGTGGTTATGTGGTTAAAGTCCTTCAGATACCTCCAGAGGGAGGAACTTCTGCCAAAAGTTCAAAGTCCAGGCTATAGACACGTTCTTCAGTAATATATCCAGTGTTGTTAACTAGAATGGCAAGCCCACATCCTGTCCTCTAACCACTCTCCTCTCTGTTTCTGTCTGACTGTATAGGCAGAAGTTGGCGTCTAGAGTCTGGTATATCCCCTTGTAGCCATGTCTCAAAAAAAAAATACATTGCACATTAGCTCGTCCATCTTATTACACAGAGATCTCTCATCTTCCCAATCATGATGGGAGGGTAATATGGCTTCTATCTCCTCTTCTTTGCCCTGGAACATCTTCTTGATTTTGGCCCAGATCTCCAGCTTCCCTGGATACCGGAGCAGATCTTCATCACGATTTGCTCCCTGCTGAAACCAAAGGAGATGAAAAGATTAAAAAAAAGTGTTCCAAAAACCAGAAGCATGAAACAAACTAGCAAAAACTTTGCAGAGTGGATTATTGTGACTGTGTTTCAGTTATTTATTTTCATTTTTTTAACCTCTGAAGATTTGCAAATAAATAAATTTCAGAAGCAAAGGTGCAGGTCGTTGATATGTTATCTTAAAACCTCTTGTGGAGGAGGTCAGGGTCAGGCTTACAAAATGTCTGTGTCTAACTGCAGTTCATGTTCCACAGTTGTGCCATGGTCTATATCTATATATTCTGTTCCCCCTAAACCTTACACCCAACCTAATCTGTTTGACACAAGATGGCCTCCTATCAACAGTCAGTATTGGTTTCTATAAATGATGATGATCTTGAGCTAAGTAGTTTTAGTTAACTATCCCAATTTTAACAATCCAACCTGCCTCATTTTTTTGGCCACTTTGGAGGACTGCAACAAGCTGTAAAGACAACATTGACATATTATTAATAACAGTAGTTGATTTCAGCACGCATTCAGCAGACACAGAGCATCCGTTTGGAGTCCTGTTTTTGACCACCTGGTAAAAGTCCAATATTCGCTTTCCTTTTAGCTCTGTGTTTGGTCCCAACCAACCAAGTATCTGGCTCTTTAGCTGCTAAATGTTCCACTGTGGTCACCAGCCAGTTGCTAACAAACTACAAGCTCACTGGAAAGGAGGTTTGTGACAGTGCCAGTGATCTAAAAGGTAACCCTGCAGGATGGGTACAGCAGAGCTGGTGAGAGATTTTAGATTCTATGAGTTTGTCACTACAAGCTACTCTTTTCATATTACACGTAGATATTTGATCCTTGGTTAACATAAAATAACAGATTGTAGCAGATTTAACAATAGAATTAGCAGATCATAAATAAATGTCATTGCTGTAACAGTCTGTACAGGTTATTATGGTATGAGGACTCATTGGGCTATTTGCCGTGATCAAAAACTGAAATTAAACTGAAGTTTTGTTCATGGCAGTTTCAGACATTTATTCCACTGAGATGATTACTTAATACCTGGAATGAATTTAGAACTGAAGTTTGAGGGGTTTTTTTTCCCTTTCTTGCTTTGGTGATATATCCATCACTCCAACCAATACCTGTTCTAAGTGTTGAAAAGGGCTTTTTCTGGTAATCGAGAGGCAATTTCTATATTTCTTTAAAATAAAATAGTGAGGATTTAGCTTGTGTTTTTGTGGTTGGGGACTTGATTTTTTAATAGAATGACATCTTGAGGATTGCTTCTGATTGAAATTCCATACAGTCATAGAAGACTGCATTTTGTCAGAAATGGATTGTGCACAGTCTTCTTTCTGCCCTAGAGCATCTATTCTAAGTGTAGCTAGCAGTGGACTGCGATAGGACAGTCAGTCTGTAGCCTCTTCATCTCGAGTCTGCAGGACTAATTCTGAGGTCAGTAGCTTGCAGGATGTGGATATTTTCTAACTGTCTTTTTAAAAGCTCAGCCACTTGCACTGATGTTTATGGTAATTTCAATATTTTTTCATACTGTAAGTTTAAATTATCAAAGAAAATCTAAAATCGGCAAAATCTCAACGTCTTAATCCTCTTCCATCCACTATCAGCTGCTCTTCAACACCCCCCGCCCCCCCCGCCTCTATCCTGCTCTTTGATGAGTTTTATTGTTGTTTTAATGGCATTGTGGAATCTGCACTGCAGCTAGACTGGACTGGATGGATTAAACTTGAAAACAGGTAATGAGTTTCTGGCTGGCCGAGCCAGCACTCACAAATTAACAATATCATGAGGAAGGCACTTGTCTCCACCGTAGAGCTGCGTTATGCAGGTATTAATGTGAAAATGTTCCTGTCCTTTCAGCCTAAATCAGCAAGTAGAGCTGCAACAGCAAAGAGAGGGTCATCCTGTAATTCAGACAGTGTTCAAAAAATATATCTAAACATAAAGTGACAAATGTGGAAACGCGTGTTTTACGAGCAACTTTCACTTTTTGTGGAAAACACCCTTTACCTATTTCATCCCCTTGAATAAAACAGCAGGCAGGTCATGAGTACGTCATCTGCAGTTTGACACCATTTTCCATGATTTCTGTGGATTGAGGTTTCCAAACACACACTCTTGTTTGTTGAGTAGTTACTTTGGAGAGGTGTAAGACGAGGATACTGTCCTGATTTGTTAAGAGTTACTCCACACAATTTCTCTTCTCTTTTTGTTGCACTGCACACACAATCTTGTTGGCGTATGATCTTAATATATGTGATTTTTTTTCGTCCAACAGAACATGTATTGTGTGTGAAAAACGCTTTTTCTGCTCAAAATTAGCATGTGTGTGCTTGGATCTGACACATAGGCTGGCTGCTGGCTGCATTAGCATTAGCATGCCCGATGAACAGAAAAGAATGTTGCACATTAATGACATTTGTTCCTCTTCAGTCGCAGTACAAACACACGGGTCCACCGATAACTGCTATTTTCAGAGCTTTGCAAGATATTTAGGACTGACGAAAGGTAACAATGACAAACAGCAAGGCTATGGCTAGGTACTGTTAGGCTGTCCTCTGCCCTTTGCACTGCAGCAAATTATATATTGTAAATAATAATAACTGTCTCAACTAAAGTAAAATCATATAAAATGGAAATATCACAAAAGTCACCACAATCGATGCAGAGTTAAATAAGAAGACAAAAATGACTTTTCCTTCTCACTGACCAATCGATTGGTTGGAGAGGAATTGTCCTTGGTTGAGGGCAACCATACATCTAAACTCGTGCTTTTCTGCCGTTTCTCATCCAAGTATTGATAACACTTTCACAAAGAGCATGGCTGGATCATCAAGTAAGCCAACAGCTGTGCAGGCCCTGAGGTCCAAAGGGCCAGGCCCCCTGACCTCTGAGGCCTGAGCCTCTTCTGACTGTTTATTCATTCATTTATTTCTTGTTGAGAGTCAGGGCTCAGTCAAAGCTAGATATTCTAATCATCATCTGAGTATTTTGTAGGAATTGGGAGCCTGATAGTGGATTTGTTTGGAATCTCTTATTGAACCTTTTGTCTTGGCTCACTCAAAACATGCAGGTAGCAGACTTCCCACTAGAACACATTACCAGAAGGAGATCATATCCTACTATCATATGAATATGTTAATTTCATATATTATGTATATACTCAAGTTAGTTCCATTTGCGTTTTGTCAGAATTAACATTTGGAATTTGTGTGGTATTGTCCATAAGCCGGTGTATTAAGTATTAATTAATCTGCCCTTTTATGTACACAACTGCTACGTAAAAGGTTGCACTCTTGCCACACGTTGTTGGAAAGCTAAGATTCCTGTGATTTGACTAATGCAAACCATTTCAAGATACAATCACAACAGCAGGTACAATCAACACAAACAACAACAACAACAACCATTTCTAAAATTGAGACAACTCAGACAGATGAAGTAATTCACCAATTGATAACACTCACGTTTGAAAATGTCCAGATTGAATAAAATATTTAGTCCAAAACAATATAATAATCCACAGCAAGATGTTTTATCATGTCAATTTAGCCAGTAGAAGTGCTAATCTTAACCTAACTCCAGTAAGCATGTACTCTTAGGTGATACATTGATCTCAAAATGGCTTCTGCACTCAGACCTTTCAACTGACATCTCACATGACCAGTTATGATCTTCCACGCCATGTCCACAGCCAACAATAGCCAACAAGTGTTGAGAGGAAGTACTTCATTTTGTCTTGTAAAGATTGAGCCAATTGCACCCAGTTGTGCAGGCTTCGTGTAGCCAGTGAAATTCTGAAAATGGGGATATGTAATTTCTCTCAAATTCTGTCAATAACCACAATATTTAACATTTTCTTTGAGAGAGAGAGTGATGAAAATGGATCTCAGAGAAGGATGTGATCTAGTAAAAACAATAGTAATGACTTATTTTCTGCTTGACTGCCAACTAATAATAGCACTCAATCTGAAATTTTTAACAGCACTTTTGCTTGAGAAAAGTAAGAATATTGTTCTAAAGTGACAGCTCTCAGCACAGTCGTAACATTGTGCAGGCACAGTAAACACATCATGGGGGGGCTGGTATAAAGGTTGTGTTTGCATGATAGGTCCATATGTGTGTTTCTGGGAGATCAGCCCATCACTCATCTCCTCTCCTCCTCTCTTTCTCCCTCCTTCTCTTCCTCCCCCTTCCCTCTCATTCCTCTTTCCAGGCCATATGTCTCTATATCTGATGTGTGACTGTGTGTGTATGCATCAGTTGTTCTTGGTTGCACATGTGAGTGTGTGAATATGCGTGTATGTCCATGTTTGGAAGAGGTCCTAATCAGATTGTGTAGCTGAGTGAAATATGAAGAGCTGGGTGATTTCATTAAGTCAGTGGAGTGATGGAGCTCATCACAGCTCACCGACACCTCGGATTTCTCTTTATTTATCCTCAACATTAATCCAACAAAACAATTCACCTAAGAGCCTCTCTATCCTTCAGCCTCTCCAACGTCTTCCTCCTCTCTGTATTTCATTTTACTCTGCCATGTGGAAAGCTGAGGCATAGGGTTTGTGTCTCAGCGTGCTTTGTTCCAGTGTATGTGGATTCAAAACAGAGAGGGACAGAGAGGGAAGTGAAATAGAGAGCAGATAATGTATATAACCGGTTTATTTACTTGCTTTCACTTGCATCATTTTCTGTCTCAGAATCAAACTGCACACTAGGAGGCATGGCGAGCTCTGACATCACCAACGAGCACCAAACAGACACAGAGGGAGAGATGAAAAAGGAGCAGCAGAGGAGGGGATTGGCTGAAGGATGACAGGCAGACAGACAGAGAGAAAGACAGACAGTAGTGTCCATGGAGATAAGCTCGTACAACAGACGATGACAATAGTTTGTGTTTTTAGCAACAGTTTATTTCATCGGGCTTGTATCTACACCGAAACCTCTGCAACAGTACAGCTTAGCCTGCCGTGCCACATGCAACACGGCCTTGTTAAAGACAAAGTGAGGCCAGGTGCTGTTGGAAAGCAGCCCTGTTTCTGGAGATCTGGTTTTCTCATAATTTCCCATTTCAGTGTTTGAAAGCTTGGATTAAAAAAAAAAAATTCTGGTACTGATATTTATTGATGATAACTCCAGCACAATGATTACAGTTGGACATGGTCCTGACAGGATGCTTGATGACTCTAAAGCCTTACAGAAATCCTCCCTGCACCATCTGCAGCATTTAAAAGTGGCTCCAGTCAGAAAATTTCTCAGAGTATTGTAAATCCATTCAGCGGAGAGTGGTGAGAATGACATTAAAAAACATTACAACATTAAAGTTGCAAGCCATGAAACCAAAACAATGAGCTGAAAGACACTAAAACGTTCCCTTAAGCAGAGGAGAACTGCAGAGTTGCTGATTATTCTCTGTCTGTTGCTTCAGGTTACACCTTTAAAATGACACAATACATGTAAATTGATCCATTGTTCATATGAAAAAAACACTGATTGGTGCAGCTTTACCAGCTTCTGGTCAAAATTTTTGGATTTTTAGGTCATGCTGTGATCACTAGGTTACATCTTTTGTTCCATTGCAGGCACTGTTAGGGGCACAACATGGTGTGTACTTGGTGGTATGTACTTTTCCATGAGAACGCTCAGATCAAATGGAAAAATAAATATAAAGAACTAGGTCACTAATAATACATGAGAGCATGCATTTGTCACTTTCCAGTCATCAGAATGACCATGTCACCTTTCGGGTGAAAATGCTGTCAAAGTGCTTGTGTCCTGTACACTTGCATGTGTTGTGTTCACCTAACAGCAGCAGTTCATCATTAGATTGTTGCTGTTTAAAAGTATTTCTTTGTCATAATGTGGAGTGTCGTAGGAGGCAGTAATATAGTAATCAATATGGCTGTAGCCTCGAGAAAAAGCCTTGATAAATACAAGCCCAAGGTAAGCAGTTGTATCAATCCAAAACAAAATGTTACCTGGCTCTGACATACTCAATATCAATATGTGATGGAAGCAAAAAAAAAAAAATGCATATTGCCGTAGTGACACTGAATCCATCTCAACACAATCTTGTTTTCTTTCATTTCTTTTGTCATAGGTGTGTGCGATGTGGCGCTCACTTAATACATTCATATTTGCCGCAGCAGATATGAGATGTGACTTGAAATTGCCATAAAACACTTTGTGAATGTGAGACGAATCTGGTGATGGAGACAGACCACAACTGCTGCTGTCAGGTGAACACAACTCTGGCACACATGGGAGGCGTTTAGTTTGAAACCAGTTGGGACATAACACCGTTTAGTCAATACATGTGCGTCTGTGGCAAACACTTCATCTCAGGGTAGTTAAGGATGGTACTGAGTAAATGATTGATTGTGCTGTAGATCAAAGCAAATCAGAAAACAAAAAGTGATGGTATAACTGACGTTTTTACAGTGAGAAGATATGGCCCTACTATAAAACACTGTAGAATGGAATTAGTTTAACTATGTTTTGAGGGTATGTCAGCATTAATAATTCACATAAATTGAGCAGACCACTCTTCTAATAATGACACAAACAACATAAGTCAGCAAAGGAAGAAACCGACCTGTTTCATGTCTCTCAGCTCACAGTCAAAGGTTGGGTAATAAACGCAAACAGCTACTAAAACAGAGGCAGTGGTTCCGCTTCGCCACAGCGATATAATGAGTTTACAATAACGTCTACCAAAACAGCAAAATAAAGTGTCTTATTGACAAAAAAAGTGACAGATGTCAGAAATACATTATGTGGTGATTCGATAAGGTAGTTGTATATGTCAGGTTCTTTGATGGAGGCGGACTGAAAGGACACTCATCAACCCCCTCTTTAACAACGGCGATGGTTGATCTACATGACATAACATAATTGTTGGTGTGACTGGCTTTGGATTTGGGCTCCTAATAGCTAAAAAGCAATATCCTATTCTTATTTTATGCTATTTGCCAAATACCTCAGAATTTGAATTTACAGCTAGTCAAATTATAGGAACTGTCTTACCCAAAAAACAACAGGGGCCTGAAATCCGGACAGAGTATCTGGATGTACTGCTCTCATCTAGAAATGATTTTCGATCTAACTAACTCACCAGTAGGCTAAATGAAAAGTACAGTCCTCTGTAGAACTGCTCCATTTGAACAACACTATCATAATGTCTAAGTCCAGATGATTTTGTGGTTGATTGCAATTGCAATTTACTATCTTCAACAGGAAAATATTAGAGATATATTGTTACCTGGGTCGATCCAGGCATATTTTATATCGATTGAGATAAAGCCTTTCTTTGCTCTGCTGTGTTCTGTACACTTCAGCCTGCTATAGTGTTGCAGTGCTCCTCTACCTGCCTCTGCCACACTGCAGCATCCCGCTGTACGTGTGAGGGAAAATTAATGTGTGAATGTGAAAAATTATTTGGGGCCACCTTTGAGTAACTCAAAAAGAACATTCAGGTAGCAGCTTGTCATTTTTTGCCAGCGCTGACCGCCACATTTCCTGCAGCAGGTAACATCAGCTGTCACTAATTCATTTTAATTCCATGAGTAACTTGATAACAGACTGAAATTAAGCTTGTCGGGTTTGTGTGCTGTCTGCAGCCGGTGTTTGCACTTGTCAGAGAATGTGAGGGAAGACGCTCTGCTCTATAACACCACTGTACAATCAGAGTGTTTCTATAGTCCAACTGAGTGATGCTTGGATGGTTTATGTCAGTCTTTTCTAGTCTACTAACCACTCAAAGCGCTTTGAGCTTTACAACACAGCACACATTCACACACTGGAACAGATTGGAGTTCAGTACCTGGGACACTTCCACATGCAGATTTGAGGAACCTGGGTTCGAACCACCAACCTGAGATGTCTTCTCTCCAAAGTATCGCATCACATTAGTTTCAGACATCACATTCTTCTGTTCATATTATATAGAAACTTAAAGCTTATAATACTATACTATAATAAACAGGACCTTCAGTATATGGATCCTGTAGATGTGAACAATAAGGTGTGTCAGATTTAGTAGCTTCATTTTCATTCATTCATTTTTGTAATTTGAATGCGTCAGATACATAGAGCATTTAATCAATATTTAGGTAAGTATCAGAGTATCACTTGATCGGGGCATCCATAGTGAATACAACCGGTTTGGACTCATCTGTGGGCATAAGTTTTCACTTTGGAGAGATCTAGGCAAGCAGTTTATTCAGAATTGATTGTTCTCATCAAACTAAAGAGGCCAGTGATTGTACTTCCCAAAAATGTCTGATGTCTGTTATAATCTACAGAAAAAGAGACACAGTGCGGGACCTTAAAATCAAATGTGTTGCATACAAATGTGTCCAAACCTGCAGTGCTTTTTGGCTCAAACCGAAATTTGACAGCATACAAAAATAGAACATATTAAACGTATTGCACCTTTAAGAATTACCAATGGAGTGAAATGCACTGTTTGGAGTTTTTCATTGCACATTTGATTTAGTTTTCACCCCCTCGGAGGATAGTGAGTCCACCCAACTAGCAAATTAAGAAGCGTGTAGCCATCTTGCATCTTTCCTGATCTAAGAATAGCCTGAGGCCCCCTTCCTCCTCCACACCTGAACTAACTTGGTTGGATGCCTGAGGAAAAGTATGGTGAGTATCATGAAAGTCTGCTGTGAATAAATGATCATCCTATTATCAGGCAGGCCTTCTTTTTTAAACCTGGGAAATCCTACAGTGTCCACTTTTCTCTATGACATTAAAGTTCCTGATTCCTTTATATGGTTACATTCCCATCACTGGCCTGACATGTGATTTGTTTCTGTTGCCTGGACTGTGAACTGGCATCATCATCACAGAGTTGTTTTGATGTGATAGAGAGAGGCCCGGCCAATAGAGAAACCAGCAGGACAACAGACAAGACAAGAGAGAGGTTCAGTAAAAGATAAAACTGAGTGGCAATAGGGGTGTGTGTGTGTGTGCGTGTGTGTGTGTGTGTGTGTGTGTGTGTGTGTGTGTGTGTGTGAAAGAAAGAAACACTGTCAAAGAATGAAACAACAGAGGAAAAGGGTTAATGATCAGCTACGCTGCTTTACATTCCTGTTATAATTCCAAACCCTTCTAATTGAGTAAGTGTGTGTGTACGTGTGTGTGTGTCTGTGAGAGTGAGAGAGTATGTGTGCGTCATCAGTCAAGATAGAGATGATGGAGTAAAGACAGTGTAAACAAGGGGAAGGAGGAGGGAGCTTAACTGTGTCCTCAGCTCTCGCTATGCACAAACAGACACCCGCACACTCCAGAAACTTGGAGTCATACATGCACACATGTGCGCAAACAAAGCTACGCATTTACTCACACATACGCACACCATGACATTTGGATTCCATTAAAAGTCTTTGTCTCTGATCAATAATTTAATAACCTGAAAGGATGGAGGACTCATCATAATCAATACAGCCTCTTCCAGTGTGGGTGTGTATCTGTGTGAGTGTGTATCTGTGTGTGTGTGTGCAGAGTGGGAGCTGAGAATACAGTTAAGCCTCTTGTAAATGCATACTCCTTATGCATGTGTGTGCACACATGTGTGTACAGTGAGTGTGTGTTGTGTTCTCACAGAGCAATATAATACACACACACAAACAGACATGCACTGCCCTCATTTAAAACAAGGTGAGCTCGTGAGGCATCCTTTCTAACATCTTTGTACTGGTAAAGTCTGATTCATTCATACAGAATTAGCGAGTCTGATGACTTTATTGCATTGAAACATGATCCATAATTAGCGATCAATGATATTATGATTAGATTGATTCTGTCTCTCAAGCGCGCTGTCTCATTTCCACCGCTGTCAGTGGCCGGCTGCTACGGAGGCTGAGACCTGTCTGGGTGAGCCACATTAAAGCTTGACATGGAGGAGGAAGAGTAACACATTCCACCAAATTCCCCCAAATCAAATGACTGGCAACACAAACAGATGATGCATGCAACTCCATATGTCTCACTGTGTGAAGTACACAGGCAGCACACTAACTTAAATACCCGAGGCAGACTTCACCTGACGCGATGAGGTGTTATGACGGTGACACTGGTGTTTGGCTGCCAATAATAGTTTACCTTTTTACACTTGAAAGCAGTTATGAAAGACCTGTTTGTGAAAGAAGGCAAAGTCCAGGCCCGGTTTTATTTTATGTTTTGTCAGAGACTACACTGACAAAAGACTCTGTGAGGAGGCCTGTTTGTGAAAGGGTCATGAGTTTTTTAGAGGTCAAAAGGAAACAGCATATATGAGATGCTTTAATCCGATTCATGCAGGACCAGTATTACTTCAGGACCTCTAGTAATTTGTAATAATTGTGGCCTTCTTCAATGATCTTGATGCCATATGAATTCGCTATATCCATAATTTAAGTAAAAATTCCACTGCAAATTACTGACCATATTTTGCACACGTGATAATGAGTCCTGTGTGTATCAGCATCCAGTGATTTGAAGTATGAAATCTGATCACGGCTCATAATATGTGGAACAGCTGTGCTGTGAGATCGGTGTTACTGACGTTCAAAATGGTCACATTCAAGTCCCTTCACAAAGCATCTGTTAGTTGCTCTACATCAACAAATGCAATGTATATTACTGCTTGCAGTGTCACGTGCAGAAAGTGGGTAAAAACAACTGTCTTCTTAGTGTGGCTGCTGAAGAACAGATGCTTCTGAAATGCTTTGACATCATGTTCGGGTTATGATGTCAGTCGATTCAAGTAAAATACAGACATAGTAAAAATAGCACTTTTCGGTTCATTCATGAGTTTCTAGTTGCCTTAGAAGAACCAAAGGGAAACAAATTGAACTTTCTGTATGGATTGAATAGCATAGGATCACATTCTCTTGCATTGCGTTGAATCAAATCATGTCGAACCTCACTGCATCGCACTAGAGATGAATAATATCGTGTTGAACTGGTAGTTGCTTCATATGTATCTTTAATTTATGGGATCGTTGTCAGTGCATTGAGATGTGTATCACATCGGCCTCAGTGACGGAGATGCACAGTAATGCACAGAGCTCAGTCAGAGTGAATAGTCAGGCGCTGACCTGGAGACAGACACACACACACGCACACATGGATGTTCTGTATGTTGCTAATGCTAATGTCTGTACAGTTACGTTGTAAACACTGACTGCACAAAAGGTCCAGTGGACGGTGAATTTCTGCCTTGCGCTCTACCTGAACATACCTTTAGTCACCTAGCATGCGGAAAATGAATGGGACTTTACTCTACAGTAAACTGCCATGACATTTGCTGAGCACGTTCACGCTCACAGAAAGTACTTGTATTGTAGGGTGAAAAGCCGCTTTCCTACAATTCGTTGACTTTTAATCTTGTTTCTAAATAAAAGAGACAAAGGAGAGTGGTTACCACGGCTGGGTAGGCAAAGAAGAGAGCGCCGCCAACATTAACTTCAACTACAAGAACAGCAAATCCAAGGAAAGGTACGTCACAGAAGTAAACAGGAGTCAGTGTCTTTTCAGAGGAGTCACCTTCAGTTAGTACAAAGTCTCGTGCTGCTGTTGTGCTCATGTTTGAATGGGACTGCAGTGTGTACAGTGTGGCCGTCCTGATGCTTGGTGGTGTTGGCTCGGTGTCTGTGCTGTCAGTGTGGGTGTTTGTCTGTGTAGAGGTATACATGTCCATGTTAATACCTTTGTCAGTGTTGTTTGTGCCTCTTCATTGTCATTCTGGTGAGAGTTAAGTACTTTTAATTATGCTGCAGCATCCCTCGCTCTCTAACACTGCTGCCTGTTTCTTTGTCTTTTTTCCCTTTTCTTTCATTTGATTCCGCTTCTTTTTCCTGCTCTTCGTTTCTCTCTCTCTCTCTCTCTCTCTCTCTCTCTCTCTCTCTCTCCCTGTCTCTCTGTCAGCATCTTCCTCCCTTTCTTCATTTACAATCTCCCACACACTCCCTCTTTCTCAAATTCCATTTCAGTGTCTTGCTTTGGCAGGACATGCTGAGCTAGTGCCAAGGCAATAATGAGAACTGTCAAGCAGCGACAAATGAACAGGTGAGAGAGACGCAGGGAGAAAGAAAGAAAGAGAGACGAAGAGACAGAGGAAGAGAGAGACATGAATATGAAGTACTGGCACTGCTGTGACTACTGTCAGTCCACTCACGCATGCACAGACACACAGGTACACTCCCATCGCGCTCTCTGAGCCCACATTGCAGGGTTCCACCCAGATCAAGGTGGCCACTACTGATAGATTTCTCATAATATCACTCTGATTAGCTCTGAGTGCCAGCATATATGAAAATAATGACTGCTGATTGAATGATTGAATTTTTCAGGTCCATTATAACTCAATTCTACTCAAAAATGCAGCCCTGCCTCCTGGAATGCACATTTATATACTGTTAACTTCCAACAGCAAATGCTAATTTATAAGAAATGTTTCACCGCTCAGACAATCATTGTCATTAATGTAATGAAGAAATATTTTGAATGAACGTATTTGTGAAGCTGAGAAGTGAAGTTTTCATACTGAACATTCGTTTATTTCCCTAAACTTTCTGCTCATGTCAGCTAAAGATTGTTATGGTTATGTTTAGGCAACTCAAAGCATTCGGTTCAGGCTGTTATCTGAAAGAAACACTTTAGCATTTTGAAAAACAAAAACGTTTGATGAGAAGATTGATACTGCACACATTCATTGAATATGAAGCCATAGCCAGTTAACTTAACTCAGCATAAAGACTGGAAACAGGCAGAAACACCTGAAGTGGCCCTGTCTAAAGGTAACAGAGTCAGCCTTCCAGCACCTCTGAAGCTCAACAATCAAGATGTTTCCTTTAAATCTGTACAACAACCAACGTGTAAAAACGATGAACTCTGGTTTTATCTCTTGGTCAGGCACAGGGACTTCCTGGCTTCTTGCCTTCACCACAGAACTTGCATCGATAAGAAGTGAAAGCTAATTGTTCCTTCCATTGCAACAGAAGCAGAGGTACGTCGCCGCACCTTGGACTAAAGGTAACTCGCTAGTCCACTATCTTGTTGCTTTCGCTAAGGCAATGTCAGCTGCTGTGTTTCAGGCATCAGGCTGATAAAATGTGCACGCTGGATGAAATTCAACCACGGCCTTCTGTTGAAGTGCAGTGTATTAAATTAGCAAGTAAGAAAACATATAGACTCTACATGTAATTTGTTAAACTAGGAGTTTGGAAAGCACCAAAACCAACATTGCTGGTCAGTCCAGTGCTGGATTGGGTACTGGTTAAGAAGAGGGCAATCTATGGACCGATTTACTCAATTTTATATGTAAGGTTACATGCCCATACGACATGATGCATCAGCAGCACAGCGGTAGTATTCTGCAAAGACAAACCTCACTTCACTGATGGTTAAAAGTATAAACGTGCACAAAAAAAGCATAAATCTCCTGGAGATGCTGGCTGTGTCTCTGCATCCCTGCTATCTCGCCAAAGTGGCAGGTGAGTTGACGATTATTTATTTGATGATAATTATTTACAATCTTTAGAATGACAAATATTGAAAATAACAATTCACTGAATGTATATCTATGTATTTATTTGTTACATTTTGTTTTACCAACTTAGGAAAGCAGCAAAACCCAGCAGGCCTGATGTTGCCTTTCACAGGGGTGGCTGCTTCTTCCTCATCCTCATCACTTGCATCTTTGTCAAAGGACGAAAAGAAGAAGAGCAAGAGCAAGAAGCAGAGCAACAAAAAGCAAAGAGAAAGCAAAGCAATACGTACCAAATAATGGAAATAAATAATGGTTATTAAGAAAAAAAGAATATTTTTATGTAAACAATAGAATAAAAAGCTTTTATATTCAACCCCACGTGTCATTACAAAGTAGCAATGGAAGACCTGCACTAACCTTGCTGTGTAAAAGGAGAACAGCACAAAGCTCATTATTATCATCTAAATACAGAGTAAAAATGGGAGAACAGTGGATATTTTGTAATAAAGCCTGCACTCCTGATATTACTGGGTAATTACTGGGTAACAAGCGGTCAAGATTTTGTGTGTTTGCATGCTTAGTTGTCTTATGCAATTAAAACAATAAAAAAATACTATGTTACTAAGTGCATAACTGAGCTTCACTTAATATATGTGACATTATTATATTACTGTATTATGATAGTGATACGAGGCTCCCATAGCTGTGCACTTGGGAATGGTGAGAGTTTGTTTTCCACTCCAGCCTGCCCACTGTGAGCCGCTGTGGCGCTGGCTGAACAAAGAGATCCATTTCTCGACTGGTTCTTATTCCAAATCGTACAATGACGTGGAAGACATGCATAATCAAACCCTGGAGTGTGGATGTCGCTGCTCTGTTGAGGGCACAGCTGTAAGGAAAAGCTGTTACCACTGCCAAGAGGAAAGGCAAATGCACTTGATTTTATTGCACTTCATCCATTAGTGTATTGCGTTTTTGGACATCTTAATTACTAAGTAGGTACCGCAGCATGTCATTGTTTAGCTCTGTTTACCAGCACTGTAGCCTACAGGTACCCGGTGTTTTCAGTTTCAATGACAGATGGTTTCTGTCATTTCAGTTAGTTCTTATCACACGGCTGTACGTTCAGATGTTTCTTTTTCTGATAAGTTTGGTTTTAATTAGTTATTTGATGCTATAAAAAGGAGGCCTGACATCATGATTGACAGCTCATGTGTGCTCACAGTTGAGTTGAGAAGGTGATTGGGGTGGGACTCGACACTGCAGCTCCACACCCTGATCACTACTGCGCAGACTCTGGCTCCAGATGATGTCACCAGCTCAAGATGGCAGCACCTGTACCCAGGATACTTGGCTCCATTTTTGTACAGTGAAGACGCTTCATCCATTCTTATATACAGTCTCTGATACACATTATCATCACCTGCTACGTACATATGCCACTATAAAGTGAATTGTGGTTGACTGCTCCACAAATTGACCCAAATACCTCTAAGTATCTCGAAAACTTTCAGATTTCTACTGAATGTTCTTAAAATGGATAACTACTCAAACCCAGTCAACTGAAAAACATCCAAACACTTATACCTGAAACAGCGAAGCTATTTCCTAACCAAAGTGCTGGTTGCTAGTTTCATCGTCCTGATTTTGTTCACCCAATAATTGCTGCAACTGCCAACTGACAGGGAACATAATTCAAGTTGCAACTGCTTCAAAGTGTACGTATAAAATTGTAATCTTTATGTCTTTATGTTTATGTATCATCCCGGCTGTCCAGACTGTAATATCACTATGTTGGTCTTTTCTGTGCACATGAGGGAGTTTTTCCTGAACTGAGGGTCTATGGACAGAGGATGCTGTATGCTGTACAGATCAGGAAGCCCCTCAAGGCAAATTTGGGATTTCTGACACTGGGCTGTATAAAAAAATTTGACAATAAATACTGTTTACATGTACTGTGCATGTCCATGGCAATGTATGTTTTTAATAGGTTGTATAATGTATATTTCCTATACAGTGTAATACTGTACATAATATTGTGCTTCATGTTGAATTGTCAGTCTATACAATAGACAGTACTGTTGTGTGAGTTATGAAAAGCTCATCCGTAATTTATAGACCAACAGTCTGCAGGTATGAGCATGAGATTGAGACGATGTGACAGTGTGACAGATGTGTGTGTGTGTGTGTGTGTGTGTGCGTGTGTGTGTGTGTGTGTGTGTGTGAACCATAAAAAACCTAAACACTTCTTTAGCTTTTTATAGTGTGATACACGCTGTTGCCATTAGCGTTTTATTTTCTATTTGATGTTTCTTTGTACCTGAGCTGGCCTTTTCCATATAAACATGAGTAGCATTTACAACTCTGTTTATGAAAAAGCAGCATGTGAAGGCACGTGGGCCCGGAGGTGTGACTGATGCATACACATAAAAACAATGCATGTTCGGCTCTCTGCACAGAAACTAGCCATAAAAAAATGAAAGTGCTTTGAGAATATATGTCCTGCTGAGTTTACCTGAGCCATACTGTGAAAGGTGGCATCATGTCAAATACAGTCTATGGGAATTTTATTAAGAGGCTCAGTCTTTTTACATTACTGTATGATACAGTATATGGTATGGTCTATTGTAAAGTGTAAAATAGGGCTATTGCCACCCAGTTTGCATGGTACAGTACAGGGAATAACAATAAATGAGATTAGGAATTTGATTTGCTTCACATTGATTTGCTTCACATAATTAGCATCTATACACTACTGTGGCTTACAGTATACCGGGTGCTTTGCAAAAAAGGCACAAAGGCTTCTGTAGACATGTTTGATGGTGTTACTTTGTGGCAGCTCAAGTACAGGACCAGTGTGCTTCATATCTGTCTCCAAAAGACCAGACCAGGACTGTGTAATGGGTGTAACTGTTACGTTAGCTATAACTGTTCAGCCTCTTTCACATATTTCACACAATGCATTAATACAGTATACTGGTGCTTTTTAAACTGCAACTGCACCACCTTCATTTGGTGAAAGATGTCATGTGATGGTCTTTTTATAGCAGCAACTGAGATGCATGTTCCTGGATTGCCTGTATTTTTGGTGTAGGGATACTCCAGTATATGTTGCAGGTATGAGCCCTACATTTCCCATAAAGGTACCTAGTAGAGTCTTTTATTAGACTATGCCTCCCTGGTGGATGCCCATGTCTTTTAAACACCACAGTCCCAGTTTATAACATAGGCTTTCTGTCCTAACTCTATAGTTTAGTAAAACCTGACACAGTCCTCCTCATGACGAGCTGAACTGAATTTCATGTGTGAAATCGTTGGAGTGATCCTTTAAAAATTTTTATCATGACATCAAGATCATCGTGTCATTTTATCCCATTGTGGAATGCCAATATCCCTCTGCACTGGTTGCTCTACTGCTGACCTATGGAGAGCTGCCAAACACAGTCTACCTCCTGCCTGACAAACAAGAGGAGCTTTACTACAAGTGCAGAGGATGCAGGAGGTTTCCAATAGCCTCCCCAGTTCAATGCCTCTCTTTGCATGAGCTCCATGTAATGGACATCACTTAATTAGCTGGAACACACAAGTGAGCCGGACATTTCTCTACTGGGTCACAGCAGATGGCGTGCCCCTGCACCACCTGTATGACCAAAACAAACTCCAGTTTGAATTTACCTTAAAAAAATCAAATCAATAAAAGTTTTTGACCACGTTTCCATTTCTACATCTGTTGAAATAAACACTGTCTAACCATGTCTCTCAGTCTAAAGCGTCAGGGATAGGCAATGTGCCAATGCCAATGAATGGACAACCTCCTGTCGAAACACAGTAAATATGCTGCATATACCACATTTAGTTTGGTTTAGGGCAGTGAAAAATGTAAACAAATATATCTGCTATAGCTACTGCAGAGCTGCTTCCTTTTGATCTATTTCATCATGTCTCCTGTTGTTTTCTGTGTAACCTGCCAATGTGGAGGACAGGATGTGTCAGATTTCAAAGAGCATGAGAATATCCAACTCTGACCAACAGAAAGCAAAATGCAGCTCATTTTGTCTCCTACTTTTTACTGTAACTTGTGACGGTGAACAAGATGCAGAAATCACGCTGTTAATCTGGGCCTCCAGCAGTGAAAAGCACTAACATTAGAACTCCACTGGATGGGGCTGAATAAGTGAATGGCTTAAGTAAGAATAACAATTACACTTGTTAAACACCAAGAAATTAAAGAGCCAATTTGATGATCAGATCTCCCTCCAGCCAAGATCATTATTCTCCTCTATCAGGACACCACACGGCTGTTATCAATGGACACCCACCACAGGAAGGTATTTCATTTGCTCAAGACAAATAATTAAGGAGATCAACAAGATTTTGCAGAGGCAGTTGAGCAAAAGAAGGACATGATGGCTGATGGTGGATTGTGCCAGCTGTGCTCGCACAAAAGCCAGTCAGCTGGAAACATTTGCTGAATGCTGATGATGAGAGGCTTGTGGAGTTGTGTCCGTCCTGAGCTCTTTGTTGACTACAAAGAAGCCACAGGTACTCAATGGTCACATTCACACCAGGGTAATATAGTTATTGTGCTCACTGCAATGAAGTTCTTAATCATTGGCAACAGCCCCCCTCCCCATTTCACTGGACAACCGCATAGTGAGGAGTTTTCTTGTAAACAAATAGTTATTTTCAGTGTTGTGCTCCGTGTATTTCCTCTCACTGCCTTTGAAAATGGTTTGACATTCAACAAAAAGTCCCCAGACGGAACTGAACCAGGAACACTACAATTATGGGGTCCTATTTTTGTGGCGGGGAGCAGCTAGCACAAGCTGCACTCTCTGCTATCAGCTATCCTCAATGATTCAGGGAAATTAGCTTTTATGCATTAGAGGAGAAGCTTACAGTTATGTGAATCAGCCATCAGGTTCAGGTCTGTATTGCTGCCTATCTCATATAAAAACAGGACCAGTTGCTTTGTCACTTGTCACTGCAAATTTGAGCAGAGAGGTATCATTGCTTTCACCATTTTGCAGACATCTACACATATCTGAGGGTCTAGAAAAGGAAAATGAGCCCAATCGACCTTCTTCCCATGACACCATAAGCTGAGTGAACCTAACTCAGTCTGCCCTTGTGAAAGGTAAAAGGTGTGCTTTCATGAAGAGCATGAAAAATAAATTGTCAATTATGTGGCAGCATAAACCACATTACATTACTGTTTCCTTTTAAAAGCTATAAACTAAAATGTCGTAAACACACTGATATGAATGTACACACAAAAAGTTCAGTCATGCATGGAACCACACATACACGACATGTCAGGATGAGTTTACACAACCTCCACTCACATTCAGCAGTGGGAGCATGGGGTATATGAGTGTATGAGCTTTTGAGAGGATGGAGAAAGAGGAGAAAGAGGATCCTTGAATCCATCCTTCAGACAAGCCGACAGC
This sequence comes from Chelmon rostratus, assembly GCF_017976325.1. Taxonomy (NCBI): domain Eukaryota; kingdom Metazoa; phylum Chordata; class Actinopteri; order Chaetodontiformes; family Chaetodontidae; genus Chelmon; species Chelmon rostratus. The sequence goes on from NC_055666.1 coordinate 2,833,349, forward strand.
AAGAGGAGGACAGAAGGCGGAAGACGATAGGGGGAGATAATGAAGGGGAGCGCGGAATGAATGGAGTGGCAGATTAGAGAGGAGGAGAGTAAATTGAAAGTATTGAGTGACTGGGAGAGGAGTGGAGGGTCGAAGAAAGAAGCAGCAGAGAGTGAGGCAAGTTGGCAGTCAAAAGAGGAATGAGAAGCAGAGAGGTGGGGGAAAATAGGGCTCAGAGCTGAGCAGAGGAGAATGTGTGGCAGGAGAAATGTTTGAAAGGAGAACAGACAGGTAAAGGTGAGGAGAGAGACGCAGTGCAGGCTGCAGAGGAGGGCCACATCAAAGTGGAGGGCTAAGGTTGGAGGAAGGAGGATAAAGACCTGAAAGAGAGACACGAGAGGGATGAACATCCTCAGCTGCAACTCACACTTAATGTAACACACATACTGTACATGTTAGTTCGTCATTTTAATAACGTTTGAAAAATGGCAAAAAGAATCCAGCGTGTTTTTAAAAACTGTCATAATTTCATCCTGCTTCAGAGCTCACATTTCATAAGAACAACCTTTAAAAAGTCTCTCTGAGGCAGCCCTGAGGAGCACACTGCACTGTGTTAGACAGAACAGGCAGTGTATACTAGAGGCAACACAACTGTATACCAATAACTTATGGTACTAGTGGACACAAACAGATGTGGACTGGCTTTAAGTGTCTTGAACTGTGGCAAAGACGCATCAGTATGAGTTGAAAACATTTCACCATAAGCCATGGCTGCAGATCCCAGGGGGGACGGGGGGGGACATGTCCCCCCCAATTTCTGAAAAACATTAATTGCCCCCCCCCCAATATAAATACCCTAAATTATTCGAAATTGAACAAATTTATTTTCAGACTTAACATTCTTCACATTTTAGATTCACATCTAAAAAGAAATGGTGGAACAAATACAATATATTTCTGACTCCACATTCCATCTCTGGTCTCCTCCACTACAATGCAAATGAATGGGTACACAGACGCTGATGACATCAGCAGGCTTTTAAAAAAACAACTCCCTCAACCTTTCTCTCAGCTCTGGAAAGTGGCTGCAGCCTGGGTCTGGTAATTTGCTGCAGAAGCAGATGCCTTTCTGTGAGTAATTTTGTTCTAAAGTAAGAAACCCATAAATGATTTAAAATCGTCATCAGACTCTGTTTGCCACCTGTAGTAACTTAGCTAGATGCTAGTTTAGCAGCCTTAACTAGCTAGCACTATTTTCCAGCTAGTGGTTGCCGGCTAGCTAGCTAGATAAAATTGGTTGCTTGTTAGCACTAGCCCTAATACTTATACATACACTAGCAAGATGGCTTGCCTGCTTGCTAGATTGATTAGGCGTTATTAGATAGCTCTTTTACTGTGAAATTAGCCTTCGTCTTGTGTTAGCTTTTTGCTACCATCTATGGTGTTAGGGTCAGTTTTGACTCCTGTTTCAGCTGTAAAATACACAAAATAAACTTTTTTCATACAATTGGCTTCCTTGTCCATGAAAATATTGGTTTTAATATTTTTTGGTGTGGGCCACTGAGCCTTTTTTTTTTGTCAGTATGGCCTACCCCTTGACTTCAACGTCCTCTTGTTAGCTTTCTGCTACCATCTCTTGTGTGAGGGTCAGTTTTGACTCCAGTCAATCAGCTGTAAAACACACTAAAAACATGACGAGATGTTTCTCATCTCTTGGTTACTTTGTTAGGCTTCCTCGTCCATGAAAAGGTCGGTTTTGCACTTATGATTTCAGTTTTCTCTCATTATTGTTCTTATTGATTTAATCGGGTCAAAAATTGACCCTAATACCACAAATGTCATAATTTTAACCCGAGCATTTTAGAATTTTGTAATTAAAAAAATAGAGGCTACTGACAAAATCAAAAAGCCTTGATGTTATAAACAAATTTATGTGGCACTGGCACTTTCATGCATTTAAAACCTGAGAAGCGGTCACTGGTGACCTGAACTCAAGAGGAAGATTAAGTTGAAGTAATGTATGGTGGAAACAATTTTCCTGTGAAGGACAAATAAATTCATCAATCAATCAAATTAGAATCATTCCATAACTAACCAACGTCTGTCCTGTTTGTATGTGTGGTCAAGGTCACTGTTTCCTAAAGCATGGCAGAAAAATGGAGAGGGTACATAAGAGATTTCTTTCTTGGGCCAAGGAAAGTTAGGAAGACAGCTGAAGAGGTGGTGAGCAGCTTAAATTACATTACCAGACAAGATGATGGGGAAAGGGAGTCTAGGGTAAGGTTTCATACAGTAGTGTGATGATTATTTATTTTGAATTGAGAGGCAGAAGAGGAGATCAGGGAGAGTGACGTGTCAACTACAGAATTCAAGAGAGGATGTAGAGAGGGAGTCTCCGGTAAGGTTTCACAGTTATAGTAAGCCCTGTCATTTTGAGTAAAAAGAAATGTGAAGAGGGAAAAGGCAAGTAGATGTCCTCAAGAAATGAAGACTGTATTTATTTTTACTCTTTAGGCAGAATGTTCTCAGTCAGGAGTGGTGGAGTGTCCAGCTCAGAGTTCAGGTTCAGCCTGCAGACCCAGTGTCATGTCTCGTCAGATTTGTTAATGTGTTTTGTTCACGAGCGTCATGTCTTGTTATGCACTTCCTGTTTTATTGTGAAACCTAACTCTCCTCTCGTTTCAGGCCCTTGACTTCCCGGTGTGTTTCCCGCCTGTCTGATTGTCTACCCCGCCCTAATTGTCTCCACCTGTTCATTGTTACCTCGTGTATATATAGTCCGCGTCTCTCTTTGTCCTGTGCCAGATTGTCTCGTGCCATGTCTTGTACTGCCTTGCTGTCTAGCTTTCATGATCCTTGTCTACTGATTCCCTTGTAAGTCTTGTCATTAGTATAGTGTTATATCTTTTGTTTGAACTTTGTTACCTTGCCATAGTAATTAGTCTAGCCTTTACTCCTAGCCTTTTGAGCCACAGTTAGTTTTGTTATTATTGTCCTTAGCGCCTTTTGTTGTACTTTGTTATCTTGCCAAGTTTATTTTGGATTACATCTTGAGCGCTTTCAGTTAATAAATTTATCCTTATTTTGAAAACCTCGTTGTTGTGTGGGTCTGCATTATAGAGTCCAGAAACCTTGTGCCTACATGCCCAAAACCCTTAAAATTATGATTTACTAATATAACAGTTAAGCAAGCAGTGACACGCACTGTTGGCTGTTTAGGACAAATAAACAAGAAAGGTAAGCACAATAAATGATTCCCTGTGCAGTATTTTTTGGCGAGCCTTTACCAATTTATGGCATGGTATGAGTTGCATACTGGCAGCAACACGTTTGTGCCCCCCACAATCCTGACATCCGATCTGCACCCCTGCCGTAAGCAAAGCTTTGCACTGTGTGATTCCACCTAAAGCACACCTGAATATATAGAAACAAGCAAACAAACAGAGAGTCTGGAGGACAACGACAGACATACTGAACTGGAAATCCTACTGAAAGGAAAATAGTACTAATCTAGTTTTGTGCATCATTGTTGATAATAAAATAGTAATAACTATGAAAACTATGAAATCTGAAGCCCGAGATAACCCTGGTGACATGGATTATATTCTCTTTGCTTTAGGAAGCTCCCCAAAAGCCACATGACGTTGCAGAGTAAGTGGTGTGCATTTCACAGCAGGGCTAACCAGAGAGTTACATCTATAATGCTAACAGACAACCTACGATCTTTAGCTAGCTGAGAAGCATTCATAGCTCAGACATATTTAATCATGCACAACAGGAGAGTTATCACTCACCTGTGGAGAGCAGCTACCAGACGCCGGGCGGCTGTTTGACCTTCGTTTTCTGCTGCCGTTCTCATTCATAATTGCAGACTGCAATCACGCCCTCGAGTCTAAGCTCATGTGGTTGGCTGAAGCAGAAGGAGCCATTTGATAGGCTACAGATAATTCCTTTTGAAAAGGTAATGGAGCACATATTATTGATGAAAATTGCAAATTTAAACACACATTTTCTTTTTTTTTATTTAAACAGGAAATTATGTGTGCGCATCAGGAATACATTTGTACACCTACTTTTTTATATGAGAATGTGATGTGATGTGACAGTGATAAGTATTTTTGTGTGCATTGAAACATATTTATATCAGTCATTTATATATAAATCAACAAATACCTTTGTAAATGTTTCTGTGCACACTTGTTAATATGGAGACCCACCTGATTCCATGCAAGCAGGCTGATCTTCATGTGTAAATTCTTTGGAGTGGCCATTTTCCTATTCATTTCACTTCTAATTGACAGTTAGGATACAAACCAGAAACATGGGGAGAGAAAAGGCTCTGACATTCAGAAAAAAGTCCCCAGATGGAAATGAACCAGGGGTGGTGGTGCAGCCCTGGGTATTTTCCTGACCTTGGGATTCTCTTTGTTGTGTGGTATTTTGGTGGCCAGCACAGAGCTCACAGTTTTGTGACTTTTGTCTGCCTCAAAGAAAAACTCTTTTTCAGACAAAAAATGCACCCTCTACTAGATGTCTTCACAGGTCCTAAATGGTGGAATCGATTAGGCCTATAGAAATAACTGAAAGTGCCTATTTTACCTCCTGCACCAACAATAAAACATTCTGTAGCCAACTGGGTGATGGACAGAAGATAATCATTTCCTAACCAATTTAATATCTGTGAATTCAGAAAAATAATTGTCATGTCCTCCTCTCCTCTCCTCAGAACAGAGTGGACTAATAAAGACCTCTCACTGACAAATACATTACTGCTGCTGGGTGATGAACCCTTTTGATTTTAACAACCCCTGACTTTTCTTCTAGTGCCCCCCACAGACCGGACTACTGATCAGACTCTGAGAACAGCAACATCGTCAGTATACTGTTTGTTGCTTTCAGTGCTTTGTATTTGGCATGTAAAGATCAGTGTAGTTCAGGTCTTCAAACCAGTTAATGAGGACATTATAAATACGTATGTGCTATTTTTCATACCCCTTGTATGCAAATGCTGTAATTTATCATCTTGATAGGCTTTGAATGCATAAAATATCACTTGATACTTTCGCAAAGCCTGTTTTGTTTTGCCAATATAGTTTCTGTCAAAAAGTCATGGCAGCAAAGCTTATAAATCAAAGCAAATTGACAAATGAAGGTAAAAACGATGAGAAAGGAAAGCATGAAACAGAGAAAAAGTAATAACTTCAGTGGAATGGGGTCAGAGAGATGGAGAGAGAAACAGATACATGGACAGAGAGAGAGAGAGAGAGAATAAAAAAAGACATGGAGCGAGCTGGGGGATGAATCGACAGCGATGAATAGCAGCACGGGGAGAAATAGCCAGGTGAGGAGGGGAGGGATGGATAGGGAAAGGGCAGAAGAAGAAGAATGATGGAGGGTGGTGGTGGCGCTGTGTGTGGGGTTGGTGGCAGGGAGGGGACGCGGGAAGGGAGGGGGCTGAGGAGCCAACGGCGATGAGAACATTATGGCTGGATAATGAAGAGGTTCCACGCTGTCAGCCAACACCATTCACCCTGCATGGCTCTGACCCCAAAGTGTCAACAAGCTAAACGACCGAGCAGCAGCGCATTACCGCATGTACACACACACACACACACACACACACAGGCAGGCAGACGTACAAGCAGATAATGCTTAAAAATAATGTTTGCCAGTGTATGAATGTGTGTATCAGCAAATTATTTGTGGAAATGCAAACAGACACATGTAAACAATGCAGCAATAACTGTTTCTCCATGATCACATGCTGTGCTGTGTGTGAGTGTGCATTGTATTCATACAAACCTAATAAATGACATAGTTACTGATTCACACACACACACACACGCTGGCTACGCAGTCTCGTGCTCTGCTGTTTGCAGAGTAAATATCAGATTCTTTATTGGTATTCAGAACAGTGAAATTCAATAAATTGAGTCAACAGAGGTTGTTTCATAAAGCTAATCTCTGCTCACACATCACAACACAACACTGTGAGAAAATGGAGTTCAGACTGACTGAAACTTGCCTTCAATAGTCTATTCACTGTCTATGTTCCTCTATCTCTCTTTGTCTCTCTCTTGTCTGTCCCTGTCTCCCTCTCTATGTCTCTCTGTATCTCTCTACCCTCCCAACCCGTCGCTTTATCACACATTTGCACACAGGCAGCGCTTTCCCTCTTTTATTCCCTCTTCTATGCTGCTCTGTCTGCGTCTCTCTCACACTTTCTGTCGTTTTTCTGGCTGCCTGATGCAAAGCTCTATCTGGGCAGCAAAACGCTCTTTTTGTCACTCTCCTTCTGTTTTCAGTTCAAACTCCACTCGGCTTTATTAACATGACAGGACAGAAACCTGTGATGTTAAGCACTTCCCTATTGACAGTGTTAGCAGGCTTTATGTTGCATGTGCTGACAGACAACTGCAGCCCTCTACGTTCACAGGGATGGTTTAACCAACATTGATATTTATGTAACAAGTATATCTTATCCTCTCTTAGTGAGAGGACTCATTTCTGACCTGCCCCCATTTTAATTTGCTTTAAGTTTACTTATTGTCCTGATACATTTAGCATAATACACAGTTCCACTGCATTAATGGCATCAGTACAGCAAAGTCAAGTCATACTCACCATTCTGGTGCTCTAAGATTCCTGTAACAAGTGGTAATGTACTTATTAATTACAGTTTTGTGTGTGATGTTAAGCTACTGTCAGTAAAATGCAACACTTCATGAACAGATGTTTCACATTAAAAAGCCCTCTAGCAGCTCAAACTTAAAACATGAACTTCAGTAGAAATTGAGCTTGAAAGGTACATTCTTGATCTTCAAAATAGTAGTTTGACAAAATATTAACTTAAGGTCCACATTCGATTTCTTACAGGCTTTCATCCAAATGTCTTGGCCTTCATCAGTGGTTGGAGTTGATTACTGGAGGTGCACAGAGACGTCATAATCTGCATCTGTTCAACCAACCAACCAACCAACAACTGTCTCTGTATTCAGATAGAGGACTGGAAGTGGGAGAGTCACACTAAATCAGCCAAATATTGAATTTTCTAGTCTAATATTCATTGTGACTTCAAAGCATCAAATTAATTTCACATTGCCATACAATTCTTATTAATTATGAAATAGATTTCCACATCTTCATACTGTCTTCGTCTTCATTCTTCACCCCCACAGTCCTCATAATTGCATCTACGTGTTTCACTGCAACAAAATCATATAATATTTCAACCATGATCCTGAATTAATCAAATAAAACACTAATGTATTTGAAACACATAGATACAAAAACTGAAAAAAAGTAAGTCTAAACTGAGAAGGACTTCTTAAAGATCTGTTCAGATCACATTATCTGTGCATATACAAATAATGTATTCCTATTTGGTTCCACCGCATCCCAAATACTGTTTTGCTTGGAGAACTCTGCTTAGAGGGACCAGGACCTGCAACAATTTCTTGCCTGAAGTCGGCTTAAAGCCCATCCAATGGAAGCCTAAAGGCCAGAATTTCAAGGATCCAGCTGGAGAGCTTAATTTTTTCTCCTTTACACACATGAACCTGCAGTATCACACTGTACCGCATATGTGTTGTTACTATAAATGCAACTATATATGCAACTCAGTAACAGACCAGGTTTCGGTTGTTATCAACCATCTCAGGATCCCTCCTGCCAGTCAAGGTAACGTTTTGATAATGATGAGTCTTCAGGACACTAATAAATGTAGGTGAGCCGCTAATTTATGGAAAATCATTCAACTTATGGAAATTGTTCAACATATGTAACTGTCATCTCTGTGAGTCAGCACAAAGAGATCTACCATAGCACAAAGATTGGAAGCAGGAACAACTGCTAGCCACAGCTTGTAATAGCACCACCCTGTCTTATTCACACATTTAACTGTCACCAGACTTCACTGGAAGTCCAACAAGTCCTCCACATTTGTTTTCATCATAATTTGTCTGAGCCATCCAAAACTTCCATTTAACATCACAGTTACATCTGTTTCAGAATGTGATAATGATATGGTTAAGGCAGTGCCCCCCCTTCAAAAGCCAAAAAAGTTAATGTCCCCCATCCAACAATTTTCAGCAGTCATTAACAGATAGAGAGCTTGATGGAGAAAGGAAATAATAAAGAAAGGATCCAAGCTGAATTTTAGTGAAATAAAGCACAATAGCATCAGCAAAATATGTTTGTTTTTTGTTTGTTTACTTTCCTTACATAAAGCATCCATCTGGTCATCCAAGCCCCCACTGCAGGGGCTCTAAAGGGGCCCACCCCCCAGTTTGAGACCAGGTTTGGCTATCAGGTTTAGGCACAAAACCACTCAATCAAAGATCACGGTTTGTGTTAGTTGGATGTTTTGTAGATCCATCCATCCGTTTTCTTTCCTCCATTACAGCAAATGCTGACCTAATCATGACAAAAAAAAAATCAATATAAAACTTCTGTCTGAATGGATCAACATGAAGGATCAATTCAGTGATATTGTACTGAAAAGACATCCAGGGCACTGTGTGTCATAATAGTCCAGTCTTCCAGCATCACTCCATACATTCATTCATCTGTCTGTCCACATTCTGTCTGTCTTTCTTACTGTCACCTCGCTTCTTCTGTATATCCCCACGCTCTATAGTACACTGTCTGTATAATATCCACCTACTCCATCCTTCCTTTCTTCCTTCCCTCCCACTCTCTCCTTACCGTAGTCTTTCTCTCTCTCTGGCTTCCTCCCACTCACTCTTCCTCTCCTTATGTGTTTTTTGACATCTTCTGCATTGTCAGGCTCCATCAGGTGAGGGTAGCCAACATTTCAAAATAACATGTTTTGTTCATCAAGTTTGCTTCTTAGTCTTTTTCTTTTTTTTGTCTCTTCATATCTCTTAAGCCACTTTCACATATGAACTCTAGATAATGTCAGCAGAATCATGTCCAGACACTGGAGGTTCCCTTTTACTCATGTAGCAGGAGGACAGGAGATTGTCTGTGTCAGATGCAGTGTCACCAACTGGAAATACTCTGTTTGGTTTAGGCAAGGGGTGGTGCCTGTGCAGGGCATGCAGGAGGCAGGACGTGACGCAAACAGTATGCTGAGGAAATCGCAGTATTTTGTTTAGAGCATATCGAAGGAGGCAGACGAGCTATAATAGAAACGTCATCAACACGCTCGCTGTGAATTCTCCGGAGAATGACCTGCTCTATTCACACGGGGCTCATGGGACTTTATAATAGGGAGCTGGCAGCGTAAAGTCCCTTTAATGTCCGGTCCAACTGATTTGTACGTTTGCAATCTCACGTACAGCTCCTCCGGGTGATGTCTTGGTAAGTTCAGGGTTGCAGCACATGTGTGAAAGGGCCTTCACTCTTTGGTTTGCCTTGTCTCCCTCCCCCTCTGTTTTCTACGTGTATGTGTTTGTGTGTATGTGTGTGTGGGTTTGTGTGTGTGTGTGTGTGTTTGTGTGTGTGTCCCACTCTGGATTTTTTAAGAATTAAGATGTTTCATTAAGTGGAGAGTGAAGCTTCTCTCTCCCTTTTTCTTGTCTTGCTGATAGTCGGTCAACCACAGCAATCTATGTATGTATTCTTGTGTGTGTGCGCGTGTGTGTGTGTGTGTGTGCGTGTGTGTGTGAGTGTGTGTGTGTGTTTGTTGTGGCACTGGCTGGATGAGGAGAAAAGCCTCTGATGGCTCCAGTCACTCTCCCCTGAGCCTGCCGGATTAACTGCGACACACACACACACACACACACACACAGACGGCACAAACACACAAAGAGACAAACCACACAAACACACAAATACACTTACAGTATATATACACTCAGCAAAGTATAACTGCCAACTGTCCATGCATACATTCACATATATACACCCACACATACACATACACTTAAAAAATTTAAAGGGACAACACACACATAAGAGAAAAATTTGTATACTGTATTTCAGGAAACAAAGATTAAATCAGCACACACACACACTTAAACACACTGTAGGTGTATATGCATCCATTCACACATAGGCACTAACAGAAATGAAATGAAAGAAGGTAGCACGCACACACATGCATACAAATCCACAAAGACAAATTTAAACTGTCCATGCATGGATACAAATAGACTAAATGCACACACACTCTGTCAACATTGCTCATAGTGAGTTTGATTCCAGGAAGTGTTGCCCTGGCTGTTTTTAGTCCTGAACATTAAATATTTAAAGGGACCAATCACACGGTTTAATTGAATCTGAGGTCCCTCCCTCCGGGGGCGACGGGCTCCGATCAGAGCCAATTAGAGGCAGATGAGCCTGACAGTAATGGGTGCTATCTGTTAGTCCCTGGAGAGAGAGAGAGAGAGAGAGAGAGAGAGAGAGAGAGAGAGAGAGAGAGAGAGAGAGAGAGAGAGAGTGTGTGTGTGTGAGTGAGTGATAAGGTGCAGGGTAGCTTGTGACGCACTTACTGACCATCCATTCACACACACAAACACACACACACGCATACACACACTAACAAATCTGCACATGGAGATGCAAATGTGTACAGTATGCACACATAGACACACACAAGCACAGACTTGAACTGTCCCTCCTTCAGCAATAATCATATTTGCGAAGTGTGTGTCTGTGCGTGTGTGTGTCTGTGTGTGCGTGCGTGTGTGTGCAGAGAGAGCGAGAAGGGGGACATGCAAATCTACGTTAACCTAATTATTCTGTTGGTCCCCTGTGTTTTCTCATTAGAACTCACTGCCAGCAGGGACCAGAGAGAGAGAGGGTGGAGAGACAGAGAGACAGACTCTGTGAGAAGGAGAGAGAGAGAGATTTAATAAGGGGGATTGAGCTACAAATGAATAGAAAGCAGAGAAAAGGAAGGAGTGTTGCAGAGAGATGAGTGTTACAGAGAGACAGAAGACAGCTTGTTGAAAAGTATATGAGCCATAAACTCCCAGAGTGAGTCATGACTGAGATTTCTCACCAACTTAGTATCCTTAAACACACACGCACACACACACACACACAGATCCGTGTTTCCATCACTTTTGGGGACCTTACATAGACTGATATTCATTTCCTGGAGTCTTACTGTAACCACTACTTGTCTAACCCTAACACAACCCTAACCTAACTTTAATCTTAACCCAAGCCTTCATTCTAAAATCTATCTACATGTCTACTTATCCTTGTAAGGACTCTAGCCCCTAACCCTAACTTAACCTTAACCATCACGACTAGGTGCCTAAACCCAACTCTAACCTAAACCTACAACCAGTCAAGCCAAGTCTGAACCCTCAAACAGCCCTTTGAAGATCTGTCAGAAAATGAGGAGCAGCAAAATATCCTGGCTTTTCAGTGATGTTCTTACTCACAAGGTCTAAAACTCAAATTGGTTCTCACAAAGACAGCTGTAAAAGTATACACACACACACACACACACACACACACAGGACAGCCAGTTCAACCTCAGCTTGACTGAATGCTTAATGTCCCACTCGTGATACCTGAGACAAATATGTTATGTGTATTTTTTTCTTTTCTTAAAGCCAAATCGAGTGGTGACTTTTCATGTCTGTATACTAAACTTGAGCAACTAGTTAGCATAGCTTAGAGACTGTAAATGTTGGGAAACAACTAAGCTGGCTCCGTCCTAAGGTAACAAAATCCACCTCTAATGCAGACTAATTAATATACTATATCTCATTAATTTAGTCTGTACAAAAACCAAAGTGTAAAGATGCCAAGTTGCTCCACTTGAAGCTTATTGCCCCATTATTTTTTGGCCATGACCAAGTGAATAAGCATATTTCCCAAAATTCCAAACAGAGAATATTGAGCACCTTCGTTGTCAAAAACCCAAGAATGCACCACGTACCCCAGGTTTGCAGGCTGTCAGTTAGTGTGCTGTAACTTGATCAAACACAAATGGATACAGCAATATGCACATTTTTCACACAGTCGCGGCCTTGAGGGATCAGTCTGGTGATTTCCTATATTTTTCATATACTCAGTAAATCTCATCAAAAGACCCAAACCAGCAGGGAATAGATCCTACTAACAAGTATTGTATGTGTATCTAAAGCCTGACATATCTTATACCTCTCTGCCATAGATCTCCATTGTTGTGCCAATGGTCTTGGGACTAAGTTAGAGTAGGGAAGGCAGAAAGTATTCAGAGAATAACTTACTCATTGTTGTTTCTGTTCTTTTCGTGGGATTTGTTGACAATAAGATATGGGGATAAAAACTGAAAGTTTGTTGTAATGATGAAGCAACAGGGTCAGTGGAATCAAAGGAGTTCATCCCCTCTGATCTAACTTGACTGTGCCATTCAGTGTTTTTTTTTTCAGTGGACAGGTGTGGACACAGATACGTCACAGATATAACAGTTGTTAATGTCAGAGTGTTTTGATGTCTTTTGGGAATCGGGGAAATTCCACAAATATTTTAGAGGAAGCAGTCAAGCATACTGGTGGAATAAGTTAGTGATGATTCAGACAAAGAGGATTGCAGCAGCAACAACTTCAATCTACTTTCACCACTGCTTAAGACGAAAACATCATTTATAATACATCTGCAATATGCTACAGAGAGCAGGAATCCAGGGGGAAATAGGCAGTATGTACACTGCTCTTTTGTTTTCATTCTGTCTGTGAATAAACTGATGATGGATTGTTGTTGCACTTTTGAACTTTGAGGGTTACCTATATATCATCCAAGCCTACATTGTCATTCATCACTTTCTACACTTAGTCTTCTCCGTCAAAACAGTCATGTTTGCCAGCTGGTATCTTGACGTATTATTTGTAAAGTTCTTTGGCAATTTTTAAGCAAGTCTATGGATTCTCTCCATCTGAATAACTGAGGCACGACGTCCACGCATCAGCACATCACAGGCAGGCCCATCGCACTCCACAGGAGCGAAGTCAAAGTTCACTTCCCAGAGATTAAAATGAACTAGTTCATGTTCATTGTCCACAATTTAGGATTTTCACAGTCCACAGCCCCACAAAATTAAATTGGTCAAGTTCATTTCTTCCATTGTTTTTAAATGAGCTAAAAAGGCTGTCGATCTCCTACAATGTTGTCTAGTACAAGTCAATGTGCCTGAAACAAAGGCAACTGGGTCTGCACAAAATGAACTTGAGTGGAAGAGCTTGGCAGCTGTTGGCTCATGGTCTTGTTTTTTCAGACAGGCGGACACAATTTGCAGAAAAATGTAACATGGTCCAATTGAAATCTGTACTGATTTGTTCATAAAACCAAACTTTATATATCTATTGTTGCATCTGCATTGCCAGCTGTTGATCTAGTCATGCCAACATGTTCAACAATGGAAAAAGCTTTCAAACGATACAGACCACTCCACTGTAAATGTATCGTCACAAGAGTGTGGTGCTCATAGTGCATCAGGATCAATAACCACACAGCTACAACTTTATTTCTGTCTTTTGCATTTGAACTAATAGGCCTTTTCACAGCAGACATTTAAAACGTGTCACAGCAGGAAAAACACAGGTGTAATCAATATCACTAGTGCTGGCAGCAGTCCATATAAGTAGCATGTATTGTGCATGATGGCTCACTGATATGACTTACTGAGACAGTTCAATGAAACAGAGACCTGGTCAACGTTTAAGGAACACCTGTGTTTCTTCTGGTAATGACAAGTGACAAGAGCCTATTTAATCAGCGCTCCTGCTCTTGTGTTTGTGATGTACTCACCTCTGGTCTGTTGTCACTGCATTTTCAATAGATCCATATATTAAACTTAATTGAATACATTTCCAAATGCATGCATACGGACTTATCAGCACCTGCTGTTTCGCAGGAGAAAACTGATGTAAAACTCACCCTCGCAAACTGCATGCGCTTCAGTCAGTCCAGCAGTAACCCACACGTTCCATATCTCCTCCTGTTTGTAGCATGATCCTTTGACTGCGCTTCACTGATTACATGCGAGCTGTACCTCAGCTCGCAGAAAAAAACTGCGCTTCCAGGCTGTTGCATCTATACGATAAAGAACCTGCACATCTCTAGACGCAGGATACAGCCTCTGAAAGCAGCACAAACTATTAAATTATTGGCAAGAACAGCTGTGATAGGCATATTCTCACTGTAAATGGAAATTCTACATGTTCTTTGAGGAGGGGTGCTTTCCAATGAACAGTTACAAGTTAGGGATTTATGTCATACAGCCACATTTAAACTATGTAGGTTAGACAGTTAAAAATGTATTGTGTTTAATGCAGCTATTATCTGGATGGATATGGAGAATACTTAATACAGAATTTGATGCATAATTTATGAGTCAGTGAGGAAATAAAAACAAAGACAAGCTGCTGAGTTGAACAAAAACCCTAACCCTAACCCCCACAATTCACTGTAATTACAATTACTATCCACATAGGCCTGAGCTGCAGTTTAGCTGTCCTCTTAACTCAGAGGCGGTTCTGGCTAGACTAGCGCCCTGGGCGAACCATCCCTTGGCGCGCCTTCACTGATGCAAATTCATCAATTACATCATCATATGAAATCTGTTGTGCAACTGTATGATTGATGCTGATGATGGCAAGTCCAGAGAGACGCTCCTGTGACATAGTGGACCTGAGGTGTGCTTCAATCAGCTTTAGCTTGGAAAAACTCCTCTCTGCTTCAGCTACTGTCACTGGAAGGGTCAAACCTATTCTGAGTGCAGTCCACTGATTAGGGTAGATTTCTGCGAGCTCTTTCTCGTGGATGAAAGTCAGCAGCTCAAGCAGAGTCATGGACTTTGATGGGAGGTCAAGGAAGTTCTTCAGCTCCTGCACAAGCTCTCTGCCATCTACATCTGAGTGTCCCTTAAAGTGCAGTGTAGTTTGCAGGGTCTGACATTGTTTTGGAGCTCATTGTCTGGGAGGTTTCTGAAATGCATTTTTCACCTAGCCAAATCAATTACATGTAGACATATGGGTCTATGTTAATTATGAAATACGATTCATTTTGAAGTTTGTGTTGTGTGGCCTGGCGGCATCAGTCTATCCCTCCTCCCCCTCCCAGTTGCCTTGTTTTGACTTTAGTTCATTTGTTTTGTTTTGTTTTTTTTGAGGGCGTTCAGGCGCTGCACCCTCACATAGATTGTGCCCTGGGCGGTCGCCCACATTGCCAATAGCAAAAACCAGCCCTGAACTCCCAAACACTCAGGTGAGTGTCAACATATATCAGTTTAGCATGATTTTTTAAATCTTTTAAGAATATTGGACCATTGTTGTCTCAAGTGCCAGGAATCAACTAAGCCACCACAGAAGCATGTAGCCCATAATGCAATACATGTCAGACAATATTCACCATATTGTTGGCTGCAGTCAGCCTGAAAAAACATGGAATTTGTCAAGAATCACTGAAGAGACAACAAAAATGTCGGTAAAATGACATGAGAAAGAAGGTGGACATGAGTGGACAGTGGCTCTGAGTGGGGAAGAAGGTGTGATGAGAGATAGAGAAGTTGGATGAGAGTGGAGAAGGAGTGCTGCTCACACTGTGTGACACTGCATGTCTTTGTTCTGGCACCTTTCATGCTAACTTGTAACTTCTTGTGGCTGGTGAGCTTCTCGCCACTGTGTCACCGTCCACATGCTCACACAGACAAACACACTCTTTCACAGAGAAATGATAACTTACTTATTATAGACTTACACAGACAAAAGACCCTCTGTAATCCCACCCTTGAGAGCAGAGATAGTGGACTCCATGCTAACACTTTAGCATGCACTGTGCAGAGTGATAGCAGGCTGTATTTACAGACGTTCAACACTTGAGTCCAAAGCTACATATCCCAACAAGTTCTGGCCAGTTTGCTGTGAGAGTTGGTGTTTGTGGTCTCCCAAAGGATTAATTTTTATGTTTTGTGTGTCTCATTTACTTTTCCTCTTCCACCACAACCACATTACAATTCCTTCACATCCCTTTTCGGGAGAAGTTTTCTCAAAAGCAAGATCCAGATTTCCATCAGAATCATTATCAGATTTATTGCCAAGTCATGCTTTACATACAACGAGCAATGAACATAGTCAAAGAAAATAAAAATTAAAGATAAAAAGCAAGTACTACAAGGCAATAAGCAGAAATACAAAATAGAAAATAGACAATAGCATTAGTATTAAGGTTCCCAGTAGGCCAAAACTCTCCAATTTCCATAACAAATGCAAAATTCTAATGGACTCTATTCAGCACCTTCATGCTCCTCAGAGGATAATGCCTTTCTCCATTTTGTGCACTTCAATTCTTTTGTGAATTTCATCTCACACCACCCTGAGGCCAACCAGCTAAGTCTGTATGAAGGATATCTAAAAACTGGATGAAATGTGTCCTGAGTGGTCCTGGTAACCAGAGGAGGAGCCACACAAACTGTGGTGACTTTACTGCTACATATCTCAAAAATGATGAAACACAACTGTGTGTGTGTGTGTGTGTGTGTGTTTGTGTGTGTGTGTGTGCGAGAGTGTGTGTGTGTGTGTGTGTGTGTGTGTGTGTGCAATACCTTCCCTGTGGACCATACAGCTTAGTATGATTAATAGACCTTTAAGTGTGATGAAGTGACTTTTGCCATTCACTCATATACTGAAGAAGATGTCATCTGTGTTGTGTGTGTGTGTGCGAGAGTGTGTGTGTGTGTGTGTGTGTCAGTTTTGAATGGTTATTGGTTCAGGAAGAAGCCATGCATGTGCCCTATGACATCTAACTACGACTAAAAGATCGTCACTCACTGACACACATGTACAATAACTCACATTTTCAAACACAGATTGATACACTCCAGCACATATCTGGCCACCTTTGCAAGGTCTCCACACACACACACTTACACACTGAGGGTGTCAGTGGTAGGTGTCGCCGGGCAGATAATGGCGAGGTGACAGGTCAGGAGTTTGGGGGAGGGCTCGAGAGTTAAGAGGTTCAGTGGGGGGACAGCACTTTGGCTGATTGGTTATGGTCCCATGGGATGGAAGAGGCACTGAGACATGACATCATACTGTCCTGAGAGAGGGAACGAGAGAGAGTGGGAGATGAAGAGAAGGGTGAAGGTCAGGGGGTCATAAAAAGGAGCACTGGACAGTGATAACAACACCATCTGCATGAGGTCAACATCTTATTATCATTAAGTATCCTGGTAAAATTTACAATTTACACTTAATCTCGCTTTGTTTTCTCCAGGGTAGAAAAGTACATTACTTAAAGTAATCAATGATTTGAAGTGCCACACTCTAACACTAGTCCCACCAAGTTTCAGATGTGATGGGCTGACAATGATGTCTTTGCAGGCACAATTTTACCAAACCTGGCAACGTCACTGTGACAACAAGCAGTCAAAGCACCTGGTTGGCTAATCACATCCTAAATCCAGGGATCAGATGCATAAAAACTCTATTCAGATTTATAAAGACTTGCATATGCATGGTTCTAATTTGTAAGTATTGTGGAACTGGGAGCCTGTGCACAAGCCTCATTTCCTCCCCACATTGACACATAAAAAGGTCTATTGACCTGTCATTGAAAAGAATGGCGAAAAATATGTGCAATTCTACCAACTGTGCCTCACCAACAAGGTTTACGTACAGTGCCTGTTCATCAGCAGTCGTATCTCAGTGTCAGTCAAGGTATGTTAAAATAAAGAGAACACAAATACAGGAAAATAAAATGATGCCTTCAAGGAAAGAATGAGAAAACTAACCGCACAAACAAATTATGTTTAGACCTGCACCTTTGATGGACTATTACAAGCTGGTGTGTAGACTCCAGGAAAGAGAAGCTGGCTAACAACCTAAACTGTGTTTTATTATTTAGACTCTGCCTCTCACCCTACTTTTCATCTCCAGCTTACTCTGGCTGGCTCTGTGCGTGCATGGTTTGAAATATTCGCATGCACACAGTCTCACTGCATTTCCTTCTTTTATAATAACCAGTTTATATGTGGTTACACATTTACATATTTTTTGCACATATGCATTCTTTATACATCTGTCCCCAGCTCTCTATCGAATGCACAGACAGACTTGATATCAATTTTCTCATCTCACTCAGAAAGAAAGCCGGCATTGTTCCAAAATACGTTGGAAGTTATTGTCTTCATATAGTCTGTTGCATCCAATAATGTAATTGCAGCTCTAATTCCCTGCTGGCTAAAACTACTTTAGTCATATTTAAATAGCTGAGCAGCATGTCTGATATTTTATTACCTTCATTATGCTGTAAATCTATGTTGCTGTGGAACATCTGAACATGAAGCACATCACCTCTTACATACAGTATGAATCGTAAAAAATGAAGTGTTTGCCTCAGTTTTACTACAGTGCATGGAGAAAGTGAAAAAATCTCGCAGTGATTTATTGGGAAGTAAAAACATGGTGTGGCGTACAGAAAAGAGGCCGCCGTCTCTCCTCATCACTGCACGCTGCTTAGAGTCCCTCTGCTTAATGGATTTAGAAAGAGATGGAGGATAGATAAATGAATGGGTGAGGGGAAGGAGGTGGTTGAATAAAACAGGAGTGACTGGGACATTGTGGTGGTTAAGATGCACCCTGTAACCACAATGTATGGATCAGCCATGGGACCTTTGTCACAACGGTCTGCTCTCTCTAATCCTGTCTTCTCCTTTTCATATCTACTGAAGAAATGGTTCTTCCACCTTTTGCTATGATGTAGGCATGTTTTGTTGCAATTATTTAAAAATCAATAATTACTGTCTTCCTGGTAATTGTAAACAGAGTACCGCATAAAGACACCTTGCTGTGGTGCTTAACAATGGAAATGTTGGTTTCTGATTCAGTCAGCAGTTCAACCAACACTTAAATGGAGCTGCAGCAATGTTGCACATCAAAGTGTGTCCAGGTGTTGAATTCTACTGCTTACAAAAAAATAAATCATGCCTTTAGTGTCTCCAGAGCTGTGCGAAGTCTGATCAATGTCCTCGGGTGATGTCACTTGAGTCAACGTCAGTGGTGGGCATAATGGAGCTCTGTAACCCGCTCCTCACCTCTGCTTGTGGGCACAGGCTGCATTAGCCGCTACTTGTACAACACAACCAAATGTCTGACTTTCAGTGGTGGAGTAGTGTTGTGGATGATGTAGGCACCGGGTTTTGACAAGGAAGTGTGCAATACAAAAGACGACATCTCCGGCTCTGCTGCATCAGCCGTGGTCTAGAGGTTAGAGAAGCGGCTTGTGATCGGATGTGTCCTTGAGCAAGGCATTTAACCCCCCTATATGCTCCCCGGGCGCCTGAAGCGGCAGCCCACTGCTCCTGTGTGTTTCACTGCACGTTGCATGTGTGTGTTTCAATCAGCGTTGGGTTAAATGCAAAGAAGTAATTTCCCAGTTTGGGATCAATAAAGTAAATTAAAGTTTTTGAACTGTTCATCAACATTATAGGATCACAATGCTAAATCAGTGGAGTGCTCTTTTGTAAGTGAACTCAGGTAGTTTAGTGCTTTGCCATAAAGCTGTGGGACTTGCCAGAGACAGACTTAACAGACTAAAGCTGTATTCACACGTGCACTGCCGCCTGGACATTACCTGGAGAAGCTGTATGTGAGAACTCAAGTGTCTGAATCCCAACCAGACATTGAACGGACTTCACCTGCCAGCCCATGTGTGAACAGAGCAGGTCGCTGCAGAATTCACAGCGAGCGAGTGGCCGTGTTGATGACGTCGCACAGACTGTAGCTGCATGCCTGTGTATTGCTTTTCAATCTTTAGTTGATATTGCAGATACATCCAAATACATGTAGTATTAATATCAGTGCAAAAACAGTAGTCATTATGGATGAGTCTTGCTCCTCCTCCTCCACCCAGGTACCACCCCTCAACTAAAGCAAGCAGATCCTAACACGGACGATCTCCTGTTGTATGCTACACGTGTGAAAGGTAAACTCTGGACAATGTCTGGACCTGAAGAGAAAACGGCTCAGGACTCTACAGCCATGCTGGTACCTCTGTCAGGCTGTAATAGACACAGCAGTGCTAACATTAACATGTCAACACAGTGAAAATAATGCATCATATTCACCACCTTCGTTTATTCTGTTAGCATGCTAACGTTTGCTGATTGCAATAGCACTAAACACAAAGAATAGCTTTGGTTTTGCAGGTATTTAGTCAGAAACAGAAGTATTGGACAAATTGAATTTTTCACCTGATGATTGTGGTCATTTAAAAGGTGATGCATTATCAATCATTTGTACCTTGCAGCTAAAAGGAGTGACTATATGTACCAAATGTACTATATATTCAGGCAGATGTCAGCTGTTAATCAGCTGTGAGCAGTTCCCATCAACACCTTTCCATTAACACTAATGATGTTGATATCTAATTCAGTCACATGTTTTTGAATATTTTGCTTGCGTGTGTCTCTGAACACCCAGCGCTGTTTTTTGTGATTCTTGCTGTACCCTAATCAAATTTAGACTGTAATTAAGACTGTTTGGACTTTCTAATATAGACTTCAATTTAAAACCCAACAGACTGGTCCCAAAATACAATCAGTTCACACCAAATTCTTCAATGATTTTCCTCTTGGATTGGTAATGGGGGTGGATTTGCTGCATTGTGCTGCATGTCAATAAGGCTTATAGAAAGTCAGGAGGAAAATTAGAAGGCTGGTATCAGTATTTATGGCATTCAAATTACTGATTCAACTCTACGTAACTCTGTATAGGCAGCACTCAAAACAGATACTTGAGTCGGTTATTTGCTGGACTTAATGTGCTAAGATATTTGGGCATGTGGCTTTGTGTTCATTTTGCATTCAGTTTGAATATCTCAGTTTTGCAATTAGTCACTCTGGCTTTGCAGAATGTTGTTTCACTTACATTCTTCACAAGTCTTTGCCCAAGTAGCCAAATCCTGACAGAGTGGGATCCCTCTCAAGTACACTGTGACAGTCATGCTGGTTGTGACTGCCAATAGAAAAAAGCAGCCCCAGGCCATGACACAATCCTGAACAACGGAGGCCTCACATGCAGATGTCACATTCTGACTCATCAGATGAAAGGCCAATACTCATCACAGATCTACTCTCTGTATTTTATGGCTCTGGCAATGGATTTAGTCTCTGTATTTTCTCAGTTTGTATGCGAAAGTCCAAGCTCAGAGAGCGGTGCGTTCATCCAGTCAGGAAGAGCTCATTTTCATGTCTGTGTATGGACTTATCCAGGTTGTAGGCTAAAGCAAACGAATCGCCTTTACTGCAATGGCATGTCACTTGTAAGGCTGTGCAAAAACAATGTCATGTATATAAAGGATTTAAGTTTTTTGTCCATCTTTTACCAAGAACTATGTATCCAACCTGAGGAAGCTGTTAAACATACAAACAGTGACATTATTTAACGCCCCAAAAGTCCCAGCTCAGGGTGTGGTGCTCTCCAAAAGCACTGAAACTTTGGGGGTGGCAGCTCTGACAATTTCTGATAGGTCAAGTTTTAAAACTCTGCAGCTACAAACCAGTTAGATTTTTGTTCACTGTGGACTTAAACTGGATGTGAGCAAAACTGACGTGGAAAAGCAGCCATTGTTTCTTCATACTATGCACTGATTTGTCTATCTTTGCAGGTCTTTAGACCACGGTGGAGCGCTGCTTTCATTAAAAAGGTGATAGGGTGAAGTTTGTTGAGTGATGACACGATCAGTCAACAAACAAAGCACAATCCCAAGCTCGTAATTTAAGTCTGAACCCATGCTGGCTGGGGCTAACTTACATGGCACCTTCACATCCACCCTGTTAACATCACATTTTATGAACAGCACCCCCACTCATGAGAGGGGCAGAGCGCAGACCATAAATCCACCTCTCTGTGCTTTCACTGTCAGTGAAGCTGTGGTCAGCTCAGCTAGGCCAGTGCAGTAAATGTGGTGTTAATAGAGAACTCATCTGTTCCCGGGGACGTTAGGCTGACGTGGGACTGCAGGATATTTGAAACATGTCACTTAATGTGCCCACTACTTGCCAGCCTGGTCGTACTTGTTGTAGGTTTGACCGCTTTCTCTTCTCTTTATGTGGGCAGTTCAGTTTTTATTTTATGGAAAAAAGGTGTATGACATACTTATGAAATTGTTCCATTCACACTTCCGGCATTGTCTAAAGCCCCATTCAGCCTGGATTCATTTCTCTAGGAGATGTGATTTAACATCACCCGCACCAGTGATTTAAATTCTGACTGGAGCATGGATGTGGGTACTTTTTCACCCCCACCTCTGTCATGATTACAGCTGTTTTTCTGTGAACTGGCAGGTCCTCCTGTAATTTAAATCCTGTCCAGAGCAATGTCCTTGTATTTTAAAGTGGATCCTTGCTCCTCCTTCTACTTTTTTCTTCTCTTTATCAGCTCACTGAGACATTTGTCTTTTGTGGAAGGAAACGCTCCTGCTAATCTGGCAACATACTAACACCAACATCTAGGAAAATCCAAAAAGATTAAAGCCATTAAGAGTAAGAGTAAGTATCATTGATTGTGCTGCCGTAGTGTCTGCTAGAGGTAGGCAGTGTTGTGCAAGTTCTTGAAAAATAGTAATTACAGTTATTAGTTACCTCATTAAAGAGCAAATGAATTACTTCACTGATTATGTCCACCAAAAAGTGATTAAAGTGTTATTGTGATAAGTAACTTTGTGTTGCTTTTTGAATTTGTGCTGGACTTGGTAATAGGGCTGACCAACAATCTCATATTCCAATGTAAGTGATTTGATTTTTCCTGTTGCATTCTGAATGATGCTCAATGACATACAGTACATACCAAAATGTAAAATACTGCTGTATAAATATAAAAGAAAACACTTTCAGGAAGAGTTGCAAACAACATAACCCAGCATCTGAGTCTGGTGTTTGTTTTGAGCACTCGCTGTAGTTCTGTGGCTCTCATCAGCAGACCCTCTCCTTACTGTTTGACATGATTGTTGTGTGGGTGGTAAAAGATGCTGGTGGTGTTTCAGCCTGTTGTGGAACTTTTCTTTAGTATCATTTCAAACTACTTTTCACACCTAGATGACGTCCATGCGACAGAAGTAGCCACTCCTTTAGGTCTGAGCTCCGCATTTCGTCTTTCTCCGGTCTGGAATTACCCCATCTGTGTCACATTCACCCTCCTCCACGTTTGTTACTTTCCTGCATGCATCCGAATGCAAAGCATCATCCACCTGACAAATATCCCATCATGCATGCCTAGTGCTGAGTAGTTTGTTAAGTTTGCTGTTTAATGTAGCATTTAGCAGCTCCTGTCTGCAGTGTACCCACGGATGGACAGACAACCAGCACTGGATTACTGAAGAAGACCCAAGAAAACGTCTCTTCTCAGGCACATTCTATTATGTCTATGCAGATTTATGGACATTGGCGATACTATCCTCACTGAGTGGAAGTTACACTGTGTTTCATGTCTGTGTGTTCAGATTTGACATCTAAACACAGCATCTCTGCCTCCCCTTCAACTCTTCAGCACCACGCCCAGGAGCTAAACTAAAACTAAAAGATTTACTGTATCATTACAGTGACACATAAATCATGTGGCAGATTAATCTGTAGAGAACCGTCAATGATCAATAATGTTTTCATGCAAGGCCTGCAAACATTTCATCGACCTGGGGGTTAACGGCAGGTCTGTGGCACAACCTCAACGGGTTGAAATGATGTGCAGGTCACACATGAATCACAGAGCAACCAGACTTACAAAAAGTTTTGATGTAATAAAATAAGTGAATACATTCATTCTAAATTTATACCCGACTGGAGTTTAAGTCTTAGCGTAGCATTTTCCAACTTCTCTCTACTGCATGTCTTGAATCTCTGGAAGAGGGCTCAGTCACAGAATAGGATTTGAGTAGCACAAAAGCACATGATGAGGGATTCTTCACCCATTCATGAGTAAGTTGTTAAAAAAAGTTAAAGTTAAAAAAAAACAGGCTAGGAGGCTGCCATCCACCCACAAGCCTGTAGCCTGGTCTGTGAATTATATGTAAATAAGTTAAAGTTGTGACAAATGCATTACTAAACACAAAAAATGTACTTTTATCTACTCACACTCACATAAAGACATTAATTCTTGATATAGTGATTATAAACGCAAAATAGGGATGCTGAGAAACTGTTGAGTTTTCAGGTTCCGGTGAATGTACTGACCAGTAATGACCTGTAATGACCAGTACTGGCGACCACGTGTTCCGATTGGCTCTGGGCTGTCGACTGGGTTTGGGGTACGTTCATCTCAAGAATACATTGTTTCTTTTACACAAGCAGTGTTTAAAAAAGCTGCAAAGGCAATTTTCTCTCTAATAAATCTTAAGAACGTAACATCAACTAGAATAGAAATACATAAATGAATACACACAGTGATGGTCACGGTACTGACTGTCATGGCATGTTTTCCTTTTTTACTGTTACTGTGGAATATCTCTGCATATAGCATGCATGCGTGTGTGTGTGTGTGTGTGAGAGAGAGAGAGAGAGAGAGAGAGAGAGAGAGAGAGGGAGAGAGACCCAGCTGCTGCTGAGCTGCCCTCCCCCATTCTCCAAGGACGTTGTGCCAACAGAGATTCAGCTGCTTTGTCTCAATGTCTCTCTACCTCTCTCACTTTGTCCATGTTGTCGATTCCACTTCCTCTATATCTTAAATGTCTCTGTCCATTCATGTCCTGTTCACATTCTTCATTCTGATCCCCATTAGCTTCCACAAAGTGGTCACCAGCTTACCTGGGGTATGTACAAAACTAGAATGATAAAAATAGTCAAAGTCACACAGTCACAGTCACAAGTCTCTGTCTCTATGTCTCTCTATTATTGATATATTCATCTTCTTCTCTGTCTGTCACTGTCTTACTGTCTCTCTATGTCTCTCTTTCTTTCTCTCTTTCTTCTTCTCATCAACTCTTATTGAGTCTTTTTCCATGTTATCTCTCCATCTCTACGCTGCCATGCATCATTATGTATCTCTGTACCTCAGTGCTCCTCTATAGCTAGCGCAGAGCATTTGTGATTTTTGAAGCTGAGCTCTTTGTTAACAGCTTCCCTTATTTCCAGGGCTGGCCTGCCACCTTGTGGTCATAGAGAGAAGAGGCATAGACGTGCCAAAGCCTGCACGTACCACACAGAGCTCTACACAGAACCATTAGTCTTTTGCATTGAAAAACAGCAGCTGTACAGTACTACTTTACTCCACTCCATGTAGATGGAGTGGAGTAAAGTAGATGAAACTACTGAACAGGAAAGAGATTAGTGAAAACTAGCTCGACCTCAACCAACTACAGCCAAAAAAAAAAAAGCTGTGATACACTTTAATCACACAACCACCCACATTTTACTTCCACCAAAGAACTATTGAAGGAATGTCTAACACTTATACTCTAACTGCTGGACTGAATGAAAGGCAGCACAGAAGCACAAATCTTGGCTGCACAAGAACAGGCCCTGAGTACAGGATCAATAGAGGCAGAGATCTACTGCACCAGACAGGTGTAGGCTGTGCAAAGGTGGTGTGGCTTCAGCAGATTCCAAGAACAACACCTGAGGTCTCTGTCTGGAAGAGCGCAGTCCTAGGAACAGCTAAGATACTGCACAGAACCCTCAAACTCCCAGGCCTCTGGTAGAGGGCCCGAGCTTGAGGAAAAGACACCCCTGTTAATAAATTAATTAATCTTAATAAATGATAAAATCAATCAATATAAAATCATCCAATAGTATATATGATAAAAAGCTGAAGCTTAAAGGAAACTCATCTAATTGAGCGAGGGAGAGAGATCAGTTATCTGGCCAACCTGGTACAACCTGTCTCTTCCTGCTGAGGAATGGAAACTTGACGATAACTCGTGACCCCGTCCAGAGCCTCTCAGCCCGTTCGAAGTCCCATCCTTGTACTAGCAGAGAGAGTGAAAAAGAACTTAAACTCCAAATTTGTAATCCACAGTCAGTTGGAATTGAATTTTTCTATGTCCTTCTTTGCGATGTTGGGCTGCTCACTCACTCCTTCACTAGAGTTGGCTTGAGGTTGAAGAGAAGAAGAAAGAAGAATGCTCTCTCTCTTTAAGGGGGGCTCTCTGAATCCCTCCTTTTCATTGCACACATCCTATTTTTGCCAATATTTTGGCAGTGAACAAATACATGACTCATACAGTCAAGGTCATGAGTTGCTTTTCATCAGCTCAGTTTAAAACACTGTTCACTTAATTACACTTCAATTTTTTACTATTCTTTTTCTTTATGATTACAGGTGATTAATAACAATAACAGCAGCTTACAATAATCATCATTACAACATATCATATGACAAAAATACATGTGCACATTACCATACTAGAACTGGGTGACAGACGTCTTGAGTGTGACAGGGGAATGGGGATCTCAACCTCCAAAAAACTGAATAGGTATAAAAACTCTTTCATCCCTCCATCAGTGAATCTCCCAAACACAGAGCACGAGGGGCTGCATCGCATAGACTTTAATACACTTAATGTCTATTTTTGCACTATAATTCTATGTATTTTTATATGGCACACTTCATGACTAAGATCAAATTTCCAGAGGGACAAATAAAGTGATCTTGAATCTGGGAATCTTGAGTGTCTGTCCAAAATGTGATGGCCATCCAAAGTGGTGGAAACTGGACCAGCTTAAACAGTTCTCAGTTGTAACCTTTAGGGTAAGACTCTATAGGACTGAGAATCGATGCCTTTAAACTGAGAGCTGGTCCAGTACCTCCTGTGCAGGGGTGACCCGGGCTCTTTTCCTGTATTTAGTTGGAACCATGTAGCGTCACCCTGATGGCAGCAGTTCCTATTCTGAATACAGGACATGGAAGGGGTCAACACTGATTTTCCCAGCCTGTTGAACGGCAGTCTTTGCAAAGAGCATTTGGAGGGAGTGATGCTCCCTTGTGTCCATCACTTTCAAATATGTTTATTTGTGATTTTAACTTAACAGATATGTTACCAAACCAAGCTGAGATTCTGTAATATACTCTCTCTCACCGCATGACCCTCCATCCATCCCCAAACACCCTGAGTCTGTACAAGAAGTGGAGTCGCTGTTGGTCCTGGTGCATGCAGAACTCACATGGACATTCCAAGACAGATCACAGCCAAAATGAACACCCCACTATTTGTAGGAATGAACCTGGGTAATACGAGTGGGTGACAAGTGTTTTCTCAGTGTGTACAATGAGATTATGCTCATCACACCATAATACAAACTTTTTAACCCCCAAACTGTATCTAGAAATGTCAGTGTCTGTATCCCCCAGTCCCAAGACAGCAGTGTGTAATCAGTAACCTTGACAATGAAAATCCTGAGCTGACTGCTTGTACAATAATTCATACACAATGTAAACAGAGTCTCACACACTCAGATAACGTCTGGTTCACCTGAATATTCTGGCTTCTGCTGGCCAGAAATGAGTGATCTCAACAGATGATATATGGGTTAACAGACATCTGTGTGAGCTTAGTGAGAGGGATGTGTGTCTGCCGCCTGGTACTGAAGGCCGAGCTGAAGTCTGCAAACAGCAGTCTGGCACACACCTTGGAGGTGCTGTAAATGAAAGTGTATTATGGTTTGTATTGCATCATCAGTGGTGAAGGGTGTAGTCCTGGGAGTGACGATGATGAGCATGATCCGATGGCTGGTAGGCAGGGAGAGGGAAGATGTGAATGGCATAGGAGAGCAGGCAGGAGGCAGGTAGCAGCAGGTTTAATCACCCAGGGTGGGAGACAAGGGAGATCTGGAGCACAGGAAAACACAATTTCAGCACAAGGAACAAGATCACTAGAACAAGGTTTGGCTTTGGTAGCTACACAGTGGATGACAGAACCAACTGGCTAAGACCAGAGGGAAAGCTGGTGTTGATATCCTGTTGAGGATGATGAGAGCACTTGTGGCCACGCCCACAAACACAAATGGGGGGGGGGGGTGCAGATAGAGAGAGGAGAGAGAGAGCTGAGAGAGGAGAGAGAAGAGAGGGAGAGAGTCAGCTGTCAGTGTCAGACAAGTGGAGACAGAGACACACTTCCTGCTGAACACGCAAGAGCAGAGTTCCTCTCAAGAATAAAAGTTACTGACTTTGATTCTCTGCCTGATCAAATTAAAATGCAACACATCCGTGGAGAGAAGAAAGTCAGCAGCTTAGCAGCAGCTAAATATGTCTAATTGTGTCACAGCCTGAGAGACAACCATCACAACACCTGACACACCTGTCTATATTTACCATCAGTTTTTTTCTTTTTTAAGAAAATTCATGTGTTGCAGATCATTCTGTGACGAATTAATTCATTATTTTCATTATATATTTTTTTAAAGTTATTATTATTTTTAAAGTTATTATTGTTAATTATCTATTTAATGTACATATCTAATTTTCTGTTTATATATCTAATCTAGCTAATCTAATTTGTGTGAATTATCTGTTGTGTATATGTTTTTGCTCGGTTACTTTTGTTGTTGTACTTTGTATTTGTAATGGCTTTGGCAATATTGTTGATCTACAGTCATGCAAATAAAGCTTATTGAAATTGAAACTGAAAATTGAGAGAAGAGAGACAGAGGAGAGAGGGACACAGAGAGACACACACACACACACACAGAGACAGAGAGAGAGTGAGAGAGAGACAGAGAGAGAGAGAGACAGAGAGAGAGAGAGGAGAGAGGGACACAGAGAGACACACACACAGAGAGAGGGAGAGACAGAGAGAGAGAGAGGAGAGAGGGACACAGAGAGACACACACACAGACAGAGAGAGAGAGAGAGAGAGAGAGGAGAGAGGGACACAGAGAGACACACACAGAGAGAGAGAGAGAGAGAGAGAGAGAGAGAGAGAGAGAGACAGACAGAAAGAGAGGGGGAGAGAGAGACACAGTGAGAGAGAGAGAGATGCACACACACAGAGAAGACACAAAAGACAAGAGGGTGAGGAACAGGAAATCAGGAAAATCATACAATCAAAAACATGGATGAACAACAAGGATCATGACAGTGCTGCAAACTGTAGGACTTGTTGTTGGGGTGGAGTTTTAGTGTCTTTTGAGGTATAACAGCATCCACACAGAAGATGGTGATGATGGATCCTAAAGCCTTACTGAATTTTTAAATTATTTAGCTAAATTTCTTTAGCATTATATTTACAGCAGGCCATTGAGCACAATGCAAACACTTGATTTATTATATAAAAAAAAAGACTGCTGTCAGATTATAAGGCAAAAGTTCATGTCCAGTAGTCTCATTCCATGATTAATGTATTTTTACGCTTTTATTTTGTAATACACAATTCTTAATTCATCAAGCCAATGTTCTGCTTTTAATTTGAAGGCAACACTGCCTTCTTTCCGGGAAGGATCCTTTTAGCTTGACACAGTTTATTTACTTCCCCTTCGCCAAGGAAACCAACCTGTATACACAGACACAGAATGTACAGAGTTGTATTGGTCCAATAGCGACAAAGACATTAGATAGATAGATAGATAGATAGATAGATAGATAGATAGATAGATAGATAGATAGATAGATAGATAGATAGATAGATCTTAACTGCTACACGTCAAAGGTATGTTTAGACCTATATTTGTATGTATGCATGTCAGTCTGTGTGTTTATAATGTGTGTTTCAGGTCACATTTCTTCCTAATTGTCAAGTTTTTTACACTTTAAAACTGGATTATAGACTGACAAACCAGTTTCTTAGTTTTTGTTATTATCATTAAACTATATTATAACTATATTAAATGTTTTTTTCTTGTATGTGAATATGGGTAAAGAAAACCTTAGAGGGTAGCTTTCAAGGTAAATCCAGCACAATAACTGGGACTCAAGCAGGGCACTGTTACATTAGAGTCAGTGAACTTTGGCCAACCTGCTTTAAATAAATAAAAAAAAAAAATTTAACCTCACCTTTAAGGTACACACCCTGATTTTCTGTGTGTGTGTGTGTGTGTGTGTGTGTTTCCAGTGTGCAAAGATGCCGTCAGGTGAGGGGAAGAGTGACATGGAGCGCCTGGGTATCTTTAAAGAGATGAGCTACATCTCTGCAGGGGACAAGTACACTCCACTCACAAACCGTAAGTCTAGTACCTTTTTATCCACCTTCATGGCTTGGTACCACTAGTGGTGAGTAATCACAGTAAATATGACTTGGTATATGTAAACATGTGGTGTCTTCCTTCCATATCCAGGTCCCGTCAATGAGTCAGCCTATCGTGGCCGGCAGATGCAGGCTGGCGTTGCTAAACAACGATGTGCTCTGCAGAGCGGCTTTTTCGACAAGTCTTTCAACCGGATTTTTGAACGTGAGGCACTGAGTGACCCGCTGAGGCTGGCCCGACAGAACCGCATCCAGCAGGCCAAGAAAAACCTGGGCAAGGCCTTCCTGCCCTGCAATGGAGTCAAGAAGCCGTGAGAGAACACACACACGGGCACATGCACAGACACGCAACAGAGAACACACACACAAACGTTAACATACATCAAAATATAAACTGTAAGATTGTACATAGAGTAGCTCTGGAGCAGGGGTGGGGAGCCTTCATTAAGGGCCATTTTTATTACTATAGCATCCCACTATACATCCCACACATAACCTCTAATGTGATGGCTGAAACTGCCTCTGCGAGTCTTTACAAGAGTCAGTTGTGAAAAGAACTGCTCTCAGTGGTTGGTTGTCCTGCTTCTAGAACTTGAGTGGAGGGAGGTTGTTGTAGAAAAATTATTTGGGTCGTGGTTTTGCACCCCAGAATTAACAAAATACTCAATACTCAAAACCTCCTCAAGAGCTGCCTTGCTTATTGTTTTCATCATGCAAATCATACACCATGGACCCAACTGTCTACACACGAGCTTTGTTAAAAAGCAAGTATCTTTATAACAATTCACAGGAATTTATTCAGGATCTTGCAGCAGTTACTGTACCTATATCAACTTTAGGGTTGCATGAATTCATGGAATGAACATTGTTATTAGAACATGTACATTTGCTTGTCTACGGAGGTGCAAAGTTAGTTAGATATAATATAGGATATAATATTTAGTGACATTAAAATAAAGCATTATCTCAACCCTGATCTAGTTATTCTATGAATTGCTGGACTAAAGCATATCTATCCTTATTATACTGCAGGTAATCACAGAGTAGCACTATCACATGCCTTTCTTACATGCCTTATAGGCTATAAATTAAGAAAACTTACATTTCCATTAGAAGGAATTAAATTCTTGACATAGTCAAGTATAAATGTAAATGAATTCAAACTTGGTTTAGTAATGAATCATTATCTCCCTTGCATAAAAGAAAAGGAACTTAAAGGAAGAAAATATAACTTACTTCAAATAATTGGCTTGCTGCTATATCAGTCCACTCACCGGTCAAACCTGGAAATGTATTAACTTGCCCTTTAAACCTAATGAGTCCTTTTTCAGTACATGAAGTAATAGCACAGAAACAATCTTCAATCTAAAGGCAATGAGTGTCTCTTTAATAGAAATCTAAAGGGGTCCTTAAATGACATATGGGCCAGCAAAACAAAACAAAGGTGTATATAAAGCTCTATATAAGCCCATATAGATATCTATATATATAGATTTATACAGAGAATATCACACAAGCAAGTGACTTGAGGCCAGTGAGCTCAGAGAGTGGGCAACTGGCTCTCACAACTACAACCATCTGAGCCTGCTTCTTAGCTAAACAATAAACAGCCCTGTGCTCTAGATTTAATACACGATAAAAAAACATAACTCCCTCTTTGTTAAATGCAAGACACACATTACTCCCTAAAATAGGGAGTAACACTATGCCATCTAAAACAACCTACTCTTTTGGCATTTAGCTGAAAACAGCATAAACCATTTGAGTGAAAACTTGTACAAAACTTCTAACCAAAATCCGCCAAGCTCATAAACATTCATTTGGATGTTAAAACTTCACCATGAGACAGGCAGCATATTTACACATATTAAATATGAATGCCCACCTTGCAGTCCCTCCTCTGCTCCAGAGACACAGTCTTGGCATATGACACAATCAGAAATTGACATTTTCCAGTGCTCCCCAAGATCGAAAGCTGCTGCTTTAAACATGGTCTCAGAAGTTTATCAATCCTGACAAGAACAAAATTACAGCTGAAGAATGAATGCTGTCCCTCACTGAATTAACAGATGTTTAAAGTTAAAGCTACTGGTTTTTAGTGCAGTAAACAAGGGGATTCAGTTCAAAAATGTACTTTCCTGTCATGTGACACACTTCTAAAATCATGCACAGTCTCACGTCTACTCATTTGTTTGTACTTACGACTCTTTCTCACTACTCCATAATCTCTGTCTGCCTCCAGCTGTGGTTCAGGTAGTTACTATGGGACACTGTCGGGACCAGTCGAAGCCATGAGTCCAATGTCAGTCGCCCAGAAAGCCCGTCGCTCACCTGGACGCAACATTGTAACCTCACCTCCCAAGAAAGGCAGTGGTTACAGGTTGATGGCAAGAACTCTTTCTAAAGTGCCAAACGAGCATATTTTAACTTCTTTTTTTTTCTGTGCCACTAAAATAACTATGTTACTAGAGGGTGAAAATGCACCCACAAATCTGCAAGCAACTTAATCAAATATTTCAAGATTTTGCATATTATGAATTATGTGACACCTGTTTCAGGACACTCTCTAGCATCCAGTGAACTCATAAATCAAATCTCAAAGCTTTCATGGGAATATAGATCTGTTTTTAAATATAGTTTCTAACACTGTTTATGAATTATACTTACTTTTTAAATTAAAACATACTCTGTGACAAGGTGACTGTGACTAACACATGATGATAATACAAAGTGACAGTTTTATTTTGTGCAGCTGAAGTTAATACCATGTTATCTCCTGCAGCTATCCCAATGTGACACTGTCCAAAATTGAGCTGTATGCCTCAGACCCCTATGACCGAGCCAAAGAAGCACTGAAGGTAACACACTCTGGATTATTACACCTTTGGCTCTGATTTGGTTTTGGCCATCATTTCTGTTGTAATGCCATTACACTCACCTAAGTATGGCCAATGGTTCAAGGCCATTTGTGTTACGGGTTTTTTTTTCACCAGTTACATTCTTACAGTAAAAGTAAACTAAGCTAAAAGGTTGACCAGAAAAATAGTTCTACCTTTGGCTTTCTCCATCTGTCATGGCAGCCCCTTGTCCCTTGTTGTAGCAGTGCCTAAAGAGTCTCAATAACTGAGATATGCACATCATCTAAGACACAAGATGGTTTTTGTTTCATTTCATTTATTACTGACCTTTAGGTCACCAGGCTAAAACATTACTTTGTTTTACTCTGTCTCTCCTTTAATGTTACCACTGTGCATTGTTGCAGCACTTTAAACACATTTGTGGACACAGATTAGAGTTACTTAGTTAGTAATAAACTAGGATTACTCCTTAATTAACTTCTCACTCTAAATATAATAACGTGGTTATTTCAACTGATGCAATTATAAGAAGAACAGTTCATACTCTGACAGACGAGGTTCAATAAAACTGGAAGGTGACACACAGCGATAAAGGTCAAAGGTCAGCACTTTGAATATGGCTTGCTGTCGGCTGCAAGATTTTGCCTCTCTGTGTTGAAAACCCAGGTTCTTGTTTAACATGAGCTTTATTCATGTGTGTGCATCTGTGCATGGAACAGAAGGAGACAACAATCCATCAGTCCAAGTTAAGACATGGCCCCTTCAAGATCAACCTTCACCCCCGAGATTATTTCCAAGGCAATCCATACCGCAGTGACAGGCCACTCCCACCGGCACAGAAGCCCCTCCCACCAGGACAGAAAGTCCCTCCTGTCCCCTTCAAGCCCCCGTCCCCGAGCAAAAAGGTGACCATCCCTCTATCTGCCGTACTGCATCTGGATTACAGGGAAGTATTTGACTGAATGACCTGTCATATGTTTGTTTTATACAGTATTTTACTGTACAGTCTGTGTGTTTGTGCTGATGTATCTTGTGTTAGATTGGAGGAATGAAAGCAGGGACGTTTGACCCTTATCCCTCACACTCTGCTGACCCGTACGTCATTCGCCGTCCCAAACCAACCAATCAACAGCCAATTTTCCGTCCTGTTCCTGGTCCTAAGAGTACACCTGTCAAGAGCATCATCACCATCAATGTTAACAGGTGGGTCCCTGTCTCTCTCTAGCGATCCTCACCTTCTCTGTTCCCACATGGAGGGCTCGCAGGTGCTACTAGTCACCACCTGGACATCACAATGACTTCTCCTCATTTATAGAAAAGTTCCAAATTTAAGGAGGCCTCATTTTACTTGACATTTCTAGGTCGGAAGTTGAGAATTAGTGAGACTGGGACTCGAACATTTTTGATAGTAGCATTATAGTTTATGTATATAATTTTGTTATAGATTGCTCCTGCCTATTTCAAAATGAAAAAGAACAAGAAAAAGAAACCCATGATGGAGATGGGTTTGCCTTTTTGAGGGCATATATAGCAAATGGCACCTTGTGTCATTTAATTTGAATTCTTCTTTGAACATAGGTCAGACATGGCAATCTGAACTGCTCATAAAGGTCAGTTCTATGTTGTAGGAGGGCCAGCACTCTCTACAGGCCTCAGTGCAACCACGACCGCTCCATGACCTGAGCCACGTCGTTTTGGAATTTTGGAAGGCACAGACAAACGATGCTGTCCTGCCAGTTGAGGCATTACGTCAGAAAACACTTGAGTGTGTCAGTGTAAAGAGCAATTTGTTGTTTGTTTCATTTAGAGGATTTGTTGGCCAGTGAATTATCCCCAAAGTGGCTCAAGATATCCTGAAGTTCCTGATGTCTGATATTAATTTGCCATATAGTACATGGCAAAGTTCTGTTTCTTTTTTACTCCTGAAATGGATTTAAAAATAAATAAATATATAATATAATATAATATAATATAATATAATATAATGTAATATAATATAATATAATATAATATAATAGAATATAAGAATCATTGACTTTGGATTAACTTTGACATTTTCAAGACATTATTAGTTGAATGGTAAATATGACATCATATTCCATTTAAGTTGTACTTTGTTCCAGAGGACAGCTGTAATTTCAGCTGCTATCTTCAGCAAGAACACTAATAACTAGTTTGTAAAGAATATGTCAAACAAATTTGATTTGAAATCTTTTTCTAACTTGTTTTTTCTTCTTTGTTTCAGGACTGTGCACACTGCAAACTACACCTCAGCCATTCCAACTGTGATGACCCTCTGACTACATTACCCATACTGCACCAACACTGACTGACTCTTTTACCTGCTGCATACAGTACTTTAGAAGTTATTTTACTGCATCTGCTTCACTATCAGCCATCATGAGATTCCTACAGATGTGCCTTAAAAGGTCTTTCTTTCAACGTGAAGACAATACAGCTTCAGCCATCTTCATGAACATTTGCTTCTTTCCTTTCCCTGTTTTTTTTTTGTCTTGCATTCTGTGACATGATGCCTTTACTAAGAGACTATAGACTACAGCAGTATGTCTTTGGAAGTTGTCTATACTGGTTTCCTGTGATGAACTGGATGATAGTTGATTGTATTATATTTCAGAAACTTGGTTGTGCTGTACTTACAATCTACAGAAAGGATGCTGGGATATGCGTTGTTCTGCTGAGAACATGGTAAACAAAGCTGGCTGCCTGTTAAAAAGTATTAAGTCGTCTCCCGTGTTTTGTAGCACTGAGCACACCACAATGGTCATGTGGTCTTCTTGATTTACTGTGCATTGGTAAAGCAGACCCTGATGTCCATATATACTCATAACTCTGAATATTAATGCAAACACACTGTGGAATTTATGTGAAAACTATTTAATTTAAAACAAAAAGCAAGTGTACAGTAACACAAGCCTTGACCTGTAAATGCATTAATCACATCTTAATGATATTAACAACTATTAACAGTTATTGTGTGAGACATGACACTTTGGCTAAATATATAAAGATTACCCACTGAATGAAATAAGCTTAAACATCAGACATTTCTCATCTCATCAGACATTTTGACATATCATAGCTTTTATAAGGAGCTGGTTCAGAATGCGTAATGTTTTCTCTGTATGTAAAAAATAAATGGGAGTCGAGGAGAAATCCTGGTCAAACAAAGTGAAATGAATCGAGGAACCCAGACGGACCCACAGAGTGGAATAAACTTTCTCCAGTGAACGCTGAACGTGTACGTCAGGCTGCTATCCGGCTCATGATTGGTCGACAACGCTGCTCAGAGGACGATCTCTGGGAGAGCTTCCGTTTCCCAGAATGCACAGCGGCAAACTGCACTTTATAAATGTAGCGGTGACTTCCGGTCTGCCTCTCCTGTGGTGGAACCGTGCTTGACACATGGGCGTCCGACTTTCTGTTAACTACGGTAAGTATTTCAGGTCTTGGTGTACTCATTTTAAGAAATATACATTGTTGGATGAAATAAAACCCTCACTAGTGAGTGAAGCAGTTAACCCGTAGTTGTGTAATTTAGCTTTTTAGCTAAAATGATCGCCTTCCGTTAGGTCTGTGCAGAAATGGCGGTTTTATATGAGTTAGCGTCACAACATCGTGAATGTATAGTGAACTCTTCATGATTTTTGTAGGCGATATGTTTCTGGTCAGAAAACCGCGGAAGTGTGCAACACGAGAGCTCTGGAGTGCACAAACTTAGCCGCTCTTAGTTAAAATAGATACCGTTCACAATTGTGCACAATGTTGACGGTGGACAACTAGGAAAACATGCTAAAAAGAGAAATTAAACCTTCAGGTGTTGTAGACAAAGTGAGAGGTGCGTACCGTGGTATGGTTAGGTTTGTCATGCCCACTCCTACTGGATGAGACGATCCTGAATGGGGCTATCAAACCTGCGAAATGCTAACAAGCCGCCCACAACGTTTCCAAACCAGTTTTAAAAATGGCTGAAACACTATAGAAATTGCCTCGGTGGATCCTTGCAGGGTGTCTGGTCTCGAGACAAAACTTCAATATGTGCATGTTTTACCAATCGACACTTCCTTCCAATGAAATCTGTCTTTGGAAAGCTTCAAAATTATAGAAAATGCATTTAAAATAAAAAAAAGTGCTTTTACCTACAGCTAAGCTGTTTGATAAGTGGAGTCGTATCTTAACATGTGACTGGCCACTATCAGTGAATATGAAGCAGCATTTTTGATGTATCAAAGTAGGAAATCTGAATCCAAAGTGTATATATCTTTGCAGTCCTATGGTGTGTAAAACAGTATCATCTTAAAGCTGGAGTTGCATTAGTGTTTTCCCTGCATATTGAAGGGCTGTTACTCCACAGCAGGAAACAGATGCTCATTGTAGACTACTGCCCACTGAGTTTGATTGGTTGACCTACTTCATTTTGCACTAATGAGACTTTCATGTTGTCCCTTTCAGAGATGCTGGGTCCCCTGCTGAACCCATGTTGAGGCGGAGTGGCAGCCATGGGATAGTTACTAACCTGCTTTGCCTTTGGGACTAAAGGTAAATACAAGCTGTGAATGACATATTACAGGAAAAAAGCACAAGATTGCATTTGATCACTTTTGACTGACAAGGGGCGCACCGATTTAGTGACATGACAATGAGAGTTAAGGATGCAGGGGGTAGATTGTTCAGTGATGGACCTCTGCACAAGGCTCTGCTTTGTTATTGTAGCAGAACACGCGTGGTGGTTCCCTCCCTTCCACCCCAGCTCTAAGTCAGCTGACCAGGCAGTCTGTGTCTGGCTCAGTGTTACAGTGCTGGTAGATGAAGCCTCTGGACGTGGTCTCAGCTGTGCAGGCTCTGTTTTAGAGTCTGCTGCTTCAGAGATGCTGCAGAGCGCGGCCCGACGAGAGTGGCCTGTCCTGGACAACAGCAGGGCAGGCCTAGTGCAGGGCCGCACATTCACATAGTGATGCCACAAGGGGTGTTTTACTTTCCATGATATTGCCAGTTCCTGTTGAAAGTTTTAGCTGTGCTTGTAGGTTGAGAAAAAATATCGACTGGTAATTGATTTTTTTTTTTTCACCAATAATGTGATTTAAGTCATTCCAAGTTATTTGTGGTGCAATTAATGTAGTTCCTCCAAGGGATCAGTTTCTAAACCAGTAAAAGGAGCCAACCTCTAGAAAAGTCAGACTTGAACTATAGTGTCCTACAGCTTTGGACATTTGTTACATATTACCTAAATCCTAATTCAAATTGTGGCTCCTGAAATTTTAAAATTGCACCTTCAATCCCAATTTTTTTATAAAAACGATTATAGTTCCAGCCCTAATAGCACCCAATTAATTCAGAGACAGGCACGAGAACTGCAGTATGACCTTCGACATAAACATGGCCTGAAGCGCTCTTACTGCGACTGTATCCCAGTTCTGTTTGTCACTTGTGATGATATTACAATTGGTTTGGAACTACAAGGACTTGGAATTTAATGACTCAACTCTCATCTGACATGTCAGTTCAAAGTGGAGCCAGATTGTTTGAAAGGTTACCAAAAATCAGACAAATGGTAACTCGAAGCCTTTGTAAACTTGTCTGAACCAAACATTTCTTTTCCTTGAATGTTTTGCAGGCAGGGCCTCTGAGCTGTGGTGTGGAGCTGACAGTCATGCTGCTGGCTGACTGAAGGTGAGTGTGGCTGAACCACACATACCTTTTTATATTAAAACAGTCATGTTACATGCTGTGATGACTGAAATTATAACACATCATGCAGACAAACACCATGGTGAACTTTGATCCCTGAGCATAGCAGCTGACTGTCAGCAGTGATCAGTAGTTTGGTTCTGGTTGTACTGACTGCTCATTTCTCTACAGGAGCATGTGGAGCAGCTGGCCTGCAGGGGGCGGTAAACACCTACAAAGAACTGAGACTCACCAAGGTACGGATGACTGTCAGTGTGGATACAGAAGGCATTCACAGTATTCTGTATGTTGTGTGTAGAGACAGAGTAAACCCAATCTGTACTGCCGTGGCAGAGACCTCCTCCTCTCTGCTGTGGAATCTTAGTATTGGGAGAGAAACCTCGGGACTTTGGCACAGGTTTAAGTAAAAACCATTTACCAGAACCTGACTGAAGACCTGAAACAAGCTTCTAATAGTAATAGTCTGACAGTAAACTTAGGTGTGAGCTGTCTGGTAATACTTGTGTTTTTTGTTTTTCAGTGTGTTCAGAGTTATGCTGCCATGCTGCTCTGAATGAAGTGCCTGACTCAGTCACCTTCAGGGATGTGACTGTGCTGCAAGTTATCAGTACACCCCATGTTTCAACCATGTCTGCTCCACCTGATTGAGGTTGCAGCTGTTAATAGAACTTGTTTTAAACATTTTGTTGGATGTCCTGAGGGCATCACCTGCGTTTGACATCTACAGGAAATTATTGCATCGGCATGAACAGAATGAAACTCTGGTCTTTGAATTAAGGTGCAACTTGTATTAAAAGGTTGGATGAGCATTTCTAACTGGAAGACGTGACAGGCATTGGTTTCTATTTATTTTTATTATGTTTTTTTCACGCAATTTTATTACAGGATCATGGAGAGAGGTGCATCAGTGAATGTGTCTTTGGTAGGGTTCGAACCTGTTCAACCCATTCAAGTGATGCACTGATGCTACACAAAGTTTCTCATATTTGTGTGTATTGTTTTTTACCTGTACACTTGACCTCATTGGAAATGAGGGCATTCTTTCACTAATTGAAGATTTAAATGTTGAATGAGGGGGAAAATTATCTAAATTATGAACAAATGTTTGAATAAAATTTGATCTTGCAGCACCTCAATATCCAGTTTGGTGATTTGTTTTAGGTTAACAAATTTTCAGATCTGAATCAAAGGCCTCAAGAATAAATCCGGTGTCATAGTCAGGTTTTTATTTTACTTTCAACAAATGCCATGTGTTAGCTTGTCAATACCTCTGACCTTCCTACCCTGTCTGACTGCTCCATCTCTCTGCTGAAGATTTTGATTGCAGGTCAAAGTACTCTGTGTCTGATACTTGGTGCTGGGCAGGTAGTGTACAGTATCTTTATCAGAGCGTTTTCATTGACAGCAGTGAAACTGCAGCTTAGAAACAAGGTTAACAAGAGCAGCGAGACTGAATCAAAACAGTAAATTTGTGGACTGCAAAACCAATGAGCTGAAAGATGCCAAAAACACCCTGTAGAGCTGAGGGCGCCTGAATAGTCAGATCATTTTTTGTGTATTTATTACTGTGAGTTAACACCTTTTACAGTACAGGTGGCCATGTGATCACCTGTTGAAAAAAATGTTGATTAGGACAGATTTAAGATGGTAAAAAGAACAGCTACACTGTGGCAGTCACTGACTTGCATAAGCATGCAAATGTTCTAATATTTAGCTTTTTTTTTTGCTGTTATGAATAAAAAACCAATTGGCAAATGGCAAAAGGGAACACAGAGACAGAGAAATGTAAAAGCAACACTATTTAACTATGTGACAAAATAGTCTTTGGTTGATATCTGTCAATTCTGTTGATATAGTGTCATGACAAGAGAGAATATAGATGAACAAATCTTCATCAGAACAAACCGTGTTACACTCACTCACACTGACCAACAACAATATAAACAACTGACCCCAGATGACAAACGTCATGTTTAACTGAAAATCATTTTCAGGTTTCTACAATAAAGGAAAGATCAGCCAGAAAGGGACATTACATAACTGATAGTATGCTGCGTGTTTGATACTAGGTTTAAATATTACCTAAAACCAGTAGGTGGCAGTGTGGTCACAGAAAATGGCCTAATGAGTTGTCTTAGTGCAGAGTTGTGGCTGGCATGGAACAACTCATCAGTGCATGATGCACCTATGCCACACAGTTTATTAAAAGGCTGTACATGTGTCAGCTCCGACAGCCTGACTTAAAACCATCATCATCATCATTGTTATTATTATTATTATTATTATTATTATTATTATTATTATTTTATTATTTTATTTTTTTAGATAAACAGCAGCACAGGTAAGATGCACAGAATTAGTTGAATTTATTCTGGGTCCAACACATACTCAGTGTTAGCCTATATATTAGAAATCAAGTGCTTACTGTCGTCTCACATCGCTGAAAAAGTAAATAAATAAATAAATCCAAGCATGGCAGACAGGATGTCAAATCCCTTTGGGGAAATGCTAATTAGGGGCCGCTTATTTCATAGCAAACTCCGTTGAAAAATAGGAACAATTCATTTCAACAAAATAAAATTCCAATGGGCTTGTTAACATAAGTTTACACTCTATGATTACTATCACACCATTTCAGGAGCAACGCTTTAATTCAAAGCGTATATAATGTACAAAGAAGCATTTATAGGATCTTTTATAGGCTTTTAGAAATACTACCTAGTAATGTGTAAACACCATATATAAGTAGTTCATGATAACTGAAATAAAACGTGGTTCAGTGTAGCCTGCTGTTCACAGGTCAGTGAGACGACATTAAACCGTAAAGTTTTTGAACGTAGTCTGGCAGGACGCTGTCAGTGGTCAGGACTGAGCGAAGGCTGGTTTAGCAGCGGAGGCGGAGTTTTTCTGCCTTAAGTTAACGGAGTTCAGCAGATTTTCTCTGAGAAGGAGTCAACACTGAAAGTCTTCAAGGCAAAGTGGAGAAGAAAAAGGTAAGGTAAGCCATCTGATACGATAAAACGGGTACTGGTGTAGAAAACCTCACTTCTGACGCACTAAATCTTTGCAACAACTTCGCCAAACCTCGATTTTGTTTTTCTTTTTAACATTGTGCGTAAAAACGCTTGCTTGGCAAAAACAAGTGAGACGGATGTTTTTATCACGAGTTGTAGCCTCCTGTCCAACAGCTGCGGCCCCGGAGCAAAGGCTGATCAGCAGAGGACAACAATCCGACCGTCTTCATGTCCTGATGGAGGAATGCGTTGAAATGCAAAGTCACAGCTCACATTTGGTTCAATTTGTTTCGTGGTCTACCTCTTGGTGCATCGTGTAGGTACCAACATGTTTGCAAAAGTTCAACCTCTCCGCTTTTAGCTCAAGAGTTATTAGGCTGGTAAATTCACCAAAACATGAGTGGAGTTTGGTGCCGCCGCCTCTTCACGTTAAAGTTCAGTTGCATTTTCTGCGTATGTCAGCAGGTCACACAGTGCTGCTTCTGGTCTGTTTCAGTTCGTCCTCTATAGCTGCAGAGTCCCGTGTCCTGATGTCATTTCACTGTGGATGAAGAGGATGTCCCTTTACGGGGGGATTATTCTGATATTTGGATGTTTTCCTCAGCTGTAGGGAGGGGGGTCATTAAGGAGGACGCCTGCAGCTTCCATCTGACACCAGAGTGACATGAGGCGCTTTCTCAATAACATGCAAATGTAAAAAGGA
The DNA here is from genome assembly GCF_017976325.1 of Chelmon rostratus. Taxonomy (NCBI): domain Eukaryota; kingdom Metazoa; phylum Chordata; class Actinopteri; order Chaetodontiformes; family Chaetodontidae; genus Chelmon; species Chelmon rostratus. Next base: position 2,875,681 of record NC_055666.1, read on the forward strand.
GAAGTAAACTCAGATTGTCTAACGTGGAGAAATCTGCTATTACAGAGCTCAGGGTGGAAGATGGCAAAAACAGCTTCACTGTGGCTGTCACTGACTTGCATAAGCATGCAGATGTTCTAATATTTAGCTTTTTTGCTGAAGTGGCACAGCCAACCAGAAGTGTTTCCTGAATAACACACAAACATTTAGTAAGTTGCATTTTATGAGATAGCATAAAGAAACAGCTGACCTGTGTGTACAGCTCCTGACATGCCCCTGAACTGAAGTGCACACTTCCATTCTTCCCTCTGAGGTGAGCTGAGGTGGGACGTGGTCCACTCCTTTCGAAGAGCCCGCCATCATGGCTCGGTACCTGAGGTTTTTCACCGCTGTGGGCGACGAGCAGCCGGTCCAGTTGGAGGAGGAGGAGCTGCACCTGGAGAGCGAGGAGCTGAGTCCAGCCACCGGCCAGTTTCCAACCACGTTCACCTTCAGGGGGTCACTGCAAAGGCTCTATGGCTGCGAGCGCTTCCAGGTATGACTGTCTGGTCTTTTCAGTGCATCTGTTGGTGGAGCATCTTCAACGATACAAAAAATCCCCATCAGTCCAAGGTGACGTCGTCAAATAGCTTGTTTTGTCCAAAACCCAAAGACATTCAATTATTACAATTACAGTGATATAAAAAGCAAAGCAGAACATTGTCACATATGAGATACTGGAACCAGGAAATGTTTGGCACTTTAGCTTGTGTTAGCATTGCAAAAAAAGGATCAGAATGTATGCAGCAGAACCAGAGATGATATCTATTTTATTCTTCCTTGTCAAAATCTGGCACCTATACATTACCCACAATGCAACATGATCGTCTACAGTCTGGTTAGAGATTCAGGTGTGTCATGCTAGTGGCAGCTAATGCAGCCTGTAGCCACCAGCCTCAAGCAGACACGGGAGCGGACTACAGAGGTCACTCCAGTCTAAACTTTTAGTCTACAGACCCAACAGACGCTGACTCAAGTGACGTCACTTGAGGACATTTACCAGACTTCGCACAGCTCCCTGAATCCAGCCAATGCAGAGGCAGGTTTTTGTTTTTTCTAATCTTTTAAAACGAAAAAGAAAAATGTCGGCACAGCGGCTCAGTGCCTCACAGCGCAAGGGTCCTCAGGTTTCCTCCACCGTGTATCTTACATCGCTTCTCCTGTCAACGCTCCTAACCAGGACGCTGGTTTAGAGCTGGAGGTGGTCCTCAGGCACTGCACAGTGGCTGCCCGCTGCTCCTCCTCGATAGGTTCAAATGCAGAGAACAAATTTCAATACATATGATTGTACAGGACAAAAATTGAATCTTCTTCTTAAAGGCAGCTTGTTTCACACATGCAGTAGCACTCCATGGAAATGGACTTTAATGTGTAAGATCAATGCAATTCCTCTTGAAGCTCTTACAGAGTTTTTGAAACAGTTGCTGGAGGCCGTATGAAGACAGCCACCTTCTGATTGTCTTGCTTGCAGGTGTTGGTGGTGGGTTTGGTAATCTTGGATGCTTTCTTTGTTCTGGCGGAGCTGCTTATAGATCTGTCTGTTATCAAGTTGGAACATGGCCACATTGCTCCTGAGGTGAGACACAGATTTGTCCACTGACTCCAAGCAACCTTACAGTTATTATGAAGAGCCTTAAACGATATGCTTCACTGACACAGTGGTTTTTTTGCAGGTGTTTCACTACCTGAGCTTGGCTCTCCTCACGTTCTTCATGTTGGAGCTGGCTGGTAAACTGTACGCTTTCCGCTTGGAGTTCTTTGACCACAAGTTTGAGGTGTTTGATGGTTTGGTGGTGGTAATTTCCTTCGTGCTGGACATTGTCTTCATCTTTCATGAGGACGCCTTTGATGGGTTAGGTCTCCTCATCCTGTTGCGTCTCTGGAGGGTGGCCAGAATCATCAACGGTCAGTAACACTAAAAGCATGTGCCGGGTATCTGCAGCTCGTGGCTGTAGCCCTGCTGTTTGTCACTGTTCACCAGTTATATAATACTAAACATCTCATTACCTGCTGAATATAGCACACTTATAGGGGGCGCATGTTTACCAGATCGTTTTCTCATCACGTTTAATGCTAACTACTGCAGCTTTTTCTTGGCCCGGTTTACAACACATTTCTATTTCTGGCATTTCTCAAAAAAGATAAAATATTCTGACTCATAGTGATATAAAGGACTCCCCTCCTCTCACCCCACCATCTCACACCTTTTTCTGATTATGTACATTGACTTGATGTCATTTCCAAGGCTTTCCTTGAGTTTGCAGTGAAAACATGCATCTCAGAAAGGAAGAGCATGGAGATGACTGTCTGAATGTGTTGCAGGCATCCTGGTGTCAGTGAAGATTCGTGCACAGCAGAAGCTCCACAAGCTGAAGGAGAGCTATGACCACCTGGTTCGAAGAGTCACAGAGCTCCAGGAGCGCACTGATAAACTGGTGATTCCTCACAGCTTCTTCATGCTAAGTGTCATAACAAGACACCGAAGAAAAGAATGCTCATTCTTTGAGGTTTCTAATGCTCCACATAGGCGAGCAGAGATCAATATTATATGAAGGAATTTATCTACATGATGTCTTCAGGGCTATAGCTACAGCCGAGGATATTGAGGTCATTTGCACAGTGGCCCTGAGAGATCAACACACATTTAGAAAACACATCACAAAAACAGAAACCTGCTGTGAAAACAGAAAGCAACCAAATACACAATGCCTGCATAAAGATGATGGAGCAATATTAGAGCAGAAATACTGGCCAAGCATTGGAATGATCATCAGATAACCTCAGCTCGGCTTTTCAAAAAGTTACACATCACACATTGTCACATCTTTTGAGAGGGAATAGTTTTTTTACTTGAATGCTGCCTTAGTTTTGTATTTACTTGTTTCAGAAGACTTCCTTCCTCAAACAATCTCCCCCGGACAGGTTCTGCATAATGACTGTTCTTTGCACCAAACCTTTGGCTATCAGACACAAGTATTCCAATATTGGAAGAACCAGAACTGAGACAGAGATCCATCAGATTTGAGCACAGCTGAACTGACAGTGTGGTATTTAAACTTTGAATGAGGTCCAACAACAGACTGACTCTTCTCTCTGTCTGTGTGTTTTAGGAACAAGAGAACCAGAGACTTCAAGCCCTTCTGAAGAAGCACAGCATAGACTTCTAACTCGTCAAGCTAACTGTTGTGGAACTACTGTTCAGTGTCATTGATATCGTGTACCTTTCTGTACCATTTTTAATGTAATCTCTACATTTCATGGTAAACTTTCATTTTAGACCTGATTTCGGTATTCATATTGCAACCTCAATTCCAAAAACTTTGGGATGCCGTGTAAAACACAAATAAACAGGATGTGATCATTTGCTCACCCTTTTATACATCTACTCAATAGAAAACAAAGTACAAAGCCAATGTAATTCATGTTTCACCTCATCAACCTCATTGATTTGTGTAAATATCTGCTTATTCTGAATTTGATACAGCATCATCGTGATGCTGCTCCATGAAGCTGTCTAAGGCCATGACCTTAAAGGACCAGTGTGTGGAATTCAGTGGCCTCTAGTGCTGAGGTAGCAGATTACAGCCAACTGATTCCCTGCTCACCTCACCCTCCCCATGGTGGCCACTGTAAACATGAAAAACACAGGCCCTCTCTACAGCAGGGTTTGATTTGTCTGCTCTGGGCTGCTGTAGAAACATGGCAGGGTAACATGGCGGACTCCTTGGCTGAGGATCTGCTCCCTCTGTAGATAAGAAAAGCTCATTCTAATGTAACATAAAAACGATTCCTATTTTCAGGTGATTAATGAAAATATACTTATTATTAAAGAAATCATAAAAAAATATTCTATTTCTGCCAAGAGATCCCTGAAATCTTACGCACTGGCCCTTTAATTTGCTTGTAAATATCGAAAATTCCTCAGAGTGATGACTTGTACATAAAAATAAATTTACATCTGCTCAGTAACATTTAAAAGTACTGTATGTTGTGTAAAAAAATCAAGTTTAAACAAATAAAGTGATTTCATTTATTAAAAAAAACATTTGTTAAATAATCTTCTTACAAAAACTCTATATACAGTATTCACATAATATACAGACTGAGACCTGAGACCAGTGGTTTTTATAAATGCCTACACTGGTGAGAGGAACCCATACGGACTGTTCAGATGAAAGGGAAGAAGAAGTCAAAGGGTAGTTTGGTGTTGATGGTGGGCGTGGCTCTGTAACCAGGAAGAGCAGCAGCAGAAACTGGAATGAAGGCCACTGAGCTTGTGACTGGCAGGATGTTGCTGCTTCCAGATAACAGGGCCTGTGGGAGACCAGGACAGTCACAAGATCAGACTAAAACCTGCGTGTATCCAGACAGCAAAAATGAAACTGAAAATGCTTTTCTTACCAAATTGGTGATGTTGGTTTTTATTACTTCTTTGATGCTCACAATCTGAGCTTGGGGGTTAACCAGGGATCCATATTTAGTCCATTCAATTTCTAAATGAAGTGACATCGGGATGCTGCAGCTCTGTGCTTCCTGCAAATCACAAACATACTGCTGGACTGTGGCCTCACAACATAAAACACACTACTGAATGTGTCCTCGATTATGGAGATGTATAATATGGATTAACACTAGTTTAATAGTCTAAATAAGTAGCAGTGTATTTTTTGGCTAAATGGAATTTATCACTCAAGCGACATGTATGATTCCAGTGAATAGTGAGACAGTGAGAAACATGCTGTCTTCACTTAGAGACTGTTTTTCCAGAGGAGTCCAGAGGACTGATGGAGAGCTTCATCACATGAAGCAACAACAATCACCTGAAGCTCAATATCAGCAGAACCAGTGAGCTTCTGCTGGACTACAGTGCTTCAAATATGAATGTTGCTGTAAAGAAGTAAACTGTAAAACTTGGAAGCTTCACACACATCTGCAACCTGACAGCATTGATTATCTAAACCAGGCATGTTTGATTCCATAAAGGACTGTGTGGCTGCAGGTTTTCATTCCAACCAAGGAGGAGCACACCAGGCTGGAATCAAATAAATCAGCACGATGAATGAATGTGGACGCCCAAGATTAGTGTCACCAAAACAGCATCTGACCAAATGTGAAATATGGTCACAATCTGCATTCTGTTCCTGAGTTATGGTGTTGAACAACGACCAGAGAAGTGATAATGCAGAATATTCTGATGTTTTTTTTTTTGTTTATTTGTTTTTATTCACTTTACTGATCCCAAACTGGGAAATTATTCTCTACATTTCACCCATCACTGTAAGCACACACATGCACATGCAGTGAACACACAGGAGCAGTTGGCTGCCGCATCAGGCGCCCGGGAAGCATATGGGGGGGGGTTACGTGCCTTGCTCAAGGGCACATCAGCCGGCTAATGAGGGGGGGAGGGGATACTCCACCACTCCCAAGTTTCTCTGCCAGTCCGGTGGGGGGAATCGAACCGGCGACATAATGCCCCTATGTTACAGTGAAGCTGACCCTTGTTGGATATATACCTGGATAGATAGATACCTGTCGGTTATAAAATGTCATCACTTGATTATTTGATCCTTTGAAATTTTTGTGTGACATTTTGTTAATTAGTGTAATTAGTTTTTGAGTTAAGGCCAAAACTAGCTTTGTGTGGCCACAGTGACCTTTGACCACCACATTCTAATCAGTTCATCCTTGGAAGAAATACTATCAAGGCGTTCCTGAGATATCACGTTCACAAGAATGGGATGGAAAACCCGAAAACATAATGTCAATAAATATATATAGCAGAGCAATACACATAAATAATATATAAAATGTAAAAAGGAAAATGAAATGCATATAATACATAGATTCAATGCTAAAAGAGGAAATACAGAGAAAATTAAATATAAAATGATTTCTAAAAGGAAAACAACGTAGAAGCAAAAACAAATAAAGAAAACACATAAACTTAGCCCTAATGTCTGGACTTCAAATGCTTTTGGACTTCTTGACTTTGTCTCATTAATGCTACTGTCACACATACACCGTCACAAAATAAATGACTGAAATGTGACAGATATTTTATTGTGGACATGGAATACGTATTGGTCTTGCTGGCTCTGACCTGGCACACAGTTTTATTAGATTAAGAGTTTGACTGGAGCCCTTTCAAGACCTGAACTGTTTTCTGTTTTCAAACTGGACTCACCCCGGGATTGAAGTTGCTCTTGATTGGCACCCAGTCCAGTGGATGGTCTAACGGGGAGTTTCCAAAGGAAGCCACATACTGGGGGTAGTTTGGTCCTCTCAGAACATCCAGAAGCACTTGAAAGACCAGAGAGCAGTTGGTAGTGTCCTCCAGTCTGCAGGGAAAAGACAAGTCACATCAGTATTAAGCCATGAGGAAACCTGTACAGAGTAAGAAGATCTGTTGAGTGCAAGGATGTCCTGCCTTAATGTGCAGCCGGACACAGAGTCCAGACCGAACAGGACAGGACAGCGCTGATGTGGTCCCTGCAGACAGTCCTGGTCCTCAGCACTGTGGAGAAGAGACAGGGTGTCTCTGGGGTCGATGCTTCTGGCAATCCCAGTGAAGACAACTGTTAAGGAAAAATCCAGGGGCCTTGTAGATACCTTCTGTTTCTTATCAAACACTCGCAAAGTACCCATAACCCCTTAATACTGCTTTCCAAGGACATATCCATACTATCTATAGATCAGGGTGAGGGGAGGTGAGGGAAGTCCAACTTTAAGGCAAGTAAAAGATATTCTGCTGTTCTTGTTCCAGACACAAGAGGCAGTCCAACCACATAACCTGGATTTCCACTGTAGTGGATGGCCACCTCGTCCCCATCCTCCTGTTTAATACACAAAAGACAAAGCACGTAGAACTCTTTTGTAGATTACACTCCATGATAGATGTAAAATGTCTTGTTGAGACACTACCTGGACAAATGTGATATGAAACTCCTGTTCCAGGGGCAGCGCTGCTTCTCGGGCAAATCCAAGCATCAGAGACACCGTCACATTCACGATCTCACCAGCCGGGTTGTACTTAATCACACTGACAACCTAAGAAGACGAAAATGCTTAACTGGTCCAGCAGACAATGACTTATTTTATTTGCATTTCATTCTCAGTCCATAAGCTCAGCTATGCAGCATTGTTATTGTCATTTTTGTGTACTATGTCTACATTCTGCCTGACAAGAACAGACACTTGGGGGCAAATGGTAAATAATGCTCTATCAGATGAACTGGTTAAATGTACTGGCACCCTTAATCCAAAAATCTAGGTACAGTCATGAGTCGGAGTCTGGTGCACTCACCTTCAGCACCACGTTAGCACAGAGGGTGGGGTTGAGGAGAACGGGGTTGAGGTTTTCTCCACCACTGATCTGTAGCTCAGTCTGAGTCCCATCTATAGACTGCAGGACAACTGAAGCCACCTCCACAGGAAGAACCTCCAACAATGCCAGAAACCCCCCCATTAGTCGACCTCTCTTAACATTTAACCCAAACATTTTTCACACTCATCCTCTGCTTTGCACTTCACAGAGTGACAGTGTGGACATGGCGCGGGATAGCTCGGCCCAACACTTCTTCTCAGTCCAGACTAAAATATCTCTACTACTATTGGATGGATTGCCATAAAATTTCACATTCATGCCCCCCACAGAAAGAATTGTAATAACTTTGGTGAGCGCTTGACTTCATCTGGCACCATCACCTGGTCAAAAATGTAATATGTCCAGTTCTTTGGTTTATGACCAAATACCTGCAAGAAATCTGCCCTAACTGTACTTTGTGGTTAGTGTGTTTTACTTTTTACTTTAATTGCAGATCTCAAAAAAACAGACTTTTTTTATAGGTTAATTAAAGATTAACTTAAAACATTGAATTGTAGCAAAGTTAACTGATTGAAATAAAAGCAGACACATTGTAAAATGAATGGAATGGAAGGTAGGAAAATCACTCTTAACATACTGTCAGCATGATTTCATTTATAGTTTGCAGTAATGTAAAGCAAAAAAGCAGTGTGGTGTAACAGCTGAGCACTTCCTTCTTCTCAGGAACTGGACATACATTTTTGAGGGAAATTTCATTTTCCTGTCTTTGCATTGCAGCATTCAACCTCAACCATCTGTCTGTGCTAACTTATTTTTATTGTAACTATGTGGTAAGTTGAAAGCACGCATGTTTTTGGGGCCTGTGTATTCTTTGCGCAAAATGACCTTGCTAAACTTCCTGGTTAAGTGGGGGCTGTGATGGCATGTGAATGTTTTTGACACAACAACAAAAGGAGGTTTTATGGAGGTGTACCAATAAAGAGGCGGATCAGCGTCAAGTAGTGTATAACTCTACATCATGAGAGACAGTGTGGCTAATACACACATATGAAGCCATTATTTTGCATTACGCGCGTTTTAAGACATTTGTTATGAAGTTGTCCCATTCAACCTCGAATTCTATAAGTCTATCATTATGGCAACCACGCGACCACTTCTGTAAGTACACATAATGCATTGCAACTGTTGTTAAGAGACTAAGCAAAAATCAGCAGGGTGATTATTCTCATTAGTGATTAATCTGATCTGCTGTGTATTTGCAGATTAATTGTTCAAGTGATTTGAAATTTGATGGATGATGAAATTTATTTTTGAAAAGCCCATTACAATCTTTCAGAGCCACGTTGACATATTCAAATAACTGTTTATCCAGTGGTCCAAAATAAAAGATACTCATTTCTCAATCACACTAAACAAAGCAGAGCAAACCCTCACACTGAAGGAGCTGGAACCAGTGAATATTTGTCATCTTGGCTTGAGAAATTACTTGAACAATTAATCGATTACCAAAACCCTTGTCAACTACTTTTCTGTCCATCAACTAATGAACTGACTGATCATTTCAGTATTAAACAAACACAAAAAGCAGGCATACTTACTGCTGCATCTTCATTCTTCCCCTGTAGGATGGAAAAGATTTAGTTTAATTTCTTAACATCAACTCATTCTCTTTTGTAGAGTTTCACTTTGTTTTAAGAATTTCTGATACGGTTGCTCCTCCTGAACGCATGTACAAACATCCATGTTACTTTGTTTTCTTATCAAAAAAATACAAAAATAAATTGTGAAGGACAAGTACAACCAGAGGCACTTCCAGGTATCTGAAATATTAATGGTAAATGTCAACTTTTGGAACAGGTAGAGGAAACTGCCTGAAACAGATTCAGAAAGTAAAGTTGACAAAAGTGAACTCACCAAAAAGTAAATGACAACATATCAGTACTTCAGCTATTAAATACTGCATTTCCATGCAGTAAGGAAACTTGCAAAACCGATATGTACTGTGAATCTGGTGGAGTTCCCCTTTAATCACAGTATATCTCCCAAAGTGCATTAAACATTCCTCCCAAATATCTTGGAGAGTAAGAGTGTTTGAGGGTAGACATTGTGTTAAGGGAGCAGCAGTGCGTGGCACTCACAGCAAAGACCTGGATGTTGGTGTAGGTGTCCATGCTGAGGGCCAGCAGAGTGCTGCAGTCCTGCTCCAGGACCACATGCCGGGAACACCGACTGCTCTGATCCTTTAGGAACGCTGGGGAGACAGACAGGAAAAACTAAAACAACAAGATGCATAAAAAATGGAAAATACTAATGTTTTAAACTCTTTTTAGCATGAAATCAGAAAAAACAATGACATAAAACTTCCCTAAAATGTCTGACTATTCCTTTAACATATAACAAAAAAGCACTCTTAGCCACCTGTCAGAAAGAAATGTTAACTGATGCAGTTTAAAACATAATAGCAGATAATGAAGAACTAAGAGAACCGCACCACTCTCCTGAATGTCTGCTGTATAATCCAGACTTTACAATCAGCCTTCACTCTGTTTCACTGTTATTTGTGTTGCACTTTGAACCATGTCTGTTGGAGGCTGTGTGCATTATGACAGCAGTCATGTCTGAATTGTTGGAGACTGAGAAAAGGGGGTGATTTTGTTTCACTTCATTCATTCAGTCTGACACTCTGTTCAGCTATCAGATTTCTTTTGGGAAGAGGGGTTACTTTGCTTTGTTTTGTCATGACCAATCAGTACTGCAGCTATTGACATGTCAAATTTAAGAACTGTTATCTCTGTATGTTAACTTACAACATACATTTTGGTGGTGATTTTTAATTGATATTTTTCATGGCTGTAGGTAAGATGTTATGTTTTTCAAAAGTACGTAACTTTTGAAAAACATAATGACACATTTTTCCTATGACTGAAATGTTGAATTCATAAGAAATAAAACACAATGATGTGCAGTTAGCTCATTTAGTGGTAGATACCTGCAGGACTCTTGTCCACACAGTCAGCAGTGACACCTGGAGCTGGCAGCCAGAACACCCGTCTTTGTCCAGTCTCTCCTGCTGTCACCATCACATCCCCATACTGAACACATAAACCATCAGCAGAGATGAACATTGTTATTTCCTGATGATTCATCGGTTTGAGACAAACCGAAACAGGCAAACAGTTATAGTTACTCACCTGGTATCCAGACAAGGCCTGGAGCTCTGCAGTGGACACCTGACCACCATTCTCCTCTGAGCCGAAAATAAAGCTGGTAAATTGTTCAAAGAGCGAGTCAAAGTTGTTGTCAGTTGGGAGAGCAGGTGGTGGATGAGATAATCCATCAACACCTAAAACAGAACAAATAGTCAGCGACAGAGACAGACTTGGAGATGGAGAAAGAGGAATCACACAGTACTTTCTGACACGACTACATACTGACTGAGGTCTGTAACAGCCTACGAGGAAGTTCTCATACAATAACGCTCTCTATATTGTGTCAGTTCCTTTACATTCAGCATTAAGATTCATTTAAATCTACTAATTGACCAATTGGTATAGACTGAAGTCTTAACAAATGTTTTTTTCCTGTGGAATTTCTAATCCAAATGAGCACCATTAATGACTTACGATTCTGTGACTGAATGCAGAAAACATCATAATTGGTCTTCTTCTGGACAGATGACTGTAGCTCTGAGTAGCCATCTATTGTACTCCGTAAAGAGTAGGATGCTACATCTCGGTTGCACAGCTGCTTGTTGCCACTGCAAACCAAAAAGAAACAGCAGCCTGTTCATATACTGTATGTAGACAGAGGTTCCTTCAATGTGTAATCCTGTCAAAAAACATTGAATTGAAGAGTCCTGTTCATACTGATTTTAATGGAAACAGGAGGTTATTAAAGAGAAGCGTGGAGTGATTCATTTAATCAAGTTGCATTGTTTGAACTTGAGAGAACATGAAATCAGCTGTTTTCTTCTGTTTCTCTGCTATCTGCTGTTTCCTGCGTGTATACACTTTGTAGCTCTATGAATCATCTGCACTGAAATCTGAAATGTATGACAGACACAGTAGGCTTGGGACCAGATTTTCTAAGCAATTTTATTACTTCTTCAGTACAATTCAACTGTGGCCTACCAATAGCACAAGTGTTTGCTGTGTCTCAACTACTGAACTACAGTCACTGGAACCCGTTCCTGGTACCTTCTTTTGCCCCAGCTGAGAGACTCACCTGACAGTGTCCACTGAGCAGGAAGTGAACAGAGCCACCTCCTCAACACACTCCCTGTCACAGCAGCAGTTCATGTCACACACATCCTTGTGCTGGTCACAGGGACACAAGCTGTCAACTGATGACAGGCAAGCATGCGCGCGCGCACACACACACACGCACGCACACACACACACACACACACACACACAGAGAGAGAGAGAGAGAGAGAGAGAGAGAGAGAGTGAGCAGTGCTCAGGTTAGAGGGATATTCTTATTACAAAGCTCATTTATCGACCTACCTTTAACTTTCTTCATTTTGTTGAGAAAACAGAAATCGGACTTAACAAAGTCACCACACCTTCTTGGCTATCTGATACAGATATACCCTCCGTGTGGTTATATGCTGTATAATAAACGCTATGGCCATTATATATGCATTTAGCTGAGTGTACACAAGTTAGCTAATTGCTGATAAGCTAAGGTTAACTGACCCACTACAGCTGCTAGCCAACTACCACAATAGCTTCATAGAACATAGTGTAGACCTACGCTGGCTAGCTATGTCATAATGTATCAAGAACGGAGAATTTGTTTAACAGTTTAGTGCGACATAACAGCAGATGTTTACCGTTGGTGACAGGAGTGAGCAGGCTGCCGGAGACGGGCAGGGGCTCAGAGGACAGAGTCGGCTGGACGGGCTCCTCTGTGCTGATATAGCTCGGTGTTGGCGTTGTTGAATCAAACTCTGCAGGCTGAGTGTTTGTATAATTGTCCATAATGTTATATGTTGTGTTCTCGTAACCAAACACAGTCGTACTCAAGTTGTAGCTAGTTGTATTTTCTTTGGTAGTAACGGCATGAAACAAGAGAAATAAACTAAATAGGATTGAAGTGTAGCAGAACACAACAGCCGAGGCCGCCATCTTTGTTTAGTCGTTGCTATGGTTCTTCTTCTTCTTTTATCCAATTAACGGGTTACTGCCTTAAATGAAGCATTACTGCCACCTACTGTCCTACTGTCCGTCTTTCCAGGGAAGGACTATTTGTATTATCCTATTTGATGTTACAGAGAAATCACCACCACCATTATTGCCTGACTCACAGTACTTAAGACAAACGTGTTAACTATTGTATCCACGAATACTGCTAAATGTATTACCTGAAGATAACTGGTCACTGAACATGTGTCGTTTCTTGTAAATTCTTTGATTAGCATTAATAATATCACATTCCATGATTGTTAAAGATGGATTCGTTTACTGTTTTCTTAAATTGTGTTTTTCTATGGGAATATAAACTGAAAAGACATTGTCAGAGACTATAATAACCTCATAAAGACGTTATGGCGAACGTGTTAGCAGTTGTCTACACATGCAGACTGCTCTGGCTTTAGCTCAGATAAATGCTCTTTTTCACTCCTTGTTCTGAGTCGCTTTTGCATCTTAAGCTAAGATTGCTAAGGTTAAGAGCTCTCACAATGTTTGCAAACGGAATCAAAGGGTGACATCTTTAGTTAAAATTTCAGGTTGCAGTGTTGTGATTATCCACGAGGTGGCAGCACAGGACAGTGAAACAGAGGAACACTTCAGTGGCTTCCTCCTACTGTCCCTCCATCTACTAATGTACAGAGAGCAGAACAGTGATGTGATTATATCAGTTAACATTTTTACTGTTACTGAATATGCTGTTTTAAACTAATTATCCTATTATTGGTGTGCATGGAGCAAGGTTTGTTTAGGCTGTTTGACCTATGGAAGGAAAGTAGTTTCAACCAAGAGACCAACAAGCAAATGCAGACTAACTCATTATGTAACTGTTAATGTATTCTTTATACAGGATAATGTGGATAAAACATTTTACATTTAATTACTGAGTGATAATGAAAGTGAGCTGATGTAGGTGAATGGAGGAATAGGAGGAGTGTAACACTGAAAGAAATTATAAGTAAGTAAGCGATTAGGGAGTGAGGATAAAGAAGAGAGGATGACGGTAATGGGATCAGATCACTTGAATATAGATGAATTGCTTAGGAACTAACAGGAAGAATGTGAAGTAAAATGAGTGGCTAACAGGCTGCAGACAAATAGTAGATGTGTGCAGAGAGTGCTGAGGTGAGGCTCCAGGGTGAACTTCCACTATAGCTTCATAAGTCACACTGATTGGTGGGCTGATCCCATAAATAAATTGCATTTCATGTGTGCCAACCCTACAAAGACCTTAAGATCTAAACTAATGCATCATATTAAGTGTAGCTCAGCTGGTAAAACACAGGTGTCACGTTCCAAATTGTAATCTATCAATCTATAACGTAAGGAACTAGTGAAAAATTGTGATTCCAATTTCCCTGAGCCCAAGGTTATGTGTTCCAACCAGAATCTAATACCAAGATATTCAGCTCTCAAGCATATGAAACAAACAATATCAGCAAATCCTCACATTTGAGAAGGTGAAGCAACAGAATGACATGCACTTTCATTTGATAAATGGTTTAAATTTAACTGATCAGAAAACTGGCAAATATATTTCTGTAAAGTCAACAATTATCCTACCTGGGATTACTGTTGAGCTCAGTTTTAGACTGTAAATACTCGAGCAAACGTCTTAGCTCAGGTTCTTGGTTAAAGGCAGAATTTTCTATTTGTGGTTTTCAATATATGTAGATGATGTCAAACAGACCATCACAGACACTTTTCATGCAGTTTGTGTTAAAAAGCTGATCAGGACCAGCCACTGTACACCACTGTGAAACTGTGAGCACGCCGGCCGCATGACCAGTGTGAAAATGAAAGCAGCATTAATGCAATTTTTGGGGACATAAGCTGAAAACACAACACTGGCACATTCTCATGTTAGAAAATGTCTCAGACGTGCAAGCAGACAGCCCCATTTAAACATCCAGCAAACACAGCAATGCTGGCATTCACTTGGAGTCGTGGCTCTGCAGCTTGCCAAATGGAAACAGCTGCTAAATGCTCCACTGTGTTGACCAGCTAGTCTCTAACTGTGTCTGTCTGCTGTTTGCTGCTGAGCAGCTAGTGCACAGTGGCTTTGTAGAGCATTTTCACTGAGAATAGCCGCTGCTGGGAGGAGGTTAATGGGAGCCGAGACTACATGAAAACAATAAAACCTGTAAAAGTCTGTAAAGCCAAAACAATGAGCTGAAAGCCATTAAAACGCTCCACAGAGCTGACGGAAGCTGCAGAGCCAGTCATTATTCACTGTGGGTTTGTCACTGACATTGACCCCATTCATGTTACAAATTGTCATTTGATGCATTGTTACCATAAAACTACTGATAAATGCAGCTTTAAAGTCGGCAGAAATCAAAGTGTAGTTAGCCCAGGTTTTTAATGTACACAGCTCACCAAACCTGTACTGTTTTAATTTTTTTGTCCAAACACACACACATACACACACACACACACACACACACACTTAAAGGGCAGATATCATCCTTCAATTAAACAGAGTGACCTCAACAACAGAAGTCAAACGGGGTGCTTCACCTCTCCTCCTGATTCAACTGTGAACCTCTGACCTCTGGCCCCTCTTCTCCTCTCTCGTCATTTCATGGATCCTGGAAAAGTTAAACATGTTTCCTGTTACATTACACTGCTCTCTCTCTCCCTCTCTCTCGCCTCGTTCTCTCTCTCCCTGCTGTGTCTCCCACCCCTCACACTCATTAATTAATTCTCAGTGACCATTAAGGCGGCGTGGGCTGGACCTCTGATGAATATATTCAATCTGAGTCTTTGTGGGTAATAACTGTCAGGGGGAGGCACACCTGCACTATGGATGGTAATGGCCGAGGTGTGTGTGAGAAAGTGTGTTTTTCCTGCACACTGTTTGTGTGTGTGGTGCACGTTTGTGATATGTGAGCGCTGGAGGACGGTCATTGAACGATGAACACAAAGGTTATCACAAGGTCACCACCTCGCCAGCATTGGGTGTGTGTGTGTGTGTGTCTGTCTGTCTGTGAGACTGCGTGTGTGGTATGGTGCCAGTGAGAGGGAGGAAGTCTAATTAGAGCATTAATTAAGAAGCAAACGGTTTATTGAATAAATCCTGTGGTCGTTAAGAGAACACACACCAGCCAACCTCCTCCAGTCTGTGTTTTCTCCCTCTGCTCTGATGTCACTGTGACGCCGTAATAGACCAGTTACTTATTTACAGCTCAGTGTTACTGAAAGACTTCCTGCTCTGCTCCCTGACTTTCAGTTGAACAACCGAAGTCCTGACATCACTTCCTGTCTAGCTGGTAGCTTCTCTGACTTGTTTCTTGGGTTTGCGACCCATATTCTAAGACAACATTCTACAACACTTGCTATCAGAATCTGAACTGTTCAACACTTTACCAAAGAAAAGCTATGGTTTATCACAGGTTTTATTTGTCTCACAACGGTCATCATGTCTATCAGAGATAATGAAATGTACCCTGAGAGTTTACTGCTGAGGTCTGTGGACAGAGACATCGTCACACTGGAGGTCTGACATACAGTCTGAGTGCTCAGACAGTCAGGCAGGTTGTAAACAAACCTCCAAGTGAGTCCAACTTATTTGGGAGTTAAATAAAAAGTCAATTGTTAAATTATTACGCAAACTTTGCATTGTGAACATTCAACATTACCCAGTGGCCACACTCGGTAATGTAGCATCATGTGACATGAATTGACCCAAACTCAATAACTGAAAGGCTGGCTGTAAGCAGTGAATATACCTTTGTGCTACAATCTCCACAAAGTGACAGATTGTCTGATGGTCTGGCTGCTCGTGGTTTTTGCCCTGTTGGACCTATTTTTAGCGATGTTGCTGCCTTCCTACATTTAATCATCCAAGCCCCTTGGATGAGAAGCAAACCTTTTCCAGGTTCCCTTCATTCAGCCCTCCGTGGATAACCATGACCTGGATGACTGAGAATCTTCACAGACTAAATCTCATCACTTTTTCATAGACTACAATGTCGCCATAACTTATACAACCAATAGCACAGCTATGAAAATGAAACTAACTGAAACATCAGCTGACTGACAGTTGGAACACTAAGCCTCTAAGCCTGACCATAACTGCATTGTTATTTGTTATTTAATGACAGTTCAGCCTTATCACACATTCACAAAGACAATTGTCATCAGAAACACAAAATTATTTTGCTGTTGCAATGAGACGTCAACACCATGCACACCAAAATTTAAAACAGATTAGAAATCCCACTGTCTCTGGGCGACCCTTTCATCAAACCAACTGTTGGTGGTTTCACACTTAATTAACCAAAACTGCTGGGTTAGGTTTAGGAAAAGATCATGGGTTAAAATGAGACTGTTACTGTCATGTACATGACGTAACTTACAATGTGTCAACACTGACTTTTGGTTTCAGACGCTATGTGAACAGCAGTCTCCTCTCCCTCCTTCCTTTCCTGTAGCTGTAGTCAACCCCTTGTGTCAAGCATAAACCCAGCTTTGGATGTGCTCCTCTGATGGCCTCCTCTCCACAGCAACGGTGGCATAGGCTTGTGGGTAACATATTACCTAGAAGAATTTGTCATACTAAGCCACATGTAAGTTTAAGTATCCTGGAGACTCTTTCTACGTGAGAAAAACATCCAATAAGAATTTACAGTGTGGCTTCTGCTGTCCGACTGCACGAGCTGAAGTCATAGTGGAGCAGTGGTCAGGCCTGTAGGGCTGGGAAAGGGAAGAGGACTGAGCATACAGGGCTCTCATGTGAGGAGGGGGCCCACAGAGAACGCCTATGTATGGGCTCTAGACTTTTGTGCTGCACCTCTGCCAGTGGCTGTTAGAGAAATTGCAGCTTCCAACCTGGCTTTAACTTTTGCTTTTAGCTGTGGTGACTGTTGCTCGACAGGTGCAGCACTAACCACTGGTCACTGAATGATCAAAGCTGACTCACCCATGCTGTGTGGCCTTCACTGTGCTTCCGGCCATGTACCACTGCTTCACAGGAAACAGTACGTCCTGTGATGTTCTCTCTTTAACTCACCACACAAAGCATGCATGCGTGTTCGTAGTGTATCATGTCCCAGTGCGACAGAGCACCACCTCTGCTCCTCTAATCCTCTCGGCCCATTCCTCTCTCTGTCTCCGTCTCCATCTATCTGTCCACTTATCTGTCCATCTCTCATCAGGTCATCGTCTCTGCTGTTTCTGCCTTCGAACATCATCCCTCCCTCTCTGCTGATACCAGTGTCCTTCACAAGCACACGTGAATGGATCAAACATAGTCTATAAAAACTGTATCTCCAGAATTTAGAAATCACTCTGTGATACGTGCACTGTCTTTCGATTAAAAAAAAAATAATTAAAAAAAGAAGAAATCCTCATCACCTCTTGTGTATCATCCAGACACTCAGAAATCATTTTCAACATAGAGCAGTGAATCAAACGAGGCAAAGAAATGCAGTGATGAAAATATGAATATTATCTGGACATCTTGTCTGAATCTTTCTGTCTCTCTTCATCCCTTTTTCTGTTGTCTTCCTCCGTCTGTCTCTTTCGGTCAGTCTGTCATCTCTCTGTCCTGATAGCATCATGTTATCTACTCTCCAAATTAAAAAAACCTGCCTTATGCCCTTCACTTCACATACCTGCTGTGTGTGTGTGTGTGTGTGTGTGTCTGGTGTGTGTGTGTGTGTGTGTGTGTGTGTGTGTGTGTGTGTGTGTGTGTAGGTCACAGTGTTTTGCCATTGCCTTGTAATAAAGACCAGAGAAAGGGTTGTGAATCAGAGTGAACCCGTCAACGTTCGGTGTATGATAAAACACATTTTTTTTCCCAACAGGATGTATGCAAAAACACTAGACTTTGATAGTTCAGCATCTGAGATTTAGAAAAGTTGTTTTTCCACGAACCTCATAGTCGTTTAGTGCCAAATTCTCTCATCAGGGAATCAACGAGGGAACTTTGTACTAAGAAGGCTCTAGCTTTGGAAAACACCATGTTTTGCGTCTCATGCGCTGCATGGCAGACTTGCTGCAACATAAGGGCCATGTTTGCCATTCTTTAAAAGATGTGGGAACGTTAAACCGACATACACATGCCAGCCGGCAACTCAGTCCTTGAAAGGTTTTTTCCTCAACCCTGTCAACAGAAACAAGAGTTGATATGAGATGATTCTGCAAAACCCTGGATTGCGTTTAATGACAACATTTATTGCATCCAGTTTCTGCCCCTGCAGCCAAGGTTGATTTGAGTTGCAAAAGGTGTTTTTAGCTTTGCGCTAGCAGCAAAGCTCTGTGGATGGTGAGCCAGCCAGTCAGTCCACCTCTTTGGTCTAGACTGAAATATCTCAACCACTATTTTATGGATTGCCATGATATGTCGTCCAGACATTTATGGTCACAAGATTGTGAATCCAAATGAGTCATGAATGTGGTACACACACTGATGGCTCACAGAGGAGGAATTGTTTTAAATTAACAAGCTCTGATTTTAGCACCATCTAGCACCATCAAAATTTTAATTTGTCCAGTACTTTAGTTTATGAACATTTACTTCTAAGCCAATGGCAATCCCACAGTTGTACTTTGTGTGCTAGCACGCTAACCTAAGATGTGAACACAGTTAACAGTATACCTGCCAAACATCTGCATATTGGTGTCACTGCTGACGTTAGCATTTAGCTCAAAGCACCAGCGTGCCAGAGTAAAGCCACACAGAGCCGCTAGGCTATGGCTGCAGACTCTTACAAGAACAAATGAAGCTATTAACAAAGTGAACAAGCTACTCGCTTCACAGTAAACACAGCCTGGCATCACGTCATACTGCACAGATATCTGCCGCACAGTTTCATGATAAAACATTCGGCACACACCAGTGGGATCCGTGCAGACTGCCTGTGCAGAATCAGTTGAAGTTAAGGCTGTCCCATAGGTAGTTTGTGCTGTCTTGATTAGATCAATAAATATATAATCAGTCAATTATATCTCACCAGCCATATAACAGTCAGTCACATCCATCAAATCAGTGGTGGAAAGTACTTACTCTTTCTAATATCTGGACAATATTGGCCCTTTATAGTGCATCACTGGGCTTTATAAACTGTTAATTAAGTGTTTATGTACTGCTTAGAAATACTAAATAGGGGGTAAAATGATACCAGTCTAACTTTAATATAAACACAGTGGATGAACACACATTCGTATCGTATTCACTCTCTCACATGCGAATTATCCATCATAACAAAGACCTTGCCTTTGCCAGATTTCCATCCAGTTATTACTGGTTATTACTGCCAATGAAAATAGAAAAACCCAACCACTGATTTATCCTCAGCAGCTGCGTGTGCAGACCTCAGCTCATTTCAATCACAAATGGCAGCATCTTGATTTACACCAGCCACTGTTTTAATAGAGCTAGCTGCGGCCAAATTTAAACTAGCCCGATTAATCAACTAAACATTCAATATCTCCCATTCAGCAGGCGAGCGGTGAGCACACGCGGCTTCTCAATATGAATTTTCCGGGAGATTTCTCTATTGATCGACAGACAGATGATTTGTGAGATACATTGTGTGGAGATCAATAGGTGGCCAGCGAATAGCTCATAGGGAGAAATGAACTGTGGTGACGTGAAGACCACAAAGTCAACTCTGCATGTAGTCTTGCATAGTACATGGGAAAATGAAGATGTACGCACTGTTTCCAGCCAGGCCAGGGACTTGAACCAGCAACCTTTCAGTTACAGTCCTCTAAAACTGCAGGGCTACGACCATTCAATGAGGTTTAATAAAGTAGAGAGGCCCAGAGGCACGGGAGACAGCAGGGCGGCCAGTGACTTTTATAGCAATCAGACTCATGTTTCTATCTTATACACACACACACACACACACACACAAAGCTTCATACACTGCTATTTTACTGTGAGTTCCACTTTGATACTCTGCTCTGTAGGGCGGACTCTGTCTTTAGGGGGACTGCTATGTGTGTGTATGTACTGTACATGTGTTACTCTTTGCGGGTGTGTGTGCAGCGATTCAACCCACTAGGTTTGGCGTGACTGGTGTATGTGTGTGTGAAAGAACGGTGAGGTTAGAGCAGTGTCAAAGCCAAGCGGATGATGAATGGCATTAGTTTAGTCTGTCATTACAGACTGGTGTTTTATGTAGGGGTCAACTCTAATGGAGGAGAGGAGAGGAGAGGAGAGGAGAGGAGAGGAGAGGAGAGCAGAGGAGAGGAGAGGAGAGGGAGAGGAGAGGAGAGGAGAGGAGAGGAGGAGGAGAGGAGAGGAGAGGAGAGGAGAGGAGAGGAGAGGAGAGGAGAGGAGTGGAGAGGAGAGGAGAGGAGTGGAGAGGAGAGGAAAGGAGAGGAGAGAAGTGGAATGGAGAGGAGAGGAGAGCAGTGGAGAGGAGAGGAGAGGAGAGGAGAGGAGAGGAGAGGAGCATATTTTCTCAACCAACAAAGGACAACACATCCTTCCATTATTCATCCCATTTTAGGAACAACACTGATCTTAAATTTAATCTTGAACTAAAAGTCTTAAACCACTGTGTGTGGCCTCAGCAATATCAGCTCTGGACAGAACATTCAACTAGTTTTAGAGCGTGACCAGCAGTGAGGCTAACAGTGCCATGAGGAAAGCACTACAGAGGAAGACTGGGCTGCACCTTCGTAAAAGTCCTTCACAAGTTCTTAGCGACTATCAGCTAGTTTCAAACTCGTGATTTATTACATTAGGTTTCATCATCACTCATGTCTTAGGTTTTAAAGGCTTCAGTGATGTGTAAATCAGCTGCTTGGAAACATTGAAGCAAACAAGCACCTGTAAACAGGAAGTCACTGTATCAAGTTGTAACATAACTGTAAAAATGATAGATTTAATGAGTTCAGTGATACAAATCTGTATATTAAACTTTACTGCTCATCCTTTGTAAATGTAAGTATTACTTTTGTTTTATTCCATAATCAGCATTGGTGTAGAACTTAACTGGCCTGCACAGTCCTGACCTGAGCCAGGGTCAACATCTGGGCAGCCTAAAACTAGATGAGTAGAGGCTATTGTAGCAGCATATTAATGTCCATGGTTTTGGCATCACAGGTTTAATTATCAGATGTGGCAGTAATCACTGGGTGTTCACATATTTGCCACTGGGCCTCAGGGTTTCAGAAAAAACACATCCTCTTGAGGGCATAACAATGTTACAGTTCAGTAAGGTCTATATTAATCCACTCATTGAAATCTGAGATATATTATGTACAAGTGGAAAATTTGGCATTATGGGACTGAAAAGGAAAAAAGAAAATGCCACAAGTGTTAGGGTTTATCATCATGGATGCATAAATATTCACAGCAAATACTTGGCATTTTGGCCATTAGGTAAAAAGCTGTCATTTTATCCTGATGATAGTGCAAGAGGAAAACATGATTGAGTGTCCAGAATGGACAGAGGTTATCCTCTGGGGAACATGAATGAGCGGCACAACACTGAACTGAACAAATTGGCCATTAGATTGACATTTCCATGGTACAAGGTTAATTGTGGTCATCTGATAGTGGTGCGAAAGGAAAGGTCATGAGGGTCTCCAGAAAGATGAGGATTACTGTGAACGTCCAGCACAGATTTCATTCAGTTTTAGTCAGTAGATGTTAGACACAGGGCCAATGTGTAAGACTGTCCGCTGACTTAGAACCAACATCACAATCTTCAGTGCCAGTTTATTGCTAATTCAAAGCAGCAGTAGGAATGGAAAGGGAGGACGACTAGAATGTCAATAATTAGCTGGGTTTCATCAGTCTATTCTTTTAGATATTATGATGGATCAAGTTAGAACATCTGGTAAAAGAAGCACTTGAAACAATTCATTGTCACACTCTAATAATGCAGACTCCATGTTAATAGTTGCATTGTAGAAACAGTTTGTCGTGATGAGCCATGAGAGAGAGGAGAGGATGAGAAGACAGGAAGTCACAGCGGAGGAGAGAGGGAAGGACGTGGAGGAATGAATGGAGGAGAGAGAGAGAGTGCTTAAAGGACATACTCTCTGTGGTCACTTTGGGTGATGGGGCATGACTGACCCCAGCCACACATGCACGCACACACACACACACACACACACACACACACACTCACACACGCACACACACGTCCTGTCAGAGGGTTGGCAGGGTGCTGCTGAGACAGGCAGGATGTTTTAGTAATCTCCACCAATCAGCTGCCTGCTAGTCTGTGTAAAAGAGAGAGAGAGGGTGACCGAGGGGGGTGGAGGGGATTTGCTCTACTTGTTTTAAATTACAGCCTGCACTCTCTAGGTGAATAACCCCTCGCCTACACCCTTTATTTGCTGTCACACACACACATGCACGCACACACGCAAGCACGCATATAAGCACACACAAACACACAGACCACCATCAGCAATAGCCAATGAATGCTATATTAACCACCTTGAAAAGGGACACACAAGCGACCAGCAGCCCAGCCCAGCCTTGGGCTCTGTGACACAGAAACATGGAGGACAACAGGCTGCTATTGGCTGACCACCCTTGTTATGAAGTCAGGGTGGCCAAACACAACCTAACAGTAACATGAATTAAAGTGGCACCACAGCAGCCGGGCTGGCTGTTTCACTCCAGGCCACACCAGGTGACACCTTGATGTGTTTCAACCCAGACGCAGGTGAACAACAAGTGTTTATTTCCAGCAGCACTCTGGGGATGTAGGGTTGCATACATGTATGAGACCTGGGCCTCCAGCATTCACAGTAGCCTGGTTCTCCTAGTCCTGCTGTCCTGTTACTCATCTCCTGCTCAGACCTGGACTCTGGTCCTGACCTCCATCCTCATCGGCACTCTCCAGAGTGGTTCTGCCTGCGTTGTTGGCTTCCAGAGCAGTTCCACTTTTTCCCCAGGCTACCACCACGACCTCCAGACTGGTTGCCAGCAGCCTTCAGCCTGACCTTGCTAGGGTTTCTGTCTTTGCTGCCGGTCTCCTCAGCTCTGCATCATCAGCATCTAGACCTTCATCCAAAACCGCTCGAATCGGCTCTGCCTCTTTGTAGCCCTCTTAGAACATTTTGTAGGGACATCTGGGAGCCAATCTGATTGTACTCTTGCCTGCTCCCTGCTGGATTTGATTGCTTGTTTGGACTGCCTGCCCTGATTGTGACTCTTGCCTATCTCCCCATCCTGTAAGCCAGGCATGTCAAACCTATTCCATAAAGGGCCGTGTGGCTGCAGGTTTTCATTCCAACCAAGGAAGAGGCACACCAGGACTCGTTTAATCAACTGATCTCAGTCTTGAGCTGATAATTAAGTGAACCCTTGATTGGTTGGAACGAAAACCTGCAGCCAGATGGCCCTTTATGGAATAAGTTTGACATGTCTGCTGTAAGCCTTTTATTTATTGCCTTTTTGTAAGAAATCGTTTGAACTGCGCCAGCTCCGCCTCCGTAGTCTGCATGCGGGTCCTACCTCTTGTTTCCCGGTACCCTGCATGCACTAGTGTGACATGTGCAACAGGAATTTGGGAAGAGTACAAGGTAACGTTGCCATCTACCTCACTGGCTAAACTAGCCTGACTATGTGTTAGTTATTAAACAAAAGCTTTAATAAAATGTATAATTTGTCTGTCTAACTATCTGTCCACTGTCTTAAACCAGAGATAGCTTCACTTGTCAAAATTGTAATGTGTAATGTGAAAGGGGTTGACAGACATGAGAATTATAACTGACTTTGCAATCCAACAGAGCATCAGAGGACATTTGACATCTTACAGCTCATTGTTTTGGTTTTACTTCCCACATCTTTGCTGTTTGGTTCAGTCTCCTTGCTCTCATCAACTTTATTTCCAGCAGCAGCCAGCAGCTGTTTTCAGGGAAAACGCTCTGGTAAATGCACTGTACACCACCTCCCCAACACCAAACAGCAAATAGGCAAAAGTTTAAGACTAGCTGGCGAACATTGTGGAGCATTTAGCAGCTAAAGACACACATATTTTTTCTCAGGAGTTGGTGGAGCAAAACAAAGCTTTTAGGAGACTGATAATAAGACTTACATTCATCAAGGTTATGTACTACAAAGCAACATTGGTGGGTTAGTGAGGCATGTTGAGCCTTTTCAGTGTCATGAAGGTGGCTCTCCTTTAACCTGGCTAGATCGCCATGGTAACTTGTGCTACACACATAACGTGCTTTGAAGGAGGTGATGTTTCAGAGTTTCAGATATGAACCAGCTCTAAAAAGCGGCATCCTTTCACTAATTCTTTTTCCTGATGATACTCTCTATGATCGATATAGATTCTCAGGTGAGAGAATATGTTAAATATGCAAACTTGCTGAGCTGCACATTAGTAATGAAGCCCTGTAGTTACACCACTGCAGACTGTGTGGACTGCCACAGGAACTGACATGTTGGTGATGCAGAAAATAATTTTTTTCTCGATTGCTTCAGGTAATATCAACACTTTAAATTTTACACAGCATCATTCATCCACTAAAAAAGTGATGAAGGCACAGCAAGTGCAGACCACTTTGGATTATGTTTTTATGCTTGGTCCGGATTTGCTGCCAAGTCCATTTTCTACTGCTGGTATTGCAGCTGATTGAACAGAAAAATTAGAAAACTGATCAGCCTATTACAGACATTCAACCAGTAAAATTCATTTCACATTGACGGGGCCAAGAACTAAAGTGATGTAAGTATTCTTCATTATGGGACAGAGGCTTTATCAAGTTTGAAATTTAAGAGCTTGTGCAATTGTCATGTTAGAAATAAACAGGAGGCAAGGCGCTTCTCTTATCTGCAGCAACAGTGTTGCTTTTTGCTGTAGTGTTTATTATCATTATTATCCATCCAGCTGTCTATTATAAGGTCATGCATAGAAAGCCTGGCTACGTGGAACTTGCTTTGCAGTATACCCCCAGTCACCAGACACATAAAGTCAAAAGAATGTTCATTTGCTAACACAATACCTATAGCAGCATTGTGTTGTCATTGTTGTAATGTTCTGCTTAAAAATCAATAAATACTGCTTTAACCACGTCTGTTCACTTTTTCTGACACAAGTTTAAATAACACTCACCAAATGCAATGCATTGCCACCTGACCTAAAATGTAGACCTGAAGTATGGCTGCCACAGGGTGTGTCACCTGAAAGTCTTCTGTGGGTCCTATATATTAACTAGCCCTGGTGGGTGTGGGGTTTGGGATGGGAGGTGTGTGTCGGTGTGTGTTCATGGTGCTCCGTGGGTCAGTGTAATGCCGTGGGTTCAAGCACAGCCCTCAGCCCTCAGCTGGATGTCATTCCCACTCTGCCTGCTGGGCTTCAGCACAGCTAACCTCTGCCTGCGGTGGGGCTACAGGGTCAATATGGTGTTTTACCAACAGGAAAGTGATTCTCCGCAGCTGTCAACATCTATCAACCTCAATCACACGCGCGCACACAAACACACACAGGTCAGCCACTCAGCCATACACCCACACCCACGAAAACACAGACACACTGGGGTCAGCCACTCATAAAGCCGTAAACAACAGAAAATGGTATGTGGCTGAAAAAGTGTCAGCTCAATTGGATTCTGCAAACACTGCTCTGTTTTTCCATAGCTCCTTTATTTTCTCTGTCCATGTTGATATGTCTTCTATCTTCTCGGCTTGCCTGGAGGTTTTTATTCCATCTAAAGGCTATCTGAGTGGCTGATGCTTAAGGCTCTGTGTTTTTCCCCTTTTACTCACCAGTTGGCTACCTCAAACTAGCACCATTTTCTGTCTTATCTGTGCTGAGAATGTGAATGCCTGGGTCAAAGCAAAATTGCCCAAGCATTCTCAATTATTTCTTTATGGGCTCACCACAGATTTCAGATGTGTCCCTGTAAATAAAACAATGAGGAATACACATGCATAGAAATACTGTTATTAATAGTTAATCACTCGTCTTTTTTTACCATTCATTCTTTGAATTCACACACCTTGTTAGAGGCCCCTCGAGGCTGCTGTGTTCCCTGCTAAAGGTGATGAGCAAATCAAACAACATTTTGACAGTCATATCATGACGAGATGAGATCACATAGGTTACACAGAAGAAGCAGTCCCTGTGTTTACCCCGGGTTCAAAAGCAGATGATTCAGTAACAATCGACTTTAATATTTACACCATGAGTTACCAGCGTTACACTAGATAGATAGATAGGTACCTTATTCATCCCCGAGCAGACATTAGCAAAAAAACTATTCCTCCGTAAACACGATGGAAGCAAACGTCACTCTGCAGTCAGTGCAAAATTTCTATTTAAAACGTGCCTGTGTGAACTGTTGATAGGAGCACTGTGCAAGATAACAGTCAGGAATTGTTGTACCATCAGACTTACTTCAAGCCTGAAACATCACCTTAACACTAAGCACTTAGCAGCAAGCTCAGAGGTCAGATGTGGCAGCCCCTGATGCTACAGTGGGCAACGAGTCTTGTCACAGGTAGAGTAAGTCTAGCTGTAACAGATTATATATACGTTTCATTTAGATTAATTAATCACAAAGAATGTCATTAATGAGATACATTTTTTTAATCACTTGACCACCCATCATGGCCTCGGTCATGCAACTGTTTGTGACAATGCTGAAAATGAAACTTTTCATTACCACTGTCTTTTAACTGATTTAAATGTGGAAACTGGGGGAGATCATCAGAATTTTGTATACCTTGACTTGGGACTTGCTTGCTTCTCACCGCAGTAACTTGGGACTTGCTTCTTACTTGCACTCGTGTGACTTGTGCAACGTGTGACCCTCCTCTGCACTGTGGCACAGAGGAATAAAATACATGGCTTTGGATGAAGTCATCGTTGGTTTTGGTTCATGGGATCTGTTGACAATAAGGAAAATAAAAAAACATCACCATTCCCACCATTTAAATAACAGCCATGTCATCTGTCAACACTCTTGACAACGCGAGAGTTGTCAAGAGTGTTGCATTGCATTGCAATTATGAATGAAGATGGGTATGTTTCTTTATGCTGCGTGTGTGATTGAGTATTAGTCACATGTCTCATGCTGAAAGTTTTTCAGTACGTTTGAATTTTGAGTGTGTTCCAACTCTAATATTATTATTATGAGATATGTATTGCAGGTCTCTCACTGCTCACTATATTCTCTCTTATCAGGAGTGTTTGTGTGACATATGGCTCTTATTGGCACTGTATAAACTGTATTCACAGGATTGGTTTGAGGGTTAGATCTGTGTTGTCTAATGGGATAAATTGTACTCTGAGCGTGTGTGTGTGTGTGTCTGTGCGTACTGTGATTTAGATGTGCAGCCCTATATTCTCTCTGCCATCTTCATTTTTTTATCTCCCACACACACATACACACACCTGACAGGCCTATCCAGGCTAATAGATAGTATTTTAAATCATATTACCTCTATTACAAACTGTTTTATTGTCCTACCACATCTGTCAGCCCACTGAGTGGCTATGATGTGTGTGTGTGTGTGTGTGTGTGAGAGAGAGAGAGAGAGAGAGAGAGAGAGAGAGACACCAGGAAGCCAAGCTTTCTCCTCTCCTCTCCTCTGATGGTATCTGTTTAGCTGGAATTGAAGCCAGGCCTGAGGAGGATGTTGGTGTTGGAGCTAAAAGATTGAGCTGTGGGACATAGATCAGAGGGAGGAAATAAAGGGACAAAGACAGACGGACATAGAGAGAAAGATGTAAGGAAGAGAGGGAACAAGGGACATCGGGACAAAGAATAACATAAACTGGTGTCAGTAGTCCTGACCCCACTTTGTCAGCATTGTGTGTGTGAGACAGAGATAATGAGAGAGAATGATAGCATGCTGGGCACATCTGATTCCCACATCTCGTAAGGGTTAGAGGTGGATATGTGTGGATGAGCAGATATCTATTAGGTTATAAAAATTGTCATCTAACTTAACTGGTCAGTTGAACCAAACAACAGTAAAAATATTTGTTGTTAGCAGTATGTGGAGAAGATGTTAGAGACAGATATATCAAACCCCGGGTAAAGAAAGCTAAAACTAGCCTGCGCTGAAACCACTGCGGGTAAATGAAACAATATGTTCTTTCATAATTTGGGTAAAAAGGCAAACTTCAAAGGCAGACATCACTTCATCTGATCAAATTTACAGTTACCCAGTCACACACATTTCACCACCAATCCAATATAAACTCAAATAATAACATCTAAATCCAAACTCAGGGCCCCACAAGCTGGGGCCTCAGCTGTTACTATCATTTTAGTTTCAGTTTAACTTAATCTGAGGAGCCTTTGGAGCTTCCAAGATTCGAGGGTCCTGTGTAGGAATGTGTGTGTCATGGTGAGGAAGGACCCCTGTGTGTGCTCTACAGAGTGTACCTCCTGCACAGTGTGTATGTGCTAATCATCCTGTAGCAGGTTCCATCTGTGTCTGTCTCTGTTTACCACCATGTACAGTAGAAGGGTTTTTCACACAACTCCACTGGTTTTCCCATTACAGTGTTGTGGCATGTTAAAGGCGTTGCCTACCTTGCTCACCTTGATCACGTGTGGAAGGTTTCTAGCCACTGATGGAATCAGATTGATGCATTTTTCTTTGGTGAATGCAGCCGGGCCACAGCTGACCGGGCTGCATTCCTTTTTTTAGCCACGTGAGAACAGTTTGTTAAACGTTTCAATCTTACAACAAAAAAAAAAACAGTTTCTGACTCACTGACGATGTATGATGGCTGATTCTATCACGTTGCTGCCATAATTTGTTGCCGGTCACAATCTCAGAACTGTGTCCATGGCAGCGCACCACTGCTGTGTTTTTGATCTGCCCCACTTCTGTTGCTGTGGTCCTTGTGTTTTTTGTACCCCTGCTTTAATCTTACTCTCTTCTCTACACGGTCAGGCTGTGCAGTTCCTATGGCAGACAATCTGTACACCATCTCTGTGTAAACCCTTTCATTCCTGACAGAGTCTTCCAGGTGGTGCTGGGTTTTCTCCTTCGACCACACAGCAATGAGTGCCTGCAACCCGGACGAGCTGATCCCCTCTCATTTTTATTTTTCAGCTTCCAAACAACAAAGAAAGACAAAACCAGACCTGCGGCGGCTGATATTGTGACTCTTTAAACGCCCCTCTCTCTCAGCGCTTGGATATGATAACCCAGTGGAAACACGTCATCGCTGTGTGGCTTAGCACAGTGCAGCTAAACTGGACTGTCCAGGGCCCATGGAAAAAACCTGTAACGGAACTCTGGAGTTAGTCCGTGCACCTATAGGCTCATAGTGGCTCAGCTGCACTGAAGGCTGACACCTTTCATCACAGAACCACAGTTACGATGAGCAACATCTGTTTTATCACACCAGAGGACGGACCTCTTTTAACAGATAGTGTAGGTGTCACCAAAAGCAGATACTGAAAGCAATACTTTTAGTTGGACTTCAAACATTAATCATACTAACATCTGAGTCTGTCTGACTGGTGCTTGTCCTCCTCCAGCGTGACACCAACTCTGTCTGGTTATCTCGCTCTCCACTGGACTGTTTCAACACTTATATTCTGGGCATCTATTTGTTAACAACTTATTAGCATTTGCTGGCTAACTAGCTTATTGGAAAGTGTTAATAGTGAGCATCAAAGAGGAATTACACCAAGTGAACTTTAAATGATTACTGATCTACAAAGCATTAGTGAATTATGTTGAGTTAAATACTTACCACTGATAAAGCTATATGTCACAATTTTATAATTGTTTTATGAAGACTGACTCATTAGAATGTGCCCTTTAGGATTCCCTTGCTATTAAGTCCAATTAACAAGAATGTTTTCTGCAAATTGGTGGCCTCTTTGGCTTCCACAGTGTCATTAACAGCTTACATGATTAAGAGAATGATGTTGAAGCCAGATGGATAAGCTGTTGACGATGTTTGTCAGTCAAACTCACATCATTCCTTAACATTATGAAGAGACTCTTCTGTGTCTGTGCATGTGTTGTTCTGCTAACGGGCAGCAAGGTCACAACAGATGACAGGAGTGTTTGTGTGTGAGTGTGTGTGTGTGAGTGTGTGTGTGTGAGTGTGTGTGTGTGCGTGTGTGTGTGTGTGTGTGTGTGTGCGTGCGTGTGTTTCAGTGTTAGAGGTTGCTGGGTAGAGCATTGATTTAACCAGTGCATCCAGCAGCACTGGGAACGGCCCCTCAACATGGAAATGGAGAATGCATCAGTGTGTTGATGCATAAAGCTACCATGCAGAACACACTCTGATGGGACACACACTCACACACACACACACACACACACTCACATGCTCTGTTACACACGTTCACGTTTGACTCACTTCATCCAGAACGTTCTCTGATGGCTTTATCATTCTCCCTGCTCCCATACACCCTGCTGATCGCTGTGTGTGTGTGAGTGTGTGTGAGTAATATAGAATAATATTCATAGGGAATATTCAGATTTATAGTTGGGTTATTAATTGCGGCGGCACTTTAAGTTATTCCTATTTTATGGGGCGGAAAGATAATAACCTAATAAGTTTCCCCTTGTGTGTGTGTGTGTGTTGTGTGTGTGTGTGTGTGTGTGTGTGTGTGTGCGTGCGTGTGCATGCCGGGCTTGCTTGTGAGGTCAGTGAGGTCAGTGTGTATTTGTATTGTTTCCAGTCTGAATATTCAGTATGAGGTCCAGGGAGGCTGAACATATAGCTCATCATTACCAGCAGCATTTGTTTGACTTATTCTGTCACTGATAGCAACTATTAGCTCAGTCTGGAGAGCTCTAAAGGGACAAACCACTCATTTTAAGAATGAGTAATCGTCACTCTGATAGTGCAGAGCGGTCCTATCAGTAACTGTGAATGTGAACAACTCTCCTCTACGGGATGTCACCCACAGAGAAGGAATAAGGAAGCATTTCAAGAGTGATGCGTGTTAAAAAGCTCTTTATGAATCCACAAAACAAAAGACCATAACTGCAAATACAAAAGAGAATAAGGACAAAACATGTTTTTGGAATTGACCCAGTCTAGCTTTCTTCAGTAAAAATTTTGAAAAATATTTATTTACAACTTTTTATCCATGAAACAAAGAAACCCAATGAAAACAATATAAAACTGTGACTTTTGTAAAGAAAAACAAAAGATGGATGAAGGACAAATGAACTGAATGCTAATTTAATTCAGTCCCATTCAATGCCCTGCATGCATGCATGGAATTACACATTGTACCTTCCTAACTGGTAAAGCAGTTTCCACCAATGGAAATGTCTCTTCATCAGAGACAAATTTAACTGCTTTAAATATTTGAGCTATAGAGCATTTCAGTATTGTTAATGTGAGCTTTACTGGTTTTTGAAAGGAAAGAAGAAACAGACTAAATGGAATAATTCCATCTACAAAGCCACTGAAAATGAGACAAGAAGCAGCTGGCACCAACCACAAAAACACACCATGGCGGTAATTATAAAGGTAGGCTAACTTCAATGTAACACTGCCAGGGCTGTGAGTGTAACAGAATGTTACTTTCAGTTCACTTTCTGTTGCGTTTAATGGCTCAGTCAGTAGGAACGACTACACAGTGAACAGCACAGTGTCACCGGGAATGATCGTCATATTGGACAATCGGGAATCCCCAGTGTTCAGTACCAGTTCAAGAAGTACTGTTCTCTTTATGTTCTCTGGGGTGATGGTTGACATGCACAATACATTTCAGACTAAACTTTCACTGTTTATTGTATCTTTGGACTTTGGACAGAGCTAGGCTCTGTGCTAAGCTAGGCTAGCTACGTCCTGACTTAATGTCTGTGCTTACAGACACAGGGGTGGCGTCAATCTGAACACTCTCTGAAAGAAAGTGAGAAAATGTTGAACTATTCTACTAGCTATCAAGTGTTTCCAGTGTACTATTGATCAGCTCTCCGCTGTGTTTGACAGCCTCTAGCAGTCAGTGTTCTTGTGCAGTTCTCATGCAGACAGGGCCAATTAGCAGTAAAATGAAGACTTATTGACCCAACACCATCAATTCACACAGCCAGCACGGCCGGGAAGACCTCAAACTCTACTGTTAGCTCTGCTTTTATAACTACTTGTGCTGCAAAAGAGCTCTCTGCTCTGCACCCGAACACATCACTGACTCCCCAGTGTGTGTGCTGCTGGTGCCTGTATCACTACACACTCAAAGGGTGTTTGTGGGATATTAAAGGAGCACTGACGCACCGTTGTCACCTGGTGTGTATCTTCTTTTTCATCTTATTGGATATGTAAATGTATCTCTGTGTGTGTGTGTGTCTGTGAGTGTGTGTGTGTGTGTCTGTGTGAGTGTGTTGCAGGTCAAGCATCCTTCTGGCCTTTCCATTTTGTTTGCCATGTGATGGGTTCATTAAATCCCTCCAACTGTCCCCACCCCACCACCTACACACTCACTCTCTCTCTCTCACACACACACACACACACAGAGAGAGAGAGAGAGAGAGAGAGAGAGAGAGAGACATCCATGAGGGATGCTTTAAAAACTGCTAATTTGATCAATACTTAATTTTTCCTCCTCGATGCTTTTTTCTCTGTTAAGCTGTGATAAGACGAGGGAGGGGGTGGGGCTGTGTGCTTTAGTGTGTGTGTGTGTGTTTGTAAGACATCTGCTACTGAGTGTATATTATCAGAGTGTGTGTGTGTGTGTGTGTTTCCCTATCACAGCAGTGTGTGTATCAGTGCTAGGAGCTGCCACAGACTCTAGCTGTAATTTCCACATGGCCTCCTATTACCTGTGTGTGTGTGTGTGCGTGTGTGTAGGTGTGTGTGTACGTGTGCAGACACTATCAGGCCATCTGGTAAATGGATAGGTTGGTGAGGTGTCGTCATGGCAGCCAGTTAGCCGGGGGATCCAAATGATGTCATCCCTCACCGCAGCAACACTTAAAGAGATAAGTTCCCTAAAGAGGCAGCCATTTATCAGCAGCCAATACACTGATACACACCACAACACACACACACACACACACACACACACACACACACACACACACACACACTGGATGAAACACACACACACATGTATTGAAACATAACAACACAAACACACACACTCTATTGTTGAACCATTTGACCGCTCTAGCCCCCGTTCTCCATTTATAATCACCCTGTCATGGCAGACACTGAAGGAGGGGGTACTGGTCACATCAGTGTGTGTCTGTTTGTGCCTGCGTGTGTGTGTGTGTGTGTGTGTGTGTGTGTGTGTGTGTGTGTGTGTCTTTATGTCTTGAAAGAATTCAGCTAGCGATGTAAGGTGTTCTCTCAGTAGCCATGTTTCCTCCAGTCAGTGTGGCTTTCTAAGGACTGAACCTTTGTATTAATTAGTCAAAATGTTCACTTCTATTTTCACGTGTGAGTATTTACAGAAGTGTTCTTTGAGAGCTGTATTCCTGTCAGGGTGAAAAAACATCTGAAGGTGCATTCACATTAAATGAAAACACACTACTTGAATTGTGATGATCATATGGCTGCATCTGTAATTCCCAGGACAGGACATCCCATATCCTTTCACCACTAAGAGGCAGACATGAGCTGGATAGCATCTTGCTCATATTTGGGGTAAATTGGGAGAGGGGCCCTGGAACATGGCAGGTACGCAGGTAGACATGGATGTGTGTCAGAGTAGTTCTAGGGCTTTTATCAGGGAGCGCACAATGTGTAGTGGCATCCCTCATGGTATGATACCAAAGGACAGGTTTGAAACTGTACGGCTGTTTGAGGAAAGGGTTAAATTACAGAGAATAATAAAAACTTTCCCATCATTCATGTAAACATTTTCTAGGAATTAAAAATAATATTTAATAATAATCCATTCATTCATCCATTCAGGCTTTGTTTCCAGCCACAGCAGGCAGCTGTTTTCTGTGAAAAAGCTCCACAAACCCACTGTCCACTACCTGCTCAGCACCAAACAGCAGACCGACAAGCTTAGCAGCTAGCTGGTGAACAAAGTGGAGCACGGCTCTGTGTCTCAACTGTTGAACAAATTTTAACCCTGAATGCAGATTTAAAACAACCTTTTTACATCCATTGTTATGCACAGACGTTCCCGGAGATTTGAACACCACATGGTCTATCTTTGACAGGTGTAGTTATGTTTGTAAAGATCTAATAGCAACAAAAGATGTTAGTTGGCTCATCATAAACACATACAGGACTAGATCAGATTAAAGCAGATGAGAGGAGGGGCTGAAAGTCCAAGTAGTCCAATTATTTATGTGTCAGAGATCAGCTGAGGCCAAATACACACAATGTTTGATTTTCCCAGCATCCACTGGGGTCCCCTGACACCCCTACTGTATGTGCATGAGTGTCTGTGGGTGTGTGTGTGTGTGTGTGTGTGTGGCAAGATGGCCTCTCTCTATTAGCTGTAATGGAGTCAGACTGAGATGTCATAGAGAACAGGCTCTTATCAGAAAGAGTGAAAGAGAGAGAGGGAGAGAGAGATATGGGGAAATGTGGGAGAGAGAGATGAGGAGAATTAGAAGTAAGGGGGAGAGAGGAAGAGGAGTAGGAAAGACATGGTGGAGGAGAAAAATATGTTTGGATGGAAAAAATGGGGGAGAGAAAGGGATGAGAGGGAGAAGATGGGGAAAAGAGGCCATTCACTGTGGAGCATGTTCATCTTGTGTCACACTGACACCAGCAGCCCTTCCCCCTGCTCTACCTCCACCCCCCCATTTCTCTGTGCGTCTCCTGTAAACGGCCGGCTGAAGTCAGCGGCAACTCTTAACCCAGGCGCCATTCAGTTGTTCTTCAACAGCTCCGTGGAAACAAAAACGCCCACAGCTTGGTCTGGAATAGGTCTTTGGAAACAGTTCGAGACAATGCAGGATGGAGGAGAGGCACCGCTGTAATTACAGCCAGCAGAGGGCGCTGGAAGTGCAGCGAGTGCAAAATGAATTATGGTTAATGACAGATGAACTGTGTTTACTATGAGTAACACAAGTCATTCTTATTTTACCCTTCTGTAAAGAGTGTTATATAAATGGCCAACCATATTTAAATTTGTGTGTTGATTCAACTCAATTACCGCAGAAGAATTGAATTGAATTAATATAGCATAATTAATTAAATGTACATGTTAATTAGATGCAGCCTAATTAATGTAGTGTAACCTTTTTAATATTGCAGGGGGTCCCACAAGCAGCAGTTACAGAGTAAACAGCTACCAATGTGCATCTGTCCTATCGCTACAACTGAACACCTTTAAAGCCTTCTTCTAATCCACTTGGGGGCGCTGCAACAAGCTGTAAACACAACATGCACATATTATCACCTGTAAAGTTGTTAGAGAAGGTGTTTGCTAACAGATACCTATTTCCACATCCAGCAGACACTGAGCAGGCATGTTCGTGTCACAAGTTTACATTCACTCTTCTTTCGGCTCTGTTTTGGTCACCACCAGTTCGTGATTGAAATATCCGATGCTTTAGTTGCTAAATGCTCCACTGTTAGTCGCTAACTTTGTCTGCCAGCTGTTTGGTAGTTGGCAGCTGTGTCCTTACCTTTGTACTCAAACTGGTCATCAGATGCAATTATTTACATAATAATGATACATACAATTACATGATTACATTTTATACCTTTCTACATCACTCCCTGCAACACAAGAAAGTTTAAGTCATACGCAGTGTTGTAACATGAATTCAATCATCATGCTTACATTTGAATAACTAATGAAATAAACTATGTCCATGATTAATCACCACTAGAGGTAAGTAAGAAAAAATATATATTGAGCTATGGTGGTTACACTGCATTAAATATCCAAAACCCACACTGTTTTTGGCTGCATTCTATCTAAAAGAAGCATTATTGGTGCCTTACAAATCATTATCATTTTCCCAAAATTCAGAGACATTTATTTGTGGAAAGTTTGGCATCTCTGCTAGACCAACAGTGTTGAGGAGGTTAAATGCTACTGACAAGACATTGTTCAAATGAGCCTCCAGGTGTTAAACATTTCAGATCACATAAAATCACTAAGCACTTCAGGTCTTAACCAACACAGAGCAGTGATGTTTGCACTCCGACCAAACGCTGGCAGCCGCCGCAGCTCCTGCTGCTTGCGTCGCCGTTCCTCCCGGCCGTGTCGCGTCATAACTCCTGGTAATCTCTTGAATGTCAAAGCAATTCCCATTTAAAGTTAATCAGTCTGGTGTGTTATGCACCACAGGAGGCTCAGCGTTCCTTTCATGTGTTTCAACTAAATGGGTGAGTGAGCGTTGAAGACATAAAAAAAAAGATAGAAGAGTAAATGATGCGTCTCCGTTATAATTTAGTCCGGAGAAAAGATTCAGAAAGCAGAAAACCCTCGAAGACAAAGTTCAGCAGTTACTGAGCCACCAAACTGAAGAACTGATCATTTCATTCACTGTATCAATGTTGTCCATTCTTCTTCCTCCAAACCTATTCTGTTGGCTATGGAGTCAAAGATGCAGATGGTACCCCTCAGTGTGTGTGTGTGTGTGTGTGTGTGTGTGAGTGTGTTATCTCAGTTTGATGTTGAGAGCAGATGGACTGTTTGACTTGCAGGGTTGTTTGTCATCTGTTATTTATCTTTTTTTTTTTCCTCTGTATTTATATTGTCGCATTACTTGAAGTTTGGATGCAGAAGTGGGTGAGGTGGGCAGAGAAGTCAGGTTCTCCCACAAAAATAAAAATATAAAAAACAAAAACAAAAAATGAGTAGAAAAAACAAGTCATAAAAATGTCATTTTCTTCATGCATATCATCTAACATTTAGCCATGATAATGTTAGTATACGAAGAAAACACACACATATAAAGCTCCAAACCAATAATTCCCTTTCATTTCACTTCATGTAGTCTGATACTTTTGATTAATATTGCTATGATGTGATTACACTCTAATTGACGATCAGTTAGTGTCTTACAGGAGAATTATCTGAACTTGTTTCAGCCCTGAGTTGTCTCTGCAGTCTTCCTCACTAGCTGCTGCTCTATGCAGCAACTTGATTATATTTAACTACAACACTGCCTCTTCATTTCAGTCTTTGAGAGGCCTTTGGATTTCTCATTTTACTGCTATGTCCCCCTCTTCAGATACATTTTATTGAACTGAAGGATGTAAGTGTTTTACAATCTAACATAACACATTCATTTACTGGTGCTAAATTGCTCCCTGCCTGTTTCCTAAATTTCAGTTGCTTATTCGTCATTAATCAGGTTCACTTAAAGCTTCAAAAGTCTTCACCTTCAAGGCATCAGTTGCCCACAAGACAAACCTTGTAAACTGTAGCAGTTCTAAAGGGGCATTCCACCAATTTTACACATGAAGTTCAGTTTGCTTGATGATGATGATGATGATGATGATGATGATGATGAAACTTTGTTGTTAGACTGAGTGTAGTGAAAGAACACATGATGCTCATGCGTTGTAATGTGTTGAGTCATTGTCTGTGTGCGAGACAAGTCAGTGCCATTAAATATCTTATGTGTGTTGTTGCAGCACAGTGGGAGTGTGTTAAGCTGCCACACCACCTGGAGCTCACCTCACACACACACACACACACACACACACACACACACACACAAACACTCGCTCCATATATCGTTCCCTGGGCTCAGTGCCATGCTCCTCATCATGTTTGTCTAGGCTAATCGCCCAGTCGCCGCCTCCTCCCTGCATTAACTTTGTTAGAACAGAGACACCTCGTTAATGACGGTGCTAATTGAATGAAATGGCCATACTAACGAGCATAAAACCTCCCACTCACATTTTGCTAATTAACAACACACTGGCTTAATTACAACAGTAGAAACACATGCAGCGCTGCCTCGTTACTGTTAATTGCTGCGGCTAACAGGGATTTATGGTAATTGGCTGTATAAGCGTTGTTAACGAGAGGCTGAATTAGCTAGACACACAGAGACAAGAGGAGAGCAGAGATGTGCCAGTGCTAATTAACACTGGGGAGACGCTTCTGCTATTGGTTGGAGTTAGGGGGTCTAGGCTGTATTGATCATCTGATTGGCTAGTTTAATATTATAGCCTCCTTTTCTGGGAGCCAGTGTACAGTGTAACAACCTGAGTTCCCAAGAAATACGGAGCAACCAGAGGAGTGCATACAAACAGTCATTTGAATGGATGAACCTAGTTCAGTGTCCCCAACAGTAATGTAATCACTACTGTTATTGTTGTTACTACAATCCTGATCCCCAACAAGTTGCAAGGCAGTTTAAGATATAAATAAAACTAGAGAATGAATGAGTGAATGAGTACACATGAATACTAACCTCACAGTTGCAACCAGATTGTCACCAATTAATCTGAGGCTATCTGACGGCTAGCTGGGGCTTCATCTGATTGGTCAAACAGTGTGAATGCATGGTGCATGTAGCAGGGGCTTCATCTGCACTACATGTTTTATCTCATTCAGTTAACTGACAGTCTATCCTGTTAATCAACAGCAACGACTACTACTGCTACTATTACAACTTGTATTGTAAAGTGTGGTGAATAAAATCTTCCCAGATGCTACTTTGATGTTGCTGTTGACAGTAGTGTCACTCTGTCTGCTGTAGAAGCTGCTGTTATGTCCTGCTGTATTGCTCTCATCCTCTTTCTACTCATGCTACTGTTAGGATGGAGGCTATGAACTCGTCTATCTACAACTAGATGATACGGCTGCTTCACTGAATGTACTTGTGGTAAGACGTATGTCACTGCAGCTACGTATCACAATAACTATCACAACAAATATGTGCAATTACTGCCACTGCTGTTGTTACTGTTGTTGCTGCTGCCACTACAACCACACATACAGTTTTTAAAGATAATACTGGTGCTATTTTATATATTTTAAAGACTGAAACCAGCAGTGAGTTTATCCTCATTTGTGGTGTAAAATTTGTATTAATCCACCATTGAAAATAGTCCCTACCAAATGTACGATTTCCTCCTGTTAGAGTAATGTTTGATAAAATCTACAGTGCCCAGGTGTTTTAGAAAATGACTCAGCGTTTCTAGAAATGAATATATAATATATATTGTTTATTCAGTATTTATTATATTTACATGTTCAGTAGGAACCAATGAGCTTGTTACTTCTCTACCACAGACAGGGTAGAGAAGTAACAAAGCATTGAGGGACAGACTAGCACATGGTAGGTTTATGTCTTCTGGGTCTAATACTACTGCTAGTGGTAATTCTATACTCTGTCTAACTGCACTGGAAATACTCCATCCTTTAACGGACTGTGATGGTGAGTTTTCATCAACCAGTACAGGCCTGTTCTCAGCAGCTCTCTGCCTTTTATCTCTCTGTTTTCCTGCCTTACTCCCGCTCTCATTCCTCCCTTCCTTACTTCTTAATTTGCTCCTTCTTCCTCCCTCGCGCTCTCACCCTCCCTCCTCCGCCTCCTCTTCTTCGTATTCACTGGCTTTTATTCTCCTCCCTCTGATAAAGTGATTATGGTTATGTGTTCAGTTGAGGCGCATTCAGGCAGACACAGTCTAGATTGGTATGCATGTATTATTACACCGTGTCACTTTGTGTGTGTGTGTGTGTGTGTGTGTGTGTGTGTTCCTTCAGGCCCTGCCAGATCTCTCACAGCTCATTGGTTGTATATGAGGGAATGTCAGTCAGTCATTGGTTAAAAGATCTGGTTAGCATCCATAATGGCCTCTCATTACTGCATACACCCAATGAATACAAATATCTGTAGGTGTGTGTGTGTGTGTTAAGTTGGCAGAATTTGTAAAGGTTACAGAGTGTGTGTCAGTTTGTGTGTGTGTGACAGACCAAGTGAAACAGACAGGGAGAGAGAGAGTGAGGTAGAGTGACAGAGACACTGAGCAGACTGACAGAGAATTACATGTTGACTTGTTCAAGGATGCTCGAACTTAAACATGTTAATACTCACGCACACACACACACACACACCAAGCAGTGTTGTGTCGAGTCCATATGAGATGAAAACAGCCTCTGAAGTCTACATTCAGACACAGATTTTCAACATATTTAAATTGAGTGAGGGTGTCACTCAGTTCAGACTGGGTTTTTAAAAACCAGAGGTCTAATTATGCTGCTGCACCATGTGAGGGAGCTTCTCTGCCAATGTTCTGGAATAAAGAAGCAAAATAAATGTTTGTTTTTTCCCCAAACTGGCACATTTGCCAGTAGAAAGTTGTTTGGTCTATTAAGAACTCTAAAATGATCTTAAAGGACCATATACTTATACTTGTTAGATTTACTAGGTCAACTGAAAAATGTAAAAAAAAAAAAAAAAAAAGCTTTCTGACTGCCTTAAAAATGTCAGCTAGCTGAACTCAAGTTGAATAGTTACAATCCTGATTCCAAAAAAGTGGAGGCACTGTATAAAACGTGAATAATAACAGAATACAATCACCTGCAAACAAACTGTGTTTACCTTTAACAGATTTACAGTGTTCCTGAACCCATGTAGTAATCTCCTTGATCCAATCATGTGTTCACAAAGTGGTGAACCTCGCTCCATCCTTGCTTGTGAACCACTGAGCCTTTCCAAGATGCTCCCTTCATACCCAATCATGATACTATCACCTGTTACCAATCAACCTGTTTACCTGTGCAATGATCCAAACAGGTGTTTTTGGAGTGTTCCACAACTTTCCCAGACTTTAGTTGCTCCTGTCACGACTTGTTTGAAACGTGTTGCTGCATCAAAGTCAGAATAAGCATGAACTTGAAATCACAAGTTCAGTGAACTTAAGATAATGAGTTGAATCAAGAACCGTTCTGTCACGGTAAGAAACGTTACAGTCAGATTTCCTTTCATTTGTATTTTCAGTTTTGAAGACAGATTTACAGCTGTAGCTGTGGTTTGAGCCACTGCTTCACCACAGTTTTGGATGCTTGGAAGTCGTGCTTCTTTAGAAACTAAGTACTTACATTCAACTCAGTCAATAGACTTCAAGTCAGAGCAATTAATTTAGAATTTTTTCAATTCATTTTCAATTGATTCTTTTCTGACATCATCTGAAAATAAAAAAATAGACATGTAAAGTTGAATTTACTTGAAATTAATAAAAGTTCTATATTCACATTAAGTTAATGATGAACTATTTGTTGGTTCTACTCATATCTAACCATTCTGAAAACCCTTTAGATGTTTAGATGTTTTGTGGATTTTTCCAGGGATCCATCAATGTTCTACAGTCTATAGTGGTTGCTCGTGAGCTCTTGAGGCAAACAATCTACGACCTCCACACAAAGTCTAAGCTTCCTGGCTCACCACTGCTCGCTTTTTCTTTGTCAGTTACATATTTATTTATTTAAAGTCTTGATTCCTCCCTTTTTTCACCTCAGTGCTCAGTCCTATTCCACAAACGTTTGAGAGGTAATGCATTTGCATCTCACAAAAACTTCATGCGGCTGAACCTAGCTCCGTGTTGCACCACGATCTTCACCGTAAGACTGAGGCTGATTGTGAATACAACACCTAGTCCCATCACGACTATCTCTGAGCTCACAGTCAAAGTCTGAGCTAAATTGGTAGCTGCAAGGAAAGGCTACCAAAAAAGAACACAGCAACCAAAAAAGAACACAGCAAAACACACATTATGACTCCCTTTCATACATAAATTATGAAAGCCTCAGTCCAGATTTTTTTATTAGTCTTAAGACATGAAAAAAAAAGTTGAAATTTATTTTTCTCAAACAATTTTGACTTTGCATGACAAGTATGACTTTGAGTTTTCAACTGAAGAGATATGTATTTAACACACCAATGGAAATTTTAACAATTGTATTACTCCTTTCCTGATGTTACCAAATTTTATTTACCTGCAAGGGTGATATGATAGAGGGATTGGCAATGTGTTCCTACTCAGCATTCCTGGCCTTCTTGGTATTGAGACATTTGTGTTGCACTTACAATGGCTGGCCAGTGGGTGGCAGTGCGAGGGATGACGCACTAGCGTCCACTGTGGTGGTTGATGTGCAACTCTACCATTAAAACTCACAAGAAAACAGCGTGAAACGGCTAATTTAAAATTAGTAACAAAATATACAGTAAACGAAACATCACTAACAAAGAACATCAGCAGTCATGATAAAAGAAACATTCACTCAATCAGCACGGTGGCTCAGCGGTTAGCACGGCCTCCTCACAACAAGAAGGCCCTGGCTTTGATCCCTGGCTGGACGGGGTCTTTCTCTCTGGAGTTTATACATTTGTGGGGTTCCTCCTTCTGCCACCATCAAAAAGTTAGTTCTCATGTCAGTGCCCTCGATGAAGACACCAGACTTAAAGTTGGATTTGGCCCCCACGACTCCTCTGGGATGGGTTAAAGGCAGAGAGCAAATTCCACTTTTCCACTGTGACAAAAAAGAATGAAGAAAAACCACACAACAATAAAGTTTGAGGTTCCTCCTGCAGGTCCTGGAGCTTCTATCAGCCTCCTGTGAGTGGGTGGGATTCATTTCATTTCATTCACTTCACAGTTAGGATGATTTTGAGAAACATCTTTTAAGATGAAGAAGGTTTGTAAGATGGATTTTATACTCATCGAAGCCTCAAGATGCTTTTGGGGCACAAGGGTTAACAGTGATAACCACCATGGCTGAAAACACAAACAAAAGAGGACTTTACTAACTTCACCAAACACTGATGGTCTATCCACACCACCGCCATGTGTGGTCAGCAAGATGAAGAAAAAGGTCCTGAAAAAGAGACCCAGCAGTGAGCTCGGGCACTTTTTACAAACAAAGAGCGAGTGGATTATTAGTTTCAGTCAAAGTAAAACACTGACTTCACAGAGAATTCTGCTACAAATTAGCTCCTCAATTACAGCAACAAAAGTAGGCGATATGTAATTTGTTACTTCCACTCTTTCTGCTTGTATACAGTGAATATGCGCTGTGTGCATATGCAGATGAGCAGTGTGTGTGTGTGTGTGTGTGTGTGTTGCGTTGTGACAGGGACTAATGTCTAAATCAGCCAGACTCCATCGCCCTGTCGCCCCGCTCCCCTACAAATGTCACCTGTTCCCGGCCAGTGATTTGCATAATGCAAAGCTTCTCAGTCGTAACGGTCCGATTAGCGGCGGGGAGCGCCAGGACCATTCCTGGTGCACCAAGCCGTTAACGGCTCCTTTTGCCGGGAACAACTGTGATTAACTGAGGGGGCGACGGAGGGGGGTTGGAGGAGAAGAAAGAAGGAGGGGAGTTAGCCTGAAAATGTTCACACTCTGGTTGTATTAATTACAGACAGACAGGTCGGCTGCAGGTGACATAACCAGCTGATGGCACAGTGAGCACTGAGCTGCAGACGAG
The DNA here is from genome assembly GCF_017976325.1 of Chelmon rostratus. Classification (NCBI taxonomy): domain Eukaryota; kingdom Metazoa; phylum Chordata; class Actinopteri; order Chaetodontiformes; family Chaetodontidae; genus Chelmon; species Chelmon rostratus. The sequence continues at coordinate 2,919,463 of NC_055666.1, forward strand.
AGGAAGGATGGCGGGACGGAGGAAGACGAGGAGGGCCAGAGAGAGAGTAGCTGTTCAAAGAAGAAGCTGGAGATGGTAACAGTACAAAGACTGAGCAGAAATATGCTCAACCCCCATCAGTAAAAGAAACACTACGATCAAAAACTGGTCTCATCAGTTCATTCAGTTGAGCTCAGAAAGTTATTGAAATTAATTTATTGGAAGAGTACCAAATCTCTATTTACCCCCAAATTACTACAAAATAAAAGTCTGTGTTCCCTATAACTAATACCAGAATCCAATGTTGTTTTTTCAAGGATGTTCCCTCCTAAATTATTACAGACCCATAAAATCATTCAGTCATCAAGGTCTAAAACATCACAGTAACACTCGCACCACATTCCGCTGGAGAAATAGTGAATCTGTTTTTTCTTTTTTTGCTCCTATTGTAAAAGTTGTCAAATTGAAATATACTTAATCATAAAATACTGGAATCATCCTAAAAATGCCATTTGCTAGTCTTTCAATCCCTCGAGTTTACACAGTTCACAGAGGAGAAGATATGACCTCAGTTTCCAGAACAGCCAGACCTCCAACATGTACTTCTCCAGTCACTGTCAGTGTTAAAATCCACTTTTCGTTATCACTGAATTAGCTTCACTCAAGGCCTCCTGTGGAGAGGAAACAAGCAAAAAAAAAAATCCATGCATTTGTCAAATGTTATAAAAACGTACGCCCCCATTTTTTCAGTTCCTACATTTTGATGTTTAAAATCTGCACTACTTGATTTGTCTTTAAGAATAACATCTGGCCTGACAGGTGAGTGTGTTTGAGCTAAAGGTTCAGTACAGGTCTCATGTCTCTATTTCAGCAGAGACACAGTCTGTCTCCGTGTCCAAAGACGGTCTCTGTCTCTGCCTCAACAGTGTTTCAACTTGTTCACTGCCTCCCCAATCGCTCTCCAAAGACACAGCACTGTGAGCTGTCCAAATGGGGAAATCGCCACACGCTTTCATAACATCTCTCCATGAAATCATTCATGGCGCCGCACTCGGCTGTACACAGATGGAATTAGTTGTTGTGAAGAATTTAAAAAAGAGAGTTTGAGAGAGAAAACCCTGCATGCTAATTGAATAATAATCCGAAAGAGGTTGTAAACCCCTTCACAAATACACAGAACTAAATGATTCTTTTAGACAAACAGTGCTAACAGGAATAACTTCTTCACAGTTATCAGGTGTGAGAGTAGAAACATCTCTCAGAGTTCTGCCTCCCTGAAAAGATGCTAAAACACAAATGAAATGCACCAAACTCTTTCCTTTCTCGTCTTTATGTCTGCTTCTAGCTTGCCATCTTTCTCTCTTCCATTTTTCTGGCTCTCCCCTCCCTCCGCCTCTGTGTTTGACAGATGAGGCAGGGATGAGAGGATGAGAGGATGAGAGGGGAGATGTGTTGCACCTCACTTCTCTTTCTAATGTCTCTGGCTGCTGGGAAACCATGTGGAAAACTAAAGACTATTAATGCCACAAACAAATCTCTCCCAAAACGGAAGCTCTTTTACATGTTTTAGTGCACGGGCGGGCTGAGGGCTTAATGACATGGAGAGAGGAGGAAGAGGAGGGGGGATAGAGAGGAAGATGAGGATTAGAGGGGAAGGAAAAATAAAGAGAGATGGAGGAGAGATATAGGAGGAAAAGAAGAATGTGATTATTTAGAGTGGATGGAGGAGCTCAAAAGACAATCCTGAGGATGGAAAGGAGGACAAGCACTGGGAGGAGCAGGAGAAAGAGAATGAAGAGCAGAAAAACATGATGAGGATGAGGAAAAAAACAAGTAAAGGAGGAGGAGAGGGGTGGATGGGAGAGAGAAGAACATGATAGCCTTCCTGCACCACCAGGGTGCTCCATGACACCAGGCTGATTTGCCTCTGATGCTTGGTGCAACAATGCATGCTGTCATGAATGTTAGGCCTCCTGCAAGACAAAATGTCACATACACACACAGCGTGATGATGTTTAAAGTGGACGTGCTCAGCATGTAGTGTTATATGCTAAAGTATATTAATATTCGTATTAAAGGGGGACACTACTAACAATCCATGAGGCAAGACAAGAGGCACGAGCAGCCAGTGGTCAGACTGGTTGAGGTTGCTCTGACTCAAACTGCCTGCTGTAAACATCCATCACCCTGACCCACTCACTGGTTCAACTACTGTGCTCATGATTGTGGTGCCAACTGTGTAACATTACCTGTGGGCTTACTGCTCTCTCTCAGTTTTTTTACCTGCTAAAGCTGCAGCTGAACAGGTGAGCGTTGGCTTGTTTGCAAACTGTGCTTGTGTCGCTCAGTGGCAGCTCTCAGGTCAGTGGAGATCCAGGGCTTAGACCTGAAATCTCCGTTATGAGGTTGTGCAGGTTGAGTAAATATTACAATATAAATAACTGCTATATGAATGTTATATGAATAAACAATTGTTGTTGTTGTTGTTGTTGTTACTTGAAATACACAGTAAATTATCAAAACACAGCTAGCAGATGCAGCAAAATATAGGAAAAAAAATCACAAAAGTTTCCGCTTCTTTTGTCTTTGCAGATAATCCATTAACGCGTGACTTTCTACTAGCCGACTGGTTTTGGTTCTTCTCCTCTGTTTATTACAGCCATGTGTAACATAGCCTCCACCGCCACCTTCAGACAAAACTTAGCAGGCAAACTAGCTGATGGAAACATGTCTAATTTTCTTTTTTTTTTCTTTGTTGCAGCGTTTTGAAAGTTTGCTTCAAATTCAGTAAAACATGAACACTGTGGATCTTTTTTCTGTTCTGCTTCAGCCATCCCATAGACAACACATTGGTTCCTATATACAGCTATGATCTGGGTTTAAAATAAAAAAACACCATGCATGATGAACAGTAAAGATTTAGGGCTTTGCAGGAGCCATTCTGAGCTTAAGCCCCATCAAACCCAGCACAGTGCTGCCAATGGTCTCACTACTGTTTGTCCCCCCTGTCGGACATGTTTAGGGACATTGTTGCATTCCCAGTTCTCATTATTTGCTTTGGTGAGTCCACTGTCATCATAACCAACACAACTGGTGGCCAGAAGTACAAAAATAAAAGCCAAGTTGTAAGAAACTATAGCTTGCATGCTAACATTAGTGTTGGGGTGTTTTTTTTTTTTTTTCATAGTTGCTCATTTGTACATTTGTTTCTTCATGTATTCACATATCATTCTCTTCTTTATTGTATTGTATTTGCTCATTAATATGCAATAAGTGCCACAGTCCACTAACTTTATGTCTGTTCATTTTGTTGTTGGTGGTGTGTAGCTATGTCTGTATGCTACTTGAGAAGTTATTGTGGGCTGGCAGTGGGGAGTCACTTGTAGCTATCAGCTGTGATGACGTACCTATGTCCTCACTCAAGTAATATCTGGTATCTGGGAGCACAATGACTATGATATAACGAGGACAGACAGTCAAACAGATTGGAAACAAGTACCATGTTATTTCTACCAAATGAAACTAACACAATATCTGAGCTCCTTGAGTGTCCTCAATGCTACGCTGAGTGAGGCCAGCAGAGTGTGTGTTATTTGATTGATTTAACAACATGGCCTTTCCTTTGAAATCAGCCTTAGGCCAAATTCTGTCCAGACAACAATGTTGTTTTCTATTGTGTAATGAGCACAACTTATTTAAAGCTTGTTGGAGTTGGATGATTCTCGAGGATGATTGAACACATCTCTGACTTCTCTGATGTTGATTTAAAAACAGAGCTTCCACAGACCTCAGTCAAGCCTAATCCCTTTTTATAGGTTTCAGAAGTTAACAGCTACTCCAGTTATTAACCTGCACTGCTCCAGATAGCCCCAGCCAAGCACTCCAAGTCTTAACCAAGCCTTCAGTGATAGCATCACGGTGTTGGAGTGGAAAAGAAGCGCTCCCATTAGATGTCCAGCTAGATAAATAGACTATAATGGGTTGCTGGGGGTGCGTTTGGTCGTTTGGCCTGACGCTCCCATCAGATGTGATCTCAGGGTCGCCGCCATGAATCAGGCAGCAGTGCGACGTCATTGGTCATCCTGACAGCTGAACAAAGCCCAGCAAGTGGGGAGGGACAGACGCCGCTAATGGAGCCAGATTAGGATGGGTGTGCTATGTAACTCGTGCTGGCATTGCCGGAGTTGCTCAGTTAGATGTGTGGGGTCAGTGACTTCTTTATGAGATACCTGAGCAAGGCATTGTGGGCCACTGGTGCTATGGCACTGTGTGTTCCCTGCGGGGCTGCACGGCATACACTGTGTTCTTATGATTCTTTCTAGTTGTTTTTTTTTTTTATTCCATTTTTTGATGTGTGTGTGTCTTGTGTGTAAGAGTGTGTTAGCGCAGAGCCTGGTGATGTGGTAGTGGTGGGGCCGATAAGAGGCAGATAAAGCTTTAAGGACTAATGGTTTCCACTAATGAGAAAACCGGCTGTGATTATGACAAATAGGTGGAGAGCAGCAGGCTAAGCAGCGACACACAGCAGCTATTGTTAGGCAGCCGAGCCTCAGCACCGCTTTACACCTCCTCCTAATAGACCTCCTCCTCCTGACGGACTGGCCTCCTCCTCTCCTCTCCTCCTGATAGACCAAACCCTCCTGATAGAGTGGCTTCCTCCTGATAGACCTCCTCCTCCTCTTCCCCTGATGGACTAACCTCCTCCTGATAGACCTCCTCCTCCTCTCCTCCTGATGGACTGGCCTCCTCCTGACAGTCCTCCTCCTCCTCTCCTACTCCTACTCTCCTGATGGACTGGCCTTCTCCTGACAGACCTCCTCCTCCTCTCCTACTCCTACTCTCCTGATGGACTGGCCTCCTACTGGTAGACCTCCTCCTCCTCTCCTACTCCTCCTCTCCCCCTGATGGACTGGCCTCCTCCTGACAGACCTCCTCCTCCTCTCCTCCTCCTCCTCTCCCCCTGATGGACTAACCTCCTCCTGATAGACCTCCTCCTCCTCTCCTGATGGACTGGCCTCCTCCTGACAGACCTCCTCCTCCTCTCCTCCTCCTCCTCTCCTCCTCCTCCTCTCCTCCTCCTCTTCCCCTGATGGACTAACCTCCTCCTGATAGACCTCCTCCTCCTCTCCTCCTGATGGACTGGCCTCCTCCTGACAGTCCTCCTCCTCCTCTCCTACTCCTACTCTCCTGATGGACTGGCCTTCTCCTGACAGACCTCCTCCTCCTCTCCTACTCCTACTCTCCTGATGGACTGGCCTCCTACTGGTAGACCTCCTCCTCCTCTCCTACTCCTCCTCTCCCCCTGATGGACTGGCCTCCTCCTGACAGACCTCCTCCTCCTCTCCTCCTCCTCCTCTCCCCCTGATGGACTAACCTCCTCCTGATAGACCTCCTCCTCCTCTCCTGATGGACTGGCCTCCTCCTGACAGACCTCCTCCTCCTCTCCTCCTCCTCCTCTCCTGATGGACTGGCCTCCTCCTGACAGACCTCCTCCTCCTCTCCTACTCCTACTCTCCTGATGGACTGGCCTCCTCCTGATAGATCTCCTCCTCCTCTCCTCCTCCTCTCCTGATGTACCTGCATCATCCTGACAGACTGTCCTTCTCCTGATTCTCCTGAACTGCTCCTGGTAGACCAGCCTGCTGATGAATTGCAGTTAATTGCAGTGGTGAGGGAGGTTAATTACCACAATAACCAAATTATTATTATTAAAAAAGTTAATAAAGGATTAACTATTTGATTATTCTACAGTAGTAACAAAACTGACACAAAGGTAGGCATTTTAAGCTCTAGCATCATGTGCAGTAGTGGGTGCATGAGTCAGAGGAGGTGTCTCATACAGTCGGTTGCTCTGATGTTTTGCTCCAGGTTTAGTTTGTTTCTCATCTGAACATTGTTGCACTGATTTCAGGACGTCGAGCCGTCGGTTTTCCTGACAGGGAAAGGAGCGTGGAATGTGTTTTGTGCAGGTGAAGAGACAAGGCGTCACTGCTGCATGTTGGGACAAGAAGAACTTTGCGATTCTCATGAAGCCGTCCTGTGGTGCCGTGTTATGTCTGCAAATGCGAGATACATACGACTGAACCGGCCAACTGATCCTAGCACAACTTTTGTGGACAAGCATTATTAATTCTGCCAATATCGGACAATTTCTACCAATTTCAGTGCTGCCTGATATGTGAGAGCAAACTTAGCAACACTGTGAAGTGGAACAATGCATTTTTAGGTAACGTTAGCTAGATGTCACTGTATTTTTGATTTTTTTGTTTCATGAGGGTCAAAGTTACTCATTTATCATCAGTTCATATGTTTTTAAACAGTTGTAATGTGGTTTTATTTTATTTTATTTATCTATTTATAGATTATTGCTCTTGTTTAGGCTGATGTACCTGATCTCCACCTGAGCTTGTTGCCCTTGTTAACTCTAAACGGAATAAAAGCCAAAGAAAACTCAGGCTGGAAGAAAAAGAAAGAACAAATGAAAGCCAGCTGTTATGTTCAGACAGCGGAAAACTGTCTGCAGAACTGAGGTCTTGATATTCTGCTGTTTTTACCGTACACTCAACTGATCCTCATAACTCCAACTTTCATGATTTCCATTTTCCTTCCTGGACTGAATGCTAGTCTGTAGATGTTCAATAATTTCCACGGGCCATGAAATCTGAGAAAATAAAGATGGTATTTTCATTTTCATCAAGGCCGTTCTGCTGCTACTGTATATTCTACGATATCAGTGTGTGTTATGGGTGATGTTTGTCCTGATTTAAAACACACAGCACAGTCACCATTCTTTCTTTTTTCATGTTTGAAGGCTTAAAATATTTCCCTGCCCACTAAGTACGAAAAAAAAATTGAAAAGTTAAAAGTTAAAACAACCCTGAAGTGTCTGTTGTGGAGCGTTTATCAAACGCCCTCATCATGTCTTTCTGCTTGTTTTTGATTTGGCTCCCTCGCCGCTGTAATGATGGAGCACTGATATCTGAGCCTGCAGTGCATTAATATAGTTTAATAGCACCAGTTGGAGTACATTAATATTACTTAACCTCCACTCCACCTTTAAAATCCCACCACCACCTTTTAACTTTCCCTCCCTCCATCATCCCCTGCTTTCACCCTTCCCTCTTCCTCTCCCACACCCCTCTGCCCGATCCTTTCTTCCACCCTCTCCCTCTGCCTCCCTTCATATCATCTCCCTCTTTCCTCCCCCTCCTTCTCCAAACTCATTTCAGCATGAGATTATAAATGGAGCCTTGGGAAAATGTGATAAATCAATTAATCATTTGTAGCTGTGTAGCTTAATGAGTGAACTGAGGTGTCATAATTAGTTCTCCGAGTATCAATCATTAAAGTGCAAATTTGCTGATAAACAGGCAACTGATGAGAGCAGAGACATGGCTGAAAGTCTCCCGCTGTTACTGCTGGGAACTCACATGATAAGAGCACTAAATGTGCATTAATGAGCTGCGGTTTACAGTATTACAGTTACATCTGAACGCTTGTGTTTCTATGCGACAGTTTAAAGTACTGAGAGTTTAGCCCAGAGCAGATCACACAACACTGTGTTCTGATGTAGGAATGAAGAAGTGATTACATGTGTCACCTGCATTTACACTTAGATTAGCATGTGCAGTGTCAGTGCTGGGAAGGGTATTTAGACCCTTTACTGAAGGAAAGTAGTAAAACCACAATGTTATGTCACAAAATCTAAATAATATCAGCATTATGTCATTAAAATTAAAAAGGTAAAACAATTAATTACATAGAATGTCCATTTTCAGAGTGTTACAGCATCATATTTATTAGATTAGACCTTAAGTTACAATTTGTTTTCTTTTTCCAAAGTCAAGAATGAACTCTCTCATACAACTACATTTTTCTAACTCTGTCTGTATCTAAAGTAAAATGAAACAGTCAAATAAATGAAGTACAAAATTTCCCTCTGAAATGTGGAGCAGAAGTACATAGAATAAAACAAGTATAGTACCTTGAAATTGTACTTAGTTATACTTATACTTGTCCTGTGTGAAACCGAAAGTCAACACTGACTTATTTTAACTTACATAATGTTCTTAAGTTACGCCACGTACGTAACAGTTATGTACTTATTTTAACCCAAATCATGATATCTTCCTAAACCTAATCAAGAAGGTTTGGTGTCTAAAGCAAAGCAAACTGTGACCATTTCACAACACTGACTCCATCACAACAAAGCTGATACAGCAAAGGTCCAGTTGTTTTTTTCATTGGTAATTGACCTTTTCAGTCCTTTAAGCATGAAGATGTTTTTTTACCTTTGTTAAACCCAAAGTGTGGTCGTCCCCCGGTCACTTCGCGACATGTGCTGGCCTGTGGTCAATGATTTGAATTGATGGTGGTAAAGGAAGAGCTCAAGCCTTGATTCTGTCATTTCTGATAACTTTGTAGTCAACATAGTAATTGATGGGTTCTTGGATGCCTGAACACACTCTCAGTTTTACCTTATGGCTTGGTTGGTTTTAATTTTAAATGAATATTTGCACACAACCAGAAACTTTATGACTCTAAATCATGAACATTCAGCAACAAGAGGGAATAAAAGAGAAATAAAGGGAAAGAAGCGAAGTTCCTGCTAATTGTGAGATCAGTCACCTGTAATCTGGACACTGGTACTAGCTGGGTCACAGGAGCAGTTAGTGCATTACTGTATGTGTTTCGAAATAATATGGAAGAATCTGGCAGTCAAATTCATATAGGGAAATACATTCCCTTTGTTTTCACTCTGAGCACACGTTTAGACAGTGAAGAAGTTAACAAGTTAACTAGCTTTTTTCAGCTGTTGCAGGCAATAGCTTCTAAAGTGAAATGTGTATCATGACCTTTAAACCTGGACTGAAGCCCTCAGGTGGTGTTCTAATCTAATTTAATCTGGTATAACAGTGAAACATCAGTCCACAGTTTGCATCTGAAGTGGATGAATGTTGGAGCCTCCTTCATCAGAAAGTGCCAAGGCAGAGGTTAAATAAATGAAGTGCTTATTACAGGCCTCGCTCTGAGGACTTAAGATAACTCATGCATATATAACACTTATATTTAGAGGGGGCGTGTGTGTGTGTCAAAGAGAAGAAGGGTCAGGGAAGAGGTCACAGGCTCATAAGTGTTTGTGTGCACGCCTGCGTGTGTGTGTCTGTGTGTGTGTGTGTGTGTGTGTGTGTGTTTGAGGCATGCTAATGGTCTTTCCAGCCTGGGAAATGCCCCAGTGAGCAGCCTAACTTATGGAAATCACAACCTCAACGCTGGAAGCCATTATCAGACTCATTTACATAAAGAGTCTTTCAAATAGGTTCCTGAATACTGGGACACGCCCCCACCCCCAACTCCAAACACGTATTTGTGTGTGTGTGTGTGTGTGTGTGTGTGTGTGTGTTTGTGTCCAATATTCCTTTTAGATTCCAGTTAGACGAAAACTTAAGCCTATGCCCATGTCGCCTCCTCCTATCGATACCCAGCAGCCCGGCCAGCTCACACCGATCACATTCTATATGTACACTCCACACACACGAGGTGTGTCGTCGTCAGGAGTAACACAGGCAGACAGGGCCACACACACATATTTACACACACACACTGGCCGGTAACAAGCCATTAACGAAGCCTTAATTGATGAGCTCGTTAAGATCTGTTATTAGAGAAATTGATTTCAAATAGCCACTTTAATCTGCTGGCCAAGGGGAAACAGGCCACAATGCAAATTGAAGACGCTAAAGTACATAATGGAGCAAGTAATTCATAGATTTCACTTTCACTAATTAATAATTGGAGATTGGAGGGGGTGGTAATCGTGTGTGTGTGTGTGTGTGCGTGTGTGTGTGTGTGTGTGTGTGGGTGCTGGCTGACAGTGTTAATGTGGGTCTATTGTGTATCTCTTGTTATTAATTAATGAGCTTTATTCCCAGGCAACCTATTAGTCATTAACAATCTCTCTCTTTCAATGTGTGTGTGTGTGTGTGAGTGTGAGGGTGATAGAGAGAGAGAGAGAGAGGGTGTTTGGTTGGGTTTGTTTATGATCTAGATTACATTTTGGTTCATCATTAGCAAATATTAAGCGAGATCTGGTAAAGTTCAAATGAAAAGACTCTGTGATACCGGGCAGACTGGTGTTTTGTGCCATGTTTTAGGAGTTATTACACACAAACATCTGGCTGGTAAAGTGAAATTTATGCAGTTAAGGGAATAAATCGTCAAACCTCTATGCTTTTAAACAGGCTGGTTATACCTCCTAATCCATGCAGATGCCAGCTATATCAGGCAAACCTTCAAAGAAACTAAAAAAACTCCAAGATGTTCAGGATATTTTAAAGTTCTCTCTCCAGTTTACACCAGTGAGCTCCCATAGGACTGCCTGTCCCCACTAGTCCACTTTCCATGTCTTTCCTTAGCCAGAAATGGTTGCAGGGGGTGCAGCAACCATGTTTCTTTTCCTTCTACCAAACATATTTGAATGTATTCTTGAGGATTCAGTTTATCTCAAATGGGCAGAGAGAGACAGACAGGAGCCCAGGAGACGCAGGGAGGGAGGAACAGGAAGCTCGAGGGAAGAACTGAGACACGGCCGTAGCCGCCACAGTTTGTGCTTAAAAGCAGGCTATTCAAGTGTGCTGAACAGGGGCTTATTCACCATGTGCCCTCAGGTAAGATCAGGTAAGTTCAACCCAGTACTCCCAAGTACTTCATCCATACCGAACAATTCTGCACCTTCATCCACTGACAGCTTGCAGTACCAATGTAGGAAGCAGTAACTGTAACATCAATCACCAGCATTCCCACGCTGCAGCTGCCATCTGCTGATATTGTAGAAAGTGAGAATTTTAAACATGCGGTCATTGAATATAATCTGGTGTTTGGCAGAACTGTCCATAATAGACGTTCTTGTCTGTTGATGGGGGTGATTTAGTTACTAGACTTCATCTGTATGATGCAAGATCAAGCTGTAAGCTGAAACAACTTGAAAATAGAAATCAGTTCCAAAAATGTTGGAAAGCAGCGTAAAAAAGGAAAATTAGAGTTCCCGAACTCTTACACAGTCGTGTGGTGAAACTCGCTCCATCCTGGCATGTGAGCGACTGAGCCTGTGGAATGATCCAAAGAGGTGTTTTTGGAGCGTTCCACAACTTTCCAGGTATTTTGTTGCTCCTGTTGCTGGGTTTAAATTCAGTGACGTGGATGAGGTAAAACATTAAATATATTGTCTTTGTGCTGTTTTATATTGAGTATATGTCAAAAAGGATTAGCAAATTATGCCATCCTGTTTTGTTTATGTTTTACACAGCCTCCCAACTGTTTTGGACTCACTGGAGTATTTCAAATCTGGTGTTTTTCCAGTTTTTCCCTTTTTCTTCTACACACATGTTCATACATACAAGCTAAAATTAAAATTTGTATGCAAACATTTTATGAGCGAGGCTCAGTCTGATTCCATGTCTCCTTAAATACAACCGTCTCAAGCACTGACAGGAAACAGCCTTCATAAATTTAGCTGGCATGAAATACATTAGATGTGGATAAATCCTTACTTTACTTTCAAGAACAGGTTCACATGTTGTTGAGTCTGTCTTAAAACTCACTTAGAGCAGCTGATAACTCTTTCAGTGCACATGGATTATGAAAATCACCATGTTCACACAACCTGTTTCACTGTCACACGCCATGTAAACTGCATACAGAGAGATCTGAAGCAGCTTTGGCAGCATGTCTCTGTCCAGCTGTTGCAAAGCCAGAAGTTGATCAGTGAGCTTCGTTAAAAAAGTCGACGTGTCCCTTTAAATTGACTGAGTTGAGGTTTCAGTGTGATGGGTTTCACACACTCACACAGACCTGGAGCTTAACAGGTCATGAACCAGACTGTATGATGTGTGTGCTTCAGCCAAGGAGCACCATTTAATCTCATCTTTTTTATCAGTCAGCAAAGGTAAACACACACACACACACACACACACACACACACAGTGTATAATTCCAGTATTAGCGGTGGTATTAGCCAGAGTGGGGCAGGTACTTAACACTGAAAGGACTGAAATCACTTCCCAAGGGAGCTTTTATACAATGTGTGTGTGCGTGAGCATGTATGTGTGTGTGTTGAGTGTCAGATAGTAGCCATTGTCAGCGGCCTAGCTTTCTGATTTCTGTGTGTGGCTTAAGCCGGAGGAAGTGCGTTAGTGGCTGTGTGGCGGCGGCGGCGGCGACTCCGGCCCCCCCTGCGTTGATTTAATGTGGAGAATTGGCTGCCGCTGTATTGAATCAGACTGGGGCCCATATTGTTCAGCTGCAGGGGATTACACGTTTAGCAGCTAGTGATCTGGCTTCAGTTATAACGCCACTCGCAGAGAGAAGCAGCTCTTATCAGCCACTGCGGGCCCAGTCTCTGCCACATTCACAACCCTCCAATACACTTTAATTGAATTTCTTTTTAGAGACAGAAAGGCTCAGACGGCTCATGGCATTCAATTTACCACCTCCCCTGTCAACGTTTAGATCCCTCACCCCTTCTCCTCCTCCAGAAAAAGGAGGCGCCTTCACGCTACCAAAGGAAACTTGCAAATACCATATTTATCTCTGTTCCCTCTCTCTCCCTCTCTCTTCTGCCGCGCTCCTATCCATGTCAGTTATTATATCATTTCAATGAATACTCGCCAGGAAATGGGCTTATCTCAGTGGCAAAATATCTATTTCTTTCAGGCGTTGATTTAGTGTGTTTAAAGCCCACGGCGAGGACAGACAGACTGTCAGCTCGGCGCAGCAGTAAAGCAACGATGCTATCTGCCGGGAGCTGAAATACTGATGAATGGAGAGACGGGAGGGAAGGATGGAGAGACAGAGGAGGAGGGTGGGGGAGCTGAAAAGAGGAGGCAACAGGGGAAAGGGATGGGAGAGGATGAGGGTGGAAAGAAGATAGAAAAAGAATGAGAGTGGAAGGACAAGAGATGAATACAAGCGACTTGAGCGGAGGAGAGAAAGGAGGATGAATGGAATTATGAGATGGGAGGAGGAAAGATGAAGTAAGCAGCAGTAAGCTAGGAGTTAGGAGTCATCTCCACATCCACTTGCACCTCTGACCTTTCCTCCATCATTGTCTCCATGTTCTTCTGGAGACCAGTGATAATGACAGTAATGCAGGACAGATGTGGACCATGTCCTCTTCAGAAAGCACATGTGAACGTTCAGGTTCAAGTTTGCATGTGTTTCTTCAATACTTGTATGGATTGGTGGTGGTACAGAGTACATGTCCAGCAGGAAGCAGTGTCGCACTTAATGAACCACGGTGTAAAGAAAAAATCAGGAAGCAGAAATCAGTTTCATCCAACTCTCACATCATACAGTCCACTGAAACACTACCACGACAACGCTCGAACAACTACAGCAGCATTATCAATGGAAACACGATGTTAATAGGATAGATATCTAGTTATTTACATTCCACTACTGTATAGTAGCCAGTACATGTGGTAAGTATTAGCATTAGTACAAATTGGACAGTGCAGCAGTGCAACATATTTAAGTTTAGTAGCTTCTCTTTAATGAATCATTGTGTAACAGAGACATTCTGCAAGTCTGAGCTAATCACAGACATAATACTTTGGTACATATTACTTTCTAATACTTCTATTTTTTATTTTTTTTTAATCAGAGCAGGCCATGGAGCTAAATACTGTTATCCTGCTACCTAAAGCCAGGTTAGTTTGTCCCTGTTATCTTCCTACCACTGCAGCTGTACACCCTGGACTGGTGTTTCCTCTGGACTGTGGCTCTGGTCCTGAATCCACCATGCTGCTCCGGTCCTCCTCTGGCTGCCCTCTGCAGAGCTGCTGACATATTCAGGACCTCGCTTATGTTTTTTAGCTTTGTTGTCCATATGGGGGTCAGAAACAGTTCAAATATTTTGAACTGTACAATACCTGTGTAAATTAAATGTATTTTTTAGTGCATTGGTGCAAATTGTACAAACAATTATTTTCAGAGAAGATATGTGTGTGTACATGCGTGTCCAAATTGTAATAACCCCATATATTCCTTGAAGACTGACATGCAAAAGCAGTGCAGTGTGGCCCGCACATGACCAGAGCGCTACTGTCATGTTTTAATGGGCTGCTATCTAATGGTCAGCCTGAAACCTGCAGGCGAGCAGCACGTAGAAACACACATTTGTTCACATACTCAAATGTGCTCTGTGTGTGTGTGTGTGTGTGTGTGTGTGTGTGTGCATTTGTGTGTGTCAGTGACATCCCTGGCCAGAGGCCCTGAAATCTAACATGGTTTAACAATGTCATGGTGTCGGCCTTCTGCTGCATAGCACATTCACACACACGCACGCACACACACACACACACACACACACACACACACAGATGCAGGCCCGTTGCTGTTGTGCGTGGAGAGGGTTATAGAGTACAGCAGCTATTTTTCTTTCGTGCTGACTGGCCGAGTGGCCCTGAGACACACACAGACGCACAAACACACAAATACACAACACACACATACACACGTATGCAGCCATCTCATCTGGGCAGTATAATTCCATTTGTCTGGTCCAGCAAGCAGTTGGCTAACTCCATGAATTATTACAATCCCGTAAGGCATCTGGGGTGCCGCAGCACCAGGAGGCCTGTCTGTCTGTGTGTGTGTGCATGTGTGTGCATGTGTGTGTGTGTGTGAGTGCGTGGCCTCCATCTACCATTTAAGTTACCATGGAAGATGAAATAGTCACACACTCCCGGACACACCCACACACACACACACTCTTCCTCTCTCCCTTATCAGAGTGTGTGTATCTTCTATCTTCAAATAATGTTTTGTCTCTTTCCTTTCTGCTATCATGCTGCTACAAATGGAAAAACGGCATCTCATTCCTCTCTCTAGGGTTTTTTAGCAGTTCATTTTTTCAGTTGGGGTCGTGTGTGTGTGTGTGTGTGTGGTAGTTGCGGGTGGCACAGTAACAGTGGCAGACAGATGGCCATTTCTCTCTCTCTCTGACCATGTTGAACATTGCCTAGAAAGATCATCGGAGCAAAAAATGGATTTCATTTCAGCCTGTATTACAGGATTTAAAGTACAGCAGGCCCTCTGTAATCTGAGAGCCCTTTGTATTATTCTGCACTGATTGAAGCAGAGTTTTTGAAGTGGAGGCAGTATTTTTTTTATTTTTTATTTTTTTTCACTGAAGTGAAATGGAGCTAGTGCAGCAGTACAGAAGGAGTTTTTCTAAGTGTGAAGCTGCTTCTGTGAAAGAAAGCCAAGTTTTCAAATGAAGTGAAGTGATTGCAGAGAGTTGTTTGACAGAGTCCAGACCTGGAGAGATATAGCGGTGTCTTCAGTCCATTGGGCCAACATTCAGTAACTGTACTGCGGGATTGATTGATCAAATGAAGCATTTACAGTTTATGTGTGTGCGTGTGTGTGCGTGAGTCGATGCAGTCACCATGGAGGATTTACTCTGTGGTGACATATTCAGCAGGATCTCTGCAGTGTATTTTCTTACGGCACTGTTTTAACTATTTTGAAATATATGAACTGACCATGACTCAGAGAGACAGACGTCATGGTATACTCAAACATGTTTACAGGCATTTTGTGGCATCTCAGAATGTGGCAGCATCGCGAACAACAGGCCAAAGCCAGGTTGCCCCGGTAGCGCAGACCATGAACCCCAACATCTGAGGTTTGCATCTGGCAGCTGCGTGTGACTCCCATCTCTCTCTCCCCTCATTTCCTGTCATCTCTCTCCTGTTGGTTGTGTAATAAGCTGAAGCAGCCACATGGAGGATTGCCAGATGTTGGTCACACCTATTTGGAAGAGTCATAGAGAATTTGGAAGACACACTAAAGCAAAATGTAATATTATTGCCCAAACAGCTGACACAGTTTTTACCTGTCGTGACTATTTTTGTGCACATTCATTACATTCCTGCCTAGAGTCCAATTCATGTGTTGCATTCAAGGTGTTTCGAGATTAGATGCTCAAAATCCGTCTGTTTTCTGGATGCACTTGGTCATTTCAGTTTTTATAACATCCTCTGAAGGCCATACGAAATTACGACACACATATAATCTATCACACTAAACTAATGCGATGGCTTAAACGGCCTCTCTTTGGCCAGGTGTCTGATGTCAGATGGTGGTGATGATCATGCTACTTGCAGCTGGTCTTGAGCAGAACCAAGTCTTTGTTAGGGTGAGTTTTGAAAAGAACATATTTTCACCTTGAACAATGGAGGTGGCTTACATGTAAGCAAACAGTAGCCTACTGACACATCATGTTGCTCTGTGTCTGATACGTTAGCCTTCATTTGGATTTATTATGTCCACTTGATGAATGAAGTCCAATACTCACTCACCTTTTAACTTAGCTGGTGTCCACCAGCAGAAAAATCTCTGACTTTTCAGCTGCTTCACTCCCTGTGTCTGCCTGCTGTTCGGTCCTGGCCAGGTCGTGTACAGCGAGTTTACAAAAGCCTGTTTGTGAAATGAGCTGAAAGAGGCTAAAATGCTCTGAGCTGGGTGAAAACACACTGATCATTTTAAAATATTGATAAGTGTAGCTTTAAGAGGACAAACTACTTGATCAATCATCACTTTGGATTGGCTAATTCTGATAATTCACATTATATTTGAATGGTTTCCAGTCATATAATGATCGTTATTGGCCTGACAGTGCAGTGTAACTGGACCCCTGTGCATTACCATAGTAACGATTTAATGTAGACTTGTGTCTCCACATAATTGTACCAGTTCATAAATATCATTACTATGACTGAAGAGGTTAGAAGTAGGTTATGTTATCGAGCAGGAGATCACCAGTTTTACTTTAATCAATACAAGGAATATAAAAATCAATTATAAGAGAATTAGACATGTATCTTGCTAAACAGCCATGGAGCTACATTTAAAGGGAAATCCTAGCCTTGTGTTTTGGTTTAACTCTTCCTCAAACCTTAAGCAGTAGATAGTCTGTTCAGTGGTGGTGTGTTCGATTTCCTCCATGTTTATTATCACTGATCACAGATTGTATAATAGTCATTCTGTGGGTGTTAGTGAGGGGAGTGGATGTGGAGGGGGGGGGGGGGGGGGGGGGGCACAGCAGCCGCTGCACACATTCTTCATAGACAGTAATCTTAAATTGGATCTGTTGGCTGGTTTCTTTAATTATGCTGTGATCCATGAGAGAACTGCAGGAAGGTGAGGAGGGCAGAGGGGGAGGGGGTAGTGATGCAGTTTGATTGATTTCATATCTTATATATATCTTATATTCATACAATTGATCAATAAAATACTGGTGGTCCATTGGAAGGTGTTAACCTTTATTGTAGCTATCCTGACATTCAAACTCACAGATTATTAATCTCATTGATTTATTCCATAAGAGACTTTAGTGTCAAACTGTGTTATAAATTCACTTCTATTAGTTCATTAGTTTTCTTTGTTTCACGATAGCAAATGGGTGAAGATGCTGAATAATATCCAAATTAATGCAATGTAGTTATATAAACGTTTCAGTGCTGGCTCTGAAAATGAAATCTGACGCCATGGTTGAATCAAGATGCCACCATTAATAATTAAGTTTAGGAACATGAGCATGATAGTTTATAAAGTGGTGGCACTGGAGCCAACTAGGATGGTACTCAAGTCAAAAAGGGTTTCAGAGCCACCATGGAGGATTTTGAAGCCAACTAAGTCTCAAGGCTTTTTTCCACAGTTGCCACAGAAAAAAACCTGTGTGTGGCACGTTTGTATGTATTTCTATTGGACCCTCACAGCAGGAGTAGACACCATGGCCTGATATTATAACCCGCTGTGACCGTCTCTGCCCTCTACTGAGCTCTGTTGCTCACAGACTAATTGACTCTATATGTGTGGTCATGCAGTCAACACATTTTTGAAAGGCTCACCATCTTTAGATTTCAGTACTTCCAGTGTTCCAGTGCTGATATATAGATTTAAGTCAGCCTCACCTTTTTCTCGCTGTGAGTCAGTGTGTGACGTTCAAGGAAGATTCAAAGAGATTGCCCTAAAGCCAGGGTACCTCAGACACCCTAGGCTAATGACACACTTGCTTACTACTAATGTGACAAGTATGAGGACAAGAAGAGCATTATTCACATGAACGTGGAGACTTCCAGTTTTGCCCAACGTAAACAGAGCAGACGTGGTGATGTTCAAGGAGATAACTACTTTGTTAATGTTAAGATCACAGCAGAAAACACTCCCCCATACTCAGAGAGTTACCTCTGCCATCAACAGTAAAGTTATAAAGATGTCACCTAGCAACTAAACCCAGCGGCCAGCTAGGCGCTACAAAAGCCTTCATCCTGCCTTGTTTCTTGAGTTTGCGTAAACAATTTAAGGAGAGGACCTCCTATGAAGTCCTCTCACACATGGCTGATCAATAATTCAGCCCTTCAGCAACAGATGCCTGGAATCCCAAACTTAGCTGGGGTCTAAATGTTGCTCATTATGCTGGCTAATGATGTCTCTGCGATGATCAAACATTACAGAGCAAATCAGACCTTTAAATGGTAATATCTTCTGAATGGAGCATTAACTGTTAAGTGAACTTAATAAGTCTTCCTAAGGACTGTGTTAATGGACAACTCTTTAACGACCGAGGGAGTGAGGAGAAGACGGACTGAGATATCAAAGAAATTAAAGAGAGAGATGAAAAAGGTGGAGTCAGAGAATGGAAAGAGGTTGACGATAACGATCGTTAAGGTTTTATACCATTAGATGGTGGTGGGCCATTCTCACCATACACAAGCTCTTATTACAGCCACCCGATTAGCTGCTATAGACACAATTAAGGCCTAAAGTTAAAGAGACTATTAGATGGAGAGGACTGTTTAAGTTAAAGCTGGGAGCATTTAGCTGATAAGAGTTAATGGTGTGTTGAAGTTTAGGACAATGCTGACTGCATCTGCAGGGAAAGGTCTGGCCAGTATTAATGAACCTGTCTATCAGTCGCCGATTTTCTGTGTCTCTTGTGAAAGACATGAATGAAATTCTCTGATGGACTAAATTATGTTTTTAATCAGGAAAAATCTGTTGAGTCATATGCTGGCTTAAATGCAACACAAACCATCCGTGTCTGTCTTTATTAAGTCTTTTGAGCAGTTAGAGGATGGCTAAAACTCTCCGTGTCTCATGGTGAGCCGTCTGTATTTGTCATTGGTTCCTTTATTCTCTTTATTCTGGTTTGCATGAGCAGTTGAAATAGATCAAAAGCCTTCTAGCATGGACGCTAAATGGCTCTCATAAAATGCTTTCAGGTGGGAGTGGTGACAGCAGCGTGAAAGACAAGGGTTTGGAGAAGAAATGTGAATTTAAGAGGGGGATGCAGATGAGAGGTTTAAATGGTTCGTCTGTCTGTCTGAGGGTAGACGCAGGGCTGCTGACGATTGGCTCTGAAGCCGTCAGGTTAAAATGAACAGCTGGATATTTTGGGAAATATGCTTCCAGGAGAAGATGAGAGAACGGCACAGGTGTCAGGAGGTGTTTGACCTGAAGCTGTCAGGACACAAGCAGAAATATAAAATACAGTCATTTGTTTGAGAAATCATGATTACAACAAAATGATAACAAATAAGGTGGGAAATATTATCAAATCTCTGTGTGACAATGGAGAACTGAACAGTCAAACAAATCTTATTCTAATCGCTGTTAGCAAGGTAGGAATGAGCGACCAGCCAGGAGTACTGGACTTTTAACACTTTCTGCTTTTTTCTCTGAGGGACATGAGGAAAGAGAGCTGGAGTCGTGGTCAGCATCCAATAAGACTGGAAGCTGAATCCATAAACAAACAGAAACATGCCGGAAAAAAGGAGAAAACTCCACAATTTGAACTATTTTATCACAAATAACAGTTTATACATCTGCCAAAGTGAGTTATTCACATATATTCCTCCTTCAACACTTATCTCTCTTTTCCTCCCTTTCTCTCGCTCCTTATGTTTCTCTTCATCCTCTCTCCCCCACTACACCCACTTTTTCCATCTCCTTCATCTCTCCTTTCATGTCATCCACCCTTCTCTCCTCATCTCTTTTCACCACTTCCATTTTTTTTGCCTTCCATCCCTCCACTCCTCCTTTTTCCCCTTTTCCTCCCTCTCAACACAACAATCTTCTCCTGTCCTTCATCCCTCCCTCCTTCACCCCGAATCTCTTCCTCTTTCCTGCCTTCTCAATCTATTTTTCCATCCCTCACTCCTAACTTCTTTTGTCATCCACCCTCTCTCCCATCATGCCTCATCTCCCCCTCTCCATCACCTCTTCATCTTTTTTGATCCCCTCTCCCCTTCGCTTTCTCCCTCCCTCCCTCACTCCATCCCTTACCTGTATTCTCTCCTCTTTCCAAATACACCTCTTAACAACCCTCTCCTTCATCTACCCTACTCTCGTCTCATCCCTCCATCTTCCTCCTCTTCATTTTTCTCCCCATCCCTCAGTCTTTACTTCTTTTCTCCCCCATCATACTCTTTTCACTCCCCCTCTCTTTCCTCCAAATAACTCTCCAAATCTTTTTCTTTTACATCCTTTGCTTCTTCTCTTTCAAGCCTCCATTTCAACCACCACACCACTTCCTCCCCCCTTTCTGTTCTTCTCTCCCTCTCCACAACTCTATCTCCTCCTTTCTGCTTTTCTATATCACCCCTCTGTCACTCCCTCCCACTCTATCCTCTTTTCTCCCCTTCCTATCCCCATTTACATACTTCCCCTTTTCCTCCTTTCTCCTCCACATGTTTTTTTCTTCATGTCTTCTTTCTCTCCTTTCCTTTTTCTCACTTTATCCTTCTCTCTTACCACCTTTCTCTCCGCGGTACCCCCTTCATCTGGCCTTCCGCCTCTCTCGCTATCCCCTCTATCTCTCTCTCTCTCTCTCCCTCTGCCCCCCTCACTGTCCCCTTTATCTCTCCCTCCCTCAGTCCCCCCTCTCCCTCCCTCTGTCTTAATAGCGCGGTGACAGCGGCAGTGTTTCTAATCAGAGGTGAGGAGAGCGAATGAGCAGCCGTCCGATCCTCTCTGCTCTCTCATCAATCGGCTCTAACTGAATGGGAGCAAATCTCAGCCGGGACAAAATTAATATGTAGCAGATCTGCAGCGCGCTCGCCTGCCCTGGAATTGGAAATGGCTTCTGTGCTGCCTGACCCGTATCCGTCCGCATGTGTGTGTGTGCGCACGAGTGTGTGTGTGTGTGTGTGTGTGTGTGTGTGTCAGGGGGTTGTGGCGGCAGATTATTGGAGAGACAATTGGCTGTACGGCAGTAATCAGGAGAACAGTGAGGTGTGTCTATCTTATGACTGCTTGCTGACAACCTCTTACGCACACACACGCGCGCGCGCACACACACACGTGCAACGGGACACTTTTTTCCCCCCTATCCAATTCAATCAGACAGTCCATCCGCCCTGCAGAGCAATGTGGCACTGCCCCCGTGCATGACAGTATCAATTCAATTACCCAGGAAATGGATCCATATTCAACCCATATAAACTCATACACAGAGCCAGGAGGGGCTGCTGCCGCCGCCGAGACAAAGAAATGCGCATTTACCCTGTAATAACTTTCATTTGGACTGGCTTTGAAAACCATTCTCAGCCAGGCATTTGTCGCTGTCACATCACGTTATCCACAAATCAGGTTTACAAAATATCAATTCAATTTCTGGCGTAGCGCGAAACGCTACGAGAGAGAGAGAGAGGGAGAGAGGAGCGGGAGAAAAAGAGAGAGGGGGAGAGGGAGAGAGAGAGAGAGGGAGGGAGAGAGAGGGAGGAAAAGGGGGAGATAGAGAGAGAGGGGGGGGGGGAGAGAGGGGGGGGGGGGAGAGTGGGAGTGGGGGGGGGGCGAGAGGGAGCAAGAGAGGCGCAGGCTGCTGAGGGGCCCCTTGTGGCTCGGGCAGATTTCCAGTCAGAAATAATCAAAAGCAGAGCAGACCATGCTAATCTCTTCAATTTCATCCTTTAGACTGCTGTCTTTTCCCAAGTCGTAAGCATTCACGTGCGTGCACGCGCATGTTTGTTTACTCAAATAGACACACACAGCAGGTTAGATAAAAACACGAAAACACAATCACAAACATACATAACACAGACATAAACCCACTCATAATACACACATACAGTATATCACACACAGAGACACCCTCTTTTTCACACACACACTCTCTGGCAGGAGTGTATTGTATGTGTGCAGTGATAGGTGTTCCTGCATTTTGTAGCTAAATGTTCAGACATAACTAACTTTTCTGTGCTTTTGTACTGACAGAAAGAGAAGGATGAGCATAATAAAGCTGCAACTACAGTGATTTAACATTAATGGGAGGGAGGAGGATGTCCCCCTCTGGGCAGCAGGGAGGTAGGAGTCAGTTCTGACACCCCCCCCTGCTGAAGTGTACCTGAGCGAGACACTGACTGGAGAACATGCATTTACCAACAAGCACCCTAACTGAAGTGTGAAACACCAAAGATATTGCTCATGCAAAGCCACCTTTGATCTTGATGTGTTAATGCCTGTGAGCTCTTACTGTCAGCCTGGCGACTCTGCTGTAAGCCACCTGCTCATTATGAGATTTAACACACTCACACACCCACGTGCAGCACCGGGAGCAACGTGGGGTTCAGTATCTTGCCCAAGGATACTTTGATATGCTGCCGAGGGATCGAACCACCGACCTTCTGACAGGCGGACAACCGCTTTACCCCCTCAACCATAGTCGGCCCTGTAGACACATCACCACATACGTGTCCATGTTTTTTAAGTAGTAGTATTTTTTAAGTAACATTGAACCATGTGAAACCGTGAAACCAGCTGAAACCGTGAAATTGTGAAACCAAAAGTCAGCATAGGTGTAACTGACCTCAAGTTAATAAGTATGTACCTTACCCTAACCCTAACTAAGTAGTTTTGGTGTCTAAGCCTAACCAAACTGCGACTATTTCACCACGTTAACCATGTATTTATTATTGTTACAATGACCCAGTGACCAGTAGCCAAACTGCAACTGTAGTATTAACCACATTCTGTCGGTACGCCTCTCCCTGGTGCTTTCCAGTGGTCATATATGGCATTTTGTGAATAATTGGCAAATGACCTATTCTGTCATTTAGGTATGGGGATGTGTTGGAAAACTGACCGCCAGATTTAAAGCAAACCACACCAAGCAACTGCATCTGATCCTCCAAGAAATAACATTTTCAGTTTTACAGTCTGCTTTACAACATGTACAATCACATCAGCGGCAAGTCATTGATTGACTCATGTGTTTAATAATATAACAGTATTAATAGTATTTAATTTAATACAGTGTTGACCTCATATATACAAAAAGCAAAACAGCGCATTGATCTAGTCCTACACAGTGTGAGGAAAGAGACTGGAGGGAAAGATACATGACCAGAAAGTGTAGGAAAAGAGAATAGTGAGGAGTTCTCATGGTTGGATTGACAAAGTCCTTCACACTGATAAAAAGACAAACTCTACGTCATACTGATTATAATCACAGCGTTCTGCTTTCACTTTGCCTTCCTTTCTCTCCTCCTCATGATCATCCTGTCCTGCCACCCCTTTGTTGGTTCCTTTCAAGTCAATCAATCATCATTATCATCATTATCATTTCTGAAAGCAACGACCACGTGCTGTTTTGCTGTTTGTATTTTAGAATGAGGGTTTTCTTTCAGACATGACACAATTCATCCCAGGAACAGCCAGAAGAGGTCTATGTTTTACAAAAATGTCAGTCTGAAGTATCAGCTGGCAGGGCAATATGATCTTACATAAACCATCTGTAAACTTTTAAATAGATTAAAAAAATCAAAAATTACAACCCTGAATCCAAAAAAATGGGACACTTTGTAAAATTTAAATAAAACAAATATTTGCAATTGAATGCAGTAGTGTCCTTAATGCAATCACGTGTTTCACAAAGTGGTGAACCTCTGAACAACTGAGCCTTTCCAGGATGGTCCTTCCATACCCAACCATGACACTATCACCTGTTACCAATCAACCAGTTCACCTGTGGAATGTTGTTTTTGGAGCATTCCACAACTTTCTCAGTCTTTTGCTGCTCCGGTCCGAACTTGTTTGAAACATGTGCTGGCATCAAATTCAGAATAAGCACATATTTATAAATTATCAATGAAATTGATGAGGTAAATATAGTATTATAACCAATGATCGTTTGGACATATTGGAGATTTTGATGGCACGTGAGGCTAGGCTGGGAGAAGTGAGCAGCAGGCAGGATGAGGTTTAGACCTAGAGCACAGGACATACAGAATCAGTAAAATGCAAAACCCAAGGACATAAGAACTAGAGCATAACAACTAGGAGGCCTTAAAGTTTGTACCACACAAGTAGACTGAGCGATCTGGTGACAGTAGAACTGGGGTTTAAATCCTGCATGCTAATGACATGATGAAGAGCAGGTGTGCCAGCTGATGCAATCAGGAGAAGGAGTGAAGCAGGTGAGGTGCAGAGAGGATCAGGTACACAAGAAGCACAGTCAGTTGGGACTCTTTGCCCACACCCAAGTGATGAACCTTGCCCCATCCTTGTTTGTGAACAACTGAGCCTTTCAAGAATGCCCCTATTTACCAGTCATGATACTATTACCTGTTACTAATTCGCCTGTTTACCTGTGAAATGTCCCGAACAGGTGCCTTAAAGGTTTTCCTTGAGGAAAGCCAGGAGATAAAGAGGAGCTGAAGGTGTGCAGGGGGAGCTGAGGAGGAGGAGGATCAGGGAGAGAAAAACAGCTACTTGAGCAAGACTGTAAATCAGTGCAGAACAACATGAAGGGGACTCAAAACCATCTTCAAGGACCCCAGCTCCCAACCTGTGGGGGACTGAAAGTGGTTGAATGATCTCAACTTTTCTTCAATAGATTTGATTGGTCATTGGCCCCTCCCCTCGTCCAGTCCTCCCTGCTGCAGCTCTCAACATCTGTAGCCCCTGTGTACTACTCCAAACCTACCTACACCCTCCTACCCACAACCTCCAGCACACAACCCCCCTGCCACAATCTGTCCCTCACAACAAACCAGGTAAGGTTAGAGTGAGGCTGCTGGTCCAGATGGCATCAACTCAGGGCTTCTCATGTTCTGTGCAAACCAGTTGTGTAGGATAGCTGAAAATATTTTCAACCTGATCCTGAAACTGGGAAGAGTGCCACATCTTGCATGGCACCAGTGCAAATGACTCCGCCCCCCAAGGACCTTCACAGCTACAGGCCGGTGGCATTGACATCACACTAGGTGAAGACCCTGGAGATGCTGGTCCTTGTCCATCCCCACAAAAACATTCATCCAATCACAGTGAACAGATGTCCTTGACATCAAACCCAAGGAAGGTCAGGGTGAGGGTGGTCGTTACATTGTTTGACATCAAGAACGTTTGGTCACTATGATTGGATGAGCAACCTGACTTTACTTCACAGTCCTAGGAAAAAAATATCAGGTGTAGGGAAGTGATACGAACAAGTAATTTACAAAGACGGGAAAACTCATTGATGGCATCTAGTGTGCAGGTGAGGCATGGCAGTGTCTAGAGCGATAAGAGAGGTTAGTACACAAAAACTGTGAGGTGGGTCAAAGGAGAACCTTGCAGCAAATCAAAGGAGAGAAGGAGATGGAGCAAGAGTTGCCTCACAAATCTTTCAAAATAAAGGGATAAAATAGCGAGAGCAAATTTGAATAGTACAATATATCTTGCAGATTTCTGTGCCACAAATCCATCATCGCATCCTCTTCTTTGACTTGTAAATTGAATTAGTTTAGTGCTTGTTCAATAGATTAGTCATGAATAAACCTCCACACTCTGCTCATTCGATCTGAAAGGAGCGAAGACGCAAGAGGAGAGGAGTGGAGGAGTGAGGAGGTGCTGCTGGCTGTAATGTGTCTGCTGTTGTGAAGTAAATTCCTAATGAAACGCTCTCTTCTTCAATAATCAGACACATGGAGCTTCCTTCATCTGGAAACTGTTAGCAACACAAATGCACAGCGCTTCATGAAATTATCCACAGACACACTCTGATGCAGACACACACACACACACACACACACAGATACAGCATCAGCTCTCACAGTAATTACACAGTTGCAGAGAGCGCTGTGGCTCAAAACGCTGTTTAACAAATCAATTTGAGAATGCTTACCTTGTAAAGCTGTATCTATTTGTGTGTGTCGGTGTGTGTGTGTGTGTGGACACTTCCCAGAGCTGATCCATTAAGGCTTTAACAAAGAGCTGTGCTCGGCCGCGCTGCTGGAAATGTGTAATTGGAAGGATAGCTAAGGGCCGACACACACAAATACACTTTATTGATCCAGAGCATCTCCCATATAGAGCCTCTGGCTAACACACACACAGCCTCAGCAAGGGGTTATACTGACTTTACTCCCATTCTGTTGCCATCAGTGGCAGTTTATCAAGCAATCAATAGTCTTTTATTTTCTCATATCTTTAAATGGACGAATATCCTGAATATGATTTTTACAACAGCAGGGAGGAATGTGATGGAAAAGAGGGGAGGGAGAGGAGAGGTGGGGAGAGTAGGAAGAGGGGGCCGAAGGGAGGGTGGAAAAGGATGTGAAGAGAGGCATGACCACAAGGCAGACAGGGCAAGAAGGGAAGAGAAGAATCTTTCAGTTGAAGAAAAGGGAAATAAAACTGGCTACAAAGGAGTAAAGAAAGGTAAGTAATACAGAGAAAGGAGGTGTGAAGAGGAGAAAGAGGAGGTGAAAAAGAGAGGTAAGCTGTAGATGTTGGACCACCGCCAGTGGGCAGGAAGCCGCCGGTTGACCTGAGCACCATTTGCATGTTAAGTGGTGTCAATCTGCATTGATTCCCACCCAAATGAAATGCAGTGGGCTTCAATAGAGCCTGTGCTTTACAAGGGCCTCCTAGCTGCTACATCCAGCCTATTGGATTCAGATTAACAGGCTCAGTATGGCCTCACACTGAGCAACTTATCTTTAATTAAAATCACTTCCTTCACAGGATCCACTGGACTGGACTGGAGTGGGCTGGGTTGGACTGGATAGGATCCCTTGTAACTGGACTGGACTGAACCCAGTTGCACCCCAAGTGGAACTATATACAGTATATATGCCATATGTTTCATGAACAAGAACTATTAATACAAGGGTATGAGTCAAGTCATTTGTACACAAAATACAACATACCAAAATGATCCTGAAAACAAACAGAATCGAGACAAGGAAAAATGCATTGTCAGTATCAACTTTTATTCCAACATGGACAAGAAGAATAATGGGAAGTATCTGCTGCTGACGATAGGGTCTAAAGCTTCCCAAACAAGAGAGTAAGTTTTAGTGAACTGTCTCCCACCTGTGATTTTCCTTCATGTGTGCAGCAGAAAAAAGTGCAAAAAGGCTGATCGAAGGTGAATAATTGTCTGAATGCATACACTCTCAGCTAGTCACATCACTGGGCTCATTGCAATGAAACAGCTGAGCCAATCACAGGTAAGCATGACAACAGCAGCTCAACAAATGGAAAGACGCCTCTCCAGGAAATCATATTGGAAGGTGCAGAATGGCACAACCTCGACAAACAATGTCACAAAGCTGCAGCCAGAGGCAGATGGTGTGGTCTTTAGGGGGTTTCTTGTCTCTCTTCCTGTTGATGAAGCGATTTATATGGACGCATCTGTCCAACACTATTTCAGTTTTAATACTTTTGTATCTCATGTCATAAATGGTGACATCATATTTGTGCTGGTACTGCATACTGGTGTTTATTTGTCCAGTTCAAGAACTGCCTTCAATAAAGTGAGAGATGAAGTCAGGACATAACTGGGCTGGTTGCTCCATATCACTAAATTATGAGTTAAAACTTGTGAGAAAGTTTTCAAGGTCTAATGATAATGTTTTAGAAGTTATTTCTTTCTACAATGGTTATTATAATTCTGAATGACAACTATGGTACAGTTAATCTAGTTTTAATGTAGGGCAAGGCAACTATGGCATTTGACATAGTTTAGGTCAGTAGTTCTCAACTGATGGGTCATGACCCACTTTTGGGGCTGTTTTGACTGGATCACATGTGTGCATGCAAAAAATAATAGTTATAATAATAAAATCATAAATAGCTATAAAATAAAGAAAATTGCAGCTGCGCTTTTATTTTGAAGGACATACGTTTCCCATTACCCCATAACACAGCCACACACAGCATGTGTGCGGTCAGGCTTTGCTTACT
Source organism: Chelmon rostratus (assembly GCF_017976325.1). Taxonomy (NCBI): domain Eukaryota; kingdom Metazoa; phylum Chordata; class Actinopteri; order Chaetodontiformes; family Chaetodontidae; genus Chelmon; species Chelmon rostratus. The sequence goes on from NC_055666.1 coordinate 2,947,678, forward strand.
GTAACTGACTGAGACATGGTGTAATGCAAATAAGACACCATACAGTAAATATGGACTTTCTTACATTGAGGACAAAAGAGACGGACAAAAACCTCAGTGTTTGTGCAGTGAAGTACTGGCACATGAAAGCATGACGCCATCAAAATTGAAACGCCATTTAGAAACATCATTGCTATTGCACTGAATGGAAAATGTTCAGCAGTACTGAAAAGAATTATGTAATTTGCAGTGCCAATTTGTTGGAAAAACAGAAGTGATTTCAACTGAACTAGCTGTTCACCTTAAAGGACCAGTGTGTAGGATTTAGTGGCACCTAGAGGTGAAGTTTAAGATCGCAACCAACTAAATACTCCTAGCCTCACCCTCCCTTTCCAAGTAGTACGAAAAGAGCCAGTGTTTGGTTTGTTATGGGCTACTATAGAAACATGGTGGTGCAAGTGGCTCATTCCAAGGTAACAAAAAGCACAACGATTCCTAGTTTCAGGTTATTATACACAAATAAAACATAACTATGAATATTAATTCAATTTCTGCCTTATTCTGTCACTAGATCCCTGGACCGATGGGCTTCCCATTACACTGTAAATTACACTGCAGCAGACTGCATTGCGGGTGTCTCATTGACAAACCATGAGTTGTCATCTTGATAATCCCAGGTTAAGTCCTCCTGGGTGGACACATCCCCTCAGCATCACTGTGACTGGCAGTCATCCATCACATGAGTGAGATTGAGACAGAGAAAATCCTCTCAGCTCTGTGAGACAGGACTGAAGCCGTGCTGTGCTTCACTTTAACAAACTGTAAAAGACTTGACATTTGAACAGCTTTGGATCAACTTTCATTTTTTTGAGTTTGTCTGGATTTTCAACCATTAATCCCCATAAGGATTATTGTTGAAATCATGTCCATCGTACTTCAGTGACACTCAAACTACACCTTGAGGATGAGGGACCAACAAGTCCCAGTGAGGAAAAAAGTAATAGTCAAATGTAGAAAATTAAAGGCACAAGAATGTATGGAAGATGGGACGTAGAGTAATAGATTAAAAGAAGACTGGAAACAGGCATGATGGGGAGAAGGACTAAAGATACAGACAGACCGACAGGACCCATGATAAGACTGTAAAAGCCTGGTTTCATAAAGAACACACTCATGACATAAGGTCATTAATGTTGAAAGAATTAGCCCTAGCATGTTAGAACTTGTCTGAAAGTTACAGAGAGGTAACTCCAGTAGTTAAGTGTTAGTGTGAAGCATGAAGTTGGTGTTCCTCTCACAGGTGGATTTGTAACTTAGGCCAATCCCTGCATACCACGCTTCCCCTCTCGTCACTCTTACCAGTCGTCGGTCTCTGCCAGCCATCTTTTGCTCTCCACGTCGCCTCCATTCCTCCATACCTTACAATATACCTTCATGGCTCCTGCATGTCTCAGTATCTGTGTCCTGTATTTGGGTCCACCCAACTACACAACTCCTAATTGTAACAGGTGGAGACAGGAGATGGAGGAATGCAGTTATGTTTGCTCATTTCATTGGGTTTTAGGGGGATGTACAACTGGGTATCATCTGCATAATACTGGAAATTAATACCTTTGTTGAGAATGATATGAATGAAAAAATATACTGCATAGGGACCGGCCCCTGAAGGACCCCAGAGAACATGCCGACTATTACCAACTACAATTAGAGAATGTTTTGCCAGAAAGAAAGAATTAAAGCTAAATTGATGTAGGGGACTATAATAATTGATATTACCCTCATATTGTTGCATTGAGTATGGTGTTTTAATTAGCCTAGCTTAGCATAAACATTGGAGGCAGAGAGAAACAGCCACCTGGCTCTGTCCAAAATGTAAAAATATAAACTACTCCTTTCAGAACTGTACTCTCTCATTATGGATTCAGTCACAAATAAAGAAAATGAAACCATTTTGGTGATTTTTTGGAGTAGCTAATTAATTTGCTGTAAGTTCATGATGGGCCACTTCGACAGGACAGGACTTCGTTGTCTTTGCTGATGATGTGTCCAGGGGCAGAATGTCACTCATTGTGGTCTGTTATAGAGCAGACTAATTCCTGTTACTGTCACTGGTGTGTGGTCCTTTACATTTGTTAACTTTTTTCTGATTATCACCACGTGGCATCTTCTGATACTGTTTGTGTATGGTGTGTTACGGTGATGACAGCTGATATTTGATTCATGAGCAGTGCTTTCTGAAACACTTTCCCACTGGTGTAACTGGTGTGCGCTGTGTTATGGCGCACACTGATTCCTGTTGGTCTGGTTAATGTGTGGTGCATTATGGAGAAGACTAATTCCTGGCAGGTAATTGAATGAGCCTGTCTAATTAGAGCGTCCCTGTGATCAGGGCCAGATAATTATGAGAGATCTGGAGTCATGATCACAGTGTTCACGCATGAGCTGTGTGTGTGTGAGTGTGTGTGTGGTATGTATGTATGTACACCGCTAGCTGTTGCAGGGGCAATATTCTGTGATCATAGCTTACACACACGCACATACAGACATGAACATACATGAATCTCTAGACTCTAGTCATGCGTTGAGAGGATGTAATGAGCAGCATCTGATTACTGCCAGTAATTAACAAAACACACAGACGCACACACACAGTAATAACACACAGGGTCTCATCATCATTCTGTCATCGTTGCAGCTCTGGCTGCACAATCTCTGTCATTTGAAAGGTTAATGGTTCCACTAAAAACTAAAGTTTCCTTTAGGGAGCATCTCAGCTTACACACACAGCCTTAATTAAGAGCACACACACATACATACATACAGGGCAAATAACGTGAACAGCAACAGTCAGTTTATGATAAATAATGGACCTGATCCGCAATCCTACATAAATGTCGACATGCTGAACTGTAAAAACAGTCAAAGAAGCTGGCCTTTAAGAATAAAATAAACAAAGTATACACAATTTTATCATGCTCTAATGACTGCAAAATAAAAAATCCGAGTGTTAAACTAAGTGGATCAAAATTACACAGTGTCTTGCAAAACGGATTCTGTCTCCCAGGTTCACAAAAAAAAGGAACTTATGTTGGTCTACATATTTGCAAAACTACTCAACAAAAACAAACTTCACAAACTACAGAGGAGCATAAAAAGGTGACGTGTATCTACAGTGTACATTGTATTCTTTCCCCCATGAGATCGATCTTTATTTTGGTCTTTTAATGAAACAAAATTCTATTAAAAACTAAGAACTTGGGGCCCAGGCATCACCCACTCGAGTCATGGAACATAAAACTTGTCAGGTATCATACATTCATATATACATAGAGTAAATACACACATGCATATGTACATGGATTCACATGTGTGTACATGCATGCATACACACATTGATACACACTGGTACATTATGTCAGTACATTGTATCAACAGAATAAACAACAAAAACTGATTTGATAGGTGCACAGGGCATCATGGGAACTCAATCATTATCATTATTTCATACTTTTTTATTAAATTATCAAAATTTCAGTAGTTTTAAATCATCCTCAACCTTGTTACACCCTTTAGTTTATTTTTCCTGACCCTACTTTTTTGAAACATACATTACATTTTATATACAAGATATTTTTGCTGATAGAGGATTTTGGATTTTTTGATCTACTCCCCTAATCCTCATCATCACTAGCTTGTGGAGGTTAGTTTATAGCTAACCATGTCAAAGTCTGGACCTAGGGCCAGATGTGGGACAAACAGCAACTAAATACAGAACCAGTCCATAACTCAGTTATCATCAACTGGTGGCCTGTAGGCCAGTTGCATGAGGCCCAGCCCATCCTAAATGATTGTTTATTAGCTTGCCAAGTCCTGGCAACAAGCCCAAAAGTCTGTAATTCATAGTTCATCCGTTCTACAGAATCAGATTATTCTCCAACTCCATCCTCTCTCTACTTGTGGACCCACAATCAGACTGGTTGGCTCCCAGGCTGGCCATTCCCTGGAGCCGACAGCAGGGCTGGCTACAGGAGGTAACTCCTCTAGAGTTGTCAGAGACTCACTGAGCTTGTCTATTACACACAAGAGGCGTCACTATACATTTGTTCACTTCCTGGGGTTTCGAAGAGGAGTTGAGATAAGAACTCATTCATCGGTAGTTGAACTGTGGGTCTTGTACTGAGCACAGACTGCTGAAAGCATTTTCTAGCTCGGTATAGTTATCAATGATAAACTACACTAAATCTAAACACTAAATCCATAACGATCATTATGGATTTTCCATGTTTTTTATAAGTCATACAAATAAAAATATGGCTAAAAAAATAACATTAAATTGCAAGAAAGAAAGAAAAAAGTGAAAATATTAAACAATAAAATTAGGCCTAAATACTTTGTTTTATTATTTTAAAGTCCAAGTCCAGAGTGTCTACTTGGAGGAATTGTGGTCCTTGGACAAATGCAGTTGAGGACCCCCGCCACACCCCCTGTTAGGAATGTTCTGCTGTTTTCAATTTGAAGTAGATTTTCTATTAATCAATAATTTGTTAGCGACATTGACAAATTCTCCAATGTAGCTGCAGATCATTCACAGTGATCCTGTCTCCAGATGATTGTACTTTTAATGTGGCTTATTTCCCGATGGTCGGCATCGTTATCATGGCAACAGCTGGAGAGACTGTTGTGTGTTGTTGCTGCTGAGTTCACACATTAATGAGAAGGATTTACAATCAGTTCCTGAATCACAGACACTGAATGTATCTGGTTTTCTCCGGTGCATAGTTTCTACAGCGAGTGTAACTGTAGCTGTAACAATCTGTCTGAGTCAGAGATGAATATGGACAAACTGTCTGAGCCTTGTCTGCCTCGGTTACATTCTGGCCCAATCACAACAGATGTAATGATAAGTAATTGATTAAATGTTATTCTGTTATTGCCAATGGTTCCAGACCTCTGACCTTGAACAAATCAGATGCAGAACTTTGAGTAATAACTTTGAGAATATCTGATCTTGTATAAATATCACCACAGATAAGGAGGAAAGGAAGGATTTTTGATTTTAGTGTGCACTGTCCAGCTTTTTACGCATGATCAGAGGAGTGAGCTACTGTGTTGCTTTCCAGAGTGATGACACTAAACCTCGTGGCAGTGCCTCCATCGGCCTGGTCAAAGCATATACAAAGAGACAAAATAAGAAGTGTAACACAAGTCAGTTTTCCAGAGGTATGATAGAAATCTAATTTAAAAACTATTATTAAAAGTTGATTTATTACAAAGAATCACAGAGAGACAAAAGGAAAAAACGGCAAAAAGAGCAACAGCTCTCATTTTTGGAATAGATAAGAGGGTTTGGGGCCACATGATAAAGAGTCCTCTGGAATTAAAGGAACAATCATGTGGAACTGCAGCTAAACAAATGTTAAGCTCTTACATTTTTTACTGACTTCAGATGTCTGAATTGTGTCTCTGCCAAACTCTCTTCAACATTTCATATAATTTACTTCATCTTCAGGTCAGGATGAGTGATTTTCGGCATATTTTCCAAATTGCTCTACCTTTATCTTTCTTTCAGTGAAGAATTAAGGTCTTTACACTTTATCTTAATAGGCTTTTAGAGTGTAAGGTGAACTTTGTTTAATGTTACCGACCTTCCATTATTCCAAATAATAAGAAACACAGAAAGAGGAAATTCTTTGTTATCTGTGGCAATTAAAGGAAAATTAAGATGTTCATATGTAATCATATGATGACAGTGAAGGGCCGCAGCAGACAGGAGGTTCACTGTATGACCCAAAGGATTTTCTGTATTTCTACATACAGTGAAGCAGACTGACTGCTGTTAATGCTTGATCATTCAAATCTAACACATCCATTATCAGCTTCATAGGTTGTAGCTGTGTTGCTTACGTCGTACTAATGTCAGCCTGGCAGGTTCTTACCCTTCTGTGGCTTTTAATCTTAAAAGGTTGTAAAGAATACAATGTACACTGCAGATACACGTCACCTTTTTATGCTCCTTTGTAGTTTGTGAAGTTGACTTGTCGTAAGCCAATGTTCCTCCAAAATAACATTTTATCCAATGTGAATATTCATGCAAAATCGAGAAGAATTTGAAAAACACATGAGGATTTCTTCAAAATAAGTCGCTTCTCAGCGTCTATATTCCAGTTCTCTTAGACAGTTTCCCCCTATGTGTGGGTCTTTTGTCTCCATCAGCACTCATTAACTCTGTTCACAATGTCAGATGAGCATACCTCAATGTCACTGTAATTATTAACAAAAACAAATTTGATCACTTCCTGCTGAAATGTGTCCGTAGAAGCAAACAGAATGAATAGAATCTTTTGAAGGCAAACTGTATTTACTGATGATGGTTTTACGAAGTGTTTTCGAGCCCATGTTGTAATGTCTCTGCAAATCTGCTGATCTGTTTTGTTCACTGGTGTTGGTCTTGTCAAACACTTGCTGTTTTAGTATGTAACCCTAACTCTCCTCTTGTTTCAGACTTGCTGTTGTGTTTCCCGCCTGTCTGATTGTCTGCCCCGCCCTGATTGTCTCTACCTGTTCATTGTTACCTCGTGTATATTTAGTCTGCGTCTCCCCTTGTCCTGTGCCAGATTGTCTTGTGTACATTGTCTAGTCTAAGTCAAGTCTAGCTCTGAAAGATATCCCTGTCTACCCTTGAGTGTTAGTCTATTCAAGTTTCTAGTTTGCACATTTTTGGAATCCTATTGTAATCAAGTCTTTTTGTTGTACTTTGAATTACTGAACGCCTTTTGTTTGTTACTTTTTGAACTTTAGTCCTGTTTTTGCCAGATCCTTGTCATCTGTGTGTTTGTTAATAAATACTGCCTCGTGTTTTTGAACCTTGCCTGGATGAACTGAGTTACTGCATTTGAGTCCTGAAAACCCGCGAGCCCAACCGGCCCTGATACATGTAGATCATCCTTTATCCAATCTCGCTGCATCCTCGCTTGTGATCGACTGAGCCTTTCCAGGATGCTCCTTTCATACCCAATCATGATACTCTCACCTGCTACCAATCAACCTGTTTACCTGTGAACCTTCCCAGTTTTTTGTTGCTCCTGTCCCAGCTTGTTTGACACATGTTGCTAGCATTAAATTACAAATAAGCATATATCTACAAAAATCAATAACCTGAAGAGCGAAAACATTAAATATATTACCTTTGTCTTGTTTTCAATTAACTATATGTCAAAAAGGATTAGCAAATTATCACACTCTGTTTTATTATATTTTACACAATGTTTTTGGAATCAGAGTTGTGACTCGGTTGCTGCTCTGCCATGTAATCGAGCTGAAATCCTTCCTCTGTAGACTCTGCCCGCCCGTATTTTTTTTCCAATAAACTGGATTTTAAAAAAGGGGGTTACATGTTCCCCTGGTCCTCAGTGAAAATGCTCCACTGGCTGTCTGTAAACAGTGTTGAAGAGCTCTTCTTCAGACTCCATGTCTGTTTATGTGCCCGGGTTTATTTACATGTGTGTGTTTCCAGCAGTATGTGTATAAATGTGTGTACGTGAGCACGCACGTGCCTGTCCTCTCTGTAATAGCCACGCTGCTATCAGCCATAGCCTCTCACAGCTACTGTGGGACAACCAATTCCCTTTATCAGGCTACTGATAACAGGCTTTAGCTCTGCTCTGCCGTCCCACATACACACCATCACACACACAGGCCACTAAATAACTAATTAGCTTCTCTCTGGGGGTGGGGAGTGAGGGGGTGACCCACCGCTCTGACAAAGGCATGCAGCGTTTTAATGTAAAAAAATGAAATCAATAAAGGCGTGGGGCGTCGGGCAACTAGCAACCGGCCCCCTCTTAACATTAACAATTATAGTGATTAACAGTGATACCCAGAGCTCATTATTCACAGGCAGCAGCGAGAGAGAGAGAGGAGAGATAAGCTTGTTTATTGGAGAGGGCCCTTTTCACAAGGTGCAGTCGTTCATCATTTGGGCTGAGGGGGTTGGTGGGATACGGTGGGGGGTGTGGGGGTTGAGGGGCACCACAATTAAAAACACACTGTGACCTTGTGGCTGGAAGGACCTACAGAGGTGGAAAATTTAAACAGGGAGAAGAAACAGGACGGTGCAGCAGTCAGTCTCCTGCCCTTCAACATCCATTATCATCATCAAAGTATCAAAGTTGGTTACTGCTGTAGTTACTAACACTGAGGCTTTCTCAACTGCCATGTTAATATAACGCCTCTTTCAGACATGCATTCTGCAGCAGCACGGGATTAAAAACAACACACAGACATTAAATCCTCACCTTGTCCCACACTGGAACAAAATCACTTATTCATCATCTCTGATGCTCAAAGAAAAAAAATCAGGCAAATAAACCACAAAACAGTATGAATGAGCCAGGTTGTTAGGTTACTGAGGAGATTCAAATCAATCTATAAATCCAATTTTATTTATTTTACCAGTTAAGGTTCCAATGTTAGAATCATTTTGAAAACATTTTTCTTCCTTGACATCATTATTCTTCAACTCACCGCTTCCTCTCCTGCACAGGTGCAAAATGCCTCATGTCAAAGCAAAGACCTGACATTCACGCAGCATACACCTGCTGTATCATCCCTTTCACAGGTAAGAGAAGTCATGTCTAAAAAAGGCTGGACACCAGCTCCAGACTGACCAGAAAAGGCTACAAAAACCAAAAGCTCCTTATTCACTTCACTGAGGTTGGGGACAGGATAAGTTGACTGCACTCTTTCTCTTCTCCTCGTTCCAGGAAAAGAAAAATTTCAGACCTGAAGCTTTACACACCAGCCTCACGCACCTATATGTTCAAATGAGCAGCCCAAAGCCATATTTCCATCCTCCAGCTCCAGGTGCTCGGTCCAGGTCTGATAAGTGATCAGAGTTGTAAAATCCTGTCTCGTCTCATTGTGTCGTAAACCTGCTGTGATGTGTTTTTCACATGTGATAAGCCTCGGCGTGTGGATACATTACTCAAACTGGACTTCCTGCTTTGAATTTCACCTCTCACCAACACAGCCTCTTTCAGTTTATTATTTTCTTAACTCTGCATTGTTTTTGTTTCAACCATTTAAACACAGCGAAAATATGTTTCAATGTTTATTGCTCTGTGATTGTTAATAAAAAAGATTTTTTTTTTTTAAATCAAGGTTTTCCAGGTTGAAAAAGGCCTTGGAATTCTTTTTTTTTAAAATCAGCGTGACATGTCTCACATTAAACAAGTGTCAGTCCATGCTGTGTGCCATCTGTGTGTGTTTAATTGGTGCTAATTAAACACATCTTTTCATTAGCATAAATACTGTAGGTTTTTAGGATGAGGTTCTCCCCGAGCCTCTGTCAGTGTTCCTCCCGTCTTTTCATCAATCCTTCCTCCTCCCCTCTGCTTTTGTCTCTGCACCCCAGCACTACAGAGGCTTAATGATCCGTAAAATATAATTCAGAAATGATAGTGGTCTGAAAGAGATGGAGAGGGAGAGAGGCTGAGAGAGATGGAGAGATGGGGAGACAAAGACAGTCTATTGTCAACACTGTTTCCATATCAGCAACATCTCTTCTTCTCTTTTCGCAGTGAATCAGCAGCCTCAGAAATTCCACCCTGCAAAACCTGGGTCACCACAGGTTCAGAAAACGGCTTTCAGGGTAACAGTTCACGTGTTCTGGGCTCAAACTGTGGGAAGGCAATCAAATATGTCAAAGAGCTGCACATTTCTAGTCACATCTCCTCAGTTTGATCCTTCGCTGCAAGGGAAGTCCTTCTGTCAAAATTCCCTCTTTCACTGAAACTAATAGTACCCGTATGCCGTACTGTATATACAACACAATAAATACATTAGACAACACAATCTCCCTGATGCTGCCGTAATACTGAAATTCTAAAGATTTCCTGCCAGCTCGTGGCTGATTTTGACATTTCACTGGCATTTTGAATAAAGATGGAACCTCCTTTTGATGACATTAAGGCTAGACATGTTTTTGAAGGCTGATGGCATCAGAGCTGCACAATTAATCGAAATTTAATCAAAATCGCGATTTTGGCCGCCACGATTATACAAAGCCAAAATCGCGATTTTTTTCCTTTTTTGTCATTTTCTGTATTATTTTATAAGTGGGCGCTCTTCTGACTGCAGCATAAAGAAAAACAGTATATTTGTCCACCAGCCACCAGGGGGCGGCCGTAGTCATAGAGCACGCCGCATCGCATTAGTAGCCACCAACAAGCAAGCTAAACTCAGCTCCTCTCCGCCTAGCGCGGTGCTATCATACCAGTCAAATTCAAGTGGTGAGAGCGAGAGGGATTGGTAGAGTGACCATTGTAGAGCCGATTTCTGAATCAGTGAAAATAAAGATGAGTTCTGGTGAAAATGACTGAACAGACAGTGGGAACAGAAGTTGATCAATCTTCCGGAGGTGAGGAGTCTGAGCTCGTTCCTCGAAAGGGCTACACATCTGTTGTATGGAGCTATTTCGGATTCAGAAAAGGTGATGTCGAACAAAAGCAGGTGTTGTGTAAAGACTGTGGGCGAATTGTGTCCGCTCCGCAGGGGAACACAACTAATCTGTATAACCACTTAAAGAAGAATCATTTGGGAAAATACGACGAGTGTATGAAAAGAAAAGTCCCCAAACCCCCGCATATCCGTCCCGTGGTTATGTTTCATTTTGTGGCCTTAAACTACATTCACTCTGCACTGGATAATTGATTATTGTTTTTTACAGAAGTGCAATAAAAAAATAAAAAAAAACTTTTGCATAATCGTGATTATAATCGAAATCGTGATTTTGATCCAAATAATCGTGATTATCATTTTTTCCATAATCGTGCAGCCCTAGCTGATGCCAATATTTAAAATGATGATGGATTATATCAGCAGTGACTGACAGGTAATAATAAATGGAGTGACGGAAAGGACCAAGTGTTCTATAGGACAGAGGTGGGAATCCCTATTTACTATATACTGTACTATATTTGCCATTTATTTCAATGTCTGTAGGAGTGTAAATGTATCTGCTATATCGTGCCCTTTACTGCTTACTATAGTGTCTTAAAAATAAATAGTTGTTAGTCTAAATGCAGTCATGAGTCACTGGTGTTAAAGCTGTTTGGGGTTTTTTTTTCAGTTTGTCATGTTTAAAATCAGCAGATTCATGATGTGCCTCTGTCTTAAGACATACTGTGAACTGAGCCTTGAATGAAGTGTCCGCCCGCTGTATACAAGTATCAGACCTTGTATGGAGCTCATTTGAGGATTGCTTCAACAAGATTATCACACAGTTTAAACACTGGACTGGGACCTTAACAATGTTTACTTACAGTCTGTCTCCACTTTTCAGAATAAACATTTTCTATTCTGTCACCTCACCCAGAAACTGTGTTTTAAATTGAAGTGTAATTTAAGTTACTTAACCATCCACAGACACACATGAAGTCTTGTGCATTTTAGATTCTTGCTTACTGAACATTTTGTAATATTAGATAGCAGCAGTTTTATGTCAAGCAAGTGTCTTCTATAAAATATACTTTGATATAATAATTATTGTGCCATAGACAGTTGTTTATTCATTGGAGACAGTTGATTTTATTTTCAGCACAGAAGCTTCATTAAGGCCCACTGAACTGACTTCCACCACAGTAATAACACAGACGCAGACAGAAAGAGTGTTAGGAAATACAGTGCTTCCATCTCATTCACTTTCCCCTCATATCTCATTCACATCATGAATCCATCCTGCTTTGCTGTGAAGAGATTGTGAGAAATCTGAATTCTTCAAACATACATGTTGAACACATAAAAAAGGAAAGGAAGAAAGAGACAAAGACAGTTGTACTAATATTCTAACGTGTTCAGTGAGTTTCAATAGGCCACATTATGCAGCTTCATCCACTGATAGATTCTGCACCTTAACCTGCTGCAGTGTGACAATAGAAAGCCTTTCTCCTCCAGCCTCACTCTGCGGCTCACATTGAAAGCTGGCCTTCATGTACCAGTCAATGATGGGTGAAACTGATCTTATTAGATCCAGTGAGAGTGGAAGTCATACTTTAAATGTACTGGCTGCACTGGGCTGCCCATTGTGTTCTTTTCCCTATTATGGAAAATATCCAGATAAATGGACAGCAGATTCTACACTTTTCAAAGAATGATTAGCAACATTAAACATTTCTATCACTTATTTATATAGCTCACCATGCTTTCATACACAGTATGCTGTGCTGTGCTTGACAAGGTGTCCTACAAACAAATTCATAGATTTAAAACATTACGAAAACATCCCTATTGAGATATTAAAGCTCCATTATGCAATTTCTGGGATATTACAGTGGATGGAATCATCACATGTGAAGTGAAAGCAGTTGCTGATAGTGCCAAACCTGCAGCTGTGATGAGCTGTTTCTAGTTCGCCGTTTTGGTTACTTGATCCACACAAAGACTATGATACTGACTGTACGCTGGTCTTCACTTTTCCCATCAGCCACGCCATTAGGCAGCACAACTGCATATAGCCAGTGGAAAGATGAGAGTCCAGTCCAGGCGGCGCAGACTGACAGAAGGACAAACCTCACTTCAAACATGTTTCATCTTGACCAGGAAACCCATGCTGGTATTTCAAGTGTGTTTCCCTAAACACAGAGGACATCTGGACAGGAGCAGTCCAAGGTCGCTACGGACTCTGTCCGTGCTACCGCTAGTCACACAAAAAACACTGTCAAGCCAATTACAGCAAAGAGGTTAAGACAAGCTATCACAAGAGTGTACTACCAAACACAGACAGTCTGACATCCAGTAAGCTACAGCACGACATTTCCCTGAGGAGGTGGTGGAGACTAAAACAGAGCTAACAATACATATTGGACTTCAGTTCATTAACCGGGATGCTCTGTGTTTGCTAGATGTGGAAGTGGGCAGTTGTTTGTTAACATATTACCCGGGATTTCTACCAGGCGCATATTCGTGATTTCCCCACCAGTCACATTTCAGAAGAAGAGCATTTTGCCTGCTGAGCTTTGTTGACTCGCTCAGACCGTGTTTATTTGGTCATTTTCTCTCGATATTTGTGCTTCTGCCACAGGTCAGAAGACATCATAGTTGAATGGTTTCCTTGTGATTCTTTGTGTGTTTTACTTATTTATTGTTGATGTACAATCAAGAGTCTGCAAAGTCTGCGTTTTATTTTGAAAATTTACTAGATTCTTTACACCGTTCCAGCATCTGACTTCCTGTCTGGTCTGATGCATATTGATGCGTCATCCGTAAAAAATAGACTTGGCGCCTATTCTATGCAGAGCAGAGCGTAGATATGCTTCTGGAACATTTCTGAAATGGAGACACTGTGCAGCCGGTGGAGATGCACTCATTGACTAGAATGGCAGCGATCAGCTCTGTCATACATCCTGGATGTTTTGCACCCAGTGGAAATTAGGGATTAGCCATAACAAGTTGATAATCTCAGAGTACAGTGGAGGAAGTCTTCACTTCATGCTTTATATGCTCTCAGTAATGCCAGTGAGAAATAATGGGAAACATGAAAACAGTCAATCATTACATTCACGATAAGAAAAGTGGACTTCACCCAAGATGACCTCAGGTGAGTGCCAGTTAATGGCTGCTCCACCTGGTGTGCGCTGATGGTTTTGATGGTCATTGTTTGATTTTCTGTTTGACATACGAGCCAATCTCTGAGTCCTATATGAAGGATGCAAGAGCCCATACACCTGCAGTGTAGTACTGATCAATGAATTCTACAATAGATTTTATTTACTGTCAGAGTCGTATTTTATCTAAGGCTTACATCAGAACCATCTCGTTTGTTGTACTTTGGCTTCTGAAATGATCAAATATTCACATACTTCAAATTTGTATAGAAATAACAAAAAACACGACCTCCTAAAATGGTGATCCTGTGAAACCTCCACAGGCACCAGAGCAGAGCTGATAGAAACAGCAACATGAGCAAGTCTATTAATGATAAGAGCTAATTAAACTGAGAATCAAGGCAGATGAAGGAGATAGGCCTGTGAGTGTGTGCTGGCCTGCTGGGCGTGAGCACATTGACATAGCACTTAGCCTGAGGGTTGAGGTGTTTGACCTGTGTTTGACCCAGCTGAACCCCCCTCCCTCTTCCTCTTCCTCATCCTTCCTCTCGCCTGTCTCTGCTGTTCCTCTTCTTCTCCATCTGTCATCCTCATCATCAGAGGCTGACAGGGAGCAGGGACAGAGTCAAGGGTAAGCCCACCTAAACTCACTTTCCCCGCACGTTTACCCAACTTGCACGATGAAACGTGACCCCGAGCTGCTTATCATTTGAAACGCCAGATCCAGAGCAACTCGTCAAAGACTGTGTGCGGCAGCAAGCACGTGTCAGCACAACATATTTATCAATGCAAATTAGTTCAACGTAATTTCTAGGTGAAGGGGTCGCCATGTCACAACACCAGAAAAGAGAAGCAGCTAGCCATGTGACCCATGTCTGTGACATGCATGTGACATTACGCACACATTTACGCACAAACCCACATGCACACACATTTGTACTTCCTTGAGGAAACACTTGTGACATGTGCATTCCTCAGCCCCTTACCCTACTTACCTTACCTTAATCATCACAACTAAATGTGTAATCCCTAGCCTAACCCTAAGCCTAACCTAAACCTAATTCTGACCTAACCCTTAAAACCAGGTCTGAACCCGCAAACGGCCCTTTGAAGGTCTGTCAGCAAATGAGGAGCAGCCAAAACGTCCTGACTCTCCAGATGTGTTCTCACCCTCAAGGTCTAAAACTCAAATTGGTTCTCGCAAAGATAGCTGTGCAAGCACACACACACACGTCTCGCTGCAAAAAAAGAATGAAAGAAAAGTGTTGGAGTGGAAGAACTGTGCTGTGGTTCGGAACAAAGAGTGTGTGTGTGTGTGTGTGAGTGTGCGCGTGAGTGTGTGTCATCATTCACATCCTTACACATCAGCTCATCCTTTCTTCTACTGCGACCAGGTGAGTGACGCAGGCCTCCTCTGCTCCTCTCGCCTCCCCTCCTCTTCTTTCCTGTCATCTTCTTCTCTCCTCTTGTCCTCTTTCCTAGTTTCCTGTTCCCTCTTCTCCTCTCCTCGGCTCCTCCCTCCTCGCTCCTATCTATCTGTCTTGGTGAAAGGCCAGTGTGAGCACAAAGGCCTGCTGTGGTAGGTAGTTATAGAGCTCCATTGTCACACAGCCTTTCTCTATCTGCTCCATCTTAATAAGAGCAGTCATCATTTAGAGTCTAAGTCGCTCTCAGCCTCCTCGCTTTAATTATGACGTATCGATTGTCTCGTTAAGTCTAGTTTGGCTTAATGAAATCTATTGTTACCTCTAATTCTGTCTTCCATTGTCCCGCCCTGCAGCGCTCGCTGTGTGATGTGGACCTGGGCTCTCTTTGTGAAGTCTAATCTGACTGTGTGTGTTCCTGTGTGTGTGTGTGTGTGTGTTCTCAAGTCTGTTTCTATATGTTTGTGTCTTGGTTTATCTGTGTTTGTGTCTCTAGGTGTGTTCTTTCTTCACTGTTGTTACATCTTTGCCCCAGTACCTTAAACCTCTGTGTGTTTCTTAAAAGTCGGTGTGTGTGTGTGTGTGTGTGTGTGTGTGTGGGTCTTTGCGTCGATGGGTCCCCGCTCTAAAAGGCGCTGCTGTCACCGTTTATCTGCTGCTTCCTGATTCCCTTCCATCGACTCTCAGCCAATCAATTCACTAAATGATGCAATTATACGCCCTCCCTCCCCCCCTCACCCCCAGCCCCACATTTAAAGTTGAGAGGTTTATTTTGGATCAATCCAGACCACTTTGTGTGCAAATTACACAATTGCATTGCCTTCAGATTCCTTAGGCAGCCCAATTGGAGCAAGCCCTGGGTGTGAATGCCTAATGAGAGACCCTGTCCTTCAAAAAGGCTCTGTCGAACACAGGCAGAGACAATTAGAGAGGTGGCAGCGAAAAACAGCCATTTCTGTTCCTTTGCTGGGCTCCACTCCTCGAGCTGCCTTTACACCATATTGGATTCACAGGCAAGTTCCATTCACCGAAATCCATTGGTTTAAGTGGTGCTTCAACATTGATACCTCGTGTTGAGACACTGAACAAAAGATGCCTTAATGTGCTGTAAAGAATCCATTGTAAAAGTTCTCACCATGGATGGAAATGCATACGTGAGTCCATCCTCACAAGGCCACACAGTTAGCTGTTCAGACCATTGAGATTTCAAAGGTTCAGTCTCATCAGCTATGAAAATCAGTACTTACAAACTCTTCAGAAAAACATTGCCATCGTTTAATAGTCACTACAGCGTCACTTTGAGTGTCACACTGAGCTGTCGTATGGTTGAGGGTTAAGCTGTGAAGAAGAGGAGATGCTATGACATTGGGAAAGAGTTCATTACTTCAGTCATTTTTTGAACTGTGAAATAATTTGGAAACTTTGCCATCCAATCTGGCAACTTCAAAATTCAGATTTCTTTTACACTTAACCACATACAGTATATGTCTCTCTGTTGGCCAGATCCCAAATCTGATTGTAATTCGGGTCGACCCCCCCTCCAGTCCAGAAGGAGGCAGTAATGAAAGTGAAGCTGTTTGAAAACTGCCAAAAACACCAGAAGAAGAACATCTGCCCTTTGGCAGGTTAGTTATAGCAATAACAGTTTAGCTTGGTAGCTAACAGCTATCCATAAGATAACACAAACATAAGAGTGAATTCTACATAAACTACAAGTGAGACAAACGTTTAACAGGTTTTCACACAGATCATTCAATGGTTGAACTGATCAGGGATCAGATACAGCAGCTCGGTGCTTGATTGTTTGTGTAGAAATGGCTGTTTTTGTTAATATGAGACAGTGAGTGGATGTTTCCACACTGCTAACTGACATGATTACGTCTGAGAGGAGCAGAGATCATGTATGTGTCTTGGAGAGACTGATGCATTTACAATTTTCTTTTATATTTTCTTAAAATCTTGTACTTTGAATAATCACATTTCAATCACTCTTGAATGCTTTGGTGCATAACTTTTTAGAGACCACATAGCTGTTCAACTGCCAGGAGAAAAGACATGGCTCAATGTAAGTGGGGCTAAGATCTCTGCTTACACAGGTCAGCTCAATCAAGGCAGAGTACAGGTGGAAACACACAGATAATTAGAGATGAAGCATGAAAACAGAATAAATGTAAAAAAAATAAAAAATAAAAAAATACATGCCAAAGAAAAATAATACCAAACTCACCGGAAAACAACATACTTTCAATAATAGTGGTTCAAAAGTCTGTTCTGAATTTTGTCATTTCATATAGCAACATTTTTTTGTCATAGCTACTCAACAGGGACTTTAATATGTTTCTCATATTATAATATTACAGGCACTCAGTCTGTATATCCTGTCCAGTGGTTTTCCTGGTAACAGAGATTCATCTGGCAGTTGATTGTCACAGATGATATTGATAATATGATATGATACAACAGATGTTGTATTATCATTAATTCTACAGAATTTGTGAAACTAATGTATCTGCTCACCAAGTCATTAAAAAGCCACTTGTCAATTATCCACCAGTGACTGTTTGACGCATGACATGATTTGGCCAAGTAAGACATGTTCCTGGATCAACATCTCACATTATATTCCTGGATGGACATTGCAGTCAGCCAATCACAGCCCTCTGACATCATCAGTGTGCTGCTGTGCTGTTCTTTTGTGCTTCTTCTTCTTAAGCTAAGGTTTTCAAACTGAAGTTTGTACAATTGAACCAAATCCTTTGCAAAACTGAACAAAACACTTAGCAGCATGTGTTTAAGTCATTCATTTTTAATCATTGTGGTCTCGCACCTACCTAGACCTGTAGCAACATGAGCTACTGGAGGCGAGATTAGCAAGTTAGCTTGTTAACTAGGTAGGCCATGCTAACAAGTAAGTCAGCCAATAAACAGAATATTTTTCACAAACATTAAAGGGTAAAGATGATATAAGAGCTCTAATTTTGCTTTGGTCAGCATAATTAATCATTAAAATGAACCAGAGCATTGTCCTCTTCCATCATTTCTAGTCTATTTAAAGTAATCTTGCAGGGATTTGCAGGATTGAAGAGCTAGTCTTAGTGTTGATCCAGGACCAGCATTTCCATATTGATCCTGGAAAATTTGTTTATGTTGATCCAGGACTGCCATGGTGATTTACTGTATGTTTTAAAATGTTTAAATACCTTTTCTCCTATTACAATTTACGTACTTCTTACATCCTCCTCAGTGAGCCTGTGGAGTATGACTCACACAGTGCATCACTAGTACAAACACAAAAGATTTTTTTCAGCGTCCCCAGCAACATGATGTTTCAGAGATTCAAATGCAAGCTCTCCCCTCAGAAGGATCTCTAGCCTTGAAACTACTTTCTTTGTGAATGGCACACACGCTGACAGCTCAGCTGCAGTACTGGGCCTTTAAAGGAGTCATTCACCCAAAACCCTGTCTGACCCTGCCCTTTTGCTCTCTCTTCTACTGCGCTTAGTTCAGGTTCTAACACCAGTCAGCTAGAAAACACTCTGATCCCTGGCCATGACTAGTCCCCCGTGTGTGTGTGTGAGCTGAACAAATCTACCAATCTATTCCCCAGCAGCAGTCCTGAGCAGTCAAACATGGCTGGCAGTGCTGGCTGACTGGAGGGATGATGGATGGAGGCTTGGTTAGCTCTGCATCATGTACCGAACATCAAGAGTGCACATGCCAGGCTGAAACAGGCCTGTAGTTACAAAACTGCAGGTTGGAACCCAGAGATCACCAAGAAAACCTGAAGGTGAGGTGAAAACACGGCAGCAACCCCCAGGAACACGCAGTGAGACCGATGCAAAGGTCGTGTTGGTTAGCTCCCAGTGGGCAGAGGTATAGACTGGGCTTGTGCTGGCTAAATCCCAGTGTGCAGAGGTTTAAGCTGGGGTTGTTCTGGGCAGCTCCCCATAGGAAGCAGTATAGACTTAGGTCGCTCCCTGTAGACAAGGCTACAGACTGGGAATGTGCTGCCTAATGCTGTACAGTGTTGGCATTTCATACCATTTAAACATTCGCAAAGGTTAGGCTGAAAAAATGTTGTGTTGTTTCAGATGTAAATACAAGCGATGAAGACCATAACATGAATAGACAGTATTGTTAAATTGTCCAGGAGACTCTTGTGTCTCTATATTAATGAACACTGAGAATGTCATTAAAATAACTTTCACAGTGGAGACATAGGTGTAGCTATCAACATTACAATGCCCCTGTTCCATTTAGGTGTACCAATAAACCACATCAGCACGCACGATTCCTGAGCTCACCTACAGTTAATGGAATGGGCCCTTTATTAATGTTATTGCTTACACCTCTGTTTGACAAGCAAGCGGAGCAGGACTGTACGGGCTAAAGTGAAGCTTCAGACTGGGGTCTGGGTGTCACATCAGTTTATTAGTAAATTTCTCTGTCTCTCTGACTGGGCCAGTGTGTGTGTCATGCAGTCCAAGTAGATTTATAATGTTCGCCAAGAGTTTGGCGCTGTAAATCAATGTATTGTAGCCAATGCATTGCTTAAGCCTGCTGAGATAACGACCAGTTACAGATGAAATACAGCAAAAGTATCACTGCAGGTCTTGGGGCTGTATTCAGTGTGGTTGGGTCTTAAAGACAGTGGTACAGGCTCCAGCTGACACTTTTAACACAAGTGAAAGTCTGCAGAATTACCTATTAGAAGGTCCTGTTCACAATGTACCCGTGTACATTTGATGCTGAAGAAAACATAAAAATGGACTGTTCCTCAGGTAGGTTTTGGAGTAACAAGGTGATCGTTTTTATAATTTCTTGGCAGATTCATGGACAAAGGTTCATTATTAACACCTGAGATAATGGAGTCCTGACAAAGTGCAATTCCCAGTGAATCTAAAAAATCTGTGTATCATGCCTGTGTGTTCACTTTGGCTGAGTTATGAAGGAGTGGGATGTTTGATGCAAATTGCAGCATTAAGGGTTTTAAAGTTCCTTAATTGCTTCCATAAGCTGTGTGTCAATAACAATTAAGGCATTTCTGTGTAGGACTTTCTTTTGGCTGCTCTTCAGTCATACCTCCTCTCCCTCATTCTCTGTCCTCAGAGGTACAATGGCTTCCAGATACAGCAGAAATGTCCTTGAATAAAGAGAAAGAAGCGGAGAAGAGAAAACGTAAAGGTGGGTTAGAAGTAAAGGTGTAGATGAGGAAAGAGGAGACAGTGGGATGGACATACTGTACATAGAGAAAGAAGTGGGAGAGAAGGGAGGAATAAAGAGAGGAAGAGAGGGGGGGGACAGCCAAGCCCACAGCCGGCGCTGTGTTGGGAGAGGAGGGGGAGGAGGAGGGCCAGTAAATCAGCCAGCCTCTTGTCAACACCTCCCACCAGCTCCCCCCCAGGGGCTTCTGAAGCCACTGAGCTGAGAATAACAAATGGCCGTCATTGGCCAGGCAAAAAGCTGTGATTATAATTATCACATCCCACACTGACCTTGCATAAACCTTAATCCTTCTCCAATGGAGCATTTAAATAGGCTGCCAACAGCGACAGAGATGAGGAGCGAGGGAGGGAGGGGGAGAGAGGAGAAGGGAGGTGATGTGGGAAGGCAGGAGAAGGAGGAATGTGGGGAAGAGTGAAAGGGGGAGGCGAGACAAATGGAAAGATGGGGAAGTGGAGAGGGAAAGGAGCTGAGAGGGTGGAGGAAGAGTGAGGTGAGTCCTGGAGAGGAAGAGCAGGGGAAACTGAGAGAGGGAGGAGAAGAAAGAAGGAGGTGAAGCGAGGAGTGTGCGACGAGTGTAGTGAGTGTAGTGGTTCAGCAGCACACCTGGAGGTTCAGCAGTTCAACACGAGGAGTAATGAGGAGGTGAGACTGCAAGTCAGTGAGCACAGCAGAGGAAGCAGGAGTACAGTCAGACAATCAACAGAGCGACGTCCAGTCGTTCCGCACAACTTTATTAAGAATAAACCAGTGACAAATGAAAGGAAAACCCTGAAATAAATGAAGAAAACCATGCCCCTCACAGTCAGCAGATCTCAGCCCAGCAGAACATCTGTGGGACATCCAGTTCCACACTCTCAGAGAATACATGACATGAAGCCTTAGGGCTGTTCTGAGGACAGAGGTGAAACAGTACCTGACGAGTTTGCTTTATACAATAACCATATAAATCAGCAGCTGGAAATAAACTCATGATTCCTGCGATTTGTCCACAACTATTTTTTTTAAATAATACTAATAATTACTATTTGTCCATAATTTCAATTAAATAGACAATACTCACACAAAACATGTCATGAACTGACTCATCATCATGCATGTTTAAAAAAATAATAGTAAAGACACAGTAAAGTTGGAGGTTTACCCCGAATGTACCAAGTTGGGCCAATAGGTCCTAAAATGCAGTGACAGGTGGCTTCATTTTTGAAAGAAGATCGAAAGAAACGATTTATCTCTGAATTCTTCAGTATTGTTGCAACAGTTTGAGCTGAAGACCCAAATAACACAATACAAATAACTACTTGTTATTATACGTGCAAAAGTACCTCAAGACAACAGCTGACTAGCATATGTAAGTATAACTGTTTGTTTGCAATAGTTGCTCTACAAGTGTGGGAATATAGTGGAAAGTGTAACAACTCCGTGTGCATGGCCTTTAAAAGATGTGATGTCTGGTGTTTGGTCGGTGGAAGCAGGTACTAGCTTGTGCAATAGAACACACACCACACCAAGACTGTGTGAAGTGGGGACACATAGTAAGTCTAAACTAAGAGGGGCTTCAGTGAAGCCATTTTTTAGAAAATTAATTAGACGGGCCATCCAGTTGCCCAGAGGTGAAAACACATGTGCAAATAACCACATTGCCTCCAGTTCTAGTCTGGCCAGGGACCCTTCCCTCTCTCTGTATTTCTGTCAAATAAAGGCACAAAAAAATATCTATTATTAAACAAATATATAGCAGAAAAGTTTTCAGGTTTTTTGAGTGTACAATCAGAGATAATCAAAGGTGAAAAAAGAAAAGATTATTTTTGGCATTGCGTTGGTGGAAATCTAATAGTATAGATGCAGACTGGAGAGTCTGAAAGATTGATATGACATGCAACAGAGGTCGAGGGCCACAATCACTTAAAAACTGTGGACATGTTCAATGATACACAGCTTCACCAGCTAGCTTTGCATGGTTTAGGGAAAAAGGTCCCTGGACTTTAGAAAAACTTCAGAACGCCATGCATCGACCCACCCAGCAGGGTGTTACCTCTCCTCAGCACTAGATGGAGTAACACTGAAGCAGCGTCAGTGCAGTCATGTTACTGTAACCTGCTGGACTCAGCTCAGTGCCACAGCTCCAACACGGATGAGACAATATGTGATGTCACCATAACAACTAAAACTTATGATGAAATTGTCATTTCTTCAGATTCAGGACACAAAAACAACAAAACTTAAAAAATGAGATAAAAAAAATCTAAATCAAATAAACTGAATATAACAGGTTTGGTTCTTTTTATTATCTTCATGGAAAGGCCCTGGACTCCTCACCCTCGGTCACATGCTTGTTGTGATGCACGCACATCATATTTCCTCTGATCTTGCTGTATTTGGGTGTCGGCTGCCGACACAAAGCTTTAATTCTGGCTGTTATCCATGCACCAGGTCATCTGGACAGTGCTTCTATCACTGCAGCCCTGACAGCAAGCGCCTGTGCCGCAGCCAGTCGGTCATTTTCCAAACACGAGGCAGCGCGCTGTTTTGTTACTGCTGAACACACACACTGCTGTTTTACATGGGGAAGAAAAGAAGGGATCGTTTGAAGAATGAAGGATTGAAAGAACAACAGCTATAGTGCAGTCACCTTGTTCTCTCTCTCGCTGTCTGGGTGGGAGCATGTGAGAGGGGGCGAGCCTCGGGGAGGGCAGAGGTCAAGTGGTTTGACCCTGAGGTCAATTGAGTGCCGCTGCCCTCACTCCTACAACATTTTACGCACACTCACACACACACACACAGACGCACATCACCGTAATAGGATATGAAGAGCTGAAAATGTGTTGAAAATACTGCTGGGATCTAATCGTTCTGCTGATTTTCTTACTGTTCTGTGTGTGTGTGTGTGTGTGTGTGTGTGTGTGTGTGTGTGTGTGTCTATCAGCTAGTGACACCTTTTCTTCACTTTTTTAACATTATTAACAATCAGAATATTTGAGAACACTGTTTTAACCTCCTCCCCGTTTACAAGCAGCTATTTAATAAATGGTTCGTAACACACTCTAATATAGCTGTGTGCAGATATAAAGTCCTGTTTAACGGTTAGTTTCCATCTGTCTGGGATGCAATAGTGTGAAGTTTGGGAAGTGCAGAATCCAGTGTTTTTGAGTTTGATCATCATCACAGACTAAAAGCCATGACATCTCACTTTCTGCTGCTTTAATTGTGACCATTCTATATGAATCTATTGTCTCTTGTGACTCCCCCAACGTCATGGAAGCAGCATACTAAATCACCGCTCACAGATTTTTCACAGGAGAAGTTAAATACAGTAATGAACATATTTAAATGTCGGCTTACAGCAATGTTATAGTGTGTTAAAAATTCTATCAACCTTTAATAAGTAGTATCCAGTTAATTTCTTCCTCCAGTTGACAAACTACACATTTATTTAAAGGCACAGGGCCCGGGGTGACACCAGCTGCAGAGTCCCTGGTTCAAGTCCAGGGAGGTTCCAGCTCCCTCTCCATAATATTCAGTCATCTCTCTACTGGCACTGTGTAACAAAGGCAGAGAACGGCCAATGAAGTTGTTTTTACAAAAATAATTAAAAAAAAAAAAAAAAAAAGCCTGACAGTGGTATCAGTGTAAACCATTTTAACAGTAGTTGTTTATTTTGTAACACTAAAAACAAAAGTTCAGTTTCACTTACGAGCTCATGAGCTAAAAGGACAGGTTTAGAAAATAAGTCTTTATATGCTGCGTCTACATGTTAAATACATAATAAGGTTGAGGTAGTGTTTCCAAGTAATTATGTTAATTGTGTTTTCTTAATAAATTCTTATTTCTCAGTTATTATTATTATCATTATAATTATTATTATTATCATTATTATTATTATTATTGATAGAAGCAGTAATAAAGGTGTGGGTCGTAGCAGCGTGTTGTAAAGAGATTAGTCATCTGACCTTCCAATGAATGTGTGTGTTTATTGAAGTGATTCAATGGAAAAAACTATAAAGCGGATTTATTATTGTGATTCAATGGAAGAGGGGAATTAAAATCACAGTCAGATAGTGTAAGCAGGCCTAGACTGAATTAACTAACTGCTCACGGTGCTTTACGTTACACACACACACACACAGTGGACATGCTGCATTCTCGTAGCACACACGCACACAGCGCCAGCACATAAACGTGTAAGTGTTATTCTTTCCACACAGGAACACACACACACACACACTCACACACACAGATATGAGTGCTCGTGGACACAGTGCAGGCCACCGGTGCTGTGCTCCCAATCCATAAATCATAATGTTTCAGCAAAAGCAGAATTTCATTTCCCTGCCAGCGTCTTATCAGGCTGAGGAGGGATATACAGCCCATCACCATGCTCGTTTATTATCTCTGTGAATAGGCTGTGGCAGGGATAGGGCTATAACCTGGCGAGAGCAGGCAGGGGACTGGATTAGACTATTAACTGGAATAGCATATCAGGGCTAAGTCTATTACCTAAAGCACCAGTATCATGCTCCCCTCCAGATATTCACTATCCTGATGCAGCCATGGCCACGCTGGGAAGTCCCTTTCATTTGTTCCATTATTATCTATTCTCTCTCTCTCTCTCCCTCTCTATTGATTTGCACAGTTGAGTGAATTGTTGTACCTGCAAACCCACTCTGACCCTGACCTGAAGCTTTGCCTTGTTAAAATGCTACAGTATCGGCTTGTGGGGCTTCACCACGCCGGCTCAGAGGCTCATTCCATACCAGTACCTGCTGCAAACAGCCACTTAACCCTTGTAGCGGGCTTTCCTGTTACCCCGTATCTTAGAAACACTGCTGTGTTAGGAAGAGTACATCAGTCATCGCCAGCCTTTTTATGCAAATTATGAAATGGAAATAGGCTTTTACGAGAGACTGAAATCCACGTGATTTGGGATGTAACAAAAGCTATAAACTCATAAGCATGAAAGACTACGTATATCACAGGACAGACCAAGGCTAACGGGGCGCCGGGCAGACTCCTGCCAGGGGCCAGCTATGTTGCATAATAAAATGCATTAGAAAATATTAGAACACACTGGAGTACATATATTGTTACACGTTAAGAAAGCTGTAACACCACTCATCACCTGCTTCTAACAATGTGCTGACAGTTTTCCCAGACTGGTTCACACACTGATTCACATTACTCTGATGACTGTCACTGTCACACACTGTTTACATGACAGCTGAAATAAGTGTGTTGTTTATTTGCAAGGTAAGTAAGTAAGGTATCATGTACCTGAGCAGCTGCTGAATGTCTTCATTTTGGGGTAAAATACTGTTTATCCTTATTTTCAGTACAACAGGTAAATGTGAAAATCCCCAACTTCTGTCTTGAAGTCAGTACACAAGTAGCCATGGTCTGATGGATGGAGTGATGTAGTAAAATCAGCTGTGTTTGGGAGCAGCATATGTCCATGTTGGTCATTTTCATGATCAGACAGTGATGCTCATTTCTCACAGTGATTGGCCACGTGTGGAGGAGAGAGCGCAGACTGGGTTTGGACTTCTCTCTCAAGCTTTCTCCATCTTTATTCAGCTGATCACATTAGTAATTCTGTCACCTTTCATGTTTACAACCAAGTGCAACTTTAGACTAGACTAGAGACTGTCTGAAAGTGTGCACCATTCCCCTTTCTTGCTGCTCTTTACGAGTGGCCTACTGGCACACGTTGTATTTTAAACAGTAAAATGAAATTTCTTAATTTTTTTGAACTGAGTAAATCAGTGTGATGAATTTTCTGTGAACTGCATTGCATCTAAACTCTTAAAATCAGCTACAGCTAGAACAATCTATAAAGCAGCACCCCGTAAACAATGGTTATTATCGTCCAATTTGACTACATTCTGGAAAAATCTGTGTCACCATCCGTCTGGCCGACAACATACAATGTTGTGCAGACATGTAAAATGTGCGAATCAGTTGTCTAAATGGTTCAGAGATGTGCAGCCCACCAGCAGCACGCCGCCCTGGATGATATTATACGCTCAAAATGAATTATGATCAAAACAATTTGTTAATCTTTTCCAGATTTCACCACCTGCTGACTTTGACATTAGTTAGACATCAGTGTGCTGAGATGGAAGTCAGCAGGCAGCTAATGGGACATTTTCACAGAGCAGGACACACTTTCACCTTTTAATAATTCCATTCTTGCGATTTTAACCATTTTTATTACAATTAAACCAGAGAACAAAGAAAATATCTAACTGTGTCTCCATCTTTATCGCCCTCTCTGACACATGTGTGGGTACATTTTTAATACTTTTCATTTTACTCATACTGTCCACCTTATAACCATCTTTTGATGTGAAATCGATATCATGCTGTAGGAGATTCAGCTGTAAAAAGATACAACTTATTCAGCTTATTGTTGCACTTTTGTTCTGTGGATTTAACACTAAAAAAGCAAGTGGATTTTATGTGAGAGTAAATCATTATGTGCCGTTTTCTGAAAGTAGTCACATCATGCTGGGAAAGATGCAGAGAACAAGAACCTTCCAGACATTTTAGAAATACAATTTGGCAGCACTTGGCTTGGTTGCCAAGTTTGATACCTATGTTCACCAAATTCAGTTGCCAGTTCAGTCACAGGTGTGGTGAGCATTGACACAAGGTTTACTGATCTACAGCAGACCATTTGAGCCATTAGGTCCTATAATATCTGAAAGGTCTCAAAGATCTCCTACAGTGAGCAGTCAGCTCAGCCACAGCAGGACACTGATGTCCATGTTCTATGGGCCCAAAACCACATGAGTCCAAGGAAAGTAAAAAACTTTTTTTTTCCACATGTGTCTGGTGTGCAGCTTTTTTTGGAGTTCAGTTCTCTTAATACATCCATGGTTTGAACCAGCTGGGCGGCAGTGTTGCCACCTCTTCTGTGACCTCAGTGCTCACTTCTATCTTTCTTCCACCACTGCATAATGTCCAGAATGCTGAGGTTACAGGCTGCTTGTTTTGACAGGTTGGACTTTTCTCATCACCACATCTGGACCCATGGCAGAAAAACAGATAATGAAACCACAGCCCCAGTAGAAGCCTCTTTCTTTAACACCACTCTAAGTATGTAGGTGCAGGTAAGGTTAAGGTTAGGGTCAGGATCAGGATTAGGCACGTAGTGGCTCTAATAAGGGTTAGGGAAAAGTCTCCAGGAAACACCATCTCTTCACTTGTCAGAATCAAAGGAAAAAAAATTACAACTTGTGGCCATTATATTTCTGAATTATCAAGGACATTTCAGTGTTTTTGTGTTGAGACATGAGGACATCATTGGGAGAAAACCTTTGCATGAGAACAGACAGTGATGTTAAAAACTTCCAGGCAGTGCTACTTCAAAAGACACTGATAACCTTAGATAAAAATTGTAAAATGTATTTACAGGGAACAAGGACTATGGAGTTTGACCAATCCAGTATGAACAGAGGGAATTATTACAGCAATGTGCATGTGAGTACATTGCTAAATCTGTCCTACAAAGCATTCTGACTGACATTAGGACATATCGCATATGAACATGTGAACATGAACTTTGCTGTCTTATTGGCCCGCGTTGAGTTGAGCTGTGTTCAGGTTCTGACTGACTGGCTGCTCATCAGCCTAAGAGGAGGAGACATCTATGGCTCTGACAGCTGATTGGCTGTCTGAGGCTCCTCAGGACGCAGCCATGCGTTGGATTGGCTGCACGCCTCTCAGTCAAAGTGACATGCTCGAGTCATTGAAGTAGACAGTGATAATGTCATTCCAGGTGGATAATGTGTTTTGACTAGGCTGAGATGGTGGGATTATAGCAGCGATAATGAATCAGGACAATGAAACTGCAGTTAAAGGAGATGATCAACACTGACAACTCATCGATGAATAACTTTATTATTTTCTGCTTTAATTTAACATTTTCCTCTAATTTGTCTCCTTTAATCTAACCTTTTTTTAAGCAGGCAGGCATTTAAGAATAAATTCTGATTCAGAATGACAGCCAGGCTGTTAAATTACAGCTGCAGAACTGGCAGCTAGAATTGTATTGTAATAATATGTAAAGGAGACCTGGATGGAAATGTAGTGCAGTGTTCCTGGATGTGGCAATTTCACCTTCTATGAGCTGAGTCCAGAGGACCACAACTTTACACATTCTGAAAAGAAATGCATGAATCTCAAAACAATGACATCACAGGATTTGGGACAATATGTGTCTTTTTATCTTTTTAAAGATTCACAAAATAAGCTGCACTGATCTGATACAAATGGTTGAATCAGGCAAACGCTGCCACTACTTCTCAGCATTTTAACCCCTGTCAGACATGCACGTCGTAGCGTGCCGGTCTGTCATACTGTACATGATGCAGCCTTCACCGCTGTGCTCCAGCTCTGACTCTGCTCATTCTTGTGCACTTGGTGCCAAATGTTCTATGAGCATTGCCCATCAACAGTTCTGTCATGGCCATAACAGAACATTTACATTATAGAGACGTATGTTTTAAAGCCTAAAGGTCACAACACATAAGGAAGCCAGTAAAGTCACAAAGGAGGGGTTACCATCAGGTAATATTCAACTTGCTGGACCAATCAGAGAGCTCCTTGGATATAAATACACAATGATCCATCTAAACTACAGTCATGATAAAATGATATAATACCTATACAAAGATCAAACTAATTTCATTAATGCAAGCTTTTGTTTTTGTAAAAACATTTTTTTTTTTTGCATACACTGTTAAAAATCAGAAGTTGTGAAAACTTTTCCATACAAGTTTATTTTCAGTCAAACAGAAACACAGATGGCAGCAGGCTACATTAGCTGTCTTAACTCAGTGACAGTCGCCAAGTTTACTGGATTGTTGTGACTCACAAAGGCTAGAAGCATCTTATTATCTTGTAGCAGACGATCTGACGGAGCTATCAACAAGAAGAACAACCTGAAGAATAACTCTGCTTACTGGTACGCCACTGCTAAAATCACGCAGTTTATGCTTGAGACATTGTCTCTAAAATGAAGCCATCACAGCCAGCTGTTTGTGGATTCGCCTTTTTCCGGCCTGTCGCTGCTGACGGGGTGGTGAGCGCTAAGAAGCCGGCTGCCTGCAGGTGTCAGACTGATGTCTCAAATGATGGAAAAACTTTCTGTTTCTCTTTTTAAAACTTGCATAACAATAACAGGCTTGCAAGTGGTCAGTCTTGTTTGTGTCTTTGTGCATTTTAGAAGAAAAATATTGATTTAAATCTTGACTCGTTCAACAACAAATTGTAGCTTTTGAGCATATTGCATAGCTCAAACATATACACAGACAAATGAGATGAATAAAGGCCGCACTAGGCCTGCAACTAATAATTCTTTCTTCACTGATCTGCAGATTATTTTATAAAGTCACTGCTTTGTCCATGAAGTGTTGCCCGTCATCATTCCCCACAGTACAAGGTGAGGTATTCAAATATGGCAATTTATTCAACCAACAGTCTAAAACCCAAAAATATTCATATCAGAAAATGCAAAGCATCTAAAACAAAGTTTAATAAACTGTTTGTTGTTTCTCAATAAACAATTGTCAGTCGTTTATCAATCATTGTTTATCAAAATAGCTGCCAATTAAAATCAATTTCATCTATAAAAAGTATTGTAACTTGCGGAAAGCAGTGTCACACACACACACACACACACACACACGGTGCTGAAGCTCAGCACATCATGGCCTCAGAGCTGATATGGACAGTGTCTGAGATTAAACTAAAGCTATTTCCACAGAGTTGGAGGCTGCTTCCATAATAGCTCCTTCTATTATACAGCCGTCCCATGGAAACCTCGCAGCTTCACGGCCACTTCTCCACTTCTGAAGCGAGCTCTTATGTGCTGATTAAGTTCAACAGCAGTGCAGCCGGCTGGCTCTTCCTCACGTTTGTAGCAGTTACAGGGTTGTGATGTGACGGCGCTGTTTGTGACAGGGCCCAGAAAGGCCGCGGCGATTGGCCGCAGCATGCAGCCGCTGCCATTGAGATGTAGATCTGCACTAATTAATTCTCATGTTTAAGAGAATTAAACATTATTCTGGAGAAAAGAGCGCGCTGGTGGGAGCCGCTTTAATATGTTGCCCAGATAAAAGGAGGGACTGTGTTTCTCTGTGACAGACATATATTTATTCACATTTCCCCAGCCAATTTCATTTCAATGTAAAATGAGGAGATGAGGTTAGAGAACGCAGAGAGGAGAGTTGGCTAATAGAAAACAATGACCGCTGTTTTATTCTCCAGAGGCTATTCTGCCGTTGTCAGCGCTCTCTCCCCCCGGCCACACAATGCACAGAGACAAAGAGAGAGAGCAGTGGGGCCAAGTGCCTCTTCTAAAACACACAGCAGCTTATTAACCCCAACATGCACACACACGCACACACACAGAGCGCAGCAGCGGGCTGCAAAGCGATATCAGGCAGTAATATATTGAGGTTATATTCAGGTTGTAATGGTGTTATTAAAGCAACAAGCTCAGGCTGAATAGAGAGAAAATCCTATTAAAATAATTATAGAGGCCTGGGATATCAGTCTGTGTGTGTGTGTGTGTGTGTGTGTGTGTGTGTGTGTGTGTGTGTGTGTGTGTGTGTGTGTGCGTGTGTGAATGTGTGTGTGCGTGCATGTGCGTGTGTTAAGAGAAGGAGAGAGCCAGATAGAGTGCCTGCATACATTGCCATACAATATAAGTGTGTGTGTGTGTGTGTGTGGGTGTGTGTGTGTGTGTGTGCGTGTGTGTGTGTGTGTGTCCTTGGCTTACTAATGTGTAGTAATAGACTCTGCTAATAGTGATTGCCAGCTAATTTTATTGCTGCTTTTCGTCAGCCTCTGGCTTAATTAGAATGTATTGCTGCTACATTCGCTCCTACTAGACCTCTTAAAAAATAATTATTCCTACATGTGATTATGCACTTACATCTTTGCAAAAGTGATTGTCCGACTGAGGAGCACATAGAATTATTAAAAATCTGAGTGAAGAAATGTTTCATTATTTCATCATCGTCAATGACGATAGGTATTTCTTTCAGATGGGATCAAATGTGTTGTGGCAATAAATGAAAGGTAAGTACAACACATCCTGTGTGGAAACGTGCTGTTGTTCTGTTGAAGTATGCAGGGAAGGCAGAGAGAAATATGAGGAGGGAGGAAAGCAGATAGTATCTGACTATAATGTTCCTTTACACTAGCAGCAGAAATGTAAAGGATAAGGCGGACATTATTCGATATTTCTTCCAACTGTCAGCTGACTGTCACTCAGTAATTTCTGCCTTCTCTACCACGTCTGTAGATGTCAGACTCAACCCCATCGGTTCCTACTGAAGAGATGCAGGTCTTCAGTTCACATGAATATCATTTTATTTTTTAAAAAAGGTTCAGTAATTTCCTAAAACAGCTGGATACTGTCATTTAACACTTTTAACTCAAACAGGAGGAAATAATTGCCTTTGCTGGGGACTATTTTCAGTGGCGGAGCAATCCACATTTTGTGTTCTAGTGATTATTTCTGGTGGCAGGATGATGAACTAGTGTGTGTGAGCTCTATGGCACAGAGGAAGAAGATGCATCAGACTTTAATACACATACAATACTTTAAATGACTGTTGGTTTTAGTCTTTGTTGACAGTATAACTACATTATGTCACCAGCCTTATCCTTTAACATTTGACAGACCGCATGATGTGCAGGAGGATGACCTGTTCAACATACACATCACAGAGGATGAACGTCCTCTTTTGTGTTTGATGCATAGAGGAAGTGTTTGCAACACCTAATCTTTGTATGTCTGTGTGCCAGAATAAGGTTTGCAGTGAACTGTTGTGTAAATACACACACTCTGATTATTCAGGTAAAACCGTTTTCATGTTATAGGAGGAAAAGCGCAGGAGTCGTTAGTTACATTAACGATGACCTGACTCTGACTCTTTTGTGCATGCAGGCTCACACCTGTGCTGTCTCTGCTACAACAAGTCAAAATGTCTGCTGTGAAAAGGGTTTACAGCAAATAACACATAGCTACAGCCTGGCCAATCAGGTTACTTGACCATTAAAAACTGCATAAATTGAGGCGGCCTGCCCACTGTACCATGTATTCAGGCTGTGTCCCTACAGCAGAGGCCTCTGCTGCCTGTCTGTCCCCCCTCTCTCTCCCCCCTACTCTTCCTGTCTGATAATAAACTGAAACATAAAATCTTTGTGAGGCAGAGGATTTTCTTTAGGAAAGAACTGAATGATTATAGATTTAAATACTGTGTTATCTTAATGTAATAGAGTGGAGAAAATCAGGCATTTAGTCAAACAACAACATCACACTGTAACTACTTTAAAACTGCTTTAATGTGTTCCAGCGAGACCATTAGAAGCTCTGGTGGTTTATGTTATTATGACAGAAATTTAGGCAGTACATCTCTGCACTGTGCTGCCCTTCTCCCTCCCTCCCTCAGCTGTGATGCTTTCACTGTGCATCTTGTGAACAAATCTGCACTTAAAGCTGCAATCATTGATTTGTTTTACTTTTCATTACCAAGAGATTTACACAAACTCAGTGTTTGCTATTTATGAGTTACTTTATGATTGCAATTCATTATTAGTGGATATTCTGTCTTTTCTGGAAAGGGTGTTTAAAATAAATGGAAACTACACATCAAATTAGTGTGTGCATTTAATTTAATTACTCCAGCATAATTGAATTTAATTAATGTGTCATAATTGCATGTAATTAATGTAGTGTGACCTCTTCAATATAGCAGTAAGGTTCCCAAAGCACTGCCTATTCTGATTGGCTACTGCTACAAGTGAACGCCTTTAAAGCTGCTTTTAAAGCTGTGTCTTTGAAACGGGGGGCAGCAGAACAACCTGTAAACACAACACTGAGAGAGTATCACTAAGGTTGATGGCTACTGTATTAGCACGAAGTTGCTCCAGAAAATAGGAGCTACATTAAGCATTCATCTGGAGTCATGTTTGTGTCCAACTTGATGAATGTTCACTTTAAATGTTCGCTCATTTTTAGCTCTGTTTTTGATCTCCAGAGATCTGGCTCTTTCACAGATTAATGCGCAGCTATCTTCAAAGGCGAGTCGCTAACTGTGTCTTTCTGCCATTTTGTGCTGAGCAGGTGGTCGGCACTGGATTTATCTGAGCTTTGTCTCTGAACACCTGCTGTTGACTTACATGGATGTCAATGATAACCTTGTTTACCTTCAGACTTCATAGAGCTGCTAGCTGTTGAACAACGTGCCATTTCTGGCCTGTGCATTCTTGTCGTCATCGCAGAGAGATGTTGCCTTCTTCATCATTACTGCGCTTTGATAATTAAAACTTGTAATAAAAAAAGACTGTGTTTCCCTGAGATTCCAGAGGTTTGTCCGTTTCTTTTCTCTGCCCCACTAATATGAGTTTCACTGTTACATCAAGCTCAGCTACCACAGCGTCTACAAGTGTGCAACACCATACACTGATTTCCCTCCTGGAAAATGTGGGATATAAGACTGCAGATGCCATAACATGAACATCTTGATTTATATATCTGACTGATGTCTTGAGACAGGGCCCTTTGGGGGCTGTTGGAGGTGGTGGCCTCGGGCTTCAGCCTGCTTGTGCCTAATGTTACAATCTATCTCTGGTCTTATTTGATCCGTTCTGTTTTGTTTCATCTGCTCTGCTCTGGTCGAGTTTGTTGTGCTCAGTTGGCTCCGCTGTAATGAAAAGATTTCAGGGCTGTGCTTTTTTCCACTTTAGCAGAGCTTTCTTAGACTTTGTAATTTACAGGAAATTTGAGAAAATTGTTCCATTCCATTTTCCTGACCTGCTGGTTTGTAACAGTGTGTGTGTGTGTGTGTGTGTGTGTGTGTGTTTGTTTGTGTGTGTGTGGGTTTGGTCTCAGTGTGCAGATGGTGTAGCAAAGAGGAAACAAATGTGTATATTTAAGTGGAAATTCTGGGTATGTGTGTGCACATGTAACGATTCACGTTTCTGTGTGTGTGTGTGTGTGTGTGTGTGTGTGTGTGTGTGTGTGTGTGCATGTGTGTGTGCATGTGTGAGTGCACGCTGATAGACATCTGGGAGCCAGATAGCTGAAGGCTGAAGGCATTAAGAGAGGAGAGGAGGACATTAATCTAAAGAAAATTAAAATCTGGAGCGGTGCGTTTAGGATGGAGAGCGACCGCCACTTCTGATAAGAAGTGGTTAAGGAGAGCACAGATTTAGATAAATGGCCAGGAGAGACAGAGGAGAGGAGGAAGAGAGGGGAGGAGAGCCAGAGGGAAGGAGGAGAGGAGGAAAGAGTGGTGAGGAAAAGTAGATTATGGGAATAGTGCAGAAAGGGATGAAGGGATGTTAGAGAGGAGGTGAAATCATAGAGGAAAGAGCGAATGGAGGAAGAGGAGAAGGAGAGAAATTTATGGGGACAACGCACAGATGAGAGAAGCGCAGGGGGAGGAGGAGAGAATCAAGAGAGGAGGAAAAAAGAACAAAAAGGAAACAGGAGAGGAGAGGAGAGGAGAGGAGAGGAAACATGGCAAGGAAACCGTGAGAGGGAAGGAAGACAAGAGAAGCAAGGCAAAGAGAGGAAACATGGAAAGGGACAAAGAGGAGAGGAGAGTGGGCTGTCCAACAACACCTGTCAGACCTGAGCAGGCTGCTAATATGGCCTCACTGTGTGTGTGTGTATGTGTGTGTGTGTGTGTGTGTGTGTGTGCGTGTGTGTGTGTGCGTGTGTGTGTGTGTGTGTGTGTGTGTGTGTGTGTTATGCAGCACATGTAGATAGCAGTGGCACTGTGGTCTTGAGCATCAATAACATCAGGTTATCTGGAGTATGGTCTGGTCACACACACACACACACACACACACACACACACACACACAGTGAGTGATGGCGGTGCCTCAGAGGTGGCTGTCTGAGGTTAGCAAAGCTGTGCTCAACAGAATGTTTTAGATTTAAGACGGTGGCCAGTAGACAAGATGTAGAGCAGATTTAGCTGCAGCCTGCAGCCTCCACTGCCCACTGACACACTACACAACCTTTTACATGGAGAGCACCAGGCTGCAGACAGATACTGGCTATCTGCTGCATCTTATTTATGCTATGTATTGTTTCATTTTATTGTTTTGGCAGATTTTATTTGCAACAAAATAAAAACAGATAGCATACATATAAGAGATGTACAGTCCCTTAATAAATAATATTAATAATAAATAGACAAAGCTCAGTGCCTTTGGTGGGGGTTTTCAAAGTCTGGACCTCAGTCCACATCAGGGCCAAACGGCAAGTCAATCCAGACCCAGCCCATAGCTCACTGTCGCCTGCAACCACATCTGTCCCAGCGAATGCTCATGAATTCAGAAAATGCACACATCTAATGTTACTCACCATTCCTTCCCGAGCCAAAATGCCCCTAATTCATAGTTCATCTGTTCCACAGAATCTGCTTAGGAAAACTCTGGCCCTAGCTGAGCAGCCCTTTAATGTGGCTGATTTCCCTATGGTTGACATTGTTGTCATGGTGACATTAAGTGCTGGAGAGTGCTGTGTGTTGTTGCTGCTGAGTTCACATGTTAACGTAACACCGGAGAATCTGCTGTCAGCTCCTCAGATACAGAGAGAGTCTCGTTTTCTCTTGAACACAGTTTCTACAGCGAGTGTAAATGTAGCTGTAAGAATCAGTTTGAGTCAGAAACAAACAACTAGCACAACGTTTCAAAGCACAGCTGTGTTGTCTTTAAGGCATTTCTTTGTCTTTCTCAAATTTCTCGTTTTAATCCTTTGTAGACACTGACCTTTATTACTAGTTTCTAGTAATATATAAATAATAATCAACTAGTGTCTGACTGAATTCACTGAGTCAGTCTACTTGCTATTGTTACTTGCTATATGCTATTGTTAAAATCTGTCATTAACCCATGATTGTCACTTGTGGCTGCAGTGGCTGTCAGTCTGCTAAAGTTGCATAGTTTCACTTTAAATGCAATAAACAGATGAGAGCTGAAGACTAATTAAGCATCATGAATCACATGTAGATGAGAGAGTTTGTTAAGCAAACGTGCATCACATCAGCACATTCATTTTTACAGTTTGTGTCTGTATGTGATATACGTATGTATGAGGGCTTTTTTTGTGTGTTTTCCTATATTTCCTTCAGTATTTAATCTTTTCATAGCAGCAGTTTCCATTAAAATCTCAGTGCTAGATAGCTTGGGTGTTTCCAGCCTGCAGATACAGCATGTTGAGTGTTGAATGGCCTCCAGCAGGAGACCCGAGCATCCACTCTTCAACTGTCTGACACCTATTTAACACCACAGTCAATGTTGTGACCACTTTATTCCGTAAGAAAACCTCCCATAATGGATCGTGGGATCAGTCAGGTACTCTAAATGTGTGTTTGTCAGGTGGACTGACAACTCTAGACCACACACATACAAACGGGCACACACACACATACACACACTGTCAGGCAGTCAGTGGCCAGTCAATCACTCAGAACAAAGCTTTGAAGCCCAGAGTCAAGCCTGATAGACCATGTGAAAGAGTGATTGTGTGCGAGGGTGTGTGTGCATTTGTGTGTGCGTGTCAGAGTGATGACTGCGGTTGTAGCAAAAGAATGATCAGTGGGCCTGCTGGGAGCCAGGCAGCCACTGCTGGGTGGACTACTGTGTTCTATTGTGTGGATTATCCAGAGTAACCACGACTGGAATAAAAAACTTGAATGTAAATCTTTTCTCATCTGCTGCCTCTGCGGCGCAGGTTTGGTTAAGTTTTTGCAGCTGTTTAACGTTAAGGAAAGATTATGGTTGCGATGTGGTCACAACGCATCTCTAAACCTCTCAAACGAGAGCATCGGTTGAAATGGGCAGAAACATGGCTGCCATGCAGGTTCAAGCGTTCCTCTCTCGTGGCAGAGGTCATGATGTCTGCACTGGTCTTTCCTTTCTGCTTAGCTACATAAAGCACACTCTACCTTCTGCTCTGGCTCAACACTGGCACTGGATGGCTATCATCTGCAGCAGAATAGTCAAGTGTAAATAGAAGTCACTGCTGAGCTGTAACATGTGAAAAGTGTGGTTTTCTAAGGATATGTACAAATCAGCCTAGTGTTCCAAGGAATTCCATTCATATTGAACAATTCTGCACATCACGTTTTACAGCCAGTACCAGTGACAGTGCACAAAGTGGTATTGTAGAAAGTAAGGATGCAGAGATCACACTGATGGACAGGCCAGCTATTCGCATGACTTTCATGTGGGGAGCCAGAATTTGGCTCGCATCAGACCTACAATCAATGATCGAAAAAAAGCATTTTATTGAACATTAGCAATTTTCTCGTAATCTGGGGTTCTGAGGATTTGTCTAATATGGACGTCCTTGTCTGGCGATAAGGGTGGTGCGACCCCCGTCAATGAATACCTGTGACGACGTGCTTGCCAGGTCACTGTTCGTCTGAAAGCTTAAGTCGGTCATTAGTTGCCAGTGAGAGTGAATCAACAGGAAGCTAAATGCAGAGATGCTACAGGACAGGCTGACAGCTGGATACCATGGCAGGTCATGAGATGTGAATTACAGTATGTGGAGGTGTGTATGATGAGGTGTGTTTAGCGGCTATTTTGTGGCGTGCAGGTGATTTTCAGTGATAGGGTTAAGGTTGGCTAGCTTTCCATTAGCCTGGACAGCATTCAGTCACCTTCACTTTCACCCTTCCTCAGGCCATACATTAACATTCACTCCACCTCTGCCGTGTGTGTGTGTGTGTGTGTGTTTATTGGTGTTTGTCTTTCTGTTATTTTGCCTGTTTGTGTGTTTCTGCGTTTGTGTATGTGTCAGATTGTGTGTGTGAAAGTGAGTGAGTGTTAATCTCCTCAATATTGCCTCCATGAAATTGACATTTGACAGTAATTGTGTAGCGACAGCGATCCAGTCCATCCCGTGCTCTGATTGGACGAGGATATTACACACACACACACTATGACCGGTCACACTTCCTGCTGGTTAACGGCACAAATATAATGTCAAAACAAATCCCCACAGTTTTACCCTGGATGGAGGGATGGAAAGAGGAAGAGATGGATGGAGTTGCATTTTCTGAACGCCATGAAACACGAAACAAAGAGACAAATAAAGAAATGAAGGAAGGAAGGCGGGATGAGAGGAGAGAAGAGCAGATTTGAAACAGGTTCATGTTTCCCATTTTTAAATACCTCACTATACTTTAGTCAGAAAATATTCTGCTACTCACTTCTTTCTGATCATTTTAAGTCGCGGTTGATGCTGTTTTGCTAAATTCTCAATAATCTACATTTCCACGGTGTTAATGCCATCAGTACAACAGCAGCCATGTCTTATTCACCTCTCCCCTGCTGAGTTTCTTTTTTTTTTACCACTCATGTTCGGTTGCTTCCATTTTGCAAGCACAGTTATGATACTGTCCATGAAAATGGAAACCTCTCGTTACTGTTGTTAATGTTTCACATTTTAAGTCTTCCTGCAGCTCAATGGAGTAGATGGACGGTTTGGAAAATATGCATATTCACTTTCTTGTAGATGAGAAAATTGATTGTACACACGTCTGTACTCTAAATACGATGCTAGGACTGGCTGTAGGTGAGCTTAGCATAGCATAAAGACAAGACAGATTTACATATCTGACACCTTACATTAATCCTGCTCTCATCCCTACTGAGAGATGATAAACACAAACGTGTGAATGAAAAGAAATGAAAGTAGCAGCAGCACTTCACCCACAGCCCTTGCTAATGTTTTCTAACGTTAGCCGTCCCGTCTCGTCCCTGTGCTGCCGGCTTGCTTCTGTGGTTTGTCACCAGTGTGTAGTTGTTGCTTTCTGTTTCGTGGGCAGTGGGATTGTGGATCAATATAGTGCAGAAATTGTTACATTTCCTTCAAAGAACTGGCAACATTTCACTAATATTAATGGCAGAGACATAACTACAGAAAAGCTAGATAGATAGAGTGGAAACACAAGGGCATGCAAAAAAGAACAACTTTCAAGTAAGGAGGCAAAAATACAATACAAAATACCAACTAACAATATAAGAAAAAAAGAAATAATAAAAAAATAGTGAGATAAAATATAGAACTAAGCTATACAAGATGAGAGCTCGTTAGTGCAGCAGGTCAAGCAGGTACATAAGGAGATATATTTGGACAACAGAGGATACTGTTTCACTAATCAGAAACGTAAAATTCTATACAATTCTGCAAATGCATGCAGGTAATACCTGCAATAACAAAGGTATCAAGTCATGTGTGTCGTTGCTGCTGCATTTGTCAGACTATTTGTTGGTGGAAATTTCAATACAGTCCTGGCAATCATTTTCAAAGGTCACTGCTAGTTTCTGTTGTCTTCACAGTTCTTTGTTGTTGAAAAAGCTTCATTATTCTGGTGATAGGGTTAGAAAATGTTCTGGGGTGCTGCTGATTTTACAGCAGGGCTGACAAGTGGCGTTCAAGTCATATCTGACCTGTTCTTAGCTTATTTCTCCCCACAAAAGGTATTTCTTGAACATATGACACAACACTATCAGCGTGTTGTCCATGATACAAGATGAAATCAAACACTGGCAGCATAAGCCAACATTCATGATTTGTAAGAATGGCATTGAACAATGTAAGGGGACGTGCAACAGAAATAGTCCTGGCCAGTCGTAAACCACAGAACAGCCACTGAAAATAAACAGAAGTAATATTCCCACCAAATTACACCTCAGGTTGTTCCGTTACCAATGATGTAATCCATGAAATCCCACTTCAGGATATTCTCTTACTACTGACTGAATTCAGAGTAACAAAAAGGGATTTATTAAAAAGCACTTAGCTGGACCGCTGCAGAAGCAAAGCACAGCAGGCACGACAACACCACAAACTCTGAGCGACGCTGCAGTGATAAAGGGCTAATTCACTTTTTAGATAAGATTATTGTGGAAACTTCTTTGATGCTGTTTATCTAAAAGGTTTTATTTGAACAGCAATCTCAAGAAAACCACCGCAGTATCATTTCATCCAAATTAAAGTGCAATTTATCGGCCGATTAATCGGCTTTTTCTCGTCTCGAAATATCATTATTGTATTACTATATTTAAAAATCCACTATTGGTCAACCTCTAATTTGAACACTGTTTTTTTATATTTTGGAGGATTTACAGGATGTGATTCAATAAAATTTAAACTGAGGTTTAAATTGGCTTATAAAACACCATGTTCAACGAACCACCAAACTGGACATCAGAGGTTTTCACCTGACAATTAGTGTCTCCCCCCTCTGTCTCTCTCTCTCTCTCTCTCTCTGTCTCTATGTTTCCTTCCACCTCTAAGCACCTTGGACAGGACCTACAGCCATTCCACCACTGATTAAACCTAATAATTAGCTCTGTGTGTGTGTGTGTGTGTGATTTTTATCATAGTTTTGAGGACATCCTACTCTTCTCCAATCATCAGCCAGCTCCCTGTGGGCAGACACTAATTAAAATCAATAGTCTCCTCAGACTGACACTGAAGGTTCGGCTGCAACGAAGCCACAAGACCGACGGACAATATTCACTGTGACAATATCTTCAAATTTCACTGCACTCACGGAGAATGGCTCTTTGGAAAGAAGCAAATCCTGGAAACACACGGTCAAATACATCCAGCACTGATACATTAAACCACTTATTTGCAGTTTAAAGGCAGACCTGTTCGTGACAGTGTTGATAAAGCCAGGTGGTGACAGTGAAGTCTCTGTTAGCCAGGCGGGATGAGGGGGGTAGGACAGAGGTAGAAGGTCACAGGGACCTTGTTGACCTGGAGATGTGCTCCAAGATAAACACAAAAACCTTTTGTAGATACACAGCAGGCAACAATAGTGAGCTGCATCTCTACAGTGCTATAGTGCTGGGAACGTCAAACACTTCCCTCTATAGAGACTGAGTGCACTGGAGCTGTGGAAGCATTGCTGGGGCACAACAGATGATAGTATTTCTATATATGTAAATAAGGCGACGTACACACTGCAAGCCGCAAGCGCTCGATTCAGATTTCTGAAGCAACGGAGGCCGCTGAAGTCAGCGTTCCCGATTCATCTGTCAGCTGATGTGCAGTGAAAGCCAGTGAGGCGACAAGAAGAGCGAGAACATCTTCTCCATGGAGAAAAGCCTAAAACAGCATCGATGCTAACCTCCACAGTTTGTTTTCAAACAGTCTTGCTTTCACCACGCCTGCCCACAGCTGCCAGCAGTTTTTCACAGGACGCTGATTGGTCAGAACGACTGTGCTTCGCCACAAGCGCACAACTTGAAGCCTGGAAAAACGGATTCTCGCCTGACTCAAATAATTTCGACACAGACAGAACTGTCATTTTTGATGGAAAAAGTCGATACATACAGGTGTATTTCTCCCATGAACAATGTCCAGTTTGAAGAGGATGAATCCAGGATAATCAGCTCTGTCAGCCTCAACACACCGATCAGCATTTAGGTCTGTGACTAAACTGTCAAGAACTACAGAGATTAGCAGGAATAATATTGCCTGTTAAGCATAAACAGCTGTGTGTGGTGGCCTCTTGCACTGTGTATGTATAGCTGATGTGTTAATAGTGGAATGGGTGTAGGTGATAGCAGTGTAGCAGTGTTTAGTCCCATCCCACATATTAGCAGCTGCTTTCTTTCCATCCATCACACACAGCCAGTCTGCCTGAAACACACCACCAAATAGACACATTTATCAAAGCCTCTGTAGATGGCAACACACACACACACACACACACACAAGCACACTGAGATGCACACACATCACCTCAGCCAAACCTACAGTAAGTGGAATGGCTGCAATATACACACAGTCACACACACTTGCTCCCCCTCCCCTCTCTAATAGTGTTGTGGTTGACAGAGTTGTATGTGATGAATTGTATGTCTCTTCCAGACTTCTCAAAGTTAATTTTCTAAAGACTGCTGCCCATTGGAGAGGAGAGAAGATGATAGGAGACTGGTCAGTGTGTGTGTGTGTGTGTGTGTGTGTGCGTGTGTGTGTGTGTGTGTGGTTGTGGGGACTCAGCTGACTTTCTGTCTGAAGGCTTAGTGCTGACCGCTGTTTAGACGGAGCCTTTATTCTCATTTGTAGCATTTTTTATGCATTAAATGAATTAAGAAATAATAATGTATTTCTTTTTTTCCATTTTTATCTTTATTTTATTGCAAGCATCGCAGCTGTGGACTGGATGTTTATTGAAAGGCTTTTTGGGAGAACACTGGTTTCTGATGCACAGGAAGTGATGTGTTTTGAACATCTGTTTTTTAATTATTAGAGGAAAAAAGACCAATAACAGCACATAGTCGACAGTAAATCTAAAGGAGAGGTCTTCACAGGTCCTCAGAGTTACTATTATATGAGTCCTGACCTGGGACCCAAGTCAAGCTCGATCCAAATGGTTTACTGTCTGATTAGATAAAGCAGGGTGAGGTGTGAAGTTGGTGTTCTCTCTCTCTATTTGAGTTTGTTGTTCATGTCATTTTACATCTTTGACTGTGGCCATTCAGAACAGATAAACACAGCCTCTGCAGTGGAAAAGTATATTGCTGCTGCATAACCAGTGCAACTCTACACAGTGACTTCTACAGTGTGATCAGACAAACATCACATTTAGAGTTTCATATCCAACTGATGCTTTATACTGTATGTGGAACACAGTTTTTCATATTAAATAATGTTGTCTTTTGTTGTTGTACAAGACATCCAGAGAAAGGAAAAGATGCAAGGAAGGAAG
This sequence comes from Chelmon rostratus, assembly GCF_017976325.1. Classification (NCBI taxonomy): domain Eukaryota; kingdom Metazoa; phylum Chordata; class Actinopteri; order Chaetodontiformes; family Chaetodontidae; genus Chelmon; species Chelmon rostratus. The sequence continues at coordinate 2,990,674 of NC_055666.1, forward strand.
GAAGGAACAGACAGAGGAAACAAGGAAAGCTGTTAGAAAGATGAGAATAATTAACAGGAAACCCCACTTCTTCACGTTTTTCAATTAGGCAGGCTACTCTGCTTAGTGTTGGCTACCTGTCACCATCCTCCACGTCCCTCTCTCTTTCTACCACACACTCACACACACACACAAACACACACACACACACACACTACAACAATTAGCTAGTCATCTTGCTCTCTGTGTATGTGTGTGTGAGTGAGAGTGTGTGGTTGTGCGTGTGACAAAGTGCTGTCATTATCCCCCTCTGACAAAAACCTCTCCGAGGGCAATTTCTAGAAATTATTTTAACAATGGAGCACGCCAAATGTCAGCATTCACTAATTATGTTTATGCTAATTGTTAATTAGTGTCTTAATGGGATGATCTTAATTAACAAAAGGTTTTCGGCTGCTGCTGGCAACAGGGCTGCCATAAATGAGACGTAATTGCTGCACAGTGCTTGATGAACATGGATTTATTGGGCATTTTAACTACAGTGCTTGTCGTTTAACTCTATGATGGATAGAATGGACGAATAGAGCAGATAGAATATAGACTGGAGAGAGGAGAGAGAGTGTGTGTGTGTGTGTGTATCAGGTGTTATGACGAGCAGTAGATGGAGCTCGTTGTTTTTTGCTGCACTGTGTCCTGGGATACTGAACGTCCCTCACTGATTGTCTAACTGACATTGTTACTGGGGCCACCTTGACCCACCAACATTTCTCTGCCTGAATAAATGGCAGCGGCTGGCTCCCAGGCAGAATGTGTAAATGAGACAATTTTGGAGTTACTGGAACATGTAGTCTACCTCCTGTGATCAAAGTTATCTGCCTCCTCAACGCTAAATCACAGATCCTACCATGGCAAAGGCATAACCCGCCCTACTCTGCCTCTGATTGGCTAGTAGGCTGGTTTTGTTGGTTGGGTTGGTTAGGTTGTGGCATGAGGAGTGATGATTGGTCCGGGTTAGGGTAAGAATATCAGGGTAAACCAATCAGAGGCAGAGTAGGGCGGCTCATGTCTTCACTCAGATATCTGGATTCTTACAGACCTCATAGTATCTTGCTTGTTCAGCAGTACCAGGAGAGCAGGCTCCAACTTGGATTTCAGCTTCCTCTATCGTCAGCTCTGATAGCTAGCATGAGCCATGATAGCTGAAATTAGCTATTTTTAGCGCTTGTTCCACGGCCAGACCAGCAAATTCATTCTGCATGTTACTGTGACAAGCACACGGTTCTGAAAACAGCCACTGAAATGATTTTTTTCTTGGCATAGCCTAACCAGCTATCTAGCTAGCTTACAAGCTTAACTGCAGCACTCCTGTTCATCATATGGACACTACCTGTATCTGGGCTGAACTGAAAAGTTCAACTGCGGAGGGTTCTGCTCGTAGAATAAAAAAAACACTCACTTTCAATAACCTTGGTGCTGTTACATTTCTTACAATTTGAGTGTGTTCATATTTTGTGTGTGTTTATATCATGGTTAGTGTCTCTGCAGTGTGTGTTGTGAGATGCATGGCTTGTGTTTTACTATGTGTGTGTGTGTGGTGGTGGTGGTGGTGGAGTTGGTGGTGGGGGTCATAAACAGCAGAGTGGATACATTGTGTTGTGGAGATAAAAGATTCCAGTGGACAGATCAATAGGCCATATCAGCCTGCTGTTAAATTACTGATAACACTATTTGCTTTATTTGCTTTTTTTCTGCTGCTGCACACATGCCACATTTCTCTGCCTGGAGCTCTGATGTTATACTTGACAGCTGTGCATGTGTGTGCGTGAGTGTGTGCACCTATATGATCTCGTCCCAATGATCATAAAATGAGGGAAACTCAGCAAAGTTAGGACATTTTCTTGGAGTGTTAACATCAGAGCTTCAATTGCATGTTTGTATTATTGTGTAATGCATTATTTAATCATTTAGTTTTCATTTTCCTGGACTGATCTTTATGTTTAGTTTTTAATTTCCTTTCCTTGAGCCTTTCTGGTACCTGCAGCAGGGCTTTGACGCTCAGTGTCCCAGTGACTGTGACTGGGAAAAGCACTGGTCATCCACACATCCAGCTGAAGCAGGTCTGGAGCTTGGTGGCATAGCTGTAGCTGTAGCTGGAGCACTACTGCTAACATGCTAGCAAAAGTCAGAGCTCTCCAAGCTAGCTGGCTCCCTGTCAGGGAGCAAAGTGGTTCACTTACTGGAAAACAAATGTTGCTTTTCTCCTGTTCTTTTTTAATGTTGCTTATTATTATTTCAATGTCTCCTGTGTCTTTATAAAATGTCATCATGAGCTTGCTCGCTACAATGTCCCAAATATCGTTTCTATTGTTTCTTTTCAAGCTGATGGCATAAAGGTCCAGTATGAAAAAACAAACACAGTTAACTCAGCGGTGCACACTGGTGTGTCAAACTTTGCCCAACTTAAAATTGAAGTGAATGATTTGTACAAATCAGTGTGGTGTGCTAAAAGCAGCAGACCACATTGGCAGTACACAAGACATTAAGCCTGATAGAAAACTGTTCCATTTGTTTAGATGTGAATGATTATGATTGGTGTATTAATCAATTTACTGCAGCTGAATTTAGGTCTGGACCGGTGGAAAGACAGAAGACAAACTGGGTGTGTTTGTCTGTGTGTGCATGCATCAGTGTGTGTGTGTGTGTGTGTGTGTGAATATGAGTGTGCACTGGGGGTTACTCCTTGTTAGGTCTGTCAGTTTAATTCAATGGCTTGAGAGAACGTTTGCTTTGGTTTCAACAGGTTTATACTCTCATTCAGCCAGAAGCACAACTGATTCCTGCTTTAATAGATGCAAACACTTTGTTTCTTTTCACATCCCCAAAACTTCAGACTTCAGACTTCCTCTAAGTTAACTTTCAACCAACTGAGAAAAACTACATCATTTTCCCATCAACCCTGCTCATTGCACATTGCACTGCTCATTTCACATTCTTTGACATTTGTGTGTGTGTGTGTGTGTGTGTGTGTGTGTGTGTGTGTGTGTGTGTGTGTGTGTTTGTGTGTGTACATTGGCATTTAAAAGTTTGGAATTGCCTGCCATAAAATCTTGATTCGGTACAGTCAGAAGGCTGAGAGGACTACCCTACATATTTGAATGGTCTTTCATGTTTTCAGATTTTAGGAAGTCTTTCCAGGCCTCCTGAAATGGAATTTTTAGTCATTTAAGTCTTCTTCTTTTGGAGCCAAAACAATATGAACATGTAAATAATGGATTTGGTATCTGAATTACACTGCTTGTAGAATAGCCATTATTGAAGGAAAGAGGAAAAAAATCTATTTAACTTTTGAACAGTACACACACACACACACACACACACATACACACATGTATATATATAAATATAGATAGAGCATGCACCATGGCAATAAACTCATGGATGTATGTTTGTCTGTTTTCATTGTGGCTGGGGTCACTGTGTTTTACATTGTATTCTCTCTTCGTTTCCACTGTTCCAGCACGCTCATTATTGTCACACAATGAGTTCTAATGTATTTTCATGTGGTCACAAATAAAAAGGGACCACAATGTTTGCCCCAGCTATGCTAAATTGATTTGCCTTGATTTAAAGTAATCTATCCATGCATTCCATGAATTGAATTATTGATATTGATTGTTTTTTCAATTGAATAATTGTGTAGATGTCTATTATGGTCCATGTTGGCTTACAAGTTGAACCTGACTGCCGAAAGCTCTGGAACATGTAAGAAACTGGACCTTGAGCAGAGGCTCTTTCGTCAATGAGGTCAAAAATGAATTGTCAAGTCCTTGAAGTCATAATGAATTACCTGAACAGCTACAGTTCCTTCACAACTGAGCAAAGTCTTTTGGCTTATTAGGACCTCGTCTCTGGGCCAATGGCTTCAGGACAAGCATGTGCAGTAAGTGAATTCCCAGTGATGTTGTCCCAAATCTTCTATGAGTGAGGGTTCAGGTTGAACATGGTCATATGTGGGCGTTAGCATCACACCACTGGAAGGTAAAAGGGAAATATATATTGTTTTGATCTGTTTTTTTCTATTCAGTACATTATAATGTAATTTTATCAGACTTATCAGACTTGAGAGCAGTTGAAAGATTACATACCATATCACTTACTTTACAGAAGTTTACATTTTCTACTTAAATCCCATGAGTTGTTTGCTTATAATAAAGTAATTCTTCTGTAAGATCAGACAATGATAGCACTTTTCTAGCTATGTATGGAGCAGGTGTAGCATGGTGCTCTAATTGTCAGAGAATCTGACTTAATTATCCAAGCTTGAGCTCCTCAGATTGGAACATCTTGTCATAATTATGAGGAGTGGAAGTCTTTCCTCCGCTGTGATTGGATGTGACACGAACAAGATAGCTGATGACAAAAGGGACATGAAATGAGCAAACGAGATGTGGAGGTTAGTGACGTTTTCTGTGAAGACTACATTTGGTCATATACTTCAAAGTGTTATTTACTATATTATTTAAAGAATGTGAACGCAATCTGCTGGATTCTCTTGAAAGATGGCTCATTCAGATGAGGCAGCATTTGAATAGGGTTGTGGGGAATATTATCTTTAAAGGAAGATTTTATGTGTTTTTATGCTACACAAATGGTAGTGATCATGAGTTAAATATACCTCAAGATGAAAGGCTAATTAAGTTTTTTAAGCTTCAGCCTTCCATGTTTTTGGCCTATAAAGCATATTGGAGGCCGTCTTTGGCTGAACATGCTGTCTTCCTGCTGGCCACGCACTTATTTTTGGTTTTGTGTTTTTGTTTGACTGTTACTCAGAAAAATGTAGTGAATGTGTTTCAGCCATGTATGAGGAAAAGTCTTCTTGGGCCAGTCTGCGTCACATGACCTGCATTTTGAACTGTGGCCACTATGGCAAAGTCTCCTCGCAGCCCAGGGGTTGGTTGCCTCCACTGACCGTTACACGTACAGAACTCCAGGACCTTTATTTTTACATTGCACTTGCTGTTCTGATCAGTAACCACAGGTGCTCAACCACACAAGTCTTATCAGAATATAACTTTAAAAAGCTGCATGAGACAATAAAGTTAGATCAGAACCTAAGAACCACAGAATGCATAAAGCTATTTGCAACACTAAATGGAAAACATACAGACATATGTCATCCTGAAAAGGTAGTACACTGTCAAAGGCTGTGTAGAAGTGTGTGTGCTTATCTTCCCTAGTGCTCTTGTCTATAACGTGTGGCTACAGGACAACAGCTCACAGTTTCATTAGTTGAAGGAATGTGAGTGGACTCTAGTGGAGAGAAGGTTTCCCTCTCTGTGTCCTTATAAATGTTGTCAAGTGGGCAGCTATGACCTGATAGCTGGCCACGGTGTGTGTGTGTGTGTGTGTGTGTGCGTGTGTGTGTGTGTCAGTGATTGGTTTCTGTTTTATGGACTGGCTAGCAGAGTTCTAGTAATCCCTAGAAATAAATCTGCTTTATTTGACCTTAGTGTTAACTCCAATAAAACACACTTTACTGCTGGGCCGACACACACACACACACACACACACACGCATTCACAGTGAAGGACTTTGCAGCGGAGATATCATTGCTACTGCGTGAATGGGCCACTCTGAGAATAAGGTGTTATGTGTAACCATTTTAGCCATGAAGACCCACAAAGACCTGAAAGGGATTTCAGGACAGCAGCTCTCATCACCTCACACTGTCTCATCTTGGCAGGGTCTCTTGTACTGGTGCACAGTATTAACATTTTTTACCAAAATCCATTTTCCAGTCATTTTCATGGTCATTTTACGATACATTTCATTGCAATACTACTGTGTATACAGTGGAGTTTATGGTTTATTCTAATGCTTGCTGCAGATGCAGACATGTAACAAAGACTTTGTTACTGCTCTCCCAGTTTATTACTAAAACACCCCACTGGGATGTGCAGACAATGATCTTAAATCAAATGTATTTATTTCTTTATTAAGGCAAAACATTTTCTCCACCTTGGCTTTTGCTTGTTTCCTCCAGCAGGTGGATGCTTGAAAGCTTTCCTGAAAGATGCTAACTGTTATGCTGGTGACCAAAATGAAATGCACACAAAGTTCAGATATTAACTCTCTGGCTAGCAGTTGTAATCTAACAGTCAGAAAAAATATAAAATAAAAATAGATGAATACACACATTCCTACACTTGCTTGTAATTAACATATGCATAACTGACATATCAAATCAGCATGATACTTAGCATAACTGTTGCTCTACCCAAAGATGTTGTTCTCCGCAGCTGCAGAGACTATTTGTATTTTACTGTGAAGGGGACAGAGAATGAAAGGCACCTTTCAATATAATGCAGCTTGATAAATACAACACTATTATGGCTTCAAAAATCATCATAGAGTTGCATCAACACCTCTCTAGTATAGTGTCAAAAACAATATGAAAAACTCAAAGGATTTGCTGAACAAGTGTACATTATAGAGGCAATATGGACAAATAAACTGTGTCACAAAATGCATGAACTTCCACACAGAATACAATTACCAACCATTCTCCAGTCTTTACATTGACCTCTAGTCCACACATGGGCGGATTAAGTAAATAAAAATATTCTATATAAAGAATTAGCTGAACCTCTAACATGCTATTTCACGAGAGAGCCAAACAGCAGCTTCAGTTCTCGTGTTTTACTTTGTGCAGACAAAATTAAGCCAGTATTATTTTGTAGAAGCAGCATAGCAACATCGAAGAAGCTGGTGAATGATTAATTGATTAATCAATTAGCAAACAATAAAATGGCATTTCTAAGCTTTAGACTGCACTGATTGGCTGCCATAATTTCCTGCTTTGTCAGGAGCATGATAGCTCATAAATATTGATCTGCTGATGCCCTGTGTGTGTGTGTGTGTGTGTGTGTGTGTGTGTGTGTGTGTGTGTGTGTGTGTGAATGAGCACAGTGCGTGGTCAGCAGTTTGAGTGTCACTGTTTGGTAGATCAACCAGAACCACACAGAGGCCTTGTATTGAAATGTTAAAAACATGTGAGACTTGACTGTGAGCTAAAGAACACATTGAGGGAGATCTCTGCCTGCCACAGTGTCTTGTCTGATGTGACCACTAGGGGTGCCACATTTACAGTTCTGTACAAAGCGGCTTTAACGTTGAACCACAAATTGGAACATGTCTGCTGTTTAGCTTACAAGCACAAATGCTAGCATGGCTACCCTCATTGGTCATGTTACCCTGGTATCTTGTTTCCCTTGAGTGTATCATCATACTGTATAAAAATGCTCTCTGAACAGCCATTGTGAAGCTGGGTGTCAGTGGTTCCGGCAGTCACCATCTTGGCAGTGCCTAACTCCACCAAACTCCCATCTAATCTAAAAATGGGAAAAGAGGTGAAGCATGGGTGGCCGAACGAAGCCTGATTACTTAAATGTAGCAGCTAGCTGTCACAAGTTATGCATAAATATGCATAACTCTATGCCTTAATAAAATTTATTATATATTTATTTCTTTTTTAAAAAATCAGTCCACATATAGTTGTCATGAACAGGGAAATCAGCTATAGAGACCAATACCATTTTTTGTACCAGGTGTTGTAAAGGTGTTGATTTCTGCTGCAAAGCTGGGCATTTGGGGGGTCTATAGGGATTGACTCACTTTTGGAACGAGCCTCAAGTGGCCATTTGAGGAACTGCAGTTTTTGGCACTTGTGTGTTGGCTTCATTTTTCAGCCCCGGAGGATCCTGCTTGGTCGTGAGGTGATGCTGCTGTAGTACTCAGAGAAGGGGTTCATCTGTAGCTCTTTTGATGGGCATCTTGACAATGCAGGAATGCACACAACACATCTAATTGGTGGATTACTGTGTGATTATTGTTGATGAGATTATTGGATTTTCATGGTGCCTAGAGAAAGTGAAAATGTTGGTATAAGAGTGATGGTCAAAAAATAGGGTTCATGCCCCACTTTCATTGGTCTATTTACTTCCTGAATAGTTTTCATACCAACTTTTGTTGCTTAACAGAAACAATCACAAGTTTGCTGGTGTCTCGTTCACTGCAGTGTGTTAGTTTCAGCAAAGGACTGTGTCTATAGTTTAAATAATTGCTTGAGAACACACACACACACACACACACACACACACTGATCACTGAGCTGTGACTTCCACCAATAAAGCTCATCTGGTCCCACTACCTCAGCCTAACCTCAGGGTTACCACAGAGATCACCAAAATGACCCCCAGTCAGGTGGGGAGGCAAGGGTGAAGGCACCTGTCTGTCATCCCAAATCCATCCATCCATCCCACTCCTGCTCCTGCTGAAGTAAAGTAAATAAAAGCAAAACAGAATAAGTATATTTCTTTAAGTTGGAAATTTACAATTTTTATTTGATATCCATCTTGATTTGGACCTTATCCCTGCTCAAGACTCTTGGCCCATTAACATTTACATAGTGTCACAGTTAGCTCATGACCACCACCACAGCATCCTGTGTGTATTTCTCCATCTACTGTGACCTATAAAGCCTTTGACTGAATACCCCAGTCAGAGGAATTAGGTCTTTCTCTGGGAATAAAGCAAACACTCTCAGATCACAGATCTGACTGAACGTACCTCACTAGAGCAATAACAGAAGGGGCGGCGGGGGCCTGGGGGATGGGGGCTATTGTGAGGCAATAAAAAAACAACTTGTGCCTCTAAGAGTTGATTCCTGCAGGTTTACTAATTGTTTTTAACTATCAGTGATGAAGAAAGACATGAATCAAGGGCCAGTCATGTCATGATTGGACATATATTTTATCATTATACACACAATGTAGTAATTTATTTTATTGAGAGCCACAGACAGGGTTGGGGGTTCAGAAGCTACTGAGAGATGGTCTACTAGTTTTGGTCTTTTCATGGAATTTGTTGACTTTGAGTTTTTAATTTTATTCTACATAGATTTTGCTGAATTTGTTGACAGTAAAAAAAAAAAACATTTTCATTTTTTACAAAGGCTCAGTAATTTCCTAAAACAGCTGGCCACTGCAGTTTTTGTTTAGGACTATTTTCAGCGGTCAGTCCAAATTTGATGCTCTAGTGAGTATTTGTGGCTGCAGGTTGTAAGCAGGTGTATGTGGGATTGTGTCCCAATAAACTAGTGTGTAAAGAAGGAACATGTCAGCCAGTACAACAGTGTGGCTCGCTGATGTGTTTTTAATGGGTTTTGAACAACAATGGAGCTCTATGGCTCTGAGGAGGAAGATATCTTTATCCTTTAACTACTCATAGTCATCTGTTAGTGACTGTAATACGGCCTGGTTGCAATGCAGCTATACTTTTGTCAATTAAAAGAAAAAAATGCTGGAATTGAAGTTAGTAAAATATGGATGGATAAAAGAGCAAAAATGAGGTAAGAGAAAGACAGAGGCACAGTGAGAGAGACAGGCAGAGGGACATAGAGGGAGACAGAGAGACACAGAGACAGGCAGACAGTAGAGTTTAATGATTCCAGATGAGCTGAGTGGTCTGCCTGACAACTGAAATGAACAGGAATCAATAGTGAGAGCGTCTGTCTGCAGCAGATAAGACACACACACACAATGTTGACTATTAAAGACGACAGCTTGAGATATTACACTATTAGTTATGCTATTTTTAATCAGCTATCATATTTAATTAATTCTTCAGGTCAGATGCTATCTGAGTGTCTGTGAGTATGTGTGTGTGTGTGTGGTGGGGGGCTGTGTGTTTGTGTGTGTGGGTCAAGTGTGTGTGAGTGGAGGATGGGGAGCTATTACTCCAGTAATGGGGAAGAGGTGGATAGCTAATCTAAAATATAGAACCTTGAAAAGAGACAAAATAGAAAAACAGGAGGAGTCGAGGAAGCAGAGAGACAGAAGAAAAAAGGAGGGAGACACAGACAGAACAATAATTCCAACTAAAGCATATGTTTCATAAAAATAAACAGGGTTATGTGGGTTTTTGGACAGATGCCACTTTTGTTGAAAGCAGACATTTTTGTGTCAATATTTTTACATTTTAAAATTCTGTAAGTATTTTAATGTTTCTTGTCACTGTTCTTGTCACTTCTTGTCAAAAGTTTGACAGGCCTTGCATTTGTCACAAAAACATGTGAAGGTGTGTAAAATTATGGACATATTGAACTTTAACCAGTTAATATGGCAGATACGACTCATATGGCTTCTGAGTTACAGGAATGCACCATGGCATACTTATAACAGGTCTCATTATGCAAGACAATGAAAAAATAAGAATAATGTAAATTGTATCATATCAGAGGACACTCAACATTAAGATACCATTTGAATAAATGTCCAGTGTGGACATGCATGTGTGCAGAGACAGAGACAGTGGAGACAGCAGAGAGCTGTGGAGATGTGGAGAAGGTTGTAGGTCCGATGAAAGCCTCGGTATCATCACCTCGCTCTGACCAGCCACCAGTGTGAGATCAGGCAGCTCAAGCTGCTAATTATAGTAATTATGATTCATTACTGGCTGAGATTAATTTAATAAAGAGGAGGCTGAGCAGAGCTCGTTAACCTTCATTAGAATAATTATAGACGCAAGACACACACGGGCTCACTCTCTCTCTCACAGACACACACACACATACATGCTGACTGGTGAGAGGGAGAGGCTTGGGAGTGTTCCCACAGTGTCTGCTGGCACACAGTGTGGGAACCAGGACTGCCACTGTGTGTGTGTGTGTGTGTGTGTGTGTGTGTGTGTGTGTGTGTGTGTGTGCGCGCGTGCGTGCATGTGTGCGCATAGTACAGTGCGACTATATCATTGTGAGGAGCTGGTGTCCCCATAACAATAATAAAATGAGGCAGAAAGGACTGTCAAGTGAGAACATTTCACAGATCCTCACTTTAAGCTAATTATTAATTATGAGTCAGTAACCTACACACACACATTTATATTATGGTATTTTACCAGTACCGCAGACTATTATATAATGTGCTTTGCCTTTACTGTTCTTTTTAATATTACTGGTATTTTTACATAACAATATTTAATATAATGTATTTATCATCATTACTGAATGATTGCTGACATTTGTCGTATTATTGTTGTTGTTATCTTATAATTATAATTGTGGCAGCTTCCAAAATTACACTTCAGTATCAATGAATTTTAGTTGACTATTCTGTAGGTTTTAGGATTTTAAGTGGAGTGAGGGTTCAGTTTAAATGGCACAAGGACCAAAACACAAACATTTTTCATTATACTGTCACAAAATGGTGTGGAATAGGGTTAGATTGATGTTTAAACTTATGTCTTTTAAGTCATAAATTGTTCTACATCTTTAATCTGACATAGTAAACATGGGATTTATTTTCTCTCACTGAAATCCAGAAGAGGCTGCTAGACTGCTTGGACTTCACTTGCATAAAAGGAGATAAATTTAACATTCTTCCATACTCACTTGGCTGATTTTTCCTACCGCTTCTTCTCTGTTCATTGTTCCTGTTGCACTGTGTTGGCAGTGCTTTATAGTTTTCTTCCTCCATAGTTAAAATGCTAATATTTCCCAAGGTGAATAAGCTGCTGTGATATTTAATACAGTTAATATATTGACTGTTTTAAAATAAAGCCATAAAGCCTCTGGGCGGAAGCAGGAAGTAGATCAAAAGGCTCCAGTAATGGGTTCAGCGCTCTGATTGGCTAATCATGTCTCATTGTTTCAGCCATTATTTTGCTCAACTTTTAATTTTTTCCTCCTAAGGATCATTGAGCAAGGCAATTACATGGAGCTGACCTTGTGTATTAGGGCCGGGGAGGAGGACGGGAAAGATGTCCCATCACCTCTTTCTTTTTTAAATTTCTTTCACAACAATATAAAAAGTGTGGCGTCAGAGCCTCCATCACTATTCCCCTCTCCTCTGTGGCTGGAAATGAGAGTCAACGGAATATTAAGTCCCTAGCATTTGAATAAACACGTCGTGTGTTAAATCAAAATCCAATTCTGTGGTCTATTATTTTCTGGCATAGTAATGACTGCCAAGGATTAGGAATCAATATTTCACTGCAGCGGGGACATTACCGGCTTTATTCAGGCAGTAATTGAGTTTTGAGGAGAGGCCCTACCCTGGAATCTGCATTAAAGATAAGGGCTCCTTTCATATGGATGCACAAGTAAAGCTAAACCACGGCGACACAGCTACACGTCAATTACAGCGCAGGACATATTAACCTTTCAACACACTGGCTACTGTAATTCAGCTACACACTAGTTCACACTAATTTCTCCTATCAAATGACTATAATAGCCCAACTGTTGTCAGCCTACCTGTACAACACCTGCAACGTTTCGGCTAATATTTCACGTGCTATCCTACAAAGCAGTTACAATTCCACGTCTGTGTAGATGTAAACAAAGTTACATCATGAGGTCTGTGAGCTGGTGCGGCGGACTAACGGAGAGAAGCCAGCGCGAGCTTCCCGCTCTCTGGCTGTTTCTCCTCGTGCTCGATAGCGGACCAGCCGCACCGCTCCGCGCGCGCGGCCCAAGATAATAGACTATTAGTGGAAGTGGGATTAATTTGTAGCCAATTACAACCACTAGAGTTGAATAAATGCATAAATAAGGAGGGAGACGCTGACGGACCTGCGTGCGCGCGCGCGCGCACACACACCCACACACACACACACACAGACATATGTGAGTATATGATAGTGGGTCCTCGAGGGGCCGGCTAAAAACCAAAAAAGGTGTTGAGAGCTGCACGAGCTCACGAGCTGAAGGAGCGAGAGAGAGAGAGAGAGAGAGAGAGAGAGAGAGAGAGGGGATGGGGAGGAGAGAGGGGGCCTCACTTAACTAATGGGGAGAGAGGGACATAGAGAGAGGGCGCGAGCTAGTTTTAACTATTGGAGAGATAGATCAGCGTCCGTCCCGCCTTCAGCTCCTGTCAGCCTTCCAGCACGCGCACCCACCGGTGACCAGACAGAGCGCGCGAGGCTGGAGGTCGGGACGCCGAGCGCTGTTTATGTGTGTGTGCCAACACGGGATAACGGCGCCGTACAAGACAGACAGACATTAGATCACCGGAGACGTCGTGTTGGCCCGGTGGCTGCGGAGGATGAAGGGGAAAGAGTCAGAGAGAAGAAGACAGGGAGAAGAAGTTTAAAGTTTGACGGGACCGCGTCCGGTAGTCCAGTTAAAGCCCTTCATCCGTCCAGACTCTTACCTATGGGAAACTTTGACGGTCTGAAAACATCGTCTCAGACTGGATGCTGATGGGACCCATGAACCGGCCTGTGGTGTGAAGTTCTTATTTTGACATGAATATCATACAGTCCCGTTGAAGCGGTTTGGTCTGAGTTCATTTTTCACCGTTCCTGCTTTTTAATCCGGATTCTTAATATATGGGAAAGGGAGAGTAAAGTGATGAACCGGGACAGAGCGGTACCGGGGCCCGGAGCGGACGGGGTCCAGACCGTGATCAGCCGGGACAGAGCCGCAGCAGGGCCCGTGGCGGATGCAGTCCAGCCCGTCATGAGTCGGGACAGAGCGGTACCGGCTCCCGGCGTGGACGGGGTCCAAACCGTCGTGGGCCCGGACGGCGGAGACATGCTGGACGGAGGCGCCGCCGGGGAGAAGCGGCTCTTCGCCAACGCGGTGGCCGCAGCCAGAGATGCTCAGGTCGTGGAGAACCACTCGGAACCTCCGCCGACGAACCCGGTGTTAGCCGCGCCACAGCAGGTAGATGGGACCAAACTTCACGGAGTTTCTCCGGGGAAAGCGTGTAGCTGTCAGACCACAGTAACGATCACTTTGAAGAGTCTCAGGGTGTGAATAACAGGCGGTACATCACGCTGGATCGCTTGACATACAGAACAAGTTAAGACGGTAGCTACCGGTGCATGAAAACAAGCGCTCAGAGCATTTCAATAGGTATGATTGGGCAGGGTTACAGTGGTTCCAGATTGCGCAAATTTACCGCCTAGAATTAACTTTTAACTTCTTAAAAAAGTGAAAGGAACGAAAGAACTGCGAGTTTCTGGTATTTTTTTGATCTGCCTGTTTGTTTGTTTGGTTTTGTTTTTCTGATGATGTTGGTGTTAGTTTCGTTTTGTTCTGTAAAACGTGTTGGGCCTGTCTTATCACGCTGTGGCGGTGCGGTCCCAGCAGGCAGACCAGGCCTTAATTAAGATACAGCAGTAAAATTAACAGCCGATTTGCTGCAATGATGTGACGGGAAACAATAAAAAGAAGTAGATGCCATCAAACGCGTTTCCATGAGAGCTCAGCGGGAAACAGACTCTGGTCTTCTGTTGCGCTCCAATCGATGAAAAACAAATGAAAACACGCCAACTTTACAATTTCAGAAGTGTGTGATTTAATAGGATTTACAGCATGTAGGCATAAACACCATAATCTTTCTATTTCCCTTACACACTGAATAATTCCCAACTAAACGAAAATTCAATTAAGTAATAAAATAATAATAAAAAACGATTAAAAAAGGATGTATGTTAGTCCTCGAGAAATCTCTCGTATTATATCCTCGGAGCAGGTTTAATTTCATTGTTTTTAGATTACAACCCATATGAACTCTTCCGCAAATAAAGGATTATTCCTGTTAATCACAGCTCTGATCATGGCATTGTGTGGTTATTCTTATCAGCACATGTTAATAGGCCCCTGGGTGCTTTTCCCGCATGCTCCCTTGGATTATTTAAAGAGAGAATTATAATATTATTAATGTGGGATTATTCATGTCGACATGCTCCAGACTGGCCTCATTAATAAATGAATGATCCTAATCAGGATGTAGTGCAGGGGAAAGCCACGCTGAGCCACTGCGCCACCTTTTATCTGCTTAATACAGTTGGTCACCTTTTGGCTTGACATAAATCTAAAGGGTATAAATTCAGTGTACATATCTATATCGTGCAGTGAGCACGGTGTGCGCACAAACTGCTCAAACTGTTGGACTTGCGTGATGAGTGATAGGAATTTCATGGAAATCATAAATTAACGCTCTCATCAAACTATAGAAATAATGCTGTTATTTTCACGGTTAATAATAAAAAAAATAAAGGTTTGCTACCCTTTTGTGTTTACTCTGCTTTGCTTTCAACACTTGATCTGTATTAATAAAAATGGGATGGATTCGTTTTCCCTCTGATAGGCATACTGTTGACCGTTATTATCGGATATAAGAAACCTAGTTGATTTGTGTTCATGATGTTTGCTCTGTGAATACAGTTTACCGTCCGTTTTATTGGCTGTGAAGTGTGCGCTTCACACCGCTGTTTGTCTGCCTGCAGCTGATAGTTTGCCTGAATACTTTAACACCAGTTAGACTTACAGATATGGAGACTAATGTAAGTGCTGCATTTTACAGGCTTACAAGCTATGTATTACATTTATTATTAGTAGTATTGTTATTATTATTAGTATTAGTATTACTATTATTATATTTTATTTTTTTATTATTTTTTAATGAGATTGTTTGACAGTTTACATAATTGTAACAAGTGTTACAAATTAATGAGGGTATCTATAAATGAATACAAACATTTAAAAAACGAAAGAGGTATTTGAAAGAACATTTGGGAGATGTCATCCTACTTGAAACTGCCTCAGTTCAGGGTATCACATTCTCCTGACCGAAGGAGAAATCCGAATGAATCTGCTGTCTCGCGCTGAATAAGAACAGTGAGGCTTCTGTGAGTGAATAATTCCGATGTGTTGTTTGCCAGGGCCCTACCGGGCACCGGACCACCTCTTTCTCCGTACTGGACATCCTGGACCCCAACAAGTTCACGAGCAGCCGGCGACTCCAGCAGCAGCAGCAGCTCGCGAGCCACCGAGGCGAGCGCGAGCTGAGCGCGTGCGGAGCGGAGAACCGGAGAGGAGGAGCGGGGGAGCGCGAGCCCGGCCTGGAGCCCAGTAAAGGCTGCTACGGCGCAGAGGAGTACCAGAGCAGTGAGTATTAACCTTTAGATCCAGGATCCTGAGTGATCCACTTCATCTCCGGCCTTGAGTTTGCTTTGTTTTCCCGCCAATCGTCCCTGCAGAGCCCCGCTCTTTCTCTGGACAAGCGGTTTTAAAAACTCTGCTTCAATTTTTCGATCTCACTGCTTTTATTTTCATTTTAAAATATTTTTTCCTTTCACTAAATCTAAGGATATTTTAATATCCATTTTATTTCATAATTTGGAGGCAGTATTTAACCACACACACACCAAATTTCAGTGGAGATAACGGATTCTTTGCTTGCTCTTTTCTTTTTTTATTCGGTTTCTATTTCGGACATATTTTTGTGGTGTCATTTGGATTTAGTGTGACTTTTGTTCGCCTAATCTTTTTATTTTTGAGAGCATCAGATTTTCTGTGTGAATGCTGCTTTCACAGGACGATAAGTCTGGCAGCTTTCTATGCGTGGGTGTGTGAATAACCCAAAAGTTTTCCTGAGCGACACAAATGGACACACTTCTAAGTGTGTTTGTGACAGAACACTTGACACTCAGCCGAAGAAAAAAGAAAAACTCGTCGCCTTTAATTGAAGCTCAGTTAAAAGAGAAAAAGGGCGCGAGGTAATTGGCCACGGTTGGTGTGTGCGTGAGTGTGTGTGATCGGTACTATTGATTGGTGAATATCTGTTTCAACCAGCAGTCTACACTCTGTGTGTGTGTGTGTGTGTGTGTGTGTGTGTGTGTGTGTGTGTGTGTGTGTGTGTGTGTGTGTGTGTGTGTGTGAGCCTCCATTCAAACCCATTAGCTCCAATCAGCACCGTTTCCTGTGTGTGATGTTGTGCTGGTGGATCCGCTCCACCGTCATCAGCCTGCTGCTCAGCCTCGAGCCGTGCTCACTCCTCTTCTTCCTCTTCTTCTCCCTGCTTTGGGATTATTTCAGGTTTTTATTTGTCACGCGCTACTCTTTACTCCTCACGCGCTCTTCTTTACCCTTAAAGCCTATATAGATTCGCTTTTTATCCGACCTCTGGTAATTACGCAGAAGAAAACACGTTTTAAGTTTAAGATGATCTTTCCAATGTAGCATCAGTTTGGACCTAAATGATGAAACAGAATTTCCTCTTAGAAATGTTTCTATCGGCTAACGAATAAAAACCGTGCAGCGCAGAGAATACTGAGATTCATTCACTGTAAAAATCCGCTGAATGTCTCTCAAACGTTGTGTTCGTCCACAGGCTGTTCAGAACAAAGGCCAATAAATCCTGTTTGATTCTTTACAAATAACCCAAATCTGATCAAACACATGCTGAGCTTATTTTCATCTTTCAGATTTCAGTCAGAGCAACATTTTCTGTAAATATGTTTCTGGTTTATTCTAAGATATTTATAAAAATACTCACTGTCAGCGTACTGAAATTAAATTGATTTGGATGATTTCTGTATATTTTTCTATTTTAAATGCTGTAGCATACACTCATAAATACTGTAATTACCATTAACTACCAATTCATTCACCAAACAGTAAACTCAGTTTTTTATTTAAACTTCAGATGATTCAAATCACATATGTGCTTGAACATTTAACGCATCAAACCCTGGAACCATTTCATTATCAGCCTCAGCTTTCAGGAGAAAATGTTCACTTTTCCTTTCAGCTAAAAAGAAATCTTTCATCACTTTTTCTTCTTACATTTTTTTTCAATTCAATTTTTTTATTCAGCTGACCAGAAGTCTTAACACATTTAGATTTTGTTTTGTTGTTGTCAGAAAGTGAACGACGAGCTCACAGTGGATTTTATTTTATTTTATTTTATTTTTTTGGAGATAGAAGCTGATTGAAGACTTTTTCAGCTTCACAGATTTCATGAGGAACGCTTTTATTACGCATTTTTAATGTTGCACTTTTACTGGAACTGTGAAATGGTCGTGTTTTATTTTTAGGATTTTTAAATGTGTTTTTTGGTTTGTTTTGTTTTTTGTTTTAACTTCATAAAATTGTAAACATGCGTAAAACATGTGAGCATAATTTAATTTCACCTTGTCAGTGACTGAAGTGTTTTATATATATATATATATATATATATATACCAAAACACAATATAAAGTGAAATGATAAGGCCTGCATTTTGAACCATTATGGTCGGTCCTATATGGCTCTCCGTCACAATCTAGTTTGAACACCTTTGTTTCCTCAGCTGATGGGTGGTGTTGGCTAAATTCTTGAATAGATATATCAGAATACCACAGCAGACACACCTTCAGCTGACCTGAAGGCTACTTCTTAAAACATAAAATCAGGCTTCCACTATGAGGAAAGAGTCGGGGAGGGGGGGTTCAGAAGTGGCCCGCCTCTTTGCCCTGGGGCCCTCTAGCGGGTTCATCCAGCCCTGGTGCTGAGTAGACTCAAATGCTACCTCAGATCCAGCCTCCTAATTATATGATTCAGTTGCTAATTGGCCAATCTCCAAATGTTTGGCTGATAACAGCTCATAGAGAACGATATTTTCACGCAGCACTTTGACTAATTGTTCGATTACTTCCTCTGGAACTCGTTTGAAAGTTTTAATGATTTGCATTTAAATAATCTAATTAGACATTAAGGCACTACAGGCCTCAGTGGTTTTTATTGTGGCCGATTGTCGCTCACATTTCCACACCGCCACGTTAATTTCAACTATTACCTTTTATTTTATCATTAGGTTTATGTTCTATGCTGTCTTGTTAAGTTACTTTTTAATCAGCCACAGACCTTAAGTTATTAGTGTTATTTTATAACCAGTTGCCATATACTGTACAATATATTACACTAGGACAGAGGGGGGCAAAGCCAGCAACAAACGCGTTCACACCTGAGAGCCTTCAGGAGCCTCAGACACCCTGAAGGTCCTCAGATCACTGCTTGGCAATTTCATTTATTGTAAATGTAATTGGTGATTGACATCGCTAAAGCATGATATACATTCAAATGATGAAGGCTTTAAGACTGCACTTGAATTTTTGCACCTTGTTTCAAAGTGTAGATTGAGTGCTTTGTGTGTAGCATCCTGAACACAGGCACAATATAATGAAAAGTGCCCACGCCTAATGTGTCCCTGAGGACTTTTGGTGGGTTGAAAGAGAAGAATTTACCTGAAAAGTTTCCCAACATTTTCCTGTAAAGAGTGTCAAAGCTCTTTATTCACTGTTTAATATCAAAGATTAAATCTACGCATCTACTGCAAAGACATCCGACAGCTTTCTTTTGTGGAGGCCAGCATATAGTGGCCATTAGAGGAACTGCAGCCTAACACACACACATCATTACTGCTGAGTGTTTGCATCACAGCTTGCTTCATGCAGTTTGATGCTGATTATGCACTGGCTGACATTGTCTTTGTTGTGTGTGTCTTTCCAGAGGAAGGCTTTGTCTACAGAAGCCCAGATGAGGATGACTACCACAGATCTGGGACTCCAGACTCAGAGGCCCAAGACGGGCCCTACAGCAGTGAGGAGAGCAGCTCAGCTCTGCCCAGTAACGGAGACAGAGATCTGGGCCAGCACAGCCACCAGGACCCCGGCAGAGACACCACAAGCCCCGGAGGAGGCCCTGCAGGCCAGATCACCAGCGCCCAGACCAACGGGGGCCAGGGCCCGCAGGGCAAGCCGAAGAGGAAGCGCTCCGGCTCGGACTCCAAGTCGGGGAAGCCCCGCAGGGCCCGGACTGCCTTCACCTACGAGCAGCTGGTGGCGCTGGAAAACAAGTTCAAGTCCACGCGCTACCTGTCAGTGTGTGAGCGGCTCAACCTGGCCCTGTCACTCTCTCTCACTGAGACCCAGGTCAAGATCTGGTTCCAGAACCGCCGAACCAAGTGGAAGAAACAGAATCCCGGAGCCGACACGTCCGCCCCGACCGGCGGAGGAGCGGGAGGAGCGGGAGGAGTAGGAGGTACGGGAGGAACAGGAGGCCTGGGGAGCCTCAGCCCTCTCAGCCCGTCCCCTCCAATCAGCGGGCACCTGGCCATGCACGCTGGCTACGCCGGCCACCATCACCCCCCTGCCGGCAGCCTGGTCCAGCTGCCTTTCCTCACCGCCAGCCACGTCCTGTCCCCCTTCATGCTGGGGACGCAGAGCTACGCTGCACCCGCCTTCTACAGCACACACCTGTAGACACACACACACACAGGATGTCAGATCTGCACACCTGACCTGATCCTCAGAACACACTCTGAGCCCAGAGAGACTGAAATGTTTCTGTGTATGAACGAACTGCAGCTCAGCAGCAGACTGTCAGTGTTCAGCTCTGCTCTCCTTTTTACTACCAACATTTGAAGGCTTTAATTTCAACGGATTATTTTGATAGAATGTGAATATCTACCAGAAACTGTACATAAATCTATGTTCTAGCTCCCTATTCCGAATGCTGTTTTAACTACGTAATAGGCAAATAGTTTATTTCTTTGTTTTTAAAAAAAAGTCTGTATGAATATTGAATGTTTATTTATGACTTTAGGAATGGCTTGATCTATTGTCAGTAACGTGTAACTCCAGCTGTGATTGTTTTCACTTCTGTTATTTATTGAATTTCTTGACAGTTTCCATAAAATCCTTGAATGTACTGAATCCTCAACTCAACATGATATCGTCCTTTGATATTAAAATATTAAAATAATGACAATTAAACAGTAAAAACTAGCCCTGTGAACTCATTCTGGTGCATAGAGCCGCATGGTGGCTCAGCATTAGCTGGTCTTCTCTCAGCAGGAAGGTGCTGGGTTCAAACTGTGGCCTCCTAGCTGTGGCCTCCTAGCTGTGGCCTGCTAGCTGTGGCGTGCTAGCTGTGGCCTGCTAGCTGTGGCCTCTCTCTGGGAACATGTTCTCCAGGTCTGTGTTGGTTTGTTCCCACAGTCCACAACGCGCAGGTCAGGGGCACTGGAAACTTTCTGTCTTTATATCTGAACAGTTCAAATTAACAATAACCAGACTGAGGCTGTACTTAGATACAGCAGTTCTTTGAGCTAAATGCTAATGTCAACATGCTGATGTGCTCACAGTGACAAAGCCAGCATGGCGATGTTTAGCAAGCATAATATTTAGCATTTTAGCATGTTGACATATACCATTTACTAATTGGCAAAGAAAGTAATGACAAATAGTTGATTTCTAACATAAGTCATTAGTAGTTGGTCATAAAGCAAAGTACTGGACAAGTTACAATTTTGATCTGATGGTTGCGCTAGATGAAAAGTCAGAGGATCGCCAAAGTCAGGATTCATCCGGTGAGGGGGGGGCAGACGTTTCACTCTGAACCAAAAATTCAACCTTGAAGAGGAAAAATCAGGAGGCTACCAAGATTATTGGGATATAACTTCTGTAAAAAATATAGTAAAATCTGGAAATTTATCTAATATTTGTTGGACCAGCCAACAGACCAGCATCACTATCCCTCCCTGTAGTTAGCATGGCTAAAAACGGATATTCAAGAGCAGACGTTCTCAGGTCAGTTTGATCTGATTCAGTTCAGCTCAGCGTGATGTGCTGGCTTTCCAGAACTCACAATCAGCCCTTTTCTATTTTGTTCAACGAGTCAAATACTGTAGGTCTGGAGCTGTGAACAATCAACCAATCAGAGCGTTCCAAGTGGTATAAAGAATGTGGACATCGTCTTCTTATGGAGCCGAATGTCAGTGATGGTAAAATGGCCATAAAAACAGCAACAAGCGCACCCATGGTTAATGCTAACCCATCGGTTAGCTGCCTCAGCACAGAACTGCAGCATTGTACTCCTGTAACACTGTCAGAATCCCAACACAAAGGATCAAAGTCATTGCAGAAGAACCAGAGATATCCACATCTTTATTCCACACATTCTTCTATATCGCCAAAACTGGTGCCTACATTACCCACAATCCAAGTTGACTGCTGATAGTTTGGTCAAAGATTTGGTGTACTATGCTACTGTAGTCTGGAGCGTCTAGCCTGCAGGGGAGATGAGGAGCGAGCTGCGGCAGTCTGCTAAACTCACTTCTTTCTAACTCCACAGGAATGAATTTCCTGCCAATTGCCAGTGAAATCTGACAGACATCAGTATCAGCATCATCATCATCAATATCAACAGACTCTGTGAACAATGTGAATCACTACCTTGTGTCCATTTGTGATTTTTATAACAAAGTGGTGCACTGAACGCTGCTCTGAAACTCCATCCAGAGCCATCAGTCTGCATCCTCCATCCTCCATGTTTAAATGCACTTTAGTTAACGACTCTGTGCTGGAATGCTTCCCTCTGGGGATACTGAACATTTTTTCACGCATCACTTTTGCCATTCGCAGCGTTCACCACATAATTACCACTCGTTACCTCTTCTCACAGCAAGTTCTCTTTGATACTGTCGGCAGGTTCATGCCTCTCATGATGGTGTCATTGGAAAATACTTCTCTACTTCTAAATACTCCTTCTCCTCCCTGCTGTGTCCCTGCCAACACCGTCACTCGTTAACCATGAACAGAAGAAATGCTCCACATGCTGTTTCCCCACAACACAGTGTTCCAACACACAAATGCTCCTCCATGGTTGTGCCATAGACTGGCAATTACTGCGCTAACAGCCAGCTGTCATCTCCCAGGATGAGTTACCAGCGGCCGCCTCGCACATTTTAGGGTGGTGTCTTGCACCGACAACACCCAGGGGGTGTGGAGTTAAAGATATGGGTGTTCATCAAGAATTTGCATTGTGGGAAACAGTATTTTTAGATCCAAACTAGAGGCTTAAAGTCAGGATATCTCTGCCTCTGTGGCTTTGGTTTGTACCTTTCTTCAGTCAGTCTCTATCAGGCTGTGGCAGAGGGCTTGAGCTGTCCAGGGAGGGGTTCTGTTGCATGTGTTGGAAGAGGTAGTGTTTGTTTTTATATTCATTGTGTATTGATCTGTAGGTATTTTGTCTCCATCTCAGTCATCTTAGAGTAATCACTCACTCACAGCTTCCATTGAACCATTCCTCCATTCTGATGATCTGATCTGAGAGGAAAAACTTTACGCTGAGTTAAAGTGCAAACAGCAATTAAACTAGCACGGAACTCATTCCCAAACGATCACATTCATCTTCAATCATTTCTACAGTCCTTCCTGTCCAGACTTTGTCCCAGTCGGTCTGGTGCTGCAGGTCTGAGTGCTGAATTAACCCTGAATTAAGAATTAAGTGGAGGACAGGACAAAGACAAAACACAGCAGGCTGAGGAAAGATTTACAGTTTACTTCTGGTACAAATCTTTTTAACCTGCATCATGTTCATTTAGAATACATGGCTTTAAATAATTAAGATGACATACAAAAACATACAAAAAATCATCTAGAAAAAACACAAATTCAGTTAGTTACACATAATGAAAACCTGATTTGGCTGATAGAAAGGCAATATCAAGAAAAGAACAAAAGAAGTTCCTATTTTCTGGTACCTGACAGTTATTCATCATGTGTGTCAGAAGCTGCACATGTTTGGTCAGCAGAGGCAGAACACACATCTTAAAAAACACAAGTAAAATCCTTCCAGCTGAGTCATAGTGTTCAAACAGCGTTTAAATAGCATATCAATCACAGTAATCTCTTCAGTTACTGTATGTGCACATCAATAAATTAAAACCTTTCCTTCCAAAAAAATCTGTCTGGAGGTCAGTTGAGAGCATAGTTGAACTGGTTGGAGAACTTGTCATGTTTTCTCCGGTCAGATTTACTCATCACCTCAGCTACTCTGCGCATGGTGCTCCTAGAGGGAAGGACAGAACAGAGAGAGGAGAGAAGAGAGGATGAAATGAGAGAGAGCGAGAGATTTAAGAAAAAATCACAGGTCAAACCTTCACACACTGAAACGATTGCAAAGGAAACCCATAAGGCTACAGACTGTGTTCCACATACAGTAAAAGAATATCTGGTGACTAAACATCTAATTTTGACTGTTAGATATTTTAAGGTGGAATGCACAACCATCACAGTACTGAACTAGGGCAGTACTGAAATAATGTTGTCTGTAGTGTGATGTGGCCATGATCGTGTAGACAGAAAGTGCCTCCTGCATCGTCAGCTACACTGTGTGGGGATTCAGATCGACATGATGACCCATAATACCACATCAGCGTCTGGACTGGTTTCCTCACATTTTAAAGGGACCCTACTTTGATTTTACACGTAAAGGTCAGTGAACTCATCATGCAGTAAACTACCCAGCTGGAGCTCGTGCTGGTGAGTTGAACTATGGCAGCTTTGGTCGAAAAGCCGGGATATCTCGCCAGTGTCATAACTGTGTGGAAGTGCAGGAAGTGACGTACTTGTTGAAGACTTTTCTCTCCAGCCTGGAGCGGGCCGTGTTGGTGCTCTGCTTCAGATCACTGAGGTTGGGGTATTTCTTCTTCTTCCCTTTTCCCTTTTTACGCACCCTGTCAGAACCCAGGTCTTCCCCCGTTGCCGCCTCGATGTCTCGCATTAGCTCGGCATCACGCCAGTCTACAACACACAGAAAAGAATCATTCGACGGTGAAGCAAGAAGAAATCTCTCCAGGCTGACGTTTCCTAAACAGGATGTTTATTTTAGTTCTTGGTGGATGGTACAAGAACATATCGTAAAGTGTATTCAAAGCTACATGGCTGAAGGGTTGGTCAGACTTCTGTCAGCCTGTGTTATTTCAGTCCTGGCAGGCCAGCATGCTGCTATTAGCAAAAGGTAACACGTTAGCATAATGTTAATGTTACATAGCAATCTAATATTGCTTTCTGTTAACATTCATTTTACATGTTAACATTCATATCTGGAATGAGTGCAGGATTCATCTAGACTGTCAACCATTTTCCTGGAAACATTCACTGAATGAATATTAATGCATTAATGTTACTCAGTGTTTTGGCTGCTCATCACAACAAAATGCAGTAAAATGTTTTTATGTGAGTAAAACAAACTTACACACATACACAGTGACAAAGTAGCCGGGTTTCCGTCCAAATGCATCGCAAATTTTAAGGAAATCAGCACAAAAAAAATATGTGAATGAATGCTCGAACCCACTACTGTTCAGTGTTAGTTCATTGAGATAAGCAGTAGGTGATGCCAATTCTCCGGTTGGAAAACCACTAACCACTGCAGAAGAAGAAGGTGCAACAGGATGATACAGTAAAGAGCGTCAGTCGAACCTCAAACTGACATAAAATTAGAAAACATGGAGACATTTCAGATCTGTGCGGACAGATGAGGAAACCTTTTGAAAACAGCTGCTGGACAGTTTTACAGTGCCTGACGAGTAAACAGTGTGTCATACAGGCTCGTTGGATCCAACTGTGGTGTTAATGAAAAGTGTAATGTCATAATTCTGGGTGATGAAGTAAAAGCGGCTGTGATGCAGAGTAATGACGGTCTAAACGAAGAGACGCTTCTAGTTAATGATGTACTGCGGTGGAATTCCAGATAAACCTGCAGTAATGCAAAGTAATTACACTGTGATTGTGATGGGATTGAAGCCGGGCTCTCTGCTCTGTCAAAACACTGACCCCAGCTCAGTTTGCGTGTGTATGTGTGTGTATGGCTGTGGTGGTGGGGGGTTATTAATCAGCCGGTCTGACCCTGGGTCTGACTGGACCTTCAACTATCCCTCATTACACACACACAGAGGCAGAAGAGCAGTAATTGAAAAGCAGCTGGTGTATTTAGGAGAATAATTACTGCTAAAAGAGGAGCAGCTGCCTTTACATTGTGTGCTCGGGTGTGTGTCAAATGTGTGTCCTCTAGGACTTTGTTGTCGTCGTCTTAGAGGAGTTTGAGAAAGAAAGAAAATTGAAAATAAAGACTATAAAGACGAGATGAAAGAAAATAAATGGGGAAAAAAGAAAAAGGAAATTATAAAGAAAGGAAAGATAGAAAGAGAAAGATGGCCAAGAGAGAAAGACAGTCTCCTGAATTTAATCAGTGTTGCAGCAGGGCTCTTTTCTCTGTCAACACCTCTTAGCCCTTCCAGCTGGGGTCTGCGTGTGTGTGTGTGTGTGTGTGTGTGTGTGTCAGGGTAGGGGCCAGGCCACACACATCCACTAAGGCATCTGGGGTCTTTGGTTTGTTCAGACGTCTCTCAGCTACGCACCACTAAGCACAAGGACCCTGGGTGTGTGAGTGTGTGTGTGTGTGTGTGAGAGAGAGAGAGAGAGATAGAGAGAGTGAGGTGGGGCATCAGTTCCTCTCATCCCTGTCTGTCCGTCAGCTGCCTGGACTCCTGTGTTTGGTGTTACTGTCTGAGTGCTTGAGTCTGTATGGTTCACACACTTTGGAGACCTTTAAACACCAGTTAAGATTAGACAGAGGAGATGTAAACATGGATCACAACTACAACAGTCGAGAAGAAGATCCTGTCATCGTGGATAGATTCTAGATGTCCACTCTGACGAGACAGAGCAGTGAAACCTGCAGAGGTAGTGATGGTGGAGGGCAGGACGGTCACAGCATGTGTGCAGCCTGCTTCAACGTTACTGCTGGAGGACTTTGTGACAAGAGCTCCATATTTGTACACTAAACATTAACTGCATGTTAACTGTTCAAACTTTTGCCTTTCATACTTCTTTGAACACAATCTTTTCCCACAACTGCTAGCCATGCTCTTTTCTTCAACACACCTTTTAGACCCAGATGACTGTGATCTCTGGGTGCTTTGCATCATTGTAGCCGAACGGTTCATCTGTGGTTTACAGCAGCACTGACAGCAGATATGCAGCTGGAGGCGCTGTGGATAGTTGCTGTTGAAGTCATACTTGCATTGCATGACTTTCAAACTGCGCAGTGTGGGGCGCTAAAGCAGCGGACATACAGCAAGAGCGAGGGCAGAAAGGACCGTGGTCCCCCTGCTCACCTGCAATCATCAGCGCTGCAGAAATATGTCACCAGAACAGTTACAGATTGTTTGAACAAGCATTTTGTACTTTACAATATATGTTCAACAGAATTTGGTGTATTCAGACTCAGGATATCCCTGAAACAGAGCAGTCGCTTTGTTACTGCAGTCAAACAGCATGTCCAGGTCAGACAACCGTGCTGGGGCTTTAGCCCAATCAGATTGCTGCTCAATTGTAAACAGTCTCTCAGTGCCAGTCCAGAACTCTGTTATTTCACTTACCCCCAGGTTGGTCCTGCCCACATTAACCTGTTACTGGTTTTATGTTTTTTTTATTGCGTGAAAAACATATATCTATATGTAGCTATATCCACTAAAACTACTGGACGGCTTTCTGAGTAGCTGATGACTGCAGCAGTAGTGAACGCCCTACCTCAGAACAAAGCCCCGAGGGAAAAAACTGTAACATGTGCATACAGTAGATCCTATTTAACGATCAACCTGGTTCAGCGGTTTGTAAGACAGTTGCAATTTTGGTTTTCATCCAATTGTAATTACACTATTCAAATGTAAACACTGCATGTGCCAAATACAAAAAGTCAGTAAAGAAATCAATGCCTGACTTACTAGACTGAATAGGAGTTATCACAAGACAAGTTCAACTGTCTGAATTTTCATCTCAACGCATGATAATGTTGTGGGTTGATTAGCTTGAGCCACTGCTCAGTCTACTTTGTCATTTCCCCTTTTTTCTTTGAAGGGCCATATTCCTCTGCGCTGGTCCGTGTTGCTGTTAGTTTCCAATTTAGACTTGAGGAGGGTGCAGACAGCCATGTGCCCCCTTTGATGGATATCACCACCTGCTTCTTTTCATCTGTCAGCGAGCAGCTTCATGCTACCCCCCCACTGCACCAGTGAGTCCAGCATGGGCGGCTAGTACAGCAGCACCAGACCAGACCCCTCACCAGCTTCCCACCCACTGACACTGCCGGTTGTATCAATTCACCAAACTGGAAGCATCTCTGCTAGGACTTTGTTTCAGTAGAGATGATTGGAGTTTGATATAAAGTTATGGCCATCAAAACAATAATCACTCAGAAAACATGAGTTTACAAATCAAAATTAGAAATATTTAAGTTTCACATTTCACCTTTACAGTGTCCCTGACTGCCTGTTTAACTGTTAACCTCACTGTATATACAGTACGTGTGTGTTTCTGTGTCAATGTGTGACAGAATAGGGAGAGATCTGAGGCCAATGAGCTATCAAGTCATTCAGCCCCCCCACTGTGAGATTAGTGTGTGCATGTGTGTGTGTTTGCGTGTGTGTACGTGTGCGTGCACGCGTAGGTGTGAGATTGACTCCTGGATCAATAGTGTAGTTGGTAACAAAAGATGCTATTTCACAACTCACTGGACGCCATGCCGTGGCCACACACACATGCTCGCACAGACACACACACACACACACACGCGCACACACACAGAGCTGGTTAACAAGAGAATGCAGGCAGCTGGTGGACATCCTGCAGACTCTCTCTCTCTCCCTCACACACACACACACACACACACACACACACACACACACACTGATAATGTGTTTATTGTTGGTTCTCTCCACCCAGTCCAGAGACTGGACAGCAGGCTGAGCTGTGATGGGCATTATTTTTTGTGTACATAAAAGGAAAATCTATCATTTAAGCGAATCTATCCATCAGAGCCAGTTTTTCACAAACTGATCGACATTTAAACCCCCAGGAAAAAAATCACCAGAACCACCGTTTACATTGTGATTTCTGTTAAATTCACCAATGATGGTAGTTCGATATTTTGACACATAAAAAGGTAGTTAATGGACATCATTTGGTTCACACTGAAACGTCAACACTATTTGCAGCACGCTCGTCTTACATTTGCCCAGGTGTGTTTCTGCAGCTGCCTCTGTACAACTTCTGCAGCACCTCGTCACCGTTGGTTTTGGTTTTAAAATATATTTCTGAATTCAAAGTGTTCCTGCAGCGGTAACTTGTTCCTCCTCATGCTGTTGCCTTTGGGTCATGATGTGTGTTTGCATACACTGGCCAACACAGATCAACCCCAACACATTTGTTAGCATGTATGGATGGCGCTCTACTGTTACAGGACACAAACCTTTCAAATGCAGTCCTCTGTGTCTTGACTGGACTGAGGAAGAAGTAAGTTAAGCTACATTTTGGAGGGTTCAGGAGTGGTCAGTGTGTGTGTGTGTGTGTGTGTGTCATCCTTACCAGGCTGCTCCTCCCTCTTCCTCCTCTCCTCCTGCTCCTCCCTGAGTCTGTCCTCCTGCCTGACAGGTCGACCCTCATCGTCTCGGGGAATAATTAAGCCATGGAAAGGACACTGGAGGACAAACACACACACTACCAGTATAGGAAACAGAAAGAGACAGAAAGTCTCTTGAATCACTTTGTGCGTCCTGTTACCTTGCTGCGGTCCTGCCTCTGACACAGGCTTCCGTTGCCTAGTGGAGCTTTGCAGTAATGGGTGACAGGAGTGAAAGTCCCAGGGAAGGAGATGTATCTACTCCTGCTTTCTGCCAGGAGCTCCTTGTTCTCCACCTCCTCCTCCACCTCAGCGTGAACCCAGAACTGATGCTGAGACGCCAACCTACACAAGGAAAAAAGCACATCATGCAGAAACCCACGTCTGAGGCTTTTAAGATGGTTTTATTGCTATCTGGAATAAAAAGTCATTCATAAATTAAAACAAATCGTTCTAAAAACATCTGATTGAACATCCACTGGATAACAAAATGTTTCAAACTACTGAAAGTACCAGAAGCATGAAATCTAATTTCCAGGTGCTGGGTTTATTATCACATTCTATGAGAGCTCAAGCTGCAAATACAGCGTGCATGAAATATGGAAACATATGCACTGACATTAATTCAGACCTTTGAATGAAGCTTCAACAAAATAAAGCCAGGAACGCTAACCTACTGAACTGTGTCAGTGCTACACTTTGTGTGTGTGTGTGTGTGTGTGTGTGTGTGTGTGTGTGTGTGTGTGTGTGTGTGAGGAGAGAGAGTCTGTTACTTGATGATCTTGCCAGCGTTGGGCTGCTCCTGGCCCCAGTAGTACAAGTCCAAACCAAATGGAACCACAGGAGCATCACGAGGCGCCTGGTCTGAGCTGGACTGGGATGAACTTGGACCTGATGAGGTGCTGTTGGTGGAAAGACATGTAGAGGGAGAGTTCGACCAACTTCAGGCAAACAAACAAGTTCAACTTGTAGTTTGTGTTCAACTGTCTGAGACCCTTTTTATATACAAAGAGGACAGTCAGACTACGTGGACAGCA
Organism: Chelmon rostratus; assembly: GCF_017976325.1. Lineage (NCBI taxonomy): Eukaryota > Metazoa > Chordata > Actinopteri > Chaetodontiformes > Chaetodontidae > Chelmon > Chelmon rostratus. The sequence continues at coordinate 3,020,770 of NC_055666.1, forward strand.
CCAATCACATGAAGCTTGTGTGTGTGGGTCACCTGACCAAGGACTGGCAATGAATTTTTAATAGCTCCAACTAAAAGTGGAAGTAAATCACTCTAATTGTTAAAAAGTGAACTTCAGGAGATACTGTATGAGCTTTTCATGAGCCAGCTCAGAGTGGAGTCAGACACTAATCTGTAGTGCTAGTTTTCAAAATACAAAAAAATGCTAAATGTATGAACTGACTGTATCTGAGCATTCCTAGTTTCTACGGCAGGAAGATTGATCTAATTAGCTCGGCCTTTATGGTTCGACCCTAGTGGCTCATATTAGTGCCTGCTCTCATAGGGCAACATGGCTTATCTCTAATGATGCTATAGAGGTGATTTGTGTAAAGCATACAACATTGGTAAGGAGAGGACATTGCACTGCCCCTCTCAGTGTTGTGAGAGTACATCTATACTGGCTCTACACAATAGCAATACTTGCACATTTTCTCTTCCAGGCCAAAGTTATGGTTCATTAACACTCCTAGGGTTCACAATTGAGGACATTGAATTGGTAAACTTGTGCTTTAAAGCCCACATGGTACAGGCAAATTAGGATATCTTCACTGCTCTTTAAGAAACATGTTCCTGTGAATGTTAAACATATCACCATTTAAGATATATTTACATTATGCATCATAATGAATCCCACTATGAGGTTGTGATGTTACTGTGAACCTGCTCACAAGTGTAATGTGTAAGTGTAAGTCATGTGCAGAGGTCTGAATGCTAACAATACAAACAATAAGCTGAATGTAAATTTCTGGTGTTTGAGGTATAATGAGAAGAGGAAAGACGAGGTATGATGGGGCAGTGAGTGAACCCTGAGGCTAACAGGAGCAGGTGAACTGAGAGGGGAACATGTGAATGGAGGTCAGAGGAGGTGAAGGAAGTGGAGAGATGAGGTGTGATGTAAAGCGATAGGACTCGTCAGTAGGTATACCTGGGTTGTGCGGGTGGAGGGAGGTTCTGTCTCAGGAGGCGCAGTGTGGCGGCTGCACATGTTGGATCACGCTCCTCCTCTACAAGTCGCTTTAGCCGCCTGGCTAAGGAAGAGGAGGAGGAGGAGGAGGAGGACAGAGGAGGTGGAGCTGCAGGCCTTCGAGCAGGAGGTTTTTTTGTGACTGGCGCTGTTGAGGTGGAAGGAGATGGATCCAAGCCTGCAAACACAGACAAGAGGAAGTTAAGGTCATACTTAATGCTTTAGTGTCATGTAACACACCTTGTTGGCCTGTTTCCTGTGGCCTAAAGCCCACTGGCAACACCTGCCAAGCACAATAATCATCACACCACAGATGACACATACGTCTCATCTGTTTCTCATTGTAGATCACAACTAAATGCTCTCCAAATGTTTCTATACATGTTTTTTGGCTGTTAGTCATACTGGCAGGTTGATCTATTCAGCTGTCAACAGTCATCAAACAGAATAACTGACAGAAGCATGTATAGTGCAAACAAGAATGAGGAGAGATCTACAGCAATGTGCACACTAACATCCAGGATAAAATATGCCAGGCGATGGCTGCTGCATCTGTGTGTGTGTGTGTGTGTGTGTGTGGTCACACACTGGGTCAACCAGGGTCTCTAGGGGACTGAGGAGGGCTTCAGCACACACGCCCATGCAAACACACTGCAGGTGAGATCAGAGGGAAGCAGTAAGCTGAGTGCTGCCAACGCGGTGATCCCACACATTATTAGGGCTGACCTGGATGCTTCAGAGATTCAACCACTGCCATGGTATACTACTCAAATGATTTGCTCTGTACACTGTGACTTCTCTTCTCTGTTTGAACGTTAGGACAGTCTACATGCATATTTTCTCTACTGCTTTAATTACAAAACTACTAAAATGTCCATTTCTATGTCCATTTGTTCTTGTGGAACTCAGAAAATGCAGTAGAAGAAAAAAAACAACAGGAACAATCCATGTGTTATATACAAGCCTTGCTTAGAATGAAAGTAAAGTTCTACTGTTGTGAAAGTTACTCTCCTTATGTGTCATGTTTTGTTTTACTTTGTCTTTGTGTGTATTCCCGCCTTTGCACTTGTTGATTGGTTTCACCTGTCCCTCGTTAGCCTTCTCTCCCTAGTGTATTTAAGTCTGTGTTTTTCCCTCACTACCTGCCAGTTCATCTTTGTACCCTGTGTGTCTAGTGCTCCAGCCTTTTTTCAGTCTTTATTTCCAGCAGTTTTGCATTTCTGCCTAGTTTACCTGGACCCTGCCTATTACTGGATTTTGATTCTTCCTAGTTGGATTTGTTGGCCTCTTTTGGACCACCTCTTCTAGACTTGACCTTTGCCTGCCTCACATCCCATAAGCCTTTCGTACTTTTGATGTTTGCGTTAATAATTCCGTTGATCTGCCTCCAGCATCTCTACCAAGGCCCTATCTTTTGTATTACTTGTTTCCCTGTATGTACAAGTGACAATAAAATAATAAATGAGGGTGTTTTTTAGTCACTTGGGGTCAGCGCAACAAGCTGGAAACACAATACTGACATTTTATTACCTTATAAAGTTAATACAGGGAAAGTATGAGCTAAGCTAGGCTGATGTTGGCGAGAATGAGCCAAACAACACTGCAGACTGGGAAACCAAACCAATGAGCTCCGAGCTGAGGGGAACTGCAGAGTTGGTGATGATCCACTGTTTCTGTTTTTTGATTTCTTTTTGACGCCTGTCACATTACACAAGGCCACTCGATCCACAATCATTTCCTTCCCCAGAGTTACATTTGTGGCAGTGTGAACAGGGCTTTGTAACACCGTTTATATCTTCAAGCTTGGACAATGTACCAACAGTTTAAGTGAACACTTAACTGAACTAGAATTACCACCTTACAATTGTTTGCCTCCACAAACCAGTCAGGCTGCAGTTTACATCCACGTCTGTCCAGACTAATACAATATATGTTTGAAGGAATTTCATCAAAGGTATTGAGTATAATTTATGTCTAAACGGAAGTTATCACATTGACACATATGATTGCAGTTAATAATTTCCAGTGAGAAACACGCTGTCTTCGATTAGAGACAGAGGAGAACAGAGGACAACAACAGTCACCTGAGGCTCATTATCAGCAGAAATAATGAGCTTGTGGTGGACGACAATGCTTCAAATATGGATGTGGCTTCAAAGATGCTACAAATTGTACAAACAGTTGGATTTTAAAAGCAAAGCCTCGCTCTACCTCTCCTCACCTTCTCCTCCCTCTATGATCTCTTTCTGTCGGATGGTGAAATACTGACTCAATCTGCTCTTTTCAAACCGCCAAATGGCAGAGGTTTGTCTGGATGTTGTGGATGTTAAAAAGACGCACAGATCAATGGGAGGAAATGTGTATAGTGTGTGTGTGTGTGTGCACGCGTATGCATGTGTGAGGGGGGTTGTTAGAGAAAGAGAGAGAGAAAGGGGGTTAAGGGGGTTTGAGGGTAAAAGAGAGAGCGAGAAAGGCGGAAAGAGGTATTGATTTTCTCGGGTTAAGCAGGGCCTGTAATTAAAATGTTAATTTGAGAAAGAGAGAGATAGTGTCCTGACAGCAGAGAGAGGGATAAGAGGACTGATAATCAGAATGACGGAACAGGACAGAGGGGAAGAGAGAGAGAGAGAGAGACAGAGAGAGAGAGAGAGAGAGAGAGACAGAGAGAGAGAGAGAGAGAGAGAGAGAGAGAGAGACAGAGAGCACACGGAAAGTTTTCAGACCCTTTCAAATTTTCCACATTTTGTTTCAGACTCATCTTAAAACAGATTCAATTCATTTTTTCAATTCAAGTGTTTTGTTAATGTATTAAAAAATTCAGACTGAAATATCCTGTTTACTAAAGTATTCAGACCTTTTGTTATGAGACTAGCAATACAGCTCTGGTGCACCCTATTTTTTTTTATCAGTGGTCCTTGAGATGCTTCTACTGCTTGACTGGGGTCCATCTGTGCCTAATTGAATTCAACAGACATAATTAGGAGACTCAGAGCTGATGGTGCATGCCAGAGTGAAAAAGCAAGCCAAGTCAAGAGAATTGTCCATAGACCTGTGAGACAGGATTGTGTCAAGGTACAGATCTGGGCAAGGATAAAAGAACAGCGTTCTGCAGTGTTGAAAGTGCCTACGAGTACACTAGCCTCCATTCTTGCCAAATGGAAAAAGTCTGGAGCCACCAACAGTCTTCCAAAATCTGGCAGCCCAGCCAACCTGAGCAGTCAGGGACAAAGGTAGCCAAGAAGCCAACGGTCATTATGAATGAGATCCTGAGATCCTGAGATCCTTTGTGGGGATGAGCCTTACAGGACAACCATCACTGCAGCACCCCACCAATCAGGCCTTCGTGGTAGAGTGGCCAGACATGCATCTGACATCAAGTCATTCCTCACATTTGACAGCCTGCTGGGAGTTTGCCAAACGGCACCTGAACGACTCTCAGAGCATTAGAGGCAAAGTCCTCTGGCCTGATGAAACAAAGGTTCAACTATTTGTTTAAACTAAACAATATGTTTTTCTGCAACAGGGACCGGGAGACTATGATAAGGGGAGAAAGTTTGAAAACCTTTTCCAGAGAGCTCAGGATCTCAGGATGAGGCAAAGTTTACAATTCAACTAGATAACAACCCGAAGCATACCACCAAGAAAACACAGGAGTGGTTTCAGGAAAACTCTGTGAAAGTCATGAAGTGGCCGAGCCAGCGCCTGGACCTGAACCCAATACAGCCAGGCTTTCTGCAAATGAATGACCATTGGAAGAAATTAGAAAGAAGAAAAGAAAGCAGAGAAGAAATGTAGAGAAACTTTAAATGTGATCCACTGGCTGAGATTAAAAGAGTCAGAGAAAGGCAGAAGGCAATAGAAAGACTATTGTAATCAGAAAAGTGAAAGAGAAAACAAGAACTGATGTGATACAGAGAGGAACAATGACATACTGAGGACAACAGAAAAATACCAAACCTCAAAGACTAACTCTTCAGACCTTTGGAAATCCTAATAATTCTACAGATACTGGTAAAACCGTTGAATTTCATATAGAGTGCTTTTAGGTATATCAACATGCTTTCACCATTTAATGGCTTCAAGTGACCATGCAAGACAGGTGAAAAGAAAAGAATCCCTATCTGTCTGTCTGTGTGTGTGTGTGTCTGTCTGTCTGTCCGTCCTTCAGTTTTCTCGACAACCGTTCATCGATGGACTTCACACTTGGTGGGTGTATTGCTGAGGACCCAGTGAAGAGCAGTGTCGTGCGTGAAACAGTTTGGATGAGCAGTTCTTGAGAGGCATCGCGCTGCATGCACAAGTTTAAATGGCATCTCTCTACGTGGTCAGAGCTAACCAGACTAAAGGCTCTGTATCAAAATAAAACAAGCAAACAATGGATGCATATGATGGGTGCTTTTGCTTTAGCTTCTGTCTATGAGGGCGTGCCTGAACAGCTAAAGCCATAGAAATAAGCACACAAAATCTGTCTACATGCTAAGATGTGGCACAAAACAAGTGTTCTGTACCTTCACTACTGAGCAGTGCCAGTTTATTGTCTGGACACTGTGGTCAAAAGATTCAGATACCAAGCAGCGACAAAAAAACATCACTTTGTCAGCCCAGGTTTTTATTAGGATTAAGCATTTCTTTATATTCAAACAAGATGTCAGGCCGGTGTGTGTGTTTGTGTGTGTGTGTGGGTGGTAAAATCTGGGTGCAGGGCTAATAGGGGCTCATTAAAGAGGTTGCATTGTTAATTTGGTATGGCCCCTGTAGATCATTACCTAGCCCACTAATCACCCTGACACACACACACTCTCTCACACACACACACACACACACACACACACACACACACACACACACACACACACACACACACACACACACACACACACACACACACACACACACACACACACACACACACACACACACACACACAGCTGTTTTGGGCACATCAGATACAATCTAATTACTTTAACGTCTAATTGATTAGTAATGGAGGGAGGTGGGAGTAGAGAGGGATGGGCTCACAGGTAAAGAAGCGGCTCAGTGTGAATGTAATGACTCAGGAGGCTGGTGGGGAGTACTCGCCAGGGGTTAAAGGCCACCTTACAGCCACAACAACTTGGCTGACCTAGCAATAACAGCACTGTCTACAACATGTTCCGCTATGGAGTCAATAACACAGACACATAAATACAGACACACACATTAACGCACTACAGTTCACATAAGAATCTATGAGTGATGGTGAGAAGCATGAATATGGCTGACAGAGCAGCATTAACAGCATTCAAATACCATTTAATATTTAGAAAAAACATGTTATGTAGCTGACATAGCAATAAGATGAGCAGCCAGTTGGTTAATGATCTGAACATTTGACCTCTAACCTAGCATGCTGGAGGCTAGACATAATCCATACGAGTCGAATGCAACCACAGCGCAAGAAGAAACCACACTTTAACAGCCATTCATATGTAGCTCGAGACGACTCTGCGTGTGAAGGTAAATGGATGTGTTGACAGGACTATATCCATCAAAGATACACAGGGAAAATGCTTGTGGAAAAGAAACTATCTGTCTCCATTACAAGGCTGTGCTGCATTCCAATTCAGACAAAAACATATACTTAACAGTCAGAACCCAGCATGCAAGACTAGGCTAGACCACAAACCCACTCATTGTGAGCTGATAAGGCTCAATAGGCATTTATGGTGGTGTCATTCCTGGGTATACACCAAAATTACTTGGCAGGTGACCATAAATAGCTTGCCTTCACTGTGGATCCAGAGTATTATCACCAACTCTGCAGTTGCCCTCAGCTCTGCTGGGCATTTTAGAATCTTTCAGCTGATTGTTTTGGTTTTAGAGCCCAACAATGCATGTAATTCAGTTTTACCTCTCTAATTAACCTGTTCCCAGCAGCAGCAGCAGCTGTTTCCAGTGAAGAGGATCTAAAAACCCACTGTACACTACCTGCCCAGCAGCAAATGAGTGACAGAAGAACATCAGAGAATAGCTGGTGAACATGGTGGAGCATTTAGCAGCTAAATCAGATATCTTCCTCAGGAGAATGTGGAGACCAAAAACAGAGCTAAAAGGAGAGTGAGCACTGGATTTCCATTTTTCTGGTGGACATAAACATGACTCAAAAGAATGCTGACGCTGTTCTGCTGGATGTGCAAATAGGCAAATGTAAAAACTTAGAATATGTCAATGTTGTGTTTGTTCCACGTCTCCCAAGTAGCCAAATCCAATGAATGGAGCTTTAAAGTGAAAAACATGGCTGCTGTTCTGAGAATGCTGCCGGTATTCAGTTTTACTATCCATTGACAACGCCTGTCATGTAATTTGTAAAATGAATTTTGAATTTGAACACATCATTACTGACAAAAAAAATTCCCCAATTCATTCAATTTAATTTAATTATTGTTGGAATTTGGATTAAACAGCGACAGCCCAATTGAGAGCTAGGTTGTGGGATTATGCTTAATCCTAACTCTGCAATTTCATGGTTGAATACTGTAACTATTGATGAGGGTCAGGAGTTGACAGATGACAAGAAAGAACTGACTTCTAACTCAAAATACAGCAATTCATCAGTGATTTCAATGAAGTGGAAGAAATGGTCAGTTCAATCTGATTGTCTGGCTACCTTACACTGTTTGGACCACATTCATAGAAACCCAAAAGTTAGTTTGAGGAAACCTAGAAAACAGCTGAGTCTTGGACAAAGGTCGTTCATTTCATTTCAATCTGAATTCTTGGAATGAAATTAACAAAGCATAAAAACTCACACACACACACACTTACATGTGCACACATGTTTTTAACCATGGTTAACCCATTGAAGAAGCACCTCGGCACATTACCAGCTGGTTCTTTGAAGTGTGTCTGTGTGTGTGTGTTTGTTTGTAGAGTGTGTGTGTGAATCTTATAAGATTAGTGCAGCAGCAGGTCTTCTTTTGTAGCTTAACCCCACTATTTATGCACGTGTCTGTAGATTTAAGGTTTGTGTGTGTGTGTGGGGGGGGGGGCTGAACTCACCATACTCTGCTCGTAGATGCTCTGGAATGTGTGGCTCATAGCCCTCTTTCTCTGGAACCTCGTCAAAATCATCATCATCATCATCATCGTCGTCGTCATCATCATCATCCTCTTCTTTTGAAGAACCCTTCATCTGAGGAACAGAAGGCAAAGCAAAACACGTGTGTCTATGCGTGTGTGTGATTGTGAGTACAGGATATTAACCTGAGGGCAAAGCTGCTTGGCAGTCTGATAGACAGATAAGAAAGAAGAGCACAGTGAGCTAGTTACTGGAGTTCTCTGTGTGTGAGACAGCGGCTGAAAGAGCTGGAGACAGGACAGGCCTGTTGCTCCGACAGACAGTGCAGTATGACCTACAACAAGAACAAGTGAAGAAGACCAACATCATGAGTGCAGGCCCCTAAGGCTCAATCCTAGGGGCTCTATTACTTCAACTTTGACTTGCTTCCATTCTATAAAATCGTCTATCAAAATTCATCAAAGAGAGCTGATTCTCTCTAAAAAACATCCCTACCATCTGCATTCTATTTCGTACTTATCTGGATGTGTCCAGGGGAGAGGTGATGGGTCCACGTGGTCTCTCATGGTCATCGTTTCAGATCTGTTTTATAGCACTACTTAGTACTTGATGTTGTTGTTGTTAATGTTGTTGCTGTTTATACTACCTTTTATTTTACACTTATTTTAAATTTTCAGTAGGTACAATCATTCTCATTTGTCTTATTGTTTAAGAAAAGCTTTAAAATAAGATATATTGGTTTATGTCTGCACAAGAAGTTTGTTGTCAACAAGAAATATATAGAATATCAATAGCCATATCCTTTAAGGTTAAACCTTAGCAAACAAAGGTTTACTGAATAAGGACCACTTTCTTAAATACAACTAAACTACTCGCTCAGACACTGAATGCAACCACTCAACTGTCAGTGAGGTGCAGAACATCAACCAAACTACACATGTTGGAAAGGTGAATAGTCACATGCAGTTTCTCCCTCATTCCTTCACTCTCATCCTCAGGGTTGTGTGATCTCTTTGGCTTAGGGGAAAAAAGGATGACAACGATTGTGTGTGTGTGTGTGTTGCATGTGCATGCCTGTATGTGGCTGTGTGCGTGTGTGCGTGCGTGCATGCAATGAGCTGCTATCAGTGCTAAGCAGAATTTATGGTTTTTAATTTCCTGGTAAGGTTGTTAGCCATTGGCTTGGCCACAATGCAGAACACAACACTCCTATACACACAGGGGTCATTTCCATAACACAAATGTGTGTGTGTGTGTGTTGGGGCTGCTGTGCCTTTAACAGCTGAGGACACAGACACACACTCCAGTCTAGCGGCATAATAATCACAGTGATTAGCGTTATGAGGAGCAGTAAAACCTCAAGTTAAACTAACCTCTTATTCCCAAAGGCCTCTTTTTCATTAGTGAGTAATACCTGTGTGTGTGTGTGCGTGCGTGCGTGTCTTCGCGCGCGCACCACAGAAGGCTGAGGTGTTAGTGCTGATAAAGCCCATTAGAATGCTAGAATTAGTTTACAAATGATGAGCTCTTGGATGATTACTAAAACACACCCACACACAACTGAACCATAGGAGAGTCAGTTAACCATGTCACAACCCTGAACACCCCTCTGGATCCAGCACAAAGAGACCAATTAAAACACTTCATATTGCAATACTAACTGTTCAGTTTACTAGTAACTAAACAATTAAAGCCCAATTAGTGCTCATTAATGCAGCCACAAAGACTGAGGCATGGTGGGTGGGTGGTCTATGAGGGAGAGAAATTAGGCCTCATTCATGAAGTATGAAAACAAGATTTTAGATTGAACATACAAGAAGAAGATGGCAATGGGTGAAATGGATTTTTTTAACGTCTTATTCTTCTTATAATACCATATAATTCACATTACATTTAGAGTCTTCACAATTCACCCAACTCCCAATTCAAGTCAACTGAAGCTGAAAATAAGGCTCCCATTTCCGCTTAGCTGCGCAGGTCCATGCGAGGTATTCTTTGTTATTGGCTATGATGGTCCACACAAACATCTGCATATAGTCTAAAGTTTCTGACCGCATGGACTGTAAACACTAAATGTAGATGTGCAAACAAAACTGCATCAACTAGCAAAAATCTGGTTCAAGCAAATTCAAACGAACACAATTTGTCCAAATCGATTCGAAAGCAATCCATGTAGCCTCGAACTGTGGCAACACAGGATATTCGGGCTTCCCATTCATTTCTATGAGTGACAGGGCAAAACATACTGGCTGCTAGTCAAGAATAAACGACACCTTCTTCGCTTCACGCAGACTTAAGGATAGTATGAGATGCTGCTTGGCTGCGATGAGTGCAAAGACATTAATAGAAGATGATGACAATGAAGTGACAACTTGTCCTTAGCCTGCTAGCCATGCTACTGCCAGTAGTTTGTGTTAACAGTCCCGCTCATGCTTTTCTCCTGTCCTTCCTGACTTTTGTCTCAACATGTCTGCAGTATTGCCAGGTTAAATCCATTCAGGGAGTGTTTTATTTGTTTGCGGGACCTCGGCTGCCTAAATAGGCTGGGCACACGCTGCTATTCACAGATTTAGAGGGTCAGGTCACGTCCCTGGCATCTTGGAAGAATCTGAAGAAGATTTTATTTAATTTTCTTGTTATGAGGCAACAGTGACAAGTACTGCACCATCGTACCACTCATGTGTCATCAAAAAGTAGTAGTGCACAGCAGTGCATGTCAAAAATTTATTTTTGCATATTTGTATATTTTGCTGTTTAAAGTTGCACTCAAGGTCGTGGACCAAAACTGTATCCCATCTAATGTAATCAAATGTTTACCAGTAAACTACATGCAGCCAACCGCTCAAATGTTTGAATAAAAAGTCAGAGGTGCCATGGTTGTGGTCAAAATGATTTCAATGTATTCAGAGGTTGTAACAAATACTCCTATATTTCATATGTCTGTGTGTGTGTGTACTTCTACTAAAGTCTCCCTTTTTCGCAGCAGTAGACGATGTAAAGTGCATCGCTCATTATCACAGAATAAAGAAGTGAATTTCACTATTACCTTACACAAATTCAGTGACTTCTATCAGTGAGAAATGTAATGCTGCGGAAAGTAAATGGTAGTAAGGTAAAATTCCCCTCACTCTGATTACGCAGAGCTGTTATTACTGCAAATGATCCTTGTAATCTAAGAAAGGATGTTGCACAGAGCACACCTCAAGTGTGAGATATTGAGACTTGATCTTATTTATTTCACAAAGAAAGGCTGAGAGAATGCTGTTAAACAGAAGTGTAACATTTTAAACACCAAAGCAAACTTTCTTCATTACTCTGCTCCACTTCTGCTCTTATTCATCCTCACAGTACAATGGATTCACACACAGCACACGTATACGCACACATACACACAGATATAGCCACTATAGGTTTTGTGCTTGTCTACTTTAATCCCGGCTGGTTTATTCTGCTCTGATCAATGACCTAAGACTAAGAAGTGATCACCCAGCTGGAGGAAAATCTTGCCCTAACATCATCCCTTTTCCCCCTCTTTCTGCCTCTTTGTCTCTAATTCACCTTAATTTAATCCTGATAGCATCGAGTGCTGTCGGCTGGCCTGGCAGAGCTGTAAGTCTCACAGTAGAATTAGCTTTCCTCCAGAAACATTTTGCTGACGGGGAGAGCGGCTAAAATATGGCCTCTATTCCCCCACATGGCTGCATGGGGGGCTGCTTTGCATTTTAACAGAGCTTTGGTTTATTCTGCCGGACACACATGAGAAGAAAATCCCACAGCAACGCAGAGTTCCCCACAGAAGATAAAAACTGCTTCTCGAACTGAAACTCAAGATTTACCAGACAAATTAGAAGTGATGGGTTAAGTAAAGCAGGGCCATGTGTCATTGTAATGGGAAAGAGACAAAACAAATATTGGTAACTTTAACATTAAAAACAGGCCCAGATAGAAATAAAAACAGTTCCTGGACAGAGCAGAATAAATAAAAAAGTTGTTTAAGTAAAGCAGGGCTATGTGTTACTGTAATGGCAATGTTTACTCAAAGATAAAATAAAGCACGCTCCTAAAGGGAAAATAAGGAAGAGAGAAAAATAAGTAGTTCTTTTACAACCAAATAAAGAAGAGATGCTGGACGTGGCTGCTAAAGTGAGTGCCTTGCAATACAGCTACAACCGGTGGTGCAATGGCAAACATCTTCAACTAAACATCAGCGAGACCACAGAAATGACAGTGGGCTGAGGCTGCAGCTCGCAAGTGTTTCCATTTTCACTGTCAATTATTTCTCTGATTGAGCAACTAATCTTTATGTCTATGAAATGTCATAAAATAGTGAAAAAGGCCCACAACAGTTTCACTTGAGTTTGCTTGATAACGACTTAAAATTATTATTCAATTACCAAAATAGTTGGTGATTGATTTCTGATTTCTGTTGATTTGGTTGTGTACCATTGTTGAATGAAAGTGACACATCACCATCCAGGGTAAGATGACAGTATGCTTCACACAAACTAGTCCGTACGACCTGTCGTCTGACCATGATCCCATACATCAAAAGGTTTACAGTCACAGGGGCCTGAAGTGGAGATGACAGCACTGAGAGAAAATACCAAAGTCATGAAAAAAACCTTTTTGCCTTTGGTGAAAGACGGGGAAACTCACTCACCGGACATGTCGCTGGGCCATGGCCAATTCACACAGACACGTTGCTAACTGTACAATTATTATCTTCTCACTGTTTCAGGTCCTCTAATGCACTGATCCCCAACCCGTGGGCCGTGGGTCATTTGGTACTGGGCCGCACAGAAAGAAAAAATAATTTCCATTATTTTGTTTTTACTGACAGTGGAGGTGCCTGACAGTGCCAGTCTGCAGCCAGGTCCTCTTGACATGATTAAAAAGTGGATTTACTTTCATTATTATTGTTATTACTATTTTTAAAGAGAAAATACCACAGTTTTTAATGCCGATCTTATCATTTTATTTTGTTTTTATCTGCTACACCTTTAGACTGGGCCGTGAAAATATTGTCAGACATTAAACTGGGCCATGGTACAGAAAAGGTTGGGGACCACTGCTCTAATGCCACTATACTGACTCTGCTAAATGTGTTATGTTATTGTCCTCTCATTTTCAGCATGAGGACTTGAAGTTCCTGCCCTCAAACTGAGCAGAACAAACAGTCATATAAGGCAATTTTAGGGGTGTGGATTATGCTACTAATCAAATCTCCTCTAATGAACAGACAGCATTCATGGAGCTGAAACAAGCAATTTACAACAATTTTGTGAAGGCAAGAGAGTGCCATGAATCCCACCTGGAACTCTTGCACAAGCAAACCTCATTGAAAAAAAAGAAGAAAGTTCAGGGATAAAAATATGAAAATGTTCCTGCATGAAGCCCACTTCTCCAGTGCACAACGCCAGAACGTTTTTTTCCCAGTTTGGTGGGGAACAGTTCAACTTGCCTGCACCCCAACCTCAGCCCCTTCTGATACCTTTGGCCTTATGAGACGTCACTAATACTCAAGTGGCTGAACGGGAGAAATCTCGACAGCCAGGTTCAACATCTGGTTCAAGCCTGAAACCAGGAGAGTGTAATAGCAGCACTTTACTGCCCATGGTTTTGGATGTTCATGTTAGCACATATGGGTGTAATGGTTGGGTGTGCACATGCTTTTTGTCATATATGTAACGAATTTGGAGCAGGAAGAAAGATTGACAGCAGGATAAAAAAAAAAATCAATGTCTGAACAGGATTAGACACTAAAGTATGTATGTTGCTGCTTCCACAGGTGTCTTGCTTATTCATTTTCTATAGCATCTCACCCTCTCCCCTCCCATCTCCTGCCCCCTAAATAAGTCTCTTATCCTTTATAAAAATTATGTGAAGTCGCCGCCTCGGACAACTGCTCCCCTGACTTCATTTGTCTCTTGGCAAGTTTGATGGCGCTGCGTTTAAAAACCCATTCAATCTTATAAACCAAAAATTAAATGTAGTCGACTGTGATGGGCATTCAGTGCATCTGCTATTTATATGCTAATGTACACTCAGCCTGCCAAGGTCTGGCAAATTATTACTGCACAGCCATAAGTCAGGTGTATGGCAGAGAGGGGAGGGGTAGGTTAACCATCACACACTCTCACACAGAGGAGGAGAAAAGGAGTGAGAGGATGAAGTGAAAGCAGAGGGAGAAGGGACAACGGAGGAGACGGGAGGAGAACACAAGGTGGTGAAAAAGCCTTATGAGATGTCTCCATTGTCTCCCTGACAAGTTAATATAGCTCTCCACCTGACTACACACACACACACACACACACACACACACACACACACACACACACACACACACACACACACACACACAGTAGATTATTTCATTCTACATTTAAGGCTGAAGTGGAAAATGTCTTTTGGGAATACTGAGTGTCTCTAATGCCACTATTATCACAAGACATTTTCTTTAAGAGAGAGCAAGTGAGAAACAGTTAGCTTAATGAACACATTATACACAAATGCATTTATAAACATACAGTCATCTTCCTGAGAACACTACACATAAATTAGACACACACGCATGCACACTCACACATACACACGTGTATGAGACGTTAGGGGTGTAACAGAGGACGGTGGACACTGCGTTGTCACTGTGTGATCTTGTATGTGCCCTGAATCTTTCTCCATCTTTGCTACTTTGTGGGATTTTTCTTGCTCCCCAAACCGTATAAAAATGTTCCACTGATTTCTATGAAATTCAGGTGCCTAGCCTGGGTGGCAACGTGTTGGTGGGGAAGGTCAAATGTCAGTCCACAACTTCGTGGGCAGTTATAGATGACTAACTTGAGAGGTTATGGGATGTGCCAGAGACCTGCCAACACTGCAGTTTGAGGGCTAGAATTTACTGCATGTAATGTTCCTCAATACTTTGTTGCTGCTGTCCAAAATCTGACTGTAGTACTGATGTTTTTGTGTGCAGCACAGTCTAACCTTTGGGAGTTTCTGCTTCAAGAACTCAAGGTGCATCTATTGGGAATTTAAGGAGCCCTTTTGTAAAACCTCCTTTGGACAGACGCCTTGCTTTGTTTAGGAGGTCAATATGTGGAACCCTTTACCCATAGAACTGCAAATGGATCACAATGGGGTCATTCTAAATCAGTTTTTAAATAGGGCTCAGCCATGTGGTTGTGAATGACAGGAGTTTTTACAGCATTTTAGTCATATTGGTGTTCGGTTTCTGTGTTGTCTTCTACTAGTTTTCCTGATATGTGCATTTGTAAGATGTCCATCTAGGGATAGCTTAGCTTGGGCTACAAATGCTGTGATCCGTGGCATTGGTTGATGCTATGTTCCTGTGCCTATGAAAGCACACATTTAAGGACTGAGCAGTTATGGTATCAGCTCAAAAATTCCTGCTGTTTTATATTTTATTTGGGTGCTAAATGATGTATTGTATTCACTTCCAAATCAATCTGTGCCCATTTTCATCATTGGCACTGTTAAAATATATTATTCTTAAACTAGTCTCTGTTCTGTTAAAAGGAGATGGAAGTGCACTGCAGCTGATTGATTTCAACAAATTTACAAACTAATTAGGCCTAAAGCTTCCAGTGGAGTCTGACCCGTTCAGGGCTTGATTTGCCACAACATCCCACATCTCTATTACCACCTTGCACTCCTATTCATTACTACCTAGAAAGGATCCCATGGGATCCCACACTAATGAGAAAAAAGCTTTCCACTCCCCTCGCTCTCTCACCATTGCTTCTTCTCTGCTGCTTTACCCCATTATACTCCTCACCCCCAACACCCCCAAACACACGCAGAGACGCACCCTTTGTCTCTGGGGAGCAGTCAGCTTATATGATCTATAGGGTGACATCTTTATTTCACTAACCTAGCCTGGCAGGTCTATTAGCCAGCCCAGAGCTTCCCAAACCTTTCCCTGTCACAGAGCTTATTCTCAGCTGTCTAGTTCAGTTCCCCCTCCCAGTCTGTCTCAATCTGTGATCAAAACAGTCATTATTATACACTCTCGCCGACTGCCCAAGTGAAATTACACAGTGCTATTCTTGGTTTTATTGGGGATCTCTGAAAGCTCTGAGAGGACACCTGGAATGTCCTGAAAAGATGCATGAGCCCTCCAAAGACCCCTGGAGGTTTGTGGAGCACAGTAGCCCAGTTTGGCTCTGTGATCGGTGATATGAGGTCCAGAGATCTCAAGGATAACCAACAAATCATCCCCCCGTCCCCGAAACACATACATACACGGGATGTCAGTCCCAGCGGATCCATCACTTCCAATCTGGAAACCATCTCCTCTCACATAATTAGAGACCCCTGATGAGATCAGTGATTTACTAAATTTGACTCCAACAACAGAAACAACACTGCATTCTGATTCCATCTACTTGTAAAATACAATGCCTCATTTTTACAATCAATATATCCAACTTCTTTTTTCAAAACCTTCTGAATCAACTCATCCTTGGTTGCTGAACTGACACCAAAGTGATCAAATGAAAAAAATACTAAGAAATTCAACTCAAAACAATCCCTTCAGTCACCACCACACATGTTTTCAGTGCGATCACAGACACGTTTAGGCTAGCTGGTCATCAGCCTTTGCTCCTACTATCAATGTTCACCACAAGGTAGGGGCAAATGATTGTCTTTTTGTTATATTCAAATGAATATATGTTCTTAAACATTGTGTGACTCCACACATGCTCTTCAATCTTCATTTTTTCTTCATAAAACTGAAATCAGCTTGAGGATTCTATCATCTGTGCAGTATGTATGTTTTTGTGACTGGCCAAAAGGAAGGTAAATGGCAACAGTCAGAAACACAATGACATACCATAAAAAATGTACTGGCTCAGTTAAGCTTTCACAATCCAACACATCAGTATGTGATTAAACCTCTAAAACAATCAGTCTAAAAATAAGGGAACTGTAGCACTATAGCATGTCTGAGCATTATTCATGATATCCATCTTGGGATGCAGCAGTCATACTTTTTCCCTGCAGATCTCAATGCCTCAACTCTCTTTTTCCCAAACTACAAATCTGTATTCTTCACTTCATGGAACTCCTTGTGGTCATTTGTGTGCAAGTTAACATGATGACAGGGATCTCTGTGGAGTCGGCAGCCTATCGTGGCTGAGTAAGTGTAACTCAGGAAACACAGCATTTTATAATGAGAGTGACAAAGAAACCGTATTTAATATGAACTGATCATGTCTGCTTGATTCCCGATCCGTTTAATAAGGTCAGCGTCGGCAGTCAGCACTCCTGATCCAATCAGATGGATGCATCACTATTCATGCATTTATTTGTTTGCTGACCTGTTTCTCAGGCGAGGTTGGTCATCATTAATATTGGACGTGAGCCAACGTTTTCATATTTTTGCACTATCGCTGTTGGCTAAAACACAATGCAACAAGCAACTAACCAAAGGTGTCAAGCCAAGCACATTTGTGTGTCCAATTTAGGTACAGTAAGTAGGCATTAGGCTGTGTCACTATACCTGCATTAGTACTGGCATTTATTCCACATTATGTTTTATTTACTACTTGTATTTATATGCATCCTTTTTTCCCGCCAATAATGAAAAAATAGCTGATCAACCAAATTTCTAATAAACACAATGCAAAGACTCCTTCGAACATAAAGTATAATGAGAGAGAAATAGAGGCAAAGAGAGCAAGAGAAAACATATTACTTGTGTACAGAAGGAGACACATTGAGAGAATGAATGTACAAATGAAAAGGAGGGAGAGTTTGAGGAGAGAAATAGAGGGATAGTCTTTCTTTTGTTTATCTCCCGTGAGAAACAGCCGGCCACATCCATTGTGCTGTGATAAGATGGGTTATCAGCAGTAAACAAGGCCTGGGCCTGTATGAATGGAGCCAGGAGTGACTGAATACACTCTTAAAAACAGATATGTTCAAATAAGTCTGCATGTCTTATCCTTTCCTAAACACAAGCCCATGTTTTCAGTTAGCAGCACTCAACGGATGCATATGGGATTCTCCTGGTCATAGCTCTAAGTGAAAACTCCATTCAAACACATTCACTATCCCAAAACATCTGAAAGCGCTGGAGAAGATGCTGTGAAGGCCGCCCATTTCCTGATACTGTGAAAACTGGTATTTGATTCAAACAAATAAGGTCATACGACAGGTCATTTGAACACATGTGAAGGCGAAGTATGAATGGCTGTTCTGAACACCCACACTCAAAAAGCCTGTCAGAAGGTTAGAGTTAGAAAAGGAGGACTACGAAGAGAGACGGCATCAATGTCACGACCAAACCGAGACAAATGAGATGGTTTGTGTTGAGAAAGCTACCATGTGCCACAGCTCAGCAGTACCCACAGCTTGGGTGTGGCAACAGCGAGCACTGACATGGAAAGTAGGGCTGCAGAATCCAATCTGCTGGATTGGTATCACTGAGACATCAAAATGATCCACATGAAACACTGTTTCTTCAATTTGTGTCACCTATCAGTTACATTTCTTCTGTCACAGCAGGGAGTCAACATTTTTAGTGCCACTGCAATCTCATGTCATCCTACATGAAAATCATCCCGAGGAGTTTAACACAAAGAGAACATTGCAAATGTTACAAATTTGCGATGGGATTACTACTCTGTATCAGTATCAACCGATGCCCTGTGTTGAAAATCATTACTGGGAAAGAAAAAGTCAGATTGGTTCATCCCCATTAGAAAGGGACCTGAAATGTCCTGAAGCTAAAACCAGACAAACAGAACCAAGATAGCAAAAAATCTGCTGTTTCCTCAACACCTTTTACTTTACTAAGGGATGACTTCTAAAACGCCCTCGATACATACAACCTAATAGCTCAATGCAACATCATCCAGCAGAAGCTGAAGGCACACAAGCTGTTGTTACCCAACACCACTTCTAGCTGCCTTTCACACAGACCTCTGAGGAGCCAAAGTGGCACCATCCTTTGCTCTGAGGGTGTCTGAATAGTGCGCTCCATTTAAGCACAGCCATCACTTACAGCTATGGCTTAGATCAGCAACCAGATAGTGTCATTTAAAGAAATCTCCTGTCGTTATATTGGCCTCATCCTCTGCTGGGTCTCAAAGTCTCAGTGTAAAGTACCATTGTTCTATATAGCTATTTTTACCAACTACAAGGTTGGAGTTTGTCAAACTAGCATGACAGCACTGGACTGAAACTAAGACCATTAACAGCCTTATTAACATGCTATATGTTACCTTTGTGAAATTTAGCTAACGTTTAAAGTTTCCACACAGAGTCCACACACACAGTCAGCCATGGGGAAAAACAGCCTTGTGAATTCCTATTTTCAATAGTCTTCTGAATTCATGTAAATGCTTCTTCACTCAACCCCCTCCCCCCCGTTTTATTCTCTCATTCAATAAACACGCCTCTCTATCTGCCTCTATAACATTCCTCTCCTCTCTCTCCAGCTCCCCCGTTATGGGAGACTATATTGAGAGGCCCGTTGAGAGAGAAACCAATCGTGTGGCGTGTCAGCCGCCCGATAGAGAAGGACCCAGTAATGGAAGGCCTTTTAAGGCTAAAAAGGAAAAGCTAATTATGATAAAGGGGCTGTAAGTTGTGTGGTTATCGCAGTGCTGGGCCTGCTGGTGCAGCAGACTGGTCCCTGACAGTGATAACCAGGCAGAGCGAGACGCCCGGCGCTCTGTCACTGTCACTCTGCTGCTCTGTTCAGCTAAAGATGGATTCACAGCCTACAACTTTTATGCCTTTTTTTCCAAACGCATACAGCAGTTTATATTCATTGGTCCTTTAAAGCCTGAAACTGCTGTCCACAGCTCTTGGATTTTCTTTTCTTTTTTTTCTACCTCTCAGCACTACGAGTATGCAGTCCCCCATCTCTAAAACACAGACATTTCAGCACTAATTAATCCCATCAAATAAGCAATTAGTTTGAGTGAAAGGCTTTCCAGATGACAAGCTTTATGACAAGACCAGTCTGGTTAGTTTGTGGGTCCATTTTGGGCCAGCTCAAACAACAGCAGAATGACGATACTAAGCTAGATATAGAGAGAGCTGGAGAGACACATCAGCTATCAAGCCATGGGGCACATTAGTGATAGTGAAGTGAATGAATGGGTACATCCTCCCCTTTGCTCCCCAATTTCTTCTCTCTGTTTCTGATGCATTATGCATTATGGCTATGCCTTGCTATCTCACCTCTCTCAAATGTCTTTACTATTAATATTTCCATCCTCCCTCTCTCTGTCTCTATTATGATACTTCACTCCGAGAGGCCATAAAGAATAAAGACATTTAAAGAAGAAAACAGGAAGAGGAAACATTTTAGAGCCATGCAAACTAATACACAACAACAATGGAGGGTTTCAAGGGTTTTCAATCTGACTAAGTCCTTCTGAAAGTGCAGTTCTTTCAATGGCCACTAGATGGTATGAATGCGAGGGCCACACTAGGACTAGTATGTTTTTGTGATAGCTCAGACTTTTATCCAGGCTGATGGAATCAGACAGAGAGGGAGCTAGTTATCAACACATCAATCCTATATAGCTGTTCTTTCCAACTAAGTCACTCCTCTGTCATTATTATTATTTTTCATCATCCTCCAAATTTTTTTGTGCTTTACTGTTACTGTTTAGTGATGTTGTTGTCCTACTTGGTTTGTGGGAGGATGCTGTCATCTGCTGGCAATGTGCTGTACTACACTGTGCTTTAGTTTTGTAAATATAAAGTTGGTTAAAACAGAAGTGTGTCAGTTACAGAAAGTGTCTATTTTCTCAGAATATAAATCAGTTTCGACGCTCCAAGAGAAAAAGTTTGGGCATCTCTGTCACAAATCTGTCCTTTCCTCATGATTTTCAAAGGACATCTTCCTCCATGTTTACACATATGAGTGAGAACATTGAGGTCCCTTTGTCATGTGTGAGTGAGGTAAATGCCCAGACAGATAACTTGATGTACAGTACCTTGAATTAACTGTAACTATGAGTACAATGTACAAACTCACCACTTTGCGAACCCTGTTCTTGTAATCAATGTGAAGCTCTTTGTGTTTCTGCAGGGCAGCTTCTAAAGACCTCTTCAGATCCAGCGCTCTCCGCAACAGCTGCTGCTCAGCACCTGACTTGGTGAAGACCTACACACACATACGGATGGACAGACAGACAGAAAAACAGACGGGAAGACAGACAGGGAAGACAGGCAAACCTGTTGCTGGAACAGAATGTTTCATTTCCTTCAATTTCAACTTTCAATTATTTCACATCTACTCAATTGAAAACAGCACAAAAGCAATATATTTAATATTCCATAATGTTTCCTTATCAACTTCTTGATGTCAGCAGCAGGTTTCAAATATGTTGGGACAGGAGCAACAAAAGATAGGTGGTGATAGTATCATGATTGGGTATGAACACAAAAGATAAAAGATATTACTACACAGGCTCAGGAACACTTTGTAAAACTGTTCTTATTTATCTTGTACACAGTGTCTCTGGAATCAGGGTTGTAACTGAATTAGGACTCTTTGGTTAATAAAGCAGTACAAGCACCATCTCGTATCCTAATTTCTACTACGTGCCTTAACGTGACAATTGATTACATCTCTACAAATCTGAGCCCTGTGTGCTGGTACCAACCTGAACCCAGCCCTGCACAGCCGGTAGGTGTTTGGTTGTTATAAGTCTATGTAGGTCTATCACCATGGAAACCACAGCCTCATTATCCTCTGTCTCCTTAACGTGAAGGCCTGGAAGAGAGATAGGGAGGGACATGAAATACAAAGGAAAGAAAACGAACACTTTACTGATAAAGCGATTAAGTATTTCATTCACTGTAAATAATTACAGAACACACAGAATTTATACACTGATGCAACTGCAGGTGCAAATTCTCCAATCAATATTAGGCTTGTTTTCATGAAGCAAAAAAACATTTGAATGTTCTTCCTAAATATCACTTCACATTTGGATGTGAGTAAAAGTATTATTAGTTGCATGTGTCAGTATTTATGTTTCCACAAGTACAACTAGATTTGAGTGAAAAGTGTTACAATTGTACATAACCCACTGACCCTGAGTGTTCCACAACGACTGCTTTCTGTATAAAGTTTGAGCAAGTACATGTGTAGTTTTACTGCTACCCCAGATTGTGGATTGTGATACAGGATCATCGTATTTCTACAGTTGGCTGTATGTTACTAACATCTACTGGATTTTAAGATTTATGGGATTAATTCCACCAGGGTCAAATGCCAAATTTTGAAATGTTAAGGAAAGTGAAAAATAATTGGTTTAGCGGCCTTGTGACTCTGATCTGCTCCAAAACTTGATCAGTTCTTCCCTGACCGATGCTGCACCCTTCCACCAAGTTTCCTCAAAATCAGTCAAGTAGTTTTTCATAATCCTGCTGACAGACAAGCAAACAAAGATATGCAGTATGTTTCTACTGTTCTAGTATGAGACTGTGAGACTGTGTCAGAGGTGCTGAATGAGGCATAGTTTGTGGAGTATTTGTGGAGCTGTTGGAATACATCTGTACTGCATTGTACTGGAAAGGCGTCTCTTATATTTTGTGCATCCCCACATGGAATCAGTACTTCTAGGACACCATCAACAAAAGCCTCACAAAGGAAACATCTGCTGGATCACAGAATTAACAGCATTATAGTGTGTGTGTGTGTACTCTGTAAACTGGCATTAGTGTAAACTCTACACATGGGTGCGAGTTGTACCCACCAGGACTGAGGTTCAGGTCCAGACTGTAGGAGTGAGAGATGAGCCCAGAGTTCCGAATAAACGAGTCTTTATCATCATCATCTCCCTCTTGACCACTTTCCTCCTCGTCTTCCTCATTACTTTCTTCCTCATCATCTTCCTCCTCCTCCTCCCCTCCTTCCCTCTGTGCTGTCTCCACCTCTCCCTTCTCTTCTTCATCTTCTGCATCCTTTCCCTTCTTCTCGTCCTGCTCAGTCCCATCCCACCTCTCTTTACCCTCGCTCATCTTATCTTGAGACCTCTCCTTCTTTTCCTTCTCTTTTTTCTCCTCCCTGTTGTTCCTCCTCTCTGTCATTACTTTGTCTTCTTGCCCTTTCTTTTCCTCCCCATTGCTTTTCGTTTCTTGCCTGCCCTCCTCCCTCTGTAGTATAATATCTTCTCTCTTGTTATCCCTCAGGTCTTTGCTGCAGCAGGGCTGTTCATCAAGTGATGGACATTCATTGGCTGGTTGGGGGTTTGGAGGGCTGCTATTGGTTGTCTGGATGCCTGTAAGATCAAACTCAGGGAAGAGCAGCCTCATGCAGGATTCCATCTCTGTCAACGTTGCCTCAATATCCTGGCATGACTCTGACAAAGAAACAATAAATAACACTAAAATCAAATATCAGCATGTTTTGATGTCAATGTTCTCTTTGTAGGACAGTAAAAATCTTCAAATGTATTTTATATTTAAAAAATGCATTTTATTTAAATGATTTTTTGAGTAACTTACATACAAAACACTCTTTTGTCAAACTGAGTCAAAAAAGGGTATTTGGTCCAGTCCAGTTCTTGACAGTAAAAAATAAATTGATTACCCTCCATGTCTTTGGAGGCTGCCTCCACTCTGTCCTTGTAGAGCCTCGCCATTCTCCTCTGTCTCTCCTCCTCTCTCCTCCTCTCTGCTACTGTCCTGGCCTCAGCATCCTGAAAGTCCACCTGACAACGTGGACACATCACAGTCCTTATTAGTCTCATAATATCATCCTGAGCCTGAACAGGACCTCAGACTTATCGAACCTGTGGTCTTTCACAAACTGATGAGGCCATAGCTTTTATTAAGGCTTCTAGTTGTTTATTACTCCCTCATGTCCATTCTGTTTTCAGTAAAAACACATTTTAATTGTCTGTTTGTGTTAGTCACATTTTATGATATCCTGCTGATGATCAGCAACAATCAGGCTTGGAGCAGAAGTCATCAGGCAGCAGGTGTTTTAAAGCGTTACTGAGTTATTTCTACAAACCTGTTTCCCAAAAAGTTGGGACACTGTGTAAAACGTAAATAGAAACAGAATGGGATGATTTGCAAAACATTAAAACCTTGTATTTAATTGAAAATTGCAAAAAGACAACTTATCAAATCTGGAAACTGACAAATGTCATTGCTTTTTGAAAATTCTATCATCGCACGTGCACACACACACACACACACACACACACACACACACACACACACACACACAGCTTCTAGCCAGATAACCCAACTGTACAGGCATGATATCATTTATGAAGTCTTTGTCATGGAAAGAATCATCTTCTTCATGAGGCTTCAGGTGGAGAAGTGGAAAATATATTTCCTTAAAATGCTTTTCTTTTGTTTGAATTTGTTTATTTAATTATTTTTCTTGTCTTTTTTGTGGTTTTATTTCAAATGACAACCCCCCCCCCCCCGACACTTTGATAAACCAGCTTGACAGCATGCAGCCAACAGTATGCAAATTGTTGCTTGTTAGATGTTTGGGTGCTTAACCTCAGATAAGATGAAGCTATTGGTTTGTCATGCAACAACAAAATAAAAAAATGGACTGTACTTGTTTTATACTCCTCTCACCTTCTTAACCTGTTTGAGAAAGTGGTAGCCCAGAGCTAACTTCTTATAAGCCATCCCATAAGAGGCCTGCCATGATTGGACGGTCTGGATGGCCAGTAACCTCAGTTTCCTGGCTACTTCTTTGGGAGGAGGGAGGGGATTTTCTGAGTCAGTCTCTACTGTCAACTCCAAGACCTCCTGCAGGAGGGGGAGGATCAAGAGAGATATGGAGAAAAATGTAGAGGAAAGACAAGTAAAGAGGAGAGACAATTAGGAGCTGCAGTTTTGTGCATGGTATAAAAGAAATGCCCGAGATGATCTACATGTCTACGTTCATGTCTACATGATGCCAGTACCTGGAAGTTGTCCACCAGCAGGGTTCTGAAGTGATGTGATCTGGAGAAGAGTTCACTGACTATCTGGAAGGCAGACAGCCGGATCTCAGCATGTTCTTGGTTGAGCTGGGACATCAATGAGTGGTACACGTGGTCTATACAGTCATTAGAAACTCTGGGAGGAATGACAGACAGAGTGAGGAGGCAATAGTAATTTTTCATTCAATTCCATATAACCATGTATGAATATTTTATATGTAACTATTGATCATGTCCGTATTCTTATAATGCAGTGAATTCTAACCTTACCATGATTCTCATTTCTCAGATGGTTTTCTTACCCAGAATATTTCAGCATAAAAATGTTCACAGACAACTTTTTTTAAAAGATGTTTATCAACAGTAATTCTAATACAAAGTATCACACAACTTTAGTTTAATAAGTAAGATGAATATTATCCTTGAAAAACGTAAAATGTATTTAGAGCATTTTTTGCTTCATTTCTCTGCTTTAAAGTGCTTTGTATGAGTATTAATAGCTTTTTGCCACTGAGCACGGACAAAATGCATGTTTCAATTTCAACCAAAGTCCAGATGCAGTCTTTATTATAAAACACTACTGTTTCTGTTTAGTTTTCCACGTTTTGGCTTCTTTCAGATGAGGCACTAGTTAGTAAAATCAAATCATCAAGCACTACAATTACTTCTGCTTGAATTATCCCTCTGGTGAGGCCTGTGCCCTTCAGTTAGTGACATACTTGGAGATCTTCTTGATTTCCTTCATCTTGTCCTGGTTGAGCTGTGGCTCTCCTGATGTGGTCAGCTCCTCCACCAGCTCTGACAGCCTCTCCCTCTGAGACAACTCCATCACTACTTATGAGCGTACCTGTGAACAGAAAGGAGTTTGTATGGAGGGAAGTTCTTCTGCCAACCATAAAACATAAAAATGGGATGTGAATCTGGTCTAACACTAAAACTAGATAGACAAACTGATGAGGAAATATTGGATCAAATGGTCAAACTGTGCACTGTATCAAGATCTCTGGTAGACACTGAAGGCTGTCTTGCAATATTAAAACAAACACTTTATTCTTAAAGTGTTATAGAAGGTGTCCGCCTATTGGAAAACCAGACGATACTTGAGTAAGGATACTACGTTTATACTATACCATAAACGTTATTTGGTATATTATGAAGCACATCACTGATATTGATCTGACATTTCCTGGTAATATGGAAAGATTTTGTAGCTACATTATCTCTCCCACTCCTCTTATTGGACTCTAATGATAATTTATGCACACTGGGGGCTACACACCCGGCCTGTATAAACAAGAAAGTAAGTCTGTACCAGTAAAAATGTAACATAGGTAGCTAGATTAGCTACATCACATCTTAAACAGCAATTTCAAGTTAGTTAGTCTTTACAGTTTACTTATGAACACACCTTTTCTGAAATGTTTAAGAAAAATATTAACAATTTCGCACAGCGGCACAGTATAACGTTATTTAAGTACCGGTTGCGTTGAAAATTAGCGTTAAATGAAAGGCTAACACTGTCTGCTAGCTAGCTGCTACAATGCTAACAAACGTAAACACTGCCTGTCCCTTTAAAAACGTACCAGCTGGTCGCTTGCTTTATAAAAAACTATAACTCAGTAAATTATCCAGCTGTTTGCTCCAAGTGACCAAAGCACTCGCCGTCCATTTATGACAAAAGCTGTTAAATTAACGGCCGCTGTTTTGTCCCGTTTACATACTAACATCCTTACATAGTTATGTAGCTTCCTCACGTTAAATTACACATTTATTTCCGTTAGCTGCTTGTACTACCGGTTCGACTTTTCAGAATAAAAGCCACGAGTAGGCCATACTCCCTGTATTGTGCGTGATCCACTTTCATGCTGTTTAGCAATACATATGGTATGTTTGTCAGGTGGACCTATGGACCTTTTGATACTGTAACTTCTGGTTTAATATGAATGTAACACTACAGCAGATTCCCAAACTCATTTTGCTCCAAAATACACAACATAACACAGTCATTTGACAATAATTCATTCAATTCTTAAATTAATTACATTCAATGAAAAAAATGATTCTTTATCAACACAAAGTAAAAATAAAACACAAATATTTTACAATGACAGCCTTAAAAAAAATCTCTATTCCGATCTCCACCCCCCTTCAAAAAGGGCACAAAGTGAAATCTTAGTTGGTGAAGTTCATCCTGACCAACCTATGGATCCATCATCTACAAGGTCAGTCCAAAAATTTTTGTCCAGGGTGCGTCCTTTGTCCTTGACTTTCATGCAGTAGACTCTATGTCTTAAGCGGTTTGTCCTTCTGTGGTTGGTCATGCTCTTGAAGAAAGGTTGTTTCCTCACAACAGTCTAGAAGTCTGTGTACTTCTCTCTGCATTGCATTACAATGTAAAATGGCACTCTGAACAATACTACTGTCATTTAATTTTGACTTGTAGAGCATCTATAAGTTCTACAATCTCTGCAAAGTAGCCGTTCTCCTCTCCTAGAATCATTTCTGACTGGACCATTTCCTGGTACTGGTCTCTGAGGGAGAGTAGAGAGCCCAGCAGAGCTGAGTCTGAGCGGTACTGTTCCAAACACACAGGAGCCATCGCCAACAAAGCCCGCAGAGCCTGAAAGAAAAACCACACCAACACTTAGGACCAGTTCATTTCATACATTACGCTCACTTGTTTAGCCAGTCTGGATTCCTTAATGGCCTAATTTAGCACTATAATGTGTGTTAATGA
Source organism: Chelmon rostratus (assembly GCF_017976325.1). Taxonomy (NCBI): domain Eukaryota; kingdom Metazoa; phylum Chordata; class Actinopteri; order Chaetodontiformes; family Chaetodontidae; genus Chelmon; species Chelmon rostratus. The sequence continues at coordinate 3,048,521 of NC_055666.1, forward strand.
TTAACATTTGTTTCGCTGTTTATCTATAATATATCAAAGTCAGCCCACCTTCTCTCTGTAGTCATGCTCAGTGGACTCCAGCAGCTGTGGGACCAGACTGCACCAGCCCTTCTCCAGCAGCTCCCCCTGCAGGGACACCTTAGAGTACTGACGCACCCGCTCTTCATGGGAGCCATCCAGCATTGGGTCCAGACCTGCCTGAGAGATCAGCTCCTAGTGGAGCAGGAGAGACGTCATATTCTGCATCCTCAACAAGGGACGGTAGTACCCTGACAGTCCCAGCCAGAAAATAAAAATCCTTCTTCATTACTACTGTTAAAATAAAACTGGCTGAGAGTTTAGCTCCTAGATTAACTCAAAATGGTTTGTTTGTTGTACCTTCTCTGCGATCATGTCATACAACATCGTGACAATGCGTGTACGCAGAACTCCACCTCCATCCGCCCTGAACAGCTCGGATAGGACCTGCAGCCCTCCATGCGACAGGAAGTGACTCTGTGCGTAGGGGAAGTGACGCAAGAGGGAGGCCACTGCAAACAGAACCTGGCAGGAGGACAGTGACACACAGAAAACATGACAGCTGAACTGTATGTGTTTGTGCACACACCTTCTCGACAATAAACTGTGGTAGTACCTTCTTTTTGACTCTGAGTGGTGGTGTTGTGGCCAGCATGGTTAAGAGCATCTGAAGAGCCCCATTCTCCACTGCCTTCACCTGAACCGCAGGGTTGCTGCAGGACAGAAGCAGAGCTGTTAGACAGCTGACGCACAGAGTGATCTGTGTACGCACAAATACACACGTTCAGATTTATTTCTCCAGACAATCAACACTTATGTTCTCTGGTCTGATGGCCAGTCCCTTGAAGGTTAACATGAAGCCCAGGAGTTTGAATGATGAGGGCATTTAACACAGCAGAAGATTCTAATCAAAGACACTATTGTGTTGCATTGTGGGAATTGTAGGATTCAGCAGTTTTGAAACTCATCTCATATGCATGATATCTTGCTCTCTGTTGCCTCCATTATGATTTGATTATTTTATCTGTCTCCTGCATGTCCCCCAACTATACCAAGGTGCAGTAATAATTTGCTACAGCAGCCCTTTAATATTCACTTAACGTTAGTGTGACACATTGATCATCCATTGTTTAATTATTTTATTTTAGCCAACACATAATGCCAGAAAAATGTGAACACAAAAAGCAAACAAAATACTAAAACTGTATTGCTCATTGACTGCAGGTGGAAAATGTTACAGCTGATGTTTCTGTATCTTTCCACGGCCACCAGGTCCACATCAGCAGGCCTAAACTGCTGTTGTTAACTTCCTTACCTCTGGTTGGCAAAAAGCTGGCATATGTCAAACTGCCCTGAATGTAACAAAACCAAGGAGGTCATTGTGGACTTCAGGAGGTCCAGGAAGACGGATCACGCCCCCCTCCTCATGGACGGAGAAGTGGTGGAGCGTGTGGACAACATCAGGTTCCTGGGCCTCCACATCACATCTGACCTCTCCTGGTCCATGAACACCTCCCGCCTGGTGAAGAAGGCACAACAAAGGCTCTTCTTCCTCAGGAAGCTGAAACGGGCTGGACTCTCCTCTCGGTTGCTCGTTAACTTCTACAGGGCCACAATTGAAAGCATCCTCTGCCTCAGTGTGACAGTGTGGTATGGCAGCTGCATGGCACAGGAGAGGAAACAACTGGCACGGGTGGTTAAAACTGCACAGGGCATCGTGGGCTGCCCCCTCCCTGACCTAGACTCTATATATGAAGGTCGGGTCAGAAAGAGGGCGAGATCCATCGCCACGGACCCCAGCCACCCGGGCCACAGACTGTTTGTACCTCTTCCATCAGGAAAGCGGTACAGGAACATCCGCACCACCACTAACAGACTGAGGGACAGCTTCTTCCCCAGAGCTGTTAGAGCTATCACCCCCAGCAGCCCCTCACTGCAGTGAGAGACTGTGTGAACTGTGAACACTGCACACCGCACTTTACACCTACACCTACACCTCTACCTCCACCTGCACCTTCTGTGTACTTGACTTTTATGTACACACATATACTATAATTATATACATTTTAGTATATCAGCACATTTCAGTTTCATTGGCATATTTTATTCTGTCGGAACATTTCACGGTGTATATTTTATATTTTATTCTGCTTGTATATTTTATTCTGTTTGCACATTTCACTTCCATATTTTATTGTTTATTGTTTAGTATATTTTATTGCCTAAGTATATTTTCATTCTGTTATATTTTTAATTGCTTCACGAATATTTTTTTTTTATTGCATGTTGGTTTATTTTATTTTATTGTAGTTATCTTAATTTTATTCACTCTTTCTAGTCTTATCTTTCTTACCATCTAACATGGGGGTTGCAATGAAAATTTCATTGACATGTGCAATGACAATAAAGACTCTTGAATCTTGAATCTTGAATCTTGAAAACAGCGCCCCCTTGTGGAGTGAGTGAGTTACTGACCAGCTCCTTTAGATGTCTCCCATCTAAAAAAAAAATCACCCTGACTCCTGAGCCAGGTGGTCTGGCATGTGCTGAGACAATCGTGGATTTTCTGTAGCTTCACTTTTACGCTGCTGGAGGTTTCATCCGTTCCCACCCCTACTGCAGCTCTATCCGACCACTGAGGTCAACATTTATTTAAATAAAGTGGAAACATAAAATCCATGTCTTCCTCTGTTGGTCTATGAGACCTATCAGATGTTCGCAAATCTACAGTGAACATGTTGTTTGTACCTGGCCAAAGCAGATCCCAGGACAAAGGCAGAGCTTTCCTGTAATCTGAAGTCAGAGCTGTTTAGACCCTGTAGAATCAACTGGAGACCCCCCATCGAACAGAGCGTCTGAGCATTATCCACCTAACACACAAACACACAGTCAAAGTTAGAAACCCATTTACAAGCTAATATCTTCATAGCAGATGTGCAGGTTTGAACGTGTGTGAACGGATGTGTGTTGTGTTACCTGATGCACCATATACTCCAGCTCCAGCAGGATGCTCAGCCTCTGCTCTGTGGTCAAGTTGCTGCTGTTCAACTGCTCCAGCAGGCGCCTCATTATCTACACACACACACACACACATAGACATTATTTGTGTGTATTTGAGCGTATCAAACTGACAATTACACAGATGTTTTACAGTTTCTGCAAAATCAGCAGTTTTAATCCTGTAAATGCGACAACTTGGAAGTTAATTTAAAAAACTGGAATCCCTGGACTCAGAGTGTTGTACCTGAACATCTGTCTCCACCAGCAGGTCCAGCTGAGCCATGTCTCTCTTTAACTCCTCCAGGGGACGAAACTTAGAAGCCACGGAGTCCTACGAGCACATAGCAATCAGATAACACAAGCTTTAGTCATGAAGGTGTGCACTTCTTTAACTTGGCGTGAGCTTTTATAAGATTAGATAATAAGATTATCCCTAAATCTTAAACATACTTTACGTTTCTAAACCATGTTTTTCCTTGTTTTTTCTTTACGGCTCAGGGTACAAAACATGTATTTCCTATAGTATATATTTCAGATTTTTAGAAATAATTCTGTGACATTGCTGTGAGCTTTCAATCAGGGTACTCACTGGCTTCAGTAAGTTTAACGATGGCTTTCCCATAATATGATGTGCATGACCAGAAGTAACCACAATGCACCTCACCACACGACAAATTCCGAGGAGAGTTGTATCTTATACTCCTGCCTCCATCTGCATGCTGTTACCTGTTGGTCTGTGTCTTTGCTCTCAGAGTTCAGGTCCTCCTTTATCTTTTTCAAGGCCTGTTTCAGCTCATCAGGACTGAAGGGGGACTGGGTCTCTTCTTTTCCCCTGCAAAGACAGACTTGATCTAATATTCATGTGTTGTCCTGCTCCTACCGCACTGCTCGCTTTGCGGGTGGAAGCTGTGTTCTGTCTCTGCTGCTTCTAAAACGTATTAAATAGGTGAAATAAACTCCTTATTGAAGTCAAGTGATCTTTAACTGCGACCTGCTGCTCACCATACTCTGTGCTGTAGCTACTATCTGCTGTTAGCTAGTTAGCTCAGTTAGCTGTGCAGCTGGTGGCCCTAACAGCTGACTGAGTCCGAGATCTCAGGGCACTGGGGGATTGTTGGCTACATGAGACACGACAGGATGCAAGTAAACATCTCTGCAACACAATTCATACACGACTTTCACATAACGTAAGAGTCGGGTGTTATTCTGGACCCACACCTGTGTTCCTGTGTCCAGTATTTAAGCTGTTCTTCTCCCAGTCTGACCTCCCTCTGACCCGTCTGTAGATTGAGCCTCACATGGGAACCTGCTGGCACTGCCTGACCTACACACACACACACACACACAGACACACACACACACACACACAGGTAAGTCTAAATAGAATGAGATGCATTTTGATGATGACACTCTGACAAAGCACCAGTACATCCTCCCATACATTACCTGGTTTGAGCGTTTGCCACTCCTCAGTTGGGTGGACCACCTCTGAATCTCCTTCATCAACCATCGCCTCTTCTTCATCAACACCTTCTCTTTCTGCTCCCTCTGTATTCTCCACCACACTTAAGGCAGAGTCAGACTGCACAGACACAGAAAAAAAATGTAAGTATTTTTGGAGGCCAACAACTTTCTGGTGGTTTTGATAGAAACACAAAAAAACAATCTGCTTTGAACAAGCTTGCTATATTCATTATGCATGTTTGTATATTAGCTGCACAGTAGGTTTTGAGGCTGGCACTAGTCTTTACCTGAGCAGCAGTCTTAGATCATTACTTAAAAACTGCCATAACGGCGCAGTTTATCAAGAATGCATGATGTGAAAAAAACAAAAATCCAATTTAACACACCTTTTGGCCAAGAATGCTGGTTATGTGACAGCAATGCAGCAACAAGAGGAAAGCCAGGGTTGAGCAGCTGAGAGAAGCTCCTCTCACACTGCTGGATGTCAGCCTCATGGTCACTGAAACACAGACGAGCACAGTCAAACATCAGCATTACATCCTGGAGCCTGACTGAGGAGTGACAAAGGAACAGACTCTCATCTCACCAAACTCCATTGACAAATGTGGTGTTTTAATGTTGCCTTGTTCCTTACAGGCAAGTGTACATTAGGGAAACAAAACATATCTGTTTGCGTCTCTTTGTTGTTTTTATTTTTATTCTAACCTTTATTTGACTTACTCTTTTGGTATACGCTCATGTAAATATACTATATGACAGATGTATAACCACCAAGTCAGTCGGTGCCGGCATGGATTCATGAGAGACCAGAATTTGAACAGAGTTTGGTGTCATATACCTAACTTGTCTTTCCGTGTGTGACAGCGACACGACCAAGGGGGCCACAGTACGAGTGGCTGTACAGCAAATATTCACTGACTGGATCTAACTGTGACAGTTACAGTATACCTGTTAGCTATCTACCGACAGAATAACAGACTATAGGATATGCTGTTGGCAGCTGGTCTTACCAACCGAGCAAACAACGGAACAGTCTAATGTTAGCGCCTGCTCACCTGTTTTAGTGATGCTGTTAGTGTGATGCAGTCTTCGCTTGGTTTAATCCACGTAAACACACAGACAGTTCCCAAACTTCCCGCATGTATCTAAAGGCTTGTCTGACTTTCCACTCAACGCTCATTGGTCCACGTGAATCCTCCTCTTCTGTCCTGTCTTCTGTCAGAGGTGTTACAGCGGGTGGCAAACAGCTCCACTGAGCCTTACTGCCATCAGCCGGCGTGGAGGGTGAATAACACGATGATTTAAGATATTCAGGTCTGTCTAGCCCAGGTATGTCAAGCTGATTCCATAAAGGGTCATGTGGCTGCAGGTTTTGTAGGAGCACACCAGGGTGGAATCAATCAACCAGCTGATCTCAGTCTTCAGCTGATAACTAAGTGATCCCTTGATGTTGATTGGTTGGCCTGGTGTGCTCCTCCTTGGTTGGAACAAAAACCTGCAGCCACACAGCCCTTTATGGAAATTAGTTAGACATGCCTGGTCTAGCCCTTTAGACATTTGACATAAAGTGAAACTAATTGTCTCCTGAATGTCTGTCAATACTTGAATTATCATTTTCCCCTCCAACTTATGAAGAAAGCATTTTTTCTGAAGCGATGGTGGTATAGTGGTGAGCATAGCTGCCTTCCAAGCAGTTGACCCGGGTTCGATTCCCGGCCATCGCAGTCTGATTTCCTTTGGGCAGTCATACCCTAGAGGTTGGAGAAGTGGCTTGTGGACAGAAGCTGGTTTAATTCCCCACCGGCCTGGCAGAAAAAAATTTGGGTGTGGTGGAGTATCCTCCTCCATTGACTAGCTGATGTGCCCTTGAGCAAGGCACTTAACCCCCCTATATGCTCCCCGGGTGCCTGATGCACTCCTGTGTTTCACTGCACGTTGTGTGTGTGTTTCAACAAAACAGTGATGGGTGAAATGCAGAAAAGAATCTCCCAGTTTGGGATCAATAAAGTGAATAATACTATTAAAAATATAATATACATCTAAAAGAATATACCTCTATATTACATGACATTACATTTCCTCACAATAAAAAACATTCACACCTTTAGGTGTTGCTTATTGTTTGTGATTAAACATCCACTGTTAAAATCTGTCAACACAAACACAAATTCAAAGTAGGATGGTCAGAGTCCTACTTTAAATAGCTGGATAAGCAGCAGGTCACAGGTTATATAACATGTGTCTCATATGACTGCTAGTTGGCATTTGAAGCTACCACTATGCAAAATAATTTGTTGCCGTTTCACACAGCTAAAACTACACATTATCATGGAGTAAGTATTTGAGATAGATCTATTGCTGCAGAAAACTGAGATAAACAGATGAATAGTCTGGACACGGAATACTGTCTGTTGCAAAATGTTTTAATACTGTAACGCTGAAAGGCACACTCAGCAGGATTGTTCTTAAAAAACATTTAATCCCTCTCAGTCATCACTATGTGTGGTGGTGTATTTATCTGCAGAGACTCTGCCATCTGTCCCTTTCTTATTTTGCTCTGGTCGGGAAGTCTCTGGGCTGCAACCTTTGGGCAGTGGGTCTGCAGCCCCCAGCCCATAGCGGTGCGCAGGGGAGGTCGGGACTTTATGAAAAGGTAGTGTCCAGGTGCCAGAACGTAGCATAAATTCAAGAGTAAGCTATGAACATGGTTGACACAGTGCCAAAAAAATGCAAAAATGCAAATATAGTGAGGCTAAACACCAAGCGGACAAAGCTTGTTCCAAAACAAGCGTGAATCTGGGGTTGGCTTTGAAGGGTTCCTATAACAGTAGCTTGCAGAGTAGCTTGCAGTGTACGTACAAGCAATGCATATACACACCAAGTCCTATAATCATCTTCTGTCTAACACACAAGCCACACAGGTTACCGCAGCAGGCCCGAACCAATGCCATAAGTTGACAGCTGGAGACTCGGTGCTGCTGGTAGTTTTGGAAATTTGTACATTTCTGTTTGTAACTGTAAACTCAGTGCTGTAAGCCTGCATATACCACATTCTTGCAAGCTGAATGTTTCAGTGTCTACCTGACGGGGAGAGGGGTTAAGTTTACAAACAGTGTTCCTGCATAGTATACCTTTAAATATAATGACAGTATAGCGCAATTACAGTGAAGTGAGCAGAAAACATACAGGTAAAGGAAAGGAAATATTTAAATGAAAAAGAAAGACTATTGCAGCATACGTACATACATACATACATATATATATATATATATATATATATATATACACACACATGAACATCCACATGTGTGCCAGCATATATTCAGAGGAGTCCTACTGCTGAGCGCACTGGTTCTCCATACTGCTGTTGGAGCTGACATGGATCATCTCCACCGTTCTTTTCTTTCTTCTCTCCTCTCTCATGTTCTGCTGCTGGTTCTCCTCCATCTCCTTTTTACAGTCAGTCACAGGAGAGCTAAGGCAAGATCACAAATATGCAATGACTCAATATCTCCTCGGCACCTGTTTTAGCCTAATTTTAGTCATTTGTCTACTTTTACTTTTTATTTAGATTTAAGGTATTTTCCCACCCAGTATGAATTTCCATTGCTGATTCTTCAGAATTGTACGGTCAGCAATGAAATACACGTTCACTTAAAGGTTCCCTGTGGAGTTTTAGACCTCTAGCAGCACTATGGAGCTTTTTTTCTGTGAGTGTCCCCATTTGTTTTCATCATGCGCACACACAAGGGTGTACATGAAAGCGGGTGACACGACACACACTCCTGTCAATACTATCAGACTACTATCAGTTTTCATCAATGATTTACTACAATTGTAACCATGCATCTTCTGATTTGTTAAGTTGAATGATTTATGAAATCATCATCATCTTTGGTGTGTTCTGTCTTGATGGAAACAAGCTGGCTCTATTGACTGTCCACTTGTCTGAATTACATTATTGTTTATATATATATATATGATACATTTTAATTTCAGATTTGAGAAGTTTTTATTTGGAAAACCAGGTGTTGATTAATATTTTGCCACATTTCCATTGATAGAATAGCATCAGTTGAAAAAGTATAAAAGTAGTAGTAAAAACTATAAAAGTATGACAGGACACACTGAGTAGAATATGTCCGGTTGAATGTATTATTCAGACAGAAGAGTCATCATAAGTTCATACAAAGTCCATTGAGAGAAGCAATATGGCCCTAACTGGTGTCTCCAACTGAGGTGAGCAGGACTGAACAATGACCCAGAGACAGCGTCAAGACAACTAATGTATTCATGTGGTTAATTTGCCTTTAAAGGCCCAAACTGAGCCGGACTCCGTCACACAGACATACTGACCTGGGGTTGGGAATCACAACAGGCTCCTCTTCACTTATCTTCACGCACTTGGCGGGCCGCGGCTCAGTTTCTGAACCTATAAATTTCAACAGTGCCGTCACATGAGTACTTATTGCCTTGGCCTTGCTGTTGTTGTCTGTATTGCTCGTTATGTAACTGGACTCAATTTGAATTCAGGCTTTGATCTTGTGTCAGCCTGCAAAGTCACTGACCTCTGATGCACACACTTTGCGTGGAGCTCACTGCCTCAGCTGGAGGAGAGGTGTGTGCTTCAGGTTCTGTCCTCTTAGGACTTGTGACATCCATCTCTATGGCAACAACCTGTTCGCCTTTGTCAAGCGTCCCCTCAGAGGAGGGTACGATGTCCACAGGAAGCTTCTCCTTCTTTCTCTTCTGGGTCAGATTCTTTTTTGACTCTAGAGATAAAAAATGTTAAGACACTCATAAAATGAACCTGCAGTCATGGATTTCCATCCATAACAGCAAAGACACATGGCCAATGTGCAAATGTGGGTTTGGTATTAATCTGGTTACCTTTCGGTTCATATTTGTGTTGGAGCTCCTCTATTCGTAGCTGCAGTTTGATCTTGTCACTCTGAGCCTATAGCAGGGAACAGTTAATTTAAACACAAGATACTTGTGCTCAAAAAGAGGATTCATTCTCAGTGAAGAACCTTGGAGCTCTAATCTGCCTCTATACCTGCCAAAGAGCAGTGATTCCTAACACGTCTCTGGGGGTCATCAGGTGGAAACCTCCCTTCAACAGTGTTTCGCCTACTTAGTCCCACTACACCTCCAGGAGGTTAGGCAGTGAACTCCGGCGTCCCAGAGTCACCCCCCCTAGTGCCAGTTCACACTGCTCCTACACAATCCAAACAGCACCGCCACGTTCAACTGACCCAGAGATGCTCCAGGTAGTGGCCAGTACCGATGCTACCATTTAACTATTGCTAATGCTAATGCTAACCGCTAGGAAGAACAGAAGAAGACAATACAGTTCCGATGCTACCATTTAGCTAATGTTACGTGCTAACCGCTACCTGCTAAGAGGAACAGAAGAAGACAATAAAGCTAGATTCACCTATACTGTTAATGTTAATTGCTAGCTACCAATACTAACTGCTAAGATACTATCATACTCTCACCGCTTTAGCTATTGTTAGCTGCTACAATGCTACCACAGGCCTAGATGCCACATGTAACTGCCGATTGCCACACTACCATCATCTACCCCTGCCTCTCACCAACTGCACCAAGAAAAAGCGGGGTGGGAATACAAACCCTGGTTCGGGTAGGGGATAGAAAATAAAGAGGTAGAGTCAAAAGATGAAAGTAGGGATTGGATACAGACCCTTGTTCGGGTAGGGGGTGGAAAATTTAGAGGGTGCTGGAGGTGGAGGCCTAAACCACAGACTAGATTTAACAGCCTCTTCTAACATTTCCTTCAAGAAGCAGCAAACCCTACCATTTCCCTCAAAAAGCAAACAGAGCAGGAAAACAAACCCTAACATTTCCTTCAAGAAGCAAACAAAACAGGAAAACAACCAAAAAGATCAAAAAACAAGCCAACTCTGTATCTTACCACGCAAACTCACCTGAACAGGCCGCATGGTCCCAAAGAGAGACTCTAGCTGGCCACACCCCCACCTTATCTAAACTTCCTGGTTCTCTTCCTATTGGCAGAGCGAGAAGATGGGGCGGGGAAAGCAGAGCAGAGGAGAGGTGTCTTGTTAAGACTTTAACCTCTTCTCTTGCCGGGTTAGGCATGCATGTCCTCTGCCCCCCCCCCCCACCGTCCCTATTTCACCCCCCAACTACTATTATTTCTCCTGATCCATATCCACTGACTAGACCTAGCAGCCTCATCTGACATCTCCCTCACTGTCTTCCTTAAATTTTGCCCATGCACTCCCAGCTCCCTCAACAGTGAAACAGCTGACCCTGCAACAAAACCTCTACACCCCACTTCAACCGGACAGACCCTGGTCTTCCATCCCCTCTGCTCAGATTCTGTCTTTAAATCTGCATACTTAGTCTTCTTCCTTTCATAAGCTGCCTCCACTGAATTTTCCCAAGGGACTGTTAACTCAATAAAATACACAGTCTTTTTACTCATGGACCATAAGACAATGTCCGGCCTCAGATTACTATAAACTATTTCCTGGGGCACAACTAGCTTTCCTCCCAAGTCGACCTGCATTTGCCAATCATCAGCCCCTACCAGGCAGCCACCTACCTGCTTTCTCCCTGACTTAGCAGCTCTATTTTTCTCCCCCTCTCGAACAAACTGCACATCTAACCTCTCCTTTCTAGAACTTCCAGTATTCACCTGCTTCCTTCTCTCCTCAATGCCTGCGGCTAAGCTTCTCAGCACCTGATTATGCCGCCATGTATACCGGCCTTGTGATAAGCTAATTCTACAACCTGACAAAATGTGCTTTAAACTTGCTGTACCTGAGCAGAGTGGGCACGATTGATCGCCCTGTACCCAGAGACTTAGGTTCTGCGGGGTTGGCAACACATCGTATGTCGCCCCTATCAGAAATTTAATACGGCCTTCCTCCATATTCCACAGGTCCCTCCAACTAAGTTTCCTCTTCTCAACACCTTCCCAATTCAACCATTGTCCCTGTTTGGCTTGACCAACTGCTTTTGCCCCCCTTAACAACTCCTCCTGCCTACGCACCTGTTCCACTACAAGCTTTCTTTTCTCCTTTAGACCTGCTTTATTCCACACTGGTTTGCCTGGGCCAAGCCCCAAGCCTCCCCGGCCAAATTGAACATTTCCTACTATTTCTGCATGCCTAAGAGCTGCCTCTGCCTCCTGCACTGCTGCCCTTGGGTTCCATTTCCTCCCCCCAGAAGGATTCGGAACCACATTGCTAACTAACATGTCCTTACTCCCAGATAATAAAAGTTCTGTCCTAACCTTAGTGCATTTAAACTCCTCTGTTAGACTGGATACTGGCAGCTGAAGCATTCCTTTCCCATACAAAGCTACATTGCTTAAGCACCTGGGAGCACCCAACCATTTTCTAATATAAGAGCTAACTAGCCTTTCCATTCTCTCTGCTACAGATAATGGGACTTCATATACTGACATTGGCCACATTAACCTAGGATACAAGCCAAACTGCAAGCACCACAACCTCAGTTTTCCTGGGAGCCCTGATTTATCTATTCTCTCCAGCCCTTCTGCAACATCCTTTCTAAATTGCACAACCTGTTCAACATCATTCAGGTCCACATTGTACCACCGTCCTAGACTCTTAACTGATTTCTCCCTAATTGTTGGGATTTCCTCACCATCTATAGCGAACTTTCTATCACTTACTTTCCCTCTGTATATTGAAATACTCCTTGACTTACTAGGCTTAATCTTCATACTAGCCCACTTGAGATTCTGATTGACTTTATCTAACAACCTCCTTGTACATGGCACTGTTGAAGTTAGCAGTGTCATATCATCCATATAAGCCCTAATTGGTGGAAGACGCATTCCATTCTGCCGTCTCTCTCCACCTACGACCCACTTGGAAGCCCTAATAATTACCTCCATAGCCATTGTGAAAGCTAGCGGGGACACTGTACATCCTGCCATAATACCAACCTCCAATCTTTGCCAGCCTGTTGTGAGCTCTGCGATACTTGCACACAGTCTGATGTCTTGGAAATATGCTTTCACCAAGTTAACAACTATCTCCGGCACTTTAAAGTAGTCAAAGGAACTCCAAATAAGGTTATGTGGCACTGACCCAAACGCATTAGCCAGATCTAAAAATACAACATTCAAGTCTCTTTTCTCCCTCTTAGCTGTCTGAATCTGATGCCAAATCATGCTAGTATGCTCTAAGCATCCCGCAAATCCTGGTATCCCTGCTTTTTGCACTGTCGTATCTATCATACCATTCCTTTCTAAGTATTTAGCCAGCCTCTGTGCTACGATACTAAAGAAAATCTTTCCCTCAACATTTAGGAGAGAAATCATCCGAAACTGGCTAAGGTCCGATGACTCCTTCTCCTTAGGGATGAAGACACCTCCTGCCCTGCGCCATGCTCTTGGAATACTTTGTTTCTCCCAAACTATTCTCAGGTATCTCCATAGTGTCCTTAAGATGCCAGGTGCACTCTTATAGACACGGTAGGGGACTCCATTAGGCCCTGGGGCCGAAGAAGCCTTTGCACGCCTAACCACCTCCACCACTTCTCTCCACCTAGGTGGGCTCACATCCATCTCCTGCTCCACTTCCCCTAATGGTGGCATGTCAGGTGGAAGACCTATGTTCCTATTCTCCTTTGAATCTGAATACGTCGACTTCAAATACTGTTCAATCTCTGATTTCGTTGCCTTAAGTTGCCCTCCTTTTTCTTGATTAAACAAGCCTTTCACAAAATTAAAGGGGTTCCTAAAAAATGCTGACCTTGCACGTTCCTTCTTCTTTCTCTTCTCCCTAAGGTGTTCTGCCCTTCTGAGTACTGCTAACCTGCTTCTCAGTTCCTCCTGCAACACCTTAATGCCCTCCCTTTCTTCTTCTGTCGCCTTCCTCCACTGCTTTCTTAACTGCCTCCTTTCCTTTACTAACTTCTCTATTTCTCTTTGCCGCCTAGACTTGCCGACCTGCACCCTCTCGCCTTTCCTTTTGACAAGCACGCCAAATCTCTCTCGACCATAGGAGTAGATCACATCTCCAATTTTATCCAATTTCTCCACTACATCTCCTCTAAGCCTGCTTAATATGACTGATAAATCTCTATCAACTGCCTCCCACTCTTTGCTATCATTAGCCCTCGGCCACCTAACTCTAGCTTTCTGCTCCATGCTTCTCTCCTTGGCTGGCCTGTTGACCTCAACACCAACTGCATCCCCTCTCCATACCTCCTCCTCTCCAGGGATAGTGTTACTGATATCCTGCGAACTGTGGGTTTCTACCTGTCGCTGGACTTCATCCGACTGATTCGACTGACTTCTCAAGAAATACTGGTCGATGCGGCCACTCTGCCCTTCCACCGCTAAACACTTCCTCCTTCCCTGATGGGTTCTAAGGCCTCGGATTGATGTTATTTTCTGCCAGCCACATGGGCAAACTTGAAGCTTCTTATCCTCTGCTGCACAACTTTTGCTCTCCTTAGTTGCCTTCCCTGTCACCTGAGTACTGCTACCTCTGGTCCTAAGAGATGGGTCCGTGCCCCCATCCCTCACTGAGTCATGTATCCAAGGCATAGTCATATCCGTTATCCTGTTCGTTACCATGCAATCCACCTGTGAGTCATCTTCCACCCCTGCTCTCGCTGACTCTTGGGGTATTTTCCTTATATTGGTTGTAGCTAAGTCTGGTTGTAGCAAGGTTAAGGCTTGCCACTGCTGCCATGGGTTGCTAGCCCAAACCAGCACCTGTGGGGTCTTTTCCCTCCTGTCAGCTGTCTTTCCAAGCAGTCACATGGTCTTTCCCTTGTTGTCAGCTGCTCTATTCACAACAGTCACTAGCCAAGCTAGTTGTGAGTTAATTTAAACACAAGATACTTGTGCTCAAAAAGAGGATTCATTCTCAGTGAAGAACCTTGGAGCTCTAATCTGCCTCTATACCTGCCAAAGAGCAGTGATTCCTAAATATGAAATATACAATCAAACAGTACGTAAGGTAAGGTGTGGCAGTCACTCAATCTTGTGTTTACAATTGTTAACAGTTAGTGAAGTTACTAAGCATAACCACAAATGAAGTTACCATTTTTCAGTCTGTGTGTTGTGTACGATTACATCCTGGATCATTTTGTATGAAACACTTGCTCTCTGTGGGCTTGCTTGACACGACAGGCTGTTGAATGTTTACTTCCCAGCGAGGTAGCTCAAGGATGTGCTGCTGATGACATTTTGACTACCTCAAATATGTATTCAGAATTCCCTATGCTACAGTGCTGCCCTTTCCTGCTGCATGTATTACATGTCTATAAGAATAAAACACACAGAATTTATGAAAGAGTTGGTTGCCACCTGTTACCTGTTTGAGCAGCCGCTCAGATGAGAAAAGTTTCCTCTCCAGCTCCAAAGCTCTCTGGCTCTCGGACAAAGATTTCATCCTTTGCAGGGAAAGCTCATCTCCCAGACGCTCTGCATCCTTACTGCAGACAGACAGACAGACAGACAGGGTTCAGTTAACCAAGGACTGCATGCATATACAGACAAATCCATTGCAAAAGTAAAATACACTCCTTTGAACTGCAACGGTTTGTGTGACCCATTAGTAATTTCACTTCTATGCAGAATTACATGACAGAATTTGCTTTCCATCACAGTTGCAAAGCTACACCTAAGACTGGATAACAAAGCATCATGTGATACCAGGACAGAGAACCATCTGAGTGAAAGAACGAGTGGCGTGAAGTTGGATTCCTGACGGAAAACTTCTCGCTCTTACATGAGTTTATTCCAGAGACACATCATAGTTTTGCATTAAGGCAGTTTCACATCACCTCTCTGTATATAGTTTCAGTATTTGTATTTGTCAGCTCTGCTGTCCTCTGCTTTGTGACAACTCATGAGAAATATAAATTTCCCAGACTACTGAGGTAGCGTTAAATGTGATTTTTGCTACATTACAGTGAAAACACAGACATAACAAAGCAAACTGTTGGACTGAGCGATGTACAGTACAGCTCGAATGACGTGTGTGGCATGAGGAGGCAGTTAAACTCACACAGTGTTGCTGAGCTTCATTTTGAGCAGGTCAGTGTAGTAAGTCTCATCTTGGCCGTCACCGCTTTCCGCTGGAGAAGGATTAGCTGGCTGCGACTTCACCATCATCTACAAGCACACACATGTGCACACACACGTAGACGGTTGTGTTTTTTCACAAACACTCCATGTTGAGCCACAGGACACATTTTCAAAGGCAATTCATTCATTCGGTTCATGGTGTTAATCGAGTATGTCATCATAATCCTTGTATTCGCATGGTAATCATGTCCAAGTTTTGGACAACAGATTCTGTCATTCATAACATTTTTGACATCTCTCCCCTATAAATTTTAGAGTTGGACATATTTCAGTTTATTCTCTATTCATTTTTTGTACAGCATCTGTCCATTTGATTTTCATTTCATGCAGCCTTTCATGTTTACCAACAGTGATATTATAAGACTTGAAGGTTTAAAGCCCTCACCTCCACCTTCTCCAGTCTCTGCAGTTTTGTCATTAGATTTTGGATCTCTCCATTTTTCTCTGAGAGCATAGACTGGAGTCTCTCCAGCTGAGCAGGATCGGCCCTGGAACCCTGGAGCTGCATCAGAGTGGCTATCTGGACCTGCACAACACATGCACATCCATGCTGTCATTCAAGCTCCAACACCAGTTCACGTCTGCCCTCAGCACCACACAGTACCTTCATGCGCTGCAGCTGCTGTTTGCTGAAGGCATGTTGCTTTTGGAGTGACTGATACTGGACTTTCATACTGATGAGCTGTCTCTCCATCTCAGCACGCTTATCCTCCAACTGCAATACAAAAAGTAAACATATGCACATTGATTAATGCAATTAACTCCAGTTTACCTTATATGGCAAATACTTTGGTGCATAATGATGTTCTCAACTGTATAAAGCTGGAAATACAGAGAATTATTGTCATTTTGGATGTTTTGAGACTAGGTACAACAGTTTAACATGCGTTTAGTTTTATTCATTTAGATTTCTACTGAGCAGCAAAGACCATTAGTTTCCTGTAGTGTCTGACACTCAGTTTGGTTCTTACCTCTGCAAAAAGGGAGTTCCCTTTGCTGTTTGGATCCTGGGCCTCCTGCAGAACCTGGTCCAACTGGAGCTGGAGGTCTCGGTTTGCCTCACGGGATTTCTTAGGATAGACAGTGACACAAAGACATGAGCATATAGTGTGTATACATGCACTTACAGTAAGTAATCAGGTTACAGTTGTCGACCAAAAAATAGTCCCCCAAAATGTTGTGAAATGCCCAGTGTGTATGATTCAGTGGCATGTAGTGGTGAGGATGCAGATTACAAGCAACTGAAAACCCTTCACCTCACCATCTCTTTCCAAGTGTGTTGGAGAACCTACGGTGGCTGCTAAAAATGTTTTCTAGAGCCAGTGTTGGGTTTGTCTGTTCTAGGATACTGTAGAAACATGGTGGTGCAACAGGGCAGACTCTGTGGAAGAGGACCTGCTGCCTCTGTAGCTATAAAGAGCTCATTCCAAGGTAACAAAAACACAATGATTCTTATTTTCAGGTGATTCTCCACTAATGAATAAAATATTATAATTATTATATTCCATTTCTTTCCTTTCAGTAGCTCCCCGTCAACCCCACACACTGGACGTGTAAACGCTGAATTAAAAGCAGATGTGAAGTTGAGACATGCCTTAAATGCAATGGGAGAATAGAGACTAATCCCTGTTTCCTCTGAAGCAACTGAAGTGATAAACACTAATTCAAAATCTCTGTAAAATCCACAGATCTAATAAGGTTTAAAATCAGTATTGAACACTGGCAGTTTCAGTCCAGTCAATACTGGAATCAGCCTACGGTGGTCTGTGTTTAGAAAACTTGCTAAAAAAAAAAGCATATTAACACGCACAAAAAGCGAAGCTGAATAAATGGCAGCTGAATCTACTTATTTCAGATTTTAACTGTAGTGTGGTAGTTACGTGTAGTTAAATGGTGGCATGTTTACCTCTAATGAGTTAAACCAAGAAACAGCTTCCTTCTCTCGCTCCTCTTTCTCCTCTGTGATTCGCTCCAGGTGGCGTTGCAGGCTGCTATTGGTCAGCTCCAGTTGCTGCTCTCTGTACTGTGACTCCTGCAGTGTCTGCTCCAACTCCGCCTGGTGGACAAAAACCATTCACCTGACCAATAATACAACTCCACCGAGAAAAATGCACCAAGATCAGCATGGGCATTTGACGAAGAGGCAGCAGCCGACTACAGAAAGTTGAAGGTCACAGATTAGGATTACGCACAACTGCACAATAGAGAAATAAACAGATCAACCCCAGATGTGCTTGTTTTTAAGCAGTTAATTATACTCCCCCTCACCTTGATGTTCTCCAGCTCCATGATGTTCATCTGCACCTCCATCATCTCAGATGTCATGGAGCTCTGCGTGTGTTCGTTCAGAGCTCGCAGCTCCTCCATCTTGTTATTCAGAGTCTCAGTCTGCACCTCAAGTTTGTGTTTCAGTTGTTTCTCATTCAGCTGAGATTCCTCCAGAGCTGACTGCAACCTCAGCATCTGAGAGAAACACAGGAAGACACGCGGGCTGTTACTGTGTGTAATTAACTGACGTGGTGTTTCTGACGCACGCACGAACACACACTTGCTACATTCTTGACTCCACCACATATGAGTATTGTAATGCAAACTAATGGAAGGATGTAAACAGCTTCCTCTCTTAACTGTCTTAGCAGCATCAGTGTTCTTTTCTACACTCCTGCTATATTGCATACTATATAAGCTGAAAGGCAATCAAGATACCTTAAAACCCTCAGTGCCTGATGTTGCAATTTGCATCAAAATTCATACTCCTCCCCAGAGACATCAAATCACAGCTCTGTTCGATTCAAAGTTTCTATGATGTGTGAAAATGTCCACTGAGGGATGAGGGATTGTTTTGTTGACCAGACCACAGGTTGTTGTACCTTGTTATTGAGCTCACTGAGTGCTGTGCTGTGACTCCTCTCCAGATGCTCTTGTTGTTCCTGGAGCTGCTGTCTCTGCTGGTTCTTCACACAGTCGTGGTCTGACTGCAGCGACTCAAGCATCCGAGTTTTTAACTCCACTTCCTTCTGCAGGGAGTACTTGTCTTGCTCGAGAACCTTTGACACACACACAGATGGGCGTAGGAATTTGACACATTGCCCTGGTTACTCTGAAAAATCCACAGACCTCACTGTGAACAGCTTTTACAGGCCTCTACAGTACGCACATTTCACTTGTGTATGCAAGTGATTTAGAGTGCATGAATATCAAAAATGTACCAGTGTGAATGACACAAGTTGCCCTAAAAATAGATGCAGGCATACAGCCCTGCCTTGCTTTTGTACTTTGAAAGAGAGTCCATGAAAGAAGAATTTTCAGAGACTGATAACTCAGAACTCTGAAAGCAGTGCATGGCTAGATACCACTGGCATGGTTAGAGGTTTTGTTGCTGTTGGGCCAGCTGACCCTCTAAAATGCAGCGTCATACCTCGAGTGCATTGGTCATCTCCACTCTCTGTTCATCCAGTCTGTTCTGCAGTTCCATCTGCTGGTTGAGAAGATCCAAGCCAGCCTGGGCAGCCTGATGGACCTGCTCCTCCCTCTCCCTCAGCTGGCTCCTCAGCCGCTGGATCTCCTCTTCTGCTGCCATCTGGAAAGAAGAGGAAAAAGGGATGCTCACAGGAACGGAGCACTTGGCTCACAAATGAAAGACAATGATGAATTTAAACAGACTTGTAGTATTTGAGGATAGAAAGTACCAGACTTCTGGCCTCTGGAGAGATATAACATAACTAATCCGTCAGTGCTGTGTGTTTTTATTAGTCATTTAGTCAGCCAACCATATAGAGAAACTCACTGGAATATATATTTGATGTTTAAAGTCTTTCTATAGTGTCTTTTTATTTTTGAGACAGAGCACTGTTAAATCCCTGTTTTCCACAAGTTAAAGATTTGGTTTTGTTGAGGATGGTGGTTTTTCATGTGTGTCATTAATTATATTCCATCTCTATCTAGGCTAATGTCACCTCATTTTATTAGTGGTTCTTCCCAAGTTTTTATTTTTGTACACATGTCTCAGACCAGTATCACTTTAGCCTGGTAGCAAGTGATGTTTATGCAGCTCTGCAGCAATAGGGGGAGTCTGCAATTAGCACTGATAGTCTGACAAACTGACAAAACCATATATAAATGGTTACCAACTGCTTGATAAACGGCCTTATACGGAAATAGGTTTCACTCGACGGCAACGGATCGACAACGGATGCTTTAACGTTATGTTTGACGACTATAATGGCGTTAAACTAGCTAGCCATAACGTTACTTTCCCAGATTGTTTTTAATCTGACAAAACTGTTAACCGGAGACCTTGGGGCGCTCTAGACATTATTTAAAGAATTTGCATTAACTATAGCTATAATAACGAGAATAACAAATGAACACATTTAATTACCTGTAATCAACGTATTTAGTAGTTTGTCAAACCGCCACACAGTTTGAATCCAGCTCCCATGAACTATCGCGAGATGAAATCCTATCTCAACTTGTTGTACCTGATTGGTACAGCAAAGATCCGTCTGCAGCCTGACGACGGGTTACGCCCACTTACGTCACCTTCTTTCTTAAAGGTGTACGACTATCCGAGGAGCTGTCTGAAAAAATGCAAGGAAATATTAACTGTGAGGATTAAGGTATGATCTTCAATTAGCATTTAAAATTAGCATAAAGAATTAACAGTAAAGAATACAGAATTTTGCGTAAAGAATGATGAGTAGGCTATGGTATAATAACTGATCAAAACAACCTGAGATGTAAAAAGATTTTTGCAAATGATAGTTGATGTTTGCTGTCACTTTATTCAATAACCATGCCATCTGTTCTCCAGCGTCAATTTAGCTCAATGGCATCCTCTCGCCCCCAATAACTTTCCAAAATACAAATTATGAACAAACATTCGGTTAACACAGAGAACACACTGTATGCCCAGTGACAATGTGTCATACAACCCATATTGCAATAATTTGAACCTGACAGGTGACAGCATTGATGTTGCAGTCAAACACCATAAGCGGACAGAAGGAAATGAGGGAGAGCGTTTACATTTACAAACAGGAAGACAGACATTATAGACTGTCAGTGGAGGGACATGATTTGGGGGCCTCCTCCAGTGTAATGGACATTCTCCTGTGGGTGCCTGTGGGTGGCTGCGAGTGGCCAGGGTTACCAGAGCTGCAGCACCCTCAGTGCCCTACTTCTAATACCTTTGGCCTTTCCTAGTCCAAGGTGGTCAACCCGGCTGCATTTCACGCTCTGTGTTTTCATCCGACTTTCCATGTATGCCATGTTAAGCCTAGTTAAGTTTTGACCATTTGCCTTTGTTTGATTCCTGCCACTGTCTCAGTCCACTGGATGAGTGTGCTACTTCTTATTGCCTCCAAGTTCTCCTTTATGGTAAATGTTTTGCCAGTGATTTATGAGTTTTGTTGCTGACAATGCACGTGTAAAGACTGTGAAAGCTGACTTCTTTATAATGGTTTTTGTTAAATTCGTTATAAACATATCATCAGTGAATTCCCACAATACTGTAAACCTGCAACAAAGAACAAATAAACACCTTTTTACCTGTTCCTGTAGTTGTGAGCATATTTAACTTCAAGAAATGTCAACCTCTTGGTTGTGTTGGAGGAAAAGTCAAGGGATCCCCAAAATCCTTCAGATTCATCCTCTAGAGACCATGAATATCAGTGCAAAATTTCATGGCAAAAGATCCCAAGCAGCTGACAACAAATGAGGGTATGGTCGCCCCTGTGACTCCCTAAAATCAGTAAATGAAACAAACATGACTCACAGGACTCATTTTTAATGAGTGGAAGATTTTTTTTTTTTAATCAAATGTCACTGTCACAGCCCTGGACACACAGTAGGTGTACCCACGGTATGTCCTGTTTATTTCTTATTACATTTTGTAACAACTGGTATGTGGTTACTGAATGTCTTTACTAAAATACTTTACTTTTATGTTTTAATTTGTTATAGAAAACATTATGTGGACTTCGCACACACAAAAAAAACCTTAATTTAATTTTAAAATAATTTTGGTGCACAACAAATTGTTTAAAACCTCACAGCTTAACACAGCACATCTGTACATGTTAAATTCCATGCTAATGTAAACTGGTTGCTGACACGAGGTAATCATTAACAGGTACATTTTGTGTTTTTGGAGCTGCCACCTGAGCTGCTGGAGCACCACTTTCCCCACATTTACTCTTTATATTAGTATAGAATAAAAGGTCAAGAAGCCTGTGTTATTATTAAATCTGTAATACTTTGGTTCAGAAGTGCAGCATTCAATGTAGATATCATGCAATATGCTACAGTTAAGTAAATGCACTGTCCAAAAAGCCAAGAGATCAAATAGTTTTAGTTGAATTTGTCCACTGAACACATGTGGGATCATGCGTTTTAACTTCTTGGTTAATATTTGCACTTCATATGAGTCACAATGTGAGGTGATATTCATTAAATTAGCCTATTACTTCTATGACATTATGACTGCACTTGGCATCAGGTGGAAGCACTTCTCTAACTTCCATTGTTTAGATGCAAAACTTTCAGGACTGTCAAACTGAACGCAGCTCTTTCTGAAGCACCAGTGACGTTTGAAGCTTCGGACATCATCAGATATGTGGTTTTCTTTACTTGACACACAGCCCGGCACAATGCACCGAAACAGTGACTTCATTTCGTCTGCCCATCTCTAGCTGTTGCATTTCTGTGATGCAAAGCATTGTGGGGCAAATTTCAAATCTACATTTTGTCACATGACCAGTGAAAATAGAACACATACTGAAACACTGTCACCAGTCCTGGTGTAACATGCACATGGAACACAACTAGTTTACATCACGTCAATTTAATTAAAATTTCATCACATTCAAATTTCATGTATAACACTCTTCCCAAATTTCCATATAGTTCGCCTCAGATTCATCCATGATTTTCACTGTTCAATGAACGCGAGTTCATTCACCAGCCGTCTGTCATGCTCATCATGTCATCACATTCACTCTGAACAGAAACACTGGAAATAAATGTCTGCTCATGTTTGGTCAACAGATGGGTTTCCTGCTGCATTTTTACAGAACAAATAGTGTTAATATTGTCATCTGTGAGGAATCGTACATCTACAACAACCTACACAATGTTGCTTTGTTTTCATATTTACAGTAAACAGTTTGTGAGTTCTTCTCAAGCTGCAGCAATGGAGGCATCATCCAGCTGTCGACCCTGAGGCTGAGGAGAAAGAAAAAAGAACATGTTGCCTTTGGAATATCTTCACAGTTTGATAAAGATGGCTGCCACCTCAGTGGAGTATGCATTTCTTTGACTGCTTACCTTGACAAAGATGCGTTGGGGTAGGAAGCGTCTCAGAGTCTGGGTGTTGGTGGTCGGGCAGCGCGGCAGGCTGATGTTGAGCTGTGGTAGTGTTTGGTAACCAGCCATCAGTGGGTAGTAGTTATACAGCATCTGCTGCTCTGAGCCAGGAAGGATACGCAGACGCACCTGCACACACACACACACACAATAAATTCCTGTCCACTGCTTAATTTAAAGTATATATTTTCAATTCTGACAGTGAATCAGCATTTGTACTCATCAGTTAAACAGCAATACTATCAAAAATGCAAGAAAATTCAAAACAAGTAACTAGTCTATGGTTTCCAATTAGGTTTGGCCTAATTAGGCCTGATAAGTGCTGAATGATGCAGTTCTAGTAAGGACTTTACAAACTACAGTCCAGCAGGACTTCTAAAACATGAACACATCATTTCTACACAATGTGTGTGACTATGAAGCAGATAACAACATACAGCTAAATAAACTGACAGCATTAGATGACAATAAGGAACACGTGTTTTTACAAGCTTTTCTATCCATCAGCTGATCACCAAGAAGCAGCCTCCTCAGCGATCTGTATAAGCAATGTATGTAATTATGCTAGATCATTTGGTAACCAGGGTAACCCGTACATGAGTCAGCATGTAAATGCTCTGAACCATATGAAAGTGAAAAGGAGTTAAAACAGTGGTGTGGTTTTCTTGTGTTCTACTTCATATATACATAAATATATTTCAGCAGTTCCTCATTAAAAGGGTTCTCTGCCCATCTTCCTGCAGTGGTCTGTTTGAGCACCAAACTGAGCAGAGCTAAAAAGCAACAGACCACAGATGTAACTACATTTCCTTTAATATTGAGTAATTGTTAAAAGTGAGCACAGTTGTACCTGTTTGAGTCCAGAGAACATGAAGGCATCAGAAGGTTCAACAGCCATCTCCACCTCTTGCACCAAAGCTGTTCTGTTCTCTATGTGGTAACGAACTGAAAGAGACTCTCTGACTCGCCCAAATGATGGTAAATCTACACCAAAACAAAGACATATAGAAATAAAATGCCTACCCATAACACCACTGACTGACATAAGTTAAATTCTTTGGCAAATAAATGAGAAATGTCAAATCAGATACATTAACATAGAGCGCCACATGCCATGTATGTGTGTACAGTGCATGTGATGTGTGCATTCAGTTAACTGACCAGCATGGATGTAAAGGGGGACAGACTCCAGGATGACATGAGGTAGAGTGACTGTAGTTTGGATGAGAGGACTGTTTGCACTGGGGGACTTTCTGTAAAACAGAGTTAAAACAGGGTTAAGAGCTTTACAAGCCTGCTCAGAGCAACTCATCACATCCTCTTGAGGAGTGTATGTGTGTGTGTGTATGTGTACATACCTCCTCCATGATATCAGGTACTGTCCTGTAGCTACAGTGCTATTGCTGTTGGTCAGTGATGGACACCGTAGACAGAAACACTCGCTGGCACACTCGCCTGTCTGCAGAACCACTGATCACACACACAGAAACACAAATATATAGTCATGGGACTTGCACTTTTTAATTACACCTATGAATCTTAAAAGAAGTCTTTGCACAGTAACTGTTCAAACTGGACCGGTACCTTCCTGCAGTTGTGACTGAAGCTGTGGTGTGTTGCTGGTCATAGTGAGTAGCTGCAGAGATGAGGAGGCCAGCTGAAGAGGCCAGGGAGATGATGAGAGGATGTCTGTCATCAACAGGAAGGGGATGTCCACCGCTACCCGATCCAAAGGCTCAAACTGCAAGCACACAGAGAGCACAGACAATAGATAGAACAACAATAATACCACTTCATAAACTCTCACCAGTCATAATGCCCACAAAAAGCACCACTACAATCTCAAGGCTCACTCTGTAAACCAACAATCTAAACATGTCCACACTGTTCGCTTTCTCCTAAGAACATTGACCAAAAAAATTAAAAATACATATCTTGAGTCCAAGTGAATATTTGTGCCTGAGGTATCACATTCATGAGAATGGGACAGACAGACAGACAGACAGAGGGACAATCTGAAAACTTAATGCCTCCAGCCACGACTGTCGCTGGTGCAGAGGCATCAAATGGATAAAAACTACGACCACTGGCACACCTGGTTTATACATAAATGGATACAGGATTTTCTACAGACCTTGGTGGACACAAACTTGACAGACACCTCAAATGGGATCACTGTCTCTATGGTAACCGTCTCATCCTGGAAGACAACAGAACAGGAGAGGAGCAAACCAGATGAGGAAAGAGAAAACAGTGCTGAGCGTCTGTAACTCTAACAAGCACAACACAAGATGACAAGCACTCATTTAACATGGAGAGTGGACAGTGTGCATACTAGGATTCTTTACCTTATGACATTTGCAGACAATCTGTCGTCCTTCCACTGTGGTATCGATGCTGTAGGCCACATGGAACAGGAAGACCCTTGGTCCAGTTGACAGACACTTCACATAAACGCATCTTTCCAACTGCAGATAAACATACATGGATACTGGAATTAACACTCTTCACTGTGGGGAAGCTGAAAATGTTGACAGATGTGTATTTAAGAACATTTTGTGTTACATGAGTCTCTCTGAAAATTCCCATTCTGTATGAATGTGTGTGTATACCTTCTCGCCTGGTTTCAGATCTCCTAGAGGTACATCAGGGAGCAGGGCAGGTGCAGTGTCATCACAAACCTTTGAGCCATCGAGTGTCACGTGCGTGGTCTGACCTAGATTGGCATCCTGGCCTGCACAGACCAAGCAAGACAAATGCAAAACCATGAACTGTGCACTGATGTTGTGAATTATGAATGATTATATAGTATGAAATTTCTTTCCGAGGGAGAGAGATGGGAAGACTGATGTGACATGGTTAGCCTAGCTTAGCATAAAGACTGAAAGCAGGGGAAAACAGCTAGCCTAGTTTGTGCAAAATGGAAAATAGACCACCCAGCACCTAAAGCCCACTACTTACAATGTTGTCTCTCATCTATTTAATCCATACACAAACACAAAAATAAAAGCTATTTGTGGTTCTAGCAACATCAGTGCACCTGGTTTGAGGCCAGCTGTCAGCTTGACATCCTTTGCCACACCCTCCTCCTGTGATTGGACCGTGAGGCTGATGCAGTACATTTCATTGTTGAGGGCAGGAGGCTGGTGGCTCAGCTGAACAGAGATCTTTGGGACTCTGGAGATGATCCTAAACAACAAACAAAGTTAGCATGTCAGGATGCAGTATGGATGAAAGCGACAGATAATGGTTGAACTCTTCCAGGAACACTGGGACTGTGTTGTGTCTGAACAAAGCCTTACATGGTGCTGTGCTGCATTGTCAGGCTGTCCCAGTCCAGCTCTGGACGTGACTCCATGCACCGACCCCATCGTCGCGATGACCTGCTAGCCTGTAAGGCTTCGTGGGTAGAGGCTGCATCTCCACCCGCCGCTCGCCAATTCACAAATACACAGCGGCCACTGTCGCTGCCCAGCATCACTTCAATACCTGTCATCTAAATGAGCAAACCCAGGAAAACACAGTTAGTTACACAGTCAGTAACAATCTTTCTCTCTTGCTTACACACAGTCACACGCATTAACAAACAATCTTTCTCCCTCTCTGTCTTACACACACACACTGCCTCACCTCTATCTTCTTGCCAACGTCTTCGGTCTTCGCTACAAAGCTGAAGTTGAAACATTTGTTTTTTCCAGGCAACAGGCTCATACTCTCCTGACCTGAGGACTCCACCACACACCACTGGTTGTACTCCTGCACACACACACAAGTCATTGTTTTGTCATTTTAAGAAAAGGAGATGGCCACTGGTTTCAATTTCCAGGACTGGAGAGTACATTTGTGTTGAATCGGACAAAAAGTATTTCGCTACCTAAAAGTTTCTCAAATAAGATTTAAAAGACGTGTTTAAACTAGAATTACCGCCAACCAGTCAGGTCATAATATATGCAGTGAGGGCTTTCAAGGAATTTTTTTGGTGAAGCTAAAGTTATCACACATTCTGACATGTATGATTTCAGTGAATTATCCCCAGTGAGAAACATGCTGTCTTCAGTAGAGTTGGGTTTGTCATTACCTTTAACCATATTGTAATTCTGTAGAAGCAGGCAACCATTACAGCCTCTGCTAACTAAACATTATTTGAAATAGTTTTCCTTGATGCTGTGTCTTCCTGGGCAATGGAAATCTCACAGCCAGTCACTGTGCCTGATGCTGGAGTGAAGAAATGTTTCTGCTTTTATAACATTTGTGCAGTTACCTGGTTACTGAGGCTGACTGCCAGCTTGTTGAATGATACAGGGTGAGGACAGTCGGCTCGGAGGAAAACCTGGAGCTGGATGGGCTGGTCTACGTGGAAACTGGGAGACTGGAACTTGGCCTTACACTGGACTGGAGTCAGAGAGGAGAAGTCAGAGTGGACACATCCTCATACATAGAACAACAATTACTACAGATTTCTTTCAGATGAATTATTAGCCTCATGCTTGAAGCTTAAAATGCTCGAGGTGGCTTTTATTTCAATTGGCCAAAAACTTATAAATAAGGAAGTGAAATGATCCATGTTTGTTAAATTTTAGACATTATATTAATCTGAAACCCAATAACATGAAGGAGAGAAAAAGTGACTTGAAATGTGAACAGTTCCTTTGAGTGGATCGTTGAGTTTGAGCGAGTGTGTGTTTACTAACTGAATGGGATGTAGTCCTGCACTTCTATGGTCAACTCATTTGATCCAACCAAAGCCATGCGGTCACTCCACAGTGACCTGGCTGCGCTGACAGACGACGAATCACACTCCGGCTCGGCGTCGGGGATCTCGTTCTGAAAACAGAAAGACAATTTAAATGCGTGCAAATTAATTCAAATATTTCCTGGTGCACGACCTGGTTGACCTGTGGGTCGTGTTAATTTTTTCATACTGCCACTAGTTTTGAAGACGCCAATTTTTCTATCTTAATCTGAGCTGTTTTGGTTTTGAATCCACTGGCTGGCTGATTGATTTGGTGAACATGCTGTGTTGAGCTGAGTGTAATCACTCTACTCACCATCAGGACTTTGATGAGATTCTTCTCAATTCTTGACTTTTGCTCCTCCTTCAAGGTTGAAGCTAGAAGATAAAATCACTGAACATTACCTCCTCTACCATGTACTACGGGAAAGGTTTTCTTTTTATTATCTTGTTTAGTACTGGAAGGTTGGTTAAGTTTCATATATCTTGGAATAATTATTAGTTTTAAACACAGCTGGAATTATCTATCACAAATAAGTTCTCAACATGTGACACAACCATTCAGGTTTTTCAGGTGAGGGACAGAGAGGAACATTTGGCCAACAACATTTACACAGAGCAGATCTTCCAATTAACAAATTAAGGATTATAAACTTTAGTTACTTCTTTTTCTTTACTTATTCTATTTGATAAATCGTTTAATGTGTTTGGTTCAACAAACATTTTTGAGACAAATACTGTAAGCCACCAACAGAAATATCACGAGAAGTCACTGTTGTATGACAATCAGTGTTATACATCATCATCACAACAAAAAAAAAGCAGGGACCTCATGTGATCAGAAATGAACTGAAGTTGAAGTAAAACGAAAAACTGAAAAGTCTGTATGATCAATAAAACACTGTGTTGCCTCTATAGTACCCGTGGAGGACGACACTGATTCCCTAATAACGACTCAGTATAACCTTCTTGCTTACCTCTGCCAAGCAGCTCCATGCAGTATATGATGTAGTCTTTAACACTGGCCATCAGATAAGCACAGCGCAGAGCTGTGGTCAATATGGCCGTCAGGAGACCCCACCATCGCTCTGTGCGATAGTCACACATCACGTAGTCCAACAGCCTGATAACATAACACACATACAAACACTCAGATAACTGGCTGACAAACAGAGATTAAGGAAACTATGTCCTTGCAACTTTACTGGCATCAACAGGACTCATTATCCATTACCACCCATTATCCACACAGGGTGGATACTTTGACTAATCTGACTGTGAAAAGTTTGTATTTCTCTCTTGCATGACAAACTGTGTCGTGTGCAGCATGCAAGTTTTCATAGTTTCAAAGATTTCAGGTGCAGTATCACTTTGAGGTGACTCACAAGTC
The DNA here is from genome assembly GCF_017976325.1 of Chelmon rostratus. Classification (NCBI taxonomy): domain Eukaryota; kingdom Metazoa; phylum Chordata; class Actinopteri; order Chaetodontiformes; family Chaetodontidae; genus Chelmon; species Chelmon rostratus. The sequence goes on from NC_055666.1 coordinate 3,077,618, forward strand.
TGAGCATCTACATGAAAGTCAGAGGTGGAGCTTGTCCTTTACAAGTCCGGCATGTGTTTTGACTTACTTTAGGGCTTTGGTGTAGTCTTTAGCATGGTAGTACTCCTCTCCCATCTGCACCACTATGAAGGAGACAGAGAATGAGATAAATACTGAGTGTGACAAGGTTAAACACAACAGGGGCAAATACAATCTTTATGGACAAGTATCTAAGATTTAGGAGGATCTATTAGTAGAATAAGGCAGAAATGGAACATAGTGTTCATAAGTGTGTTTTCATAAGTGCACGATCACCTAAAAATAACAACTGTTGCATTTTCATTGCCTTAGAATGAACTTTTTATCCAGTATCTACAGAGGGAGCAGGTCCACTTGCACAGTGTCCGCCAGGTTACACTGGCATCTTTATACGGTAACCCAGAACAGACAAACCAAACAATGGCTCTAGAGAGCAGAATTTGCTTTTTCGTGAGTTTCGAGGTCACTGTAGGTTCTGTTAGTTGCTTGGAAAGAGAGGGGTCAGATGAGGGGTATTCAGTTGGTTGCAATCTGCAAACTCACTGCTAGATGCCACTAAATCCTACAAACCTGTCCTTTAACAGTAACAGAAAAATAAAATGCTTCAAAAAAGGACACCAAGCGAGCACAATGACACTCACTGAGGTGACTCTTCATTCGAGGGCACTTGTACTTCTTAAACTGGGCGACAGCGTTACTCAGAAGTGCGATTATCAGCTCCTGTAGGGGCACAGACAGAGAGAAGCATGTCTTAATACGGCAGGGCAGCACAACCTGACAATAGCTCGATGGGGTACGCACTGGGACATTTTAAAATGTGCGGCTGTGATAAAAAAGACTCAATATCTAACAGCAGGAGGTGCATCTTTCTGAAAGCTGTGAAGCAACAGCAATCAAATAACTTGTTTCTCAGAACTGAAAACATTGCTGTGGTGCTTTGCTTGCACTGTGGCAGACAGCGATGCAAACCATCACACAGAAACTGCACACATTTCCACAGGGATTACCTCATTTTTCTACAAACAAAACCCATCAGAATAATATGAAAGATACTAAAATCACATATACTAGTAGGTAGCAAGTTTAGTAACTGCTGCCTAAAATGGGACCATGAAACAGGGAGCACCAATATGGCCACATTTGTGTTTTCAGTGTGTGTGTGTTCTTACAGAGTGTGGCACATCTCTCTCCTTAATCTGCAGGGCCAGGATTCCAGCCTTCTCCTTCTCTGCATCTGGAGGATCAATACCTGGGAACACAACAATAAAGAAGTCCTGTTTTACACATATATTTCTACCATCATGTCAGAGACTCTTGAGTCATTAATGGACAAAAACAGGTCATCAAACACTTTTCAATTAGACATGAGACAAACTGTCTGTGTGCAAACTCACTCTGGTGTCCTTGTCTCCAGGGTCTCTGGCCATAGAAGTCCAGTCCTCCACTCTGGGTGTCCAATGGTTCGGGGGAGGGATAACTCACTCCAGCCTAGAACAACCAACTGATCAAATTAAACCACTAACCTCTCCCACCTCTCCCACCCACTCCCGCTGGGCATTTTTAACTACTGCATTACTGACAATTCAACACCAGATAGAACATTGCACAAATTTCTACACTAGATACAGTATAAATTTAATGTTAGCAACTTCTGCTGCTTGTTTTTATCTACTAGCTCAATATTCTCGCTCCAGAGTGTGCTGCCGAGACGGAGACAGGTCTCAAACAGAGTTCATTTTCTCCTCATCTGTCTGTATGAAAGATGCTATTTCAGTGACAGAATGTTTGGAACATATGCAGCTGGTGATCCAATATTTACTTTGATGACTATGGGGCGAAGAATCATTATCATAATGTGTGCTCATGTTTGTTTCTCCCATTGGAGTGAACAGACTCAGGACCAGCTGATAGTCTCCTAAAGGGGCACGTCAGCGGTGATGCTAAAGTGACACAGATGCAGCATCTTGTTTCTGAACGTCTCTGATAGTACATAAACCAAAACTATCATCCAGTCAGGTGAAAGGTCGTACATACGATTTGTGTTCATTTGTTTCCCAATTTATCATCGAGGTTTTTATAACAGTTAACACAAAGACATATAAAACCAATATAAAGACCTTGCAGCGGTACTTTCACCACCACAGCATTCAAGGTATTATTTGCAGCAGCAGTTCTAGAAGAAAGAGCAACCGTATCGTGTCTCTCCTTCTCTCTGGAGGCTGGTTCTTCACTCCACCTTCGTGTGTCAGATATAAAGCCTTTAGATTTCCCACATGGTCTGACAACACGTCATATCAACACTTCTTCTCTAGTATAAGCTGGCCCTTAGAGTGGCAGTAACAGTAGCTGTAGGGCTGTCACCTGACAAAGCTGCTGTGCCTGCTGTTTCCTGTCCTGGCTGTAGCAGGCAGCTTGCTGGTAATAGAAACCAGGATTCTGGGTCTGGATGGCAGTCAGACCCAACTTTATGGCTTCATCAAACAGCTCACCAAATGACTGGAACCTGTTAGGAAACGATGAAGAGATAGTTGCAGTTTGGGCTCATAGTGTCTGGGCATTACACAGTAGATGTACAAGTTCACCTTTATCAGGGATAAAGATTAGTTCCAAGAACAAAATTGCTCTGACAACACCAAGTATTTGGACAACTGTGTTTAAAAAGTGCTTTTGCCCAAAGTCTCCCAACTAAACTTTTTATTTATTAAACTGGCTTAAAATTCCTTTAGTGAACACAGTATAAGAACATGTTGCACAGATAAAAATGAAGTGAATGATGGCTATCTGGGCTGACAAAAAACGACACCCTGGTTTGTCCGATAATAGAAATGTCTTCAAAGAAAAACTTCCATTGTTGAAGCAGGAAGTTTCAAGGGCAACAGGGTCGGAGAACACAGCTGGTGCTGTGGGTGCACAGGTCCATCATGTCAACAGAACAAGCCCAGCAACCTCCAAAATACTGAATGACTCCTGCATGTTGTACAAAGATTCATCGGCTGTACGTTTAAGTGTTGTTTTCAGTCATGTAGCCAAGTCAGTGAAGATCTTTTATTTGTATTTTAACCATTTGCAATAGAAGTGTATATATTCTGGATAAAGGATTAGTTACTTCAACATATATACAGGGTGTGTACAGGTATGTATTCATGACTTCACGGTGTATACAGTATGTGCAATTTTTGTGTGCATCTCACTGTTTAGACATCCATGCAGCGTGCTCGAAGGCCAGTTCAGCACTGCCTATTTTCTTCTTACACAGGTCAATGTGCTTCCTGAACTGGGCTATAGCATCTAGAGGAGTGTTATGCTGGAAACACAGACGGCAGATCTAAAGACACAAAAAAGGAGAGAGACATGAAGAGAGAAAAAAGGTGGAAAATGGTCAATAACTGCAGACTTCCATCTGGTTTAGGCTGCCTCCTTAACACTGATCATTTGAATCATCAGCCCAGAAGTCCCTGAGTTACATCCCAGAATAATGCAGAATAACAGCGTGTTAGTCTGTAAACTTTACATACTAAGATGCAATAAAAACAGGGAGGGGTGATGAGACGAAGGCCAGCATGACTCAGAGCGGTGCACCTCTTTTCAGTTGACTGCTCCGATGCTCTCTGCAGCAACATGAGCTAAACTACAGCAGCCCTGTCAGCAGCCCGGCAGGAGACACGCTCAGTGGTCCACCAGCGTCTGCCAGATTAAGTGCCCATTCTTTCTCTCCACTTCAACTAATACATCAATTAATGTTTAAGACACCTTGTCACTGATCAGAACATTTTCATCTCACAACTACAAACATACAGACAGGAATGTACCTTATAGTTGATAAATCCAGCCATAGTTTTGATCTCCAACATGTTGGTCTCATGGGCTCTGAGCTCATGGACAAGACTGTATGCAGTTCTGTAGTACCTGCAGACACAAAAAATGACTTAACAAATAAGAGAAATATGTGCACCTAATTCCTTTGTTTTTAATGCAAAAAACAACAAGAATGATGCCAAAAACATGATACAAGAACTCTGAATGAATCAATTTCATGGCACAGAAGTAACGGTCCTTTGGTCTCCTGTAATAATGACAGTAGCTAAGGAGCAACAGGATCCCTGTATCCAGACATTTTTAAAGACTTTCTGATTTTCTGTTGCATACAGTAGAAAGACCCTGGTGCTAAAAATATTGCATCTCATAAAGTCGTAACAGGCGCTGATCACAACAAACAAGAAAGCACCATTTTATCCATTATGAATGTATGGAATCAGACTTACTTGAGAGCATTCTGGGTGTCCTGTTTCAGCTCACTGAAGAAGGCAATTTTAAACTGGTGTCTAACAAACAGAAGCTGGGAGCAGAATCACAAAGCAGAGAAGAGATGAAGAAGAGGAGGTTAGGTCAGGTGTGAGGAGGGGGCATTTTAAAGTACTTAAAGTTACCCTTAAGTTTCCCTTTCATCCCAAGCAGCTTTATTTGTACACACTATGGTTGCATTCACACAATGGTGTGTGTGTCTGTGTGTGTGTGTGTGCCTTCTAACCTGATGTGTTGTCTTGTTGAGGAACTCTTTATGTGATTTGACTCGACGGATCTCAGTGTAGTAGTATGTCTGAGCATGTTCATAGAAAGCATTCTCCAACCTAGGCAGTCACAGGGGAGAAACATACAATGTTTGGAAGAGGTTTCAAGATATTTATTTGCTGCTACTCTTAGACATGTGAGACAGACAAATTCAGAGTGTGAAGACGGCACCACATTAAAAAAGCATAGTTAAATGGCTGTTAATATCACACTATTATAAATAATACAGATGTTCAATGCAATGAACTCGATTCCACTGTTATGAACTTATTTGGAAAAAACTCTTCATATGCAAAACGCAAACTTCAATTAAATTAAATTGGTGAGTTCATGAATTCAAAATATCTATGTAAAACATCTATCTATAGCAAAAATGAATTGGTTACTACCGTATAATGTAGCCCACTAAGTGGTCGGTGTGTGGCAGTACGAAGAGACTCTTGCCAGACAGATCACAGGCGTTACAAAGAGCTGCTGCTCTCTCTGACGCTACCAGGTCCTCTCCTGTACAAACAAAAGGATAGGTGATGTTTTGGCAGGTAAAACAAACTAAAGAGAGACAGAGCAGACTGCTGAAGTTGTGTTAAACATTTAACAGTTGCTGCATAATGTCTTAAGCTGGTTTGGCTTCAGACCACAGGTTGACAGCTCTAAATTCACCTTCAAAAAGGCCCATTGAGTAGGATTCAGGGGAATCTACTGGCAGAAATGCAATATAATATTCTTAAATAGGTTTTTATTAGAATCACCCGAAAATTAGAATTGTTGTGTTTTCGTTACCTGAGAATAAGCCCTTTATACCTACAGAGGGAGTGGGTCCATGTTTCTACAGTAGCCAAGAACGGACAATCCAAACACTGGCTCTAGAGAGCAACTTGGAAGTTGCGGGTGAATTTGGTTGTCATCTTCAAACTCACCGCTAGATGCCACTAAACCCTACTCACTGAACCTTTAAGAATTTTTAGATAAGTAGAAAATTACTGAAATGTTTTTCAGGTTTTCCAGTACACATGGGTTCCTGGTTTCTAAAATGTGCAACAGAATTTTGGACTTCTGCCAGTCACAAAGAAAGACTGGGATATACTGAAGATACACAGTGAAACTTGCATGGATGGATTGTGACACATGTATAACCTAATATGATTCAGCAGAGATCTTTACCTGGAGGTAGAGGAGTTTTCTTCTGGATTAGAACCACAGCCACCTTTGTGTTTCTGCCCTGAAGACTGGTCCTAAAGACAAACAAACACAACACAGGTTGCAGTAATGACAAAACTTGAGCATCATTACAGCTCGCGAGTTAAGGCTTTAGTAGAGTTTGGGTGCCCAACAAGCAGCTTTCACAAACACATTCTGACAGAGACAGTGTTATGCAGCAAGTTTTGTGGCGAGCGAGCACATAGCTAAGAAGCTGAAACCTCATCAGAAGGAGAATTATGAAGGAGTACTTCTTGCAGCTGCAGAGCTGCTAGCACCAAAGTAAAATTGAAAAGTTGTGGCAAGTGCAACTGGAAAGGGGAAGCACTGTAATTTCCTACTCTGCAAGAACAAAAGCCTGTGATGACATCTGAATATGCTGCTGAGTGTGAAAACTCCTTCAGACATTTGACAAGAAGACACGAAAAATAAAGAAAAGGAACATATTTACTATGCAGTTTAATGTGGAACCAGCTGATGTGCCTAACCTACAACCATTAACTTTTTAAAATGTGAACATCTACCAGCCGCTGACAGCTAAATGTTCAAGTTCACCAGACACTCAATAGTAAATCATTATTTTGTGTATGAATTTACCAGCCACTTTCATATTTTACCAGGATTTGGCTGGTGGTTGGTGCTAATTTCCCACCCTGCCTACAACACAAAATTATTCTGCTGCAAAGTAATGACGAGCACAAAGCTAGGTACATAACCCCCTTCTGTTCCAGTTCTACAAACTGTATGTATGTCCTGAGGATTTTCACATTCTGAGGAGACATGCATTAAAGTCTGCATGTCTGTCTGGGACAACCTACTACATAGAGCAGTTCTTTTCAAAACTGACTCTTGCAAAGACTTGGCTCTGCTCACGACTGACTGATCCATATCTGGGAAACCAGCTGCAAGTAGCATCAGCATCATCATTATCATCATCACTAGCATCTGACGCCTCACCAAACAGAGGCAGTTTCAGCCATCACAGTAGAGGGTAGTGCGATAAATGTGTTCAATAATTTACTATGGCACCCGAAGGATACCATAAAAGTTTTAATGGTAATGGCTCCCCACTCCTGATCTGCAGGATACAATCAGTTATACACATCCCACTCCATTCTAAATTATTTCATGTTTATTCAAAGTATGACCGCTTATAGAAATGCTTTTAGTACAAATATCACTGAATTCCTGAACAGGGTTCTGAAAAATTGAATTAATATTCACTTTTTACTATGGGATGACAGCCTTCTCACAGAGTTGCATGGCCATTTATAAAAGTTTTTATTTGCTAAATGTAATAAGTGGAATGCTGAGAATTCTTGTGACAAAGTTATATCTGATGACAAAAGGCAACCAGCAGAAACTGAAACCATCAAGGTTTCATCTGTGTGCAGAACAGACCCACACATATACCACACGTAAAAACAGTAGAGCATGATAAAACAACACCCTGAAGCATCTACCTGCTCTCTCATTCTTAGTCACACATTAAACTCTTTCGGAAGGCAAATTAAAGGTACACTGACCTGACAATCTCCACTTTAGTTGCACATTCAGACTGCTTCTCTTTCCACTGTGGGTCATCCCAGTCCAGTTCGTAGAAGAGAACAACCAGAGCCGGTACCAGGTTTAGGTGTTTATTCATCCAGCCTGTTTTCAGGATGCCTTTAGGGATGTACCACTCATAGGACGTTCGCTAAACAGGCACACAGAGAATATAAACTGTTTAGAGACACTGACTTCACAACTCTTTTGTTTGGGTGTTTTTCCATATCTTACAACTGACACAGTAATCTGCAAGTGAAATACAAATACAAACTGAATCTATGTTCATGCCATAGGTAGGGGTCTGTTGGGACATTATAGTGTAGATCTCTCTATTCACGGCTCACCTTAGTGCGACACTTCGGGTACTCGTGGTCTCCTGGCAGGACTTTGAAAGAGATAGGAACCCTGTCAGCTCGCCGGTTGGCACAGAAGGCATCCCAAATGGCCCGGTGCACAGCATTATACACCACATCCAGTCCAGTTAGGGCCACAAAGGCCATGGGCCGACAGCATAGCTCTGGAGGAAGCTCCCACTGGGAACCTGCCATCACGATGGTTCATCAATGGATACACCTACACAAGACAGAACAACAATCACTGCAACAGAAATGCATCTCTAAAGAAAAACTATTTTCTCAGAGTCTCATTCTGTGCAAAATACTCTTGTACAGCACAGTTATAATGTATTGTAAAACAGCACCAATGCATTGAGATTTTATATCAATAGACTATTGTGGTTATGTTTCTATATTACATATATTGTCTATTTTGGGGACGAAATTAAAAAAAGGTGTTTTTCTATTTGAATTGACTAAAACACATTTCTTGACTTAATACTTATATCGTGCAGGAAACCAGCAGGATGTCATTTGGGATTTGAAACACAAAATCCTCATCGAATCACCGAGTATGAACAGTCAGAGCCATTGTGAACAACAACTTACCAGTCACAAGACTTGCAGGTTAGCAATAGCTTAGCAGAGTTAAGCTACGTTGCTGCTAACCGGGGACAGATAAGTTGTTTACATCCTAACGTTATAGACTGGATTCAACTGTTCAGCCCTCGTCGGGGTTTACGGATTTCTTGACAAGGAGATCTGTCCCAATAACGTAGTATAAACATCTACTGTCCATAAACCTGGTGACACATCATAATCATGATTACTTTTTGCTAGCCAAGTAAATACTTTACTAAAGAACCCGTTAAGAGAAAAGCGGAAGTGAGATACCCTAACTCGGCTAACGCCACTGGCATTGCTGCTGTTCGTTTAGCATCCGCAATACATAATAAAAATATGTGAACACATGGATACATTAAACGACAACATACCTTAGTTGCATCACTTCCACTGAACTTGTAAACGTGCTAGGTACAGCTAGCTTCGCTGAATTAGCTAGCCACACACTTAAAGACTGTTAGCAGTCCAATGGGGATGTCTATCAAGGTTAACAGTTAGCTATGCTAGTGGGCGAGGTTGTAAATGTAGCTAGTTAACTAGCAAAAACGTGAGTGTACTTTCGGTTTTAGGCTTCCTGGCTTCGTTTATACCAAGTTCCAGCGCTTGTCAACATCCGACAGCCTGTCGACGGATGTGTCAAACTCGACAGAGTCAGAAAATAATAGCTAATTTAGCAGCTGTTGCTGCAGCAACCACAAACTAGCTAGTTGGATACTTGTGGCAGCACTGGAATTGCACTTCCGGTTCGACTTTTCAAAATGAAAGGTCTACATCACAAACTATATCATTTGCCAATGACCACAAAAAATATTTTTAACAAGGAGGGCAAATGAGGAGAAAATAATCTTAACAATATGTTGATAATAACGTTAATAAAAAATAATAAAATAATAAAAAGCAATCTGTTTACTCAGCATATCATGTCAACATGCATAGGACTATAGTAAGTGATGTATTACAATAGCAACAAACTCACCTGGATTTCTTATCTATGACGTTTTATTCAGCCTTTGATACCTGTTGTGATACATTCTTGGTGCTGGAAGTGAGAAATTATCACAGGCAAAAAGAAGGTGTAGAGAAAAAAATGAACTAAACACTAGCAGTGTAATGTTATGTGTTAGTATTACAGCTGACAAAAAAAGCTGTAGTGAGGCATGTCATTTTAGCTAAAATGAGAGGCTGCATTGGCTGATAGCATTATTGCTGATGACACCTCAGAGGTAAAGTACCCTGCTCTGTTTATCCCTGTGTGAGCAGACCACAGCACATTATTAATAAATATGAACAGCAGGGGATCTATGCCAGCCTGGAGCTTAGAAACAGTGGCGCTTAGAAACAGTGCCTCAACAGATAATGATGAGACGAGCTCTGGAGGGATGAGATTTGGAGGAGAAGGCATGCTTATAAAAACAGCTTTTCATGAGATACAGCAGCAACACCTCAGTTGGTGCAACAACTCAGGTGCTGCAGGTGCTTTTTACTTTCTGGATGAATGGCGCTGAAGAATGGCAACAACAGTGTTTTGCAGGCTCAAATGGATGGATATGGGAGGATTAAACAACAAGAGCGGAAATGGATCAGGACTAGTTACGTACAGGTTGTGAAAGATTGACAGGTGAAGATCTTAATTTAAACAAAGGAATAAAAGGTTTAGAAAATCCAATGGGCTTCAGGACTCAAACACATGAAAACAAGACTGTAATCATAAGGAGAGTGAGCCAGGATGGGAACCTGATGACTAAATGCATAAAAGGAAAAGTTAATTATCATCATCAGTCTTATGCTGCTAAATACAAATGCATATCAAATGTGCAGAGGTAATTGTATGAAACTAGTAATTTCAGGGTTTCCTGTATGTGAAAGCGCCTAAGGACAGAATAGAGTAGATATAACACAGTGGAATACAAAAGGCCACAGTGACAGGACATAGCCACACAGTGGCGACAGATTCAAGCTTAAACTCAATAGTATTGTTATCTGAAGAGATAATTTGTTGGCTCAAATGGCATTCGAGCACTGTCTCCACCTCTGAAATAAATGTGGATTCAATTACTGATCCCATTATTTATATAGTAATCATTATTGATATCAAAATACAAACCTATCAGGATGGTTTTGGAGTAAGGATATCTTTCCCTCCAATACATTAGTTTTTCTTAGTTTTTAGCAATTTATAAAAAACGGTTCAGTGAGGATCTGGTTACTTTTTCTGAAACAGTAAATTAATCAGTTTAGTTGATCAATAGAAAAAGTCATGATTATTTTCACTGCAGTAACCTCACGGATAACCATTCAATTTAATAATACATACATTGCAAAATAGGGTGTGTGCTGGATACACACTTGGGTGGGTGGAGGGTGAAACCTATAAATAAAACACATCGGCACAGCATATTTCACTGTCTCAGGATAAACAAAGGTTGAATTCAAACTTGCAGCAGGAGCACCCCATGTTGCAGACAGACAGACAGACAGACAGACAGATGCCTCGCAGCTTCCTGTCATTCTGCCCTCCTTAGCAGACAGTCGCATCCTCCTGCTCCAGCTAGAGGACACGGAGGAGGCTGCAGCCATGGGACAGAAGTGCGCCAGCAGGACCGCTGGAGAGGACCGGGCTGAGTCCCTGCCTGACTGAAGGTGAATATCCCGGCTACGTGTGTCTGCTTTGTGATGCCTGGGGAGCAGCAGTCCCAACATACTTACTCATTCGGTATTTAACCTTCAGGATGCAGTGATAAGGTCTCACTGTGGCTCAGACCGGTGATCGCAGCGCGCCTTCAGATGATGATGGACGGCGTGTTGGGTGTTGGTTGGGTGTTATTGACTGGGTGGGGAGGATGATGCAGTGAATCAGCGTGATGGTGTAGTATAGACCTGATAACATGCCGTCCTGCATCCTGCATGAAAAATGACACGCCAGGCTTCATTGAAAATTCTCCCACTTTAATGTTTTCTGCTATTGGAGGGTGCTTTTACAGAATAAAACACAACGAAAGGTACTGTAGGAATGTGTGGAGTCGACTGCTAAATTCGGCGTCATTTGACTTTCCAATATCAACTTATGTCAGTGTCCTAAAGTTTACAAATGTTTCCCGTGTTAACTGAAGTCTTCCACCCAAACAAACCGCGCCTCGATCGGCCAGTGCAGCGTGTTAAAGGTGAGGTAAATTGGGAAATGGTGATTAATAGATTTTGTTTGAGCCGAATTTTAAGAATAGCTCCATGCAATTCAAGTATTTAAGTGCTTTTTTAAAGAGCTCTGTCTCTGCCGATATGTACAGGCGAGGCAGGTTCAATCATTTTTCAATGACGTCTGGTGTGATGATTCTCCGGACTGAAAAGTCCTCAGCGTCCATGTGGAGGCACTCCTGTTGCCCATGAAAGAGCTCTAGATAAGGTTGTGTTTTCACTGGGAGTCTTCAGTGAGTGGACCATGGACAGTTGTGGACAGAGGTGGACAGCTGTAGACAGTGGTGGACAGCTGTGGACAGCTGCGCCTTTGGATGAATTTCGCCTGTTCTGGAATATCCGAGAGTCGGTCTTGGTCGAGGAGGAAACTACAAAGTTTCCAGCCTTCCCACAGGAAGTCAGTCAAATATTTATCAGAGCACTCATGTTATGTAGTGTTATGTATTTCATGCTGTAAGGCAGAATTCATGCGCAGAAATTTTCTGTCTGTGTCTGTCACTAGTTGTTTATTTGACGTGGGGGTTTGTACACGTATGCGTTTTGTTTTTATGGGGACAAAGCGCAAATCCCCATAATGTTAATCATTCAATTTTACTGAGAAGACTAGGCATGAAGTTAGGTATAGTTTAAGGTAAAGGTTAGGGTTAGGCAGGTAGTGCTTATGGTCATGGTAAGTTTCCAGGAAATGAATGTAAACCTATGTAATGTCCCCAAAAGTGATGGAAAATACTGTGTGCATGTGTGTGTGTGTGTGTGTGTGTGTGAGAGAGAGAGAGAGAGAGAGAGAGAGAGAGTGCAGAAAAAGTGATCATCAGTCTTTAATGTTAATATATAAGTACTCTCTTATTTACTCATGTAAGGAGCCCATCTACACCAAACCTCCCATCTAAAATGAAAGAAATAAGTCAAACTATCCACATAAGACATGAACACGTAATATAGTCGAGGGTAGCTGTAGACTGCAGCTCACAGTGCTTTACGAGACAGAAATCACAGGCACCAAGTGAGTGTGTCACATAGAAAAGACGAAATGGACATAAAGATAGATAAAAAATGAATATTAAACATGGAGAATGGATGCTCAGTTAGGGCTCACGATCCACCCGTACATACTTTATTTAAAAAATCTTAACATTGGCATTGTGTGTGAGCCTCAGGAAGACAATGCTCATAACACCATTCAGAGATGGACTGTGTACATTTTTCCAAAGACATATAATCATGATTGCTGTTTGTTTCTGTTTGTAGTAATACATTTATCCATCATTTCGTCAAACCTGCTAACTCCTGTTTGAGCATGGATGGTCTGGAGGCTAGCTCATGCTACATGTAGAATATCCTAATCCTATGCATTGAGAGGAAGGCAAGGAAAAAACCTGGGCAAACACATTTATGGAAAATTGTGTGTTTTCAGTTTTGAACTGCTTTGGACTTATTTACAAGTTTTTGGGACTAAGAAGTTCACACTAACATAGGGAGGACAGGGGCCAGTAACACAGGTGATTCACTCTATTCAGGGGGATGTGTAAAGGGATAGTTGGGTTTGCTGTAAAGGTTTATATTCATCCTTTGAATCCAAGAGTTAGACAAACCTATGGATTGCTTTTTTATGTCTGTCATAAGTGTATATTAGAAGCATGATGAAATGGAATGACACTAAGGCTGATGATGGTGGAATAGATAGTGTGGGTGATACTCATGTAATGATAATGAAGTAGTGTTTGAAGAAACACCAATAACTTAGTAGATAGAAGTGGTGGAAGATATGCTATCCTGCAGGCGTTAATTGTCATTTTTCTTTAGAAAGACTTTGCGTGTTTTAACTGGACTATAAACTGGCATCAATTCATGCTCCAGACTGACAAATATTGCTGGGATTAATTAATTACAGATATATGGTTGTGCATTGACTTCCATTAGGTCGTAATGGAAGTCAGGCAGTAAATAAACAGTTAATAGGTCAATAATGAACGTCATTATGGCAGATGGACGCTGGATTTTTGAAGCCAATGCTGACATCAATATTTGTGAGTTTAAAAAGCAAATATATTTTTTACATAAACACATAACATGAACAAATATTTTGAAAAAAAAGTAAAATACCTTAAATTTGGTTATGAAGAAGATGTTTATTGAGACACACATTTACCAAATTGCAAATTACTGCCCGTGCTCTCTTGTAGACAAGCAATGTACCAGAGACACTTAATAAATTACTTAATTGTGTACTTTGACACACACACACACACACACACATACATATATATATATATACTCTTCTAAGCGAATGCAAGGATTCACAAATGTTGCACTGCCCGCATATTTAATCCATTATACAACCTTGACCAATTTAAAGAAATACTGCAGACACCAATATCTTAAGTCAAAGCATTTATTAGGCCTTTATCTGCAGCTTGCTTGTATTAGAGGCAGGCCTTTATTTCTAATTCCCTCTTTTTGATAAGTATAACTGATCATATATTAGCACAAAGCCTTGTTTTGATCCACTCCTGTTTGCACTGTTAAAGTTACTGTATTACACCAATTCCTGTATCTGTTTCATATTAAAAGCTCGCTAATGTTTCAGTGGACTGAAACCCTTCATTTTTTAACAAGGATTTTGTGGTGAAACATTTACAGGAAGGTGTTGTGGGCTTACATACAGCGCTTGAAGTGTTTTCCATCTGGCACTTGTGCATTACTACAAAATACAGTTTAGCTGAGACATCAACACATACACCTGAGGTGACTGAAATCAGACAATAACACTTTAGATGAGTAATCCAGAACAAGACGCTGTTGAAAATAATGTAATCATATTGATTCATTTATTGAATTAAAGTGACAGAAATATACATCATGCTTAGTTGGCATGCACATAATTACACTCCACCATGAGTTTATCCACTGGCCTTTAATTGTTTGTGTAGAGTAAGTAGGGAATATAGAGTGATTGTACATCTAGCCTAATAAACAGCAAAAGAATCAATCAGTGATTTTCCTTTTTTTACCACTTCATAATTCATTTTCAGTTGATGACTTTGCACTCTTCAGAGTGTTCAGTGTTTGGTTTGCCTGTTCTAGGCTAATGTAGAAACATGGTGGTGCTACATGGCATGGTTTGTAATAATAATGCTATAGCTACTATCACCAGCCTCAGCATAACCTGGTCTCTGTGTAATTGGTTTTGACAGGAACTTTTCCTTCTTTCACATGTCAGGCAACAGATATACTCTCAGTTTAATCTATGCAGCTGTCTGCATCAGCTCCACCCAGGCGTTTCAGCTGTGTCTCATCAGTGTATCTGCAACCTGAAGCGTTTACTTCACTTCAAGTATATTTTTTCGGCAATACGCCTGTAAAAGCAAGGTTAATGACCAGTTAAATTCATCTGATTCTCATTATTTTTCTGGGTAGACTGGACAAATATGTGGGCGTTTGGGACAAGAGTGGCTGTTTTATATGATTCAGCACTGCTTTGCTTCGTCACACTGGTGAAAAACAACAGAAAAGAACACACACCCACAAACACTGACAAGTTGCATCCTTTCATGTTAGACAATCGCTGTATTCTGTATAAAGCATTTACACTTTTGGACTGACAGACCAAATTTTATTTAGATTTTTAAGGGGTTTTTTTTCTGTTTCCACAGACAGGAGAAAGAACTTGACAGCTGATTCACAGTTCACCTGTGTGAAGAAATCAATACTACTGCTGAATTGCATGACCTTACTATTAATAGCCATTGTGCTATTCATAGTTTATGTGACCTTTTTCTAGCACACAAAGGACAAATTTAAAGGATAGAAAATAGTTTTTGTGTGTAATGTTATACATTCAACATTTTGAACTGAACACATAATGAAGGGAATGATCTAACGGATCATAAACTCAAGTTGAATCAACTTGTCAGTCTGAACATACATGCATTACTGCATCACCACAGTAAATGGCGTTCCACCCCACCCTCTCTCCTCTCTGCCAAGGTGCACTGTGATGTCAGAGCTCTCTGACGTAAAGACTGCACCCAAACATACCCATCCGCTCACACACACACCACACATCCCCATCCCTCCTTCAAAAACACCGAGCACACACGCGCGTCACTTGGAGGTAATTCTTTCGAGGTCATGATGATGCTGAGTCATCTCTCTGCTTTTTTCAGCTCTTTGCCTCTTTAAGCTGTGAGTGTGTGTAAGGGAGAGACCGTGTGAGTGGATATACGTCAACTTCCTCCCAGCATCAGACGGAGTCTATCAACAACAAGTGTGGCTGTCCACATATTGATCTACATATTGTGTAGTTGATAGTTGATTTGCATGCAAAGCAAAACCCGCTGTAAAACACCTTGGAAACATACAAAAAAAGGTCAGTTTTATTTAGAATAAATAATCTATGCTCATCTATGCTGGTTTGAACCTGTAGTAGAAAAGTAACTGATCTAGTTTTTGCCCTGTTGATGGGGGGGGGGGGCATGTTTGTGAGGGCATGTTAGTGGTCATGATGATACAATGAAGTCCAGTCCATGAAGTCCAGTTTGAAAAACACATCCACGAGTTCGAAGCTTCATCAGACACCAACACGCTTCACAGAGGTTTATTATATTCTGACGCAGGATTTTATTACTCTGGAAAGTTGTAACAGTGACAACCACTCTATCTTTTGTCAAGACCATCGCAAGCCAAACAGTAGAAACATGGCATTCCTGTTCAAGTCAAGATGAAAGGAAAAATGCCTCTTTGACCCTTTTAGATCACATTCACAGTCACATTGTGCACCTATTTAACAATGTATTGCAAAAAATATATCTATTTTTTAATTTGTGTTTAAAATCCAATCATATTTTCTTCCTGTAAAAATCGGACACATGACAATATGACGTGCTTAAGCTTGAACCAACTAGTTTCAACCAATAATATGACACCCACCCATCAATAAATCTTCATTTTTTAAATCTTACATTGTTTTAATCATCATTAGCTAACTAGCTCGCAACAGCACAGTACGTTGGTGCGTCTTCAGGTGTTCGCCACCTCAAACCTTGTTCTGTGGGATGGGCGAGGGGTACGTCTGCCCGCATCAGGAACAGGGCTGATGAAGGTTTTGAAGGAGGCAAGTAGTCCTCTATGATTGAATGGAGGCTAACATCCATCTCTGAATCACTGTAATCCTCCATTTTTCTTATGACACACCCACTTTTCAATGTACAAATCAACTTCCTCCCAACGTGAAGTCCCACCTGCCTACTTCACCGTACGGAAGCTAGATGCTCTCGAAATGGCATTTCATTGGGACTTTAGGTGCTTTACCAGGAATGTGTGCTTGCATTTGATTGGCCGTGTCGGGCCTGCATGATGATGTTGCATTGTGTTGCTGTTGAAGTTGAGCCAGGTTTATTTGTTTATTTGTTTATTTAAAAGGATCCCCATTAGCTGACGCCAAGACGACAGCGAGTCTTCCTGGGGTCCAGACAATACATACAAAACACAATAATCACAATATCAATTGCTCACAAAGAGAAAAAACAACAACACTGAAAATACTTATTGAAATATAAACACTGAAACAAGGTAAAGCAACACACCCTTCATGTATCACATGACAAACCTCACTCAATCAAATAATCAAGATGCTTTTATGAGAACATATACATTCTTAATCTCTTATTAAAAGCAGTTTTTCCCTTCATTTCACGAACCACCACTGGAAGATTGTTCCAAAACACAGTTGACCTGTAGAATACTGTCCTCTTCATAGAGTCAGACTTAGGGAGGGGTAGAGTAATCTGTCCACTATTCGCCCCTCTAGTGTAATGTGAATGCGTATTTGAGCAGTAAATTATATAATAGTAAAGAAATTTAGGAGTCTGGGTGTAATAATTCTATGAAAGTATACTAATAAATTAGTAGATAATCTATCCACGACCATCAGCCAAGCAAAACGTTCATGCATTTCTGCAACACTAGTTCTTGAAGAACAACCAAGAACCAGTCTTGCAGCCTTGTTTTGAGCCACTTGCAATTTCCTTAGCAGACAGTTTGATGCAGCAGACCATACAACTAAACAGTAATCTAAATGACATAAAACCAATGTACAAACAACACGACTAAACAATTGAGAATTGAGAAATGGTGCACATTTACGTGTTATGGCAACAGCTCTACCCATTTTGGCAACAACTTTGTTGATGTGATCAGACCATGACAATGTGCAATCAAGCCAAAGTCCAAGAAGCTTTACCTTTTTTACTTGCTGAATAGTTGACCATTTATTTGTATATTAATTTTAGGATTATCTGATAATCTATACTTAGAACCAAATCATTGTTTTTGATATATTTAGAATAAGTTTGTTTTGATCCAGTTATATAATTTGCTGATCTCACAAGACAGAACCTGATTAAGCTCTGAGCATGTAGGGGCTGCATAATAATTAGTAGAATCATCAGCAAACATAGTCAATGTGGCCTTACTGAGTACATATGGCATATCATTAGTAAAAATAGAAAATAAAAGAGGTCCGAGGCAGCTTCCTTGGGGGACTCCACAGTCCAGGGATATGCTACAAGATAATGCACCATTAAAATAAACTCTTTGCAACCTCTCAGACAGGTAGCTCATAAACCACTTAATTGCAGAGGAAGTAAAACCATAACTAATAAGTTTGGAAATCAAAATGTCATGGTCGATCACTTCGAAGGCAGCACTGAAGTCAAGTAATATTGTACCCACAAGCATTGAGTCATCAATTGATGTTAACCAGCTATCTGACATTTGCGTCATTGCTGTGCAGGTGGAATGACCAGACCTGTAAGCATGTGGAACATTGTAGTTAAATCATTGTGAGAAAAGTAATCTTGCACTTGCTTAAATACAATTTTTTCCAATAATTTACTCAGAATAGGCAAAATGCTAACAGGCCTACTATTCGGACCACAGAAAGTTATTTTTGTATCTTTGGGTAAAGGAATGATCTTGCCCTCCTTCCAAAGTTTTGGACACACACCACTAATCAGACATCTGTTGAATATGTGACAGATTGGTTTAGAAATATATACAGCTGATAAGTTCAACAGCCTACTATCCAAGTTGTCTGTACCAGCAGACCCACCAACAGTCAAAGATCTCAGCATCATTTCCACCTGCACTTTAACATTAACTTGATGATATAATACATAATGCATTTTTTTTTATCAGCTAATCAGAGCTGGAATCAATGGTACAATCCATTTTCTCTCTAAGTTTAGAAACCTTATTAACAAAATAATCATTGAAATAATTTGCGATCTGTGTTGGCTTAGTCAAATAAACTCCATTCAATTCAACAAAAGAAGCACAGGTTTCATTGAGTACATTCCACATTCTTTTACTATCCGTACCACTACTGGAGATTCTCTTTTGAAAATATTTTTTCTTTTTCATTCTGTTCACCTCGGTCACATGATTCCTTAAAGTACAATAAAGTTTTCTGTCTTCAAGAGAGCCAAAAAGAACAGCAACCTTTTTAGCCTCATCCCTTTGAGCCATCAAGCTCTTTAAATCAGTACCCAAGGAGCACTTTAATGGGGCATGGCTGTTGACAACTCTCATAAAAAGATCCATAAATAAATTAAGGGATGTATCCACATCGTCAATGGCACTCATTTAGAAAATTCTCCTCATTAAATGCCCTATAAGTTCTTTTCATAATAATTTTAGGACAGGCTCTAGGTAGCTTTGTTCTCCTGGAGACAGCAACGCAGTTGTGGTCACTGAAGCCAACTGTTACAGAAACAGGTGTTGAGCACATATCAGGATTATTAGTGTAAATATGATCAATGCATTTTGATGTTAAAGATCCTGTACTATTACTGGATATTCTTGTGGGTTGATGCATTAATTGAGATAAACCACAGGTGTCTGTCATAGATTTAAGCTTATTCTTAAAGGGCAATTATCAGATAGCCAATCAATATTTAGATCATCCAGCCAGTATAGCTCTCTGTTTTCTTAAGTGACTTTGTCCAGCATATTACATAAACCATTTAAATACTCAATCCTGGCACTAGGTGGCCTATAACAAGAGCCAAGAACCATTGGTTTTAAATATGGAAGTTGTACCTGTAACCACTTCAACATCATCAACCATTAAATCGTGTCTCAGTTTCGCAGGAAAATGATCACGTATGTAAATGGCCACGCCACCTCCAAACCTGTTTCTATCATGTCTATAAATTGAAACTCCCCCTATATCAACATCTGAATTGTCTATGAAGCTGTCCAGATGGGTTTCATGAGTATGTCTATTTTGTTTGGTAGGTCACGAATTTTACCTCAGACTACATATATTAATATGTGCAAAGATTAAACCTCTAGGTAGTTTATTTATACTGGTCGTCTTAGTTGATGGTAAATAAGTCAGATATTATGAAAATATGTATAATGTGAACATCATGTACCATAAATTGTTTGGTCCAGCACACAGACACACATGCATGTACACAAATACCACACTCACAAAAAGATAAAATTGAACTTTTAAGCTCATTCGGCCAGTGACTGACTTTGTCCAGCCCTGGGGGTGATGATCAGTTTATCATACTTCAAGCTCGCTTTATCTCCTCTCTCTCTGGCAGCTTTCAACTTTGGCCACAGCTCTTTCCTCCGCAGTTGCACAGCTTCAGAGAAATCATTGTTAATATAGATCTTAGTGCCCTTTAATTTCTTGGCAGAAGAAAGAATCAGCTCTATGTCTTTAATGTGAGGAAGTTTGACAACAATTTTCCTTGGCCTTCCCCCCTCCTGGTGCTGACCGGGCCTCTGTGCACGCTCAATGTCCATATTTCCCATCTTATTCTCTTCAAACTTTGCTTGGGTGAATTCCAAGCTGGTCTTCAGCTCCTGCACATCTCTGATAACGCCATCCAATCTTTTGTTAGTTCCATCCATGATCAGCTGAATGAAACATTTGACGTTGTCCTGCTGCTGCAGTAACATATCCTTATAGATCTCTCTTTGCTGCTGCATTAACTGAGAGAGTACACTCATCGTGACCACAGCATCCTCCTCACAAGGGGATGTTTTAGCATTTTTAGGAGGCATGATGTATCTTACCAGGATGTAAGTTGAAAATGTTGATGGTGACAGGACTGTTATTGAAAGGACCAGTTAGAGGCCTTGTAGGCCCAAAAAGCCCATCAACTTGGGCTACAGCCACAAGCTCAGCAAATAGATGAGATATTGTCCACAATGTTGAGACAAAGTACAAAAAGAAAGCAACTTGAGTCAGTTCACAACTAGAGTACCAGAAAGGATCCAGTAGATTTTTGTTAGAATCTAAGAGGCCAGATACTCAGAGGAAACTCAGCAGCCATCTTGAAACTGTACATGTGACAGGAGATGTGCTGTATGTGATGTGTGTTGTTTTTTTGCTGGATGACTGTTTTTTACGGAAACCCTCTGCTTTTGGCACATCTGCTGCATCAAGAGCCTGATCCCATTCAAATGATGAGGTTTTTTTCACATGGTGCTGAACATGGCCTAAAGCTTTATCGTGCACAAGAGAACTGCCACAACGCTAACTATTCAGACATGGCAGTCCGGTCTAACTGAACTGACCTATTCTGTCTAACTGTATCGTAGCGTGTAGGGAAAACACCATAACACCCCGTCTGTGAAGATGTGCTTCAGAAGCAGACACAGACAGGCTTCAGTTTTGATGAATACAGCTGTCTGCACAGACCAGTTAGCAACCTTTATGCATTTTTTAACTATTTTCTTCTACTTTCTTCTAATTTCAGTACAAAACTCACACTGGGCTGTGAGCGCAGTCAAAACTGTTGTACTGTGTTGCTTTTGCTTCACGGCTGCTGGCTAATATACATCTACATTACCCAGTAGTTTTTAAATGTTATCATCCAAAGTAAATACACTCCGTGCTTAAAGTAAAGCTCAATACCGGTAGTCACAAATCTCTATCATCAGTAAAAAGAAGTTTGAAGAAGACAGGAAGCTGTACATTATAAAAGCATACTCTGCTGTGTATGCATGTGTGGTTGTTGGTGTGCGTTTGTGGGATCGACCCCTTAAAGAAAACAGGAAATGGTTTTACTGCGGTTGACCGTGACAGCTCATGCATAACGTATCTCTACCGCAGTTCTAAAAACCACGGACATGAATTTTAAATGTTGTGGACAATGTGTAAATTAGACTCCTCTGAGATGAAAATCATGTGACAACAGCAGGCCAAGGCATGTCTGCATGTGCAATGTGTGGCAGTGAAATTTCACAAGCGAGGTTAAAACAACAAAGAGAAAGAAAAGGTGAAGGTTTGGTCATGGTTAGATAAGAAGATGCAATCTATGAGTTGGGACTTGGATTGGACTTGAGGGTAAATTTATCTCCATGCTTGGGAACTTTCCACTGTACTAATTAACGACTACCATTTATCTTCCATTTATATAAAAAAATAAGAAAAAGTTTTCCCATATGAGAAAGATATCTCAAAAGTGATATGATCAATTCGAGAAACAAAGCAGATAAACTGTGTTTTACTTCACGCTCTCATTCCTCCTCTCATGTAGCCTTTGACTCCCGAGGGTGCTCAGTCTGAAAAACAAACATTAAAAAACCTCACATGAGAAGGGGAGTAAGAGGGCTGGGACAGAGATAGAACTAGTACTAAAAAAATAGCTTTGGGAATGACTAAAGGTTTTTTCTACAACATCATCTAACTGTGTGTTTTGATTTTTACTTACCATGAAATCAGGTATGAAATGGTTAAACTAACACAGCTTACCAGCAATGATGACAATAATAACAGGATATAAAGAAATATATCTGCAAGTGGCAACATCACCAAGCCTAACAAGCTGTGCTGTGGGAGCAGAGATAAATCAACCACCTCTCTTCCAAGTCCTCAGTATCGAAGGCCAGCTGGTACAAGAAGCACAATCATTTAAATACCTTGATGGAGAGAGACGCCAACTTGTCCTTCTACCAGCACACCCACTCTATGTATAAGAAAGCTCTGCAGTGCCTCCACCTGCTGAGGAAGCTCAGGGCTTTTAATGTCAGAAAGGGCATATTAACCCCCGTTACATTTAGGACATTAACTGAATCTATACTCACCTTCATCCTGGTACAACACACTCACCACTGAACACAAAACAAAACTCTTCTATTCAGGCCAAAATAATTGGTTCACTCCAAACTCTCCTGTCTGAACGGTGCACCAGGTCAGCAGGATCCCTCTCACCTTTCCACCAAGCTTTCCACTTACTGCCATCAGGTCGCCTCGACCCAAAGTCTCACTGAGCTGGAAAAACATTGACAAAATATATTTCATTCCATCTGAAACCACCCTGAACACATTAAAAGAACCAGTGTACTCTGACCTGTTGAACACTGTTCATGTCAGTTTTAGTTTCAACAGTTTCATTCATTCAGTTATTGTATTTCAATAATAAACAGATCTACTGTTACCAGAAAATTAAAGCTGATTATATCTAGTTTTGACCATTTAGAACACTTACTTAAAGCAAATTAGTGAAATGTAGTCATGTTTGTGATGAATAAGTCTTGGATACGTTTGGATAAGTCTCAGTTTTGGTTTCCAACTCCTGAGAAAAATATCTGTCTCTTTAACTGCTAAATGTTTCACTGTGTTTACCAGCTAGTCTCCCTGTGTGCTTGCTGAGCAGGATTGTACAGTGGATTTATTAGAGCTGTTTCACTGAAAACAACTGCCTGCTGCTGCTGGACACAAGCTGGATGAAAGTTATGAGAGTGAACCAAGACCAAACGTCACTAAAAGAGCTGCGAGGAACTGCACAGTCAGATGATAATGCTCTGTCTGTTCGTCACTGCATGCAGCATCTTTCACATCACACATAGTCATTTGATCCATTGTTAATATAAAAACACTGATCATGGGATTACTTTAAAGCTCTGTGAATTTTGTAACAGCTGTCTGTCTGTGGCCACGTGCACTGCAGGTAATGTTGATCATTTTTTTGGATATTGATCATTGTTTGTGGTTCTAGCCTTCATCGTCCCCTCATGTAAAAAATACCTGCTGCAGAAATGCTGATTCATCTGTAACCGATAAGAGCCAGTTCGGGCTGAAATGTTGTACTTTTCCCTTTTGTCTGAAGGGGGCATGAAAATGTGCATCAAATTTCATGTCAACCAATCCGAAAATGACTGAGGCATTTCACTTAAAACCACATGTCAGCCTCATGGTGGTGCTAAACAAACAGGGGATCACCAAAGTCATGAGGATTCATCCTCTGGGGACCATGAATGTGTGAATCAAATTTCATGGCAATCCATCAAATATTTGTTGAGATACTTCCCTCGTCCCTCGTCTCTCCTTCCTTTGCTGTGCTCTCACAGCAATAAGCTCTGTGAGCAGTGAGTGCTCTACAGATCTTTTTCATCTGGGGATTCATGCAGGCTGCACTAACTCTCTGATCTGATTGGTGGAACTTGTTGGGGCCAAAAGCAGCCTGAGAGGACAAACTGCAGACACTACACAGTGTCACTGAATGATTTCTGTGGGAATTCCCTCCCCCTCCTCATGACATTTTTGATATTTTGATACTGAAGAAAGACTGAAGAATTAACAATTGAACATCAGACAAGGATAGACAACAAGAGATAGTGTTCTTTTTAGTAATGATGCAAATACAGCTTTATCTTTTTTGGGTTGTACCCCCCACAAAACCGTTGTTTGCTTTTGTACTCAGATTTGAATAAATAGGTGGAAAACTGAAAAAGCTTTAGGTTGTTTTATGCGACTATGCGAGTCCCTCCCTTCTTGACAATGGTATGATTGTATTGTACAACTGTGTGAGTGTATCAGCTGAAGTCACCTTGTTACACAACTTAAGCATAATACAGACATTGTGCTGAACATTTGCTGCATGGATGGAGCCGATCAGTCATTCAGTCATTTTACTCACACATCATCATTATCATTACTATCAATATGTTATCATCAAAATAATTTGAACTCACAAAGATGATGAAATAAAAATAAGAGGTTTTGAAAATGTTCAGTGGTGAGTGGTAATGATATGTACTATCAATGCTTAGCCACCCTAAAAACATTTCAGAGGGAACAAGTGCTGATAAGTGCGCATGTGTGTGTGCGTGTGTGTGTGAGGGTGTCACTAATGGACGCTGATAAGCCAGCAGGTGGGCAACACTGATAAGTGATATATGTTAACTCATAGGCAACACTGTGTGTGTGTGCATACATGTGTGTATTTACTGTTTGCACATTCAGGACATGTTATGTGACGTATACACATAGTTACATACATATATGAGTCTTTACCATGTAGTATGTACAGCACAGCAGTACGAGTGAAGGCGAGAGTGTGTTACAGGTGTGAGCTGCTGTTTCTAGGCCTCTGCATGGTAATGTGTGCTTTTTCATTGTTCAACCAGTGATGATGAGTTTCCCTCACTTTATCTTGCTCTCTTTCCCCTCTCACACACTGTCTCTGTGCCTCCGTCCTCTGTAGATAGACAGAAAGGTGGGGCTAAGGGGGACCCATACTGTAAAGGAGGGGCACACTCTGTCCACTGGCTTTAGCTTCTTGTCCTACGCACATATTTTTAGATGGTTTATCAAGCAAATGTCAACAGCTGTTTTTCCTGTTCTTTGCTGGCACACTTAAAATTGACCATGCTGACTTTTGTGTTCGGATGTGTCCACTGTTGACAGGCAGGAAAATGGTAAGAACTATCTATTTGTCAGCTTTCAGGCATAAAGGCAGATTTTACAAGTATACTTTTTCAAGGCTTGTGCATTTTTAGGAAAGATTATCGCTTGGGCAAAGTTAAAAGCGGTCTTTAAAGTAACTACATCTCAATTTGATCAGGGGTAAATGAGCTCCACAGGCATATACATATTTACATTGCTATGAAAAACGGGTCTTGGGCCGTCTTGTATGCGCTGCTCTTTTAAGCTCTATCTACAAATCATTATCCTGTTCTAGAAGCGATCCTCTTTTCACCAGAATATGCTGGTGTTTAGTTGAATCATGTCTTCCCTCTACCAGTGAAAGTTCCCCGTGCCGCTGGCTGCAACACAAGCCCAAAGCACAATCGATCCACCCTCGTGCTTTCCCTGCCAGTGAAAGCTGTGGCTGTGGCAAACCTACTGTAGAAAGAAGTAAAGGTCAAATTAAACATGAATGAGGCAGTCTAGAAATAGCAATCTACTGTTTAAGTTCAACAGTAATAACAGCAGTTATTCACCCCTTATACTGTAAATATGTAGCTACCTGCATTAGTGTTTTGCTTGTTAGCAGTTTATGAATCTGTACTTTTACACATCCTTACTGATACCTTCCTCCTAGAAACATCCTTTAATCACTATATTACCACCATATTACTATTAGGTACAGAATGGTTGAATGAACCACCAGGGGCCTTTGGTTTTGCAGTTGCAAAATATATACCCTGTCACCCACAAGTGCCCATGATGAATAGTGTACACAACAGAGTATATATGGCAGCTTTGTTGTACAGTATTTTGCCCCGGTAACAGCCAGTAGTTGTGCCGGAGCAATACCTGTACCCAGATCTGCTGTGTGTCAAATCAGCTCAAACAAATTTATGCTTAATCAAACTCCCACAAACTGCAGACACACAATGAATCTAAGGGTTTCAGGGATCCTGCTTGTCTGGGGTCAGTAATCTAGTTTTGACCACACTGTGTTTCTGACATTGCTGCGTGCACGTGTTTGAGAGTCAGTCAGACATAAAAATTCAATGTGCAGTTTTGTTTCTGTCTTTGCACTTGGACTGTCCTTGTCTCCCACTCAGCTACAGACTGAACTGTTTAACTTCTGATGTTCCCTGAACTGCAGCACTGGTTCAGCAGGCTCTGACTGCGGCCACAGTAGAACTCACCTTAATGGTGTTTCTGTGACGGCGGGAACGCCGTCACAGAAACAGGAGCGGAAACGGAGAAGGTTAACAAAAGTTTTATTTTCACAAGAAAGGCAATAACTCAAACAGTCGCTGGCAGCGTGAGGTCCAAACAAACACAAACTCAGAGAGGTCCAGAGAGTGCTGGGCTGTGTGGGCATGGGAGGCACTGGAACGAAAAGAGAAGAGACAAACGATTACTCCAAAAAGGTTTAACGAGATATCAACAAGTACATTACCACAAGAGACTTGAGACCAACTGATACCACGGTACGTGGAAGTATACTCTGGCGTCGAGGAGCGTCTCCGCAGAGGTTAAATAGGCGTCCTAATTTCAGGAAGTGAACTCAGGTGTGCCCAATCACTCCTTGACGCATCGGGGGGGAAGGGAGCCTCAGGAAAACAAAACGTAAAGTTACAGCCAACACAACAGAACACAGGAAGTGGACCTTCAAATTAACAGCACAGACGATACCAACCACCACAGTTTCCCATCTTTTGAACACAGAAAGCTGGCTAGCAGAGCTTTGGGATGTTCAATGTTCCCACTAACCTTTTGCATTTAAAGCAGCCTAATGTTCAAGGCTATTTTACCCTACCAAGCCAGTATTTGCTGGCTTGTTGTGTACAAAACTATTACCCCATAAAAGTTAGATTAATTACCACAGTAAAAATATGTTGTTATTATTATTATTATTATTATTATTATTATTATTATTATTATTGTTATTTTTATGTAAGAGCAAGTGAGTGTTGAGCCTAAAGCCAGAGTTTTTTCAGTGTCACGAAGGTGGCTCTCCTTCAACCTGGCTAGATCGCATTGGTAGCTTGTGCTACATGGATTGAGTTTGTGATTCCAGTTTGCTTCAGGAAATATCAAAACTTCACACAGCATCATTCATCCACTAAAAGACTGATGAAGGCACAGCAAGTACAAACCACTTGGATTATGTTTTTATGCTTGGTCCTGATTTTCTTGACGGTCAGTTAGCAAACACATTAGCTCGTTCACTATGCTCAGTTGCTACCAGGACAATTCACACAATTTATTCAAATAACATGTTCATACCATTGTGTCTCATACCATTTCTGTTTTCACTCCATCAGAGGAAGTTTAATAAAATTGAACGGTGAACAAATCTACGTAGTAAGCTGCAGTAGTTTCCTCCACTTTGGACTCCTCAGCTTTCCATCCCCTCAATGGTCAACACTGTCGAGACGACCTGCTGTTGGTCAATGGTGCAAATTTTGCAGGTCAAAGTTCACCAAAAGTTGAACTTGATACTAAAAATTTGCACATATTTATTAAACACCTGCAAGTGATGTCGCTAATCCACACCACTCCTGTAATCAGACTGTGAAACAGTTTAGTGGGACACTTGTGTAAATGGTTGTCATTAATGCTCGGCCTGTTAGTCACGCCTGTGACCGCTGCCTTGACAAAGGCACAAGAGGAATGTTGCATGTTACATATACATGTTACATAATCTGATCGGGATCTCTTCCTCCCTGTCTCTGTTTCCACAGACTGACCGCTGACTCAGCAGCAGAAGGCTTGAAGATGATTTGAACCAACCAGAAAGCCTGTATGTTTTCTTAACTTGCACTATATTTCTGTCTCTCTTGATTGAGGTTGAGGGTGGGAGATGTTACCGTATATTTAAGCAACTACAAGTACGATGGCTTTAATCCTTCCTCATCATTATCTACCGCGTTCTGTTTCTTTTGTTGTTTCTTCTTTTTCTTTTGTGAAACCCCCACAGTTTTATTGCCTGTATAGACTGTGAGATGAGAATGTGTTTGTAATATGTGGTGCTGTATAACATGAGTGACTGTCCTCCCCACCTTTTTTTAATTAGAGCCGATAGCATCAACAGTCATTTAACAGAAATAGATGAGGCAGTTACAAAACAGCTTTGTTTCCACTCTCATGTCACCGTTTATACGTCCACTGAACAGCCTCAGTGTTGTGTCAGGCTGTAAGCTAGTCAACATAGTGTCACATGAACCGAGTGCTCTCACTGAAGTAGTTGTAAGTGAAAATGCTGAAAATGATTCAAACTGACCTCTCTCTGTCTTCATCACTCAGCTTGAACCTGCGTTATGACTGAATTAGAAGCGTCGGGCTTGGGGGAACATCCCCCGCCTTACATGATCTTTGTGGTGGTCTTCCTCTTCTTCCTCACCGGACTCCTCGGCTTCCTCGTCTGCCACCTGCTGAAGAAGAAGGGCTACCGCTGCCGCACCGGAGACATGGACGATGAAGAGGAGGAGGAGGAGGAAAAGCTTCAAGGAAATGCAGACGGTGGGTTGGGGGATAAAAGTAGAATAGACAAGGTCACAAGTACTTTGATAAAAATATCAGTTTACTGGTCTCGGGCAGTACTATTCAGCTTTGGAAAACAATTGCATAACGTTTTGTGGGTTCTGGAGGAGCGTTATAATATATATAATATATTTATAATAATAAATAAAGCCCTGGTGATGTCATCAGGCTTATCTTGTGCTTGGACATTACAAATTCGTAGCAGAAAGCCTGCATGATTTTTATGCTGGTGAGCAGGAGCAGAAAAGGGAAGATGGTTTGGATGAAGTTTAAATTAAACAATTGCATATTGCTTTCCATCTCTTTCCCTCTCCCTCCTGCACTTTTCTCACCACAACACCCCTGCAGAAATACACAAGCACTCACAGGCCTGTGTGGCCTTCTCTGAAGTCTGTGTCACAAGTCCTCTCACACACAAACTTATTCAAACACACACTCACTCTGCTGCTGGACTGAGACCATACCCAGATACTTTCCCCCAGTTTGGGGACCTTTTCAAATATAAGTGTGTGTACTGTAGGGTTAAAAAACTAATGTCTTTCCATGCTGCTGTTGGTCTGAATAATCCACAGATGTTGCTGTGAACAGTTTTATACCAATTAGAACATCTGGCTTTGCGTCAGGCTTCTATGTCATCCCGTCAGGGTTTATTTCTCTGTAGGAACCTGCTCACTATACATTATCCCTTACATAAATGCTCTCAGTAAAAACTGCTGACAACATGTTCTGTGGATTTACCGCAGTGACAAGGACACATGTTTTAATTATTCAGTTCTTTTATTTTCGTTTGTTTTATTCATTTATTCTCCAAAGCTCTCTTTTATAAACTCTGTGAACTCAGGCACCCTTTAACCTGTGCTGGTTGACAGACAGTTTGGGTGTTTGACTAGAAAGACAGTACTTAAATGATGTGGATCTGATCTGTTTGTTGTTCTGCTGTGTTTCAGATGAGGATGAGGGGAACCAGGATACAGTGGAGCAGATCCTCAAATGCATTATTGAAAATGAAGGTAAGAAATCTAAGAATTACAGAGCAGTATCTTGAATTGAATTCTGTTTCATTTTGTTCAAGTTGATCAGCTTTCATTTATCTTTTGGTTTATTTGCCTCCTTCACTGTGTTCTGCTATGCGGTCAGGACACATGACACATGAATGAGAGCTGCTCATGGGATGTGTAACATTTCTAGACTTGACCATTTTTAAATACAGAAATGACACACCTATCTAGGGCTCTGCCATTTAATTCTTATACGATTAGATCAGTATGCATCAGCAAATCCATCCAACAGTACTTGGTTAGTTCTACTCTAAAACGTGTTTTTGTTGCTGCTACCTCCAGCTAACATGGAAGCCTTCAGTGAGATGTTGGGAAACCGCAATGTCTGCGTGCGCCATGACCCCAGGTGAGCTCAGCCAACACAGTCTGTATGAGTGTGAGGCTGTTACTGTCTGTTAATGTCACAAGAAAACAACATATTCATTTTGCCTGTGAGTATTCTCATTCATCCAGGTCATTGTAAGCTTTAGGGCATTCAATCATTCGCAACTGGACCTCGTCAGTTTGTCTTAGAAGACGTTTCGCCTCTCATCGGACTAGAGTTGTCCTATCTAGTCTGGTGCGCATGAACTGATGAAGACAAACTGACTAGTTCCAGTTGCGAACGATTGAATGCCCTAAAACATATTCATTTTAATCCTGAGATCCACAAATTGTGGAATCCGTTAAGATGAATGATGTAATTGTACCTCTCTTGCAGCTTGAATGTCATAGAGCAGTCATATTACACAACAAAACATTCTCCTGTATCTGACTACTGTATGCAATATAGCCAGCATTCACAGACTGTACATGTTCATGGCTCCAACGGTGAAGTGTTAGAATTTTTAAGATCATCACCATCACCACTTTAAGTAGTCTGACCGAAGGATTTGAATCGTTTAACATGCCAAAATTCTCACTGTATCAAGTTTTTTATGACACATTCAGGGTTGAACATCTACTTTCATGCAGCCTGAAGAAGCCTGATTCCAGCTTTAGACTGCACACATTACATATTATACGAATACTAATATAAGACCAATATTCATGATAATAATGATAACACTGATGTCCAGGTTGCGTAAGGAGTCCATTGGTGGTATTCCTCCACATCACCACACAGTCCACTCAGGCGCCGACCACAACTCCTGCCACCTCTGTGCCCAGGTGCGATCCAAAAAGGGCCGACGACAAAGCCGAACCCCCCGCTCCAAGCAACGCCATGGAGAACAGACTGTCTTCTCTGTTGGCCGGTAACAACCCTCAATTAAACCACTGATGCAGTGCATGCTGGGATACGACGGCAGAAATAATTTATCCTAAATGTATCGTTATCTATTCAGGTTCCGGGTGACACATCATGATAAGAAGCTCCATGGAGGTCCCAACCCACTGGTCAGTTCAGGGGACAGGCTGGACCAATCCCAAGACAGCGAGGACCGGAAGGAGGGCGGGTACAATCTGCGAAGCATGTTCAAGGATGTGCGACCACCTTCAGAGAGCTCCAATGGGATCGCTCCAAATGTAGGGAAACGCAGGAAGAGTGTAACCATATTCGGGCTGAGGCGGGGCAGTGACCCCGTTGGCATTAAAGTAGGAGAGGGGACAGGTAGGGAGACTGGAGGTGTTAAATTTGCTATTCAGCAGCAGCCTGTAGTGCTGGAGGAGCTGTCGCAGACAGAGAACATTGAAGTCACCCCCAAACGTGGTACTGAACCTGGTATCAAACCTGAAGCTGAGCCAAAGAATAATCAAACGCCTGCTTCACCTCGCGAGGCTAAAAGTTTAGGTTCTGTTAATTCTCCCTCTTCCCAAAGTAAGATTCAGGCTCCTGACTCTAGTCCTGCACCTGAGGATGGCTCGAAACATGGACTCAGTCCTGAACCTGGTACAAACCTTGCGATTAAACCTTCCACTGGGACTACAGCAGCTTCTGCCCCCAGCTTTCTTGCCATTCCATCTCCTGCTTCATCTGGACAGAATTTAAAGACAACGGAGAAAGGAGGAGATGTCGAGGATATGGTGTTAAAAAATAAAGAGGCACACGATCCCGGGCCGCTACAGACCTCTACGCCCATTTCCCCCAGTCGTGGATCCTATCCAGGTTTTACTCATGCCATTCCTACTGATCAACAGGAGCTCTATTCTAGCACAGGTTTTCCAGTTACCCAAACACCCCCTGACCCAAGCTCCAGCCCAGATCGGGAATCAGGTTTTGGTGCTAGCCTAGCTTTAATAAGCTTAGGTTCATCTCCCCCATCTTCAGCCTCTTCGTTAAAAACTCCTACCTCACCCCTGGTGGTCAAACCAAGCCCCCAGCTAAGTTCTAGAAACAAGCCATCAGAGGCTACAAAAACTGCCTTTTCCCCTGCCGCCACTCCAATACCCAAATTCCCATCAGGCCAAGCGATGTCTAGCCAATCGCCTATTCCATCTTCATCCTTTGGAGAAGCCCGAACTCCCTCACCTGCTCTTACTGCCAACCCCAGACTTGACATCATGCCAGTATCACCACAAACCCCCACTTCCTCTCCAGCGTACCAACACTTGTCCTTTGGAAGTTCACCTCGCCTGACTTTGAAGTCGGAAAGTGTGACGTCTGTAACATCTATGGCCAAAGGGGATATGGTTTCGAGCCCATTATCTCTAAAGGAAGCAGAGCTAGTGGGAGCCGGAATCCCAAAGACAGAAGGAAAGACAGAAATTAAGAGGGTTGGGATTCTCAAAACAGCTAAACTCTCACCAACTGAGGCAGACTCTAAAGCTTCTGCCCTTTCCTCCTCCATTGATCAGCTTTCTAAAGACAAACTGAGCAATTTGTCTCTGTCTGCTGCCAGTCCGCTGTCCCCCTCCTCTCCTATGGGGAGCAGAGTAAGTAATGTGACCATCATTAAAGCCAGCCCTGACAGCAAGCGAGAGTTTTCCGTTGTCACTATGGTGGAAGATGAAGAATCCTCTACCTCAATAAAAGACCAGAGAGGAGAGACTTCTGAACTTGAGGCTGGACCAGAAAAAGCAGGAATTAGTCCAGCAGTTGGTCAAGGAGGAAGGATTCCTGTTTCATGTGTTGGACCACCTGAAAGTCAACCTGGGGGGACTTCTGGAGCAGAGGGTAGGTCCATGGTAAGCCAAGAGAAGGATGACATGGTTGAGATGGAAGATATTAGGGACTGCAAAGTGACGCAGGCAGAAGAAGCAGAGAGAGCGGATGAGGAGTTGGAGAAAATGAACATTTAGTCCAAACATGACTGACAGGTCAAGTCTCATATGGACTAGAGTTCAGACTCTCCTCTGATAATCCAAAGAAAGAAGTGAAGAGGAAAAGAAATGTAGTAGTAATAAAATTAAAGATTAATGAACATGCCTTTAATCATTTAACCACAGCAATGAATATGTTGCAGCAGGGCTGGACTCGCTGGTTAACTGACTAGCTGGTTGACGAATGGAGAATCAAATCAAATATTCCTCCACTGCTAGATTTAAAGGATCATGCAATGGATGTTGCATGTTTTAGTCCTTTCATCACAACTCACATTAGATAATGGCTAACCAAGTTTTCAAACCACACTTTTGTGTTCCTACGCTTCCCCCCCCCCCCACTTAGCAAGCAGGCTTTCATTTATTTCCGTGGAGTATAATAAGAGTCTGAGCCTGACGTGTTGGGATCATTAAATACTGTGAGATTCCAAAACCCAAAAAAAAAAACCCACTGAGGAGTCTACAGCTGTGCTTGAGGCTCTGTGAGGCTGTACTGAGGACTAGCAGTGGTTTGAACCAAATAAGATCAACCTTTCAATGATGAATAAATGCCAATAAATGATAAATGCTAATTTCAGTATGCTAACATGACAATGAAATCCATGTTTACCATAGTTTACCACATCAGCATGCTAACATTTACAAATTAGCACTACTCCAAAGTACAGCTGAGGCAGATGGGAATATTATTCGTCGTTTAATAGTTGAGTAGAAAAAGCATTTCAGTCTGGACCAAAGTGGTGGGCCCACCAACCGACTGAACACAGACTGAGATTGCCATCCCTGTAGCGTGGCTATGGCTAAAAATCAGTTGCCATGATTATTTATTGAAGTACAAAGGTGTTAAGGGCTGGCAACATCTAATCTCATCTATTGATCCTCCTGATCGTGAATCAAGATTAACAGCACAAACACAGAGGAGCAACAGTCGCTCTATGAGCAGCTTGGCCGATGAAGATTTATCATTTTAGTGAATTTGAAACAAGTTCTTGCAGTTATATTTAAGCCCATCTTATAATGTAGTTGATTTTTGCAGGTACAGTATATTGGCAGGTAGATAAAACAGCCTTATAATTGCAAATTTCACTCTTCCTTCTCCAAATTTGGTATGGCCATTTCTCTCATGTGCTTCATTGTAGAGCACAGTGAAGAGCTTCAGCATGAGAGAGTAAACCTGATGGATGTTCACAATGCTCCCCCTCCCCCAACAGATCCACCCTCCTCTGCACAGGCTCCTCTTAGTGCTAGTGAAGCAATAAGGACTTGATCCCTCACAGTTGTTTTGAACATTGGTCTGGTGGAGGGCACCACCCAACACAGCGCCAGCAGTCACTGATGTGGCCATGTAGAGTAGTCACAGTATATTGTTGTTGTACTTCCACTGGTAAATATACATCACTACCTGTGGACCAGGCGCTCCAATCCCAGACTAGGTTGTTTTGCGATAGTAATACATGTTTAGTAAAACATTGTCTTATTAGTCACAATACTTCTTTCTGCTCATGCCATTTTGTTATGAGTTCAGCAGAAATCGAATGCTTATGAGGAAGGTGCAAAACAGCAACAAATGACCACTATGATAAGAATAGACTTTGTAC
This sequence comes from Chelmon rostratus, assembly GCF_017976325.1. Classification (NCBI taxonomy): domain Eukaryota; kingdom Metazoa; phylum Chordata; class Actinopteri; order Chaetodontiformes; family Chaetodontidae; genus Chelmon; species Chelmon rostratus. Next base: position 3,112,248 of record NC_055666.1, read on the forward strand.
TGAAGATTGTACTATCAAGCTCTCAGACAACAGAGACATGAAACTTACACAGAAAACACTCTGCAGTCTTTAAAGCTGTGAAATAATGTATTTTAAAAGATGATATGTATTTTGAAGTAAATTGGAGTATTTTCAAGTCTTAACTTGGAGAGCTTCCACATCAGATAAAAGACTGATTGTGCAGTCGAGACAACAGTGGAACTCTCCATTGATATATGTGTTCTTTTCCCGCTCATTTGATTATACAGTAGAGCTCACTAAGTTGTTACATGCTGCAACACAACTTGTGTGTCTGTCAAACCTGCACACTATTCACTCTGAAGAATTTTATAAAAATCTACTTATTCCACCATGGTTATAGGCAGTAAGAGCTGTGGTTCTGTCATAGCTGCAGGTGTATAACATTGTACATAAACTGAGTATGTGTAGACAATTTCACATTTCACCTTCACTCTACAGTCTGTCTCTGTATTCTCTATATAGAAAAGTACTACAATAATATCATATAACTTGCAGCAGCAATCTAAAGGCGTGATCCAGTATGCATATGGTGTTAAATGATGTCCTTCTTGACAACATTTTAAGGAAAATTATAATTTTTATAACATCAGTTTTATGTTTGAAGTAATGATGAAATCTGGAGACAGAGACAAAGACTTTTCCTTCTGACTGTGTGTGCAGATAATAGAAACTTTAGCCACGATGGGACAGAAAAAGAGAAGATGATCCAGGTTGTAAAAAAATGGAGCAAAACAAATCGGCTGCAATACCATCCTTGATAGACAAAGAAAATAACTGCCTTCTCAATACCTAACTTTTTTTAATATAAGGGTTATTAAAAACAATGTAAGTGATAATCTGTAGCATTTTTATATCAATTCCCACTAAGTTCACAAAGTTTGTGGAGCTCTGTTTAATTTGAAATACAGAGTTACTGTGAGTGAGCCACCAAGACTGAAGAAAATAAATATATTCAAACCCGATCAACAAAAAGTCCAAAATAGGAAGATATCACAGCTCTAACCACACATCGCACTGCAAAACATCTCAAAGACCAGCAGTTAGAAAGGAAACAACGAAAAGATAACGAGAGTGTACGTTTCCTGAAGAAAATGCTGTGTGATTGCTGATAGCTCTTTCAGCTTGTTTGAAGCTTTGGAGTATTTATTTCACCGTGCTCCAGCTGTCTGCCAAGTTCCACCTCTGTTGCCTTTACAGTGTGCGTGATGTTAGTGATTTTATTAAAAGAATTCCTCATTTTAATTGTATCAGATGTTAACAAGCTGTTTACAAGTTAGTGTGGGCGTGACATTTTTAAAAATGTCTCCCTAGTAGCGAAAAACCTGACCTATAATAAACTATTCAGCATCATCCACTGAATCCATAGAAAGCAGAATTACTCTTCTGTACCTAACTGTTGCTGAGATATTAACCAAAACATTTGAAATATTTGCTAGCTGATTTCCTGCAACCATATTTCTAGCTACAAGTGTATAGGACAGCTGGCATGACAAAAACAGATGGAGGACAAAACAACAGAGATATAAGTAGTGTGACTGCTTTCAGCACAAAAAAAAAGTCATGAAGTGATTCAGTCTGCCCAGTTTCAAACATTTTCATTTTTGTCGTAATTTTTATTATAATAATGATTTAAAAAATAGAATAATTTTTCTTTCTTTTCACCCAGTCAAAACAAACTCATGTACGATCACGTACCCTCAGTGGGCGGCCATGCACATAGATTTGGTGGTATGTGCTATGCATTTTGAGACATCTGCCTCTGAATGTTTAACCTCCACCCAAATAAAAAAGTGGAATGAAATCTCCTTAGTAGATAAAACTAGCTATGAGAAAATATTTTTCTATGCTTCTATCGAAAAGTGTATCTGCAGGGACTATGGGAGTCTCCTCGTCACCATGATTAAATAAAACTCCAGAAGAGAATCTGTATTTGTTGGGATTTCTATTTGCAGGCACTCAGTCCTGTATACATTCAGGCCTCTGGCCCTGGAGACTCCTTCTGGTTAGCACAGAGGGAGCTTACCAGACGCAGTTCAGAGGTTTCAGGTCAGAGGTCAGCATCATTTCCTGGTCTTTATGGGAAACCAGCTGGGAGGCCTGTAGTCTGCTGCCTCAGTTGTCCTCTCACTCTGTGTCTTTCTTCTGCCCCCAAATTTGAATTTCAAGCCTCAAACTGACAAGTGGACATAATGTTTTCATCCGGTGAAGTCTTAAACACTGCTCAGCTGGAAGTACAGTACATTATCTTTATCCAGACCTCTACACTATGTTTCTATTTTCTGGATCTGTTTATGTTTGTTATTATGCATGCAAGTGTGATCTGAGAGAGTGTGTGTCACCCTCTGCTGGTCACCAAACACATCACACCTTCACATGTTTGTGTATTGCCATCACTGACCTTCATCACCACAGTAAATATGCTCCTAAACTGCTGTGTCATCCTCAACATATTTATTCTATTAACAACAGGCTGCTGTAGTACTTTTCAACACAGTGCGTGCCCATGTGTTGAAAAGTTCTAACATAATAATCTTGTAAATTATACTGCTACAAATAAGTATGTATAAAGAGTGCCATGTTGTTTTGTTTGTTCTGGACTTCTGCAGTATATCTCAAACCATTTCAGAACTATAACAATTAACTAAATGCATCTTATATGTTCATTGCACCACAAACAAAGAATCATGTACATAAAAAACGATGAGATGTCTTAATGGTGCAGCTGTCAGTAGCCATATTAGTCAGCACAGATCTATACTCTGTGTGTCTGTATTTCCTTCCCTCCAATAAACACCAGTTTGCTGTAGGTTGTCTACAGATTGATTTCAAAGGCCTGTCCTGCCAGTTGCATGCCCCAACATGGAGCAACATTCCAGATCAAGTCAAAAGGTTGTAAATGTAAAACCAAACTGGTGGCTGCACTGTAAATGATCCATCTCAAAAGGTTTTCTAGTTTCCTCTCTTCTTTCGGCGTCCTTACAGCGTGTATGAAAGACCACAAGGTTGAAGTCACATGATTTAATTTAATTAATTTACATTGGAAAAAATATTGAAAAACTTGTTCTTATAGAAAAACAAGATTTTAAGGTACAAAGCTAAATTGATATTGTATTATACTACTTAAACCAGGTGCAATCAACAGACTAATACACCTGTTGCTGACAAAATCTTATAGCGGAGGATTTACACATTGTCTGGTAGTTCTACTGTAAAGCCATAGCACGGACTCAATAAATGATGCCCTTTGAAAGGAATTGCCCAGCAGTCAGGAGATATTGTTACTTACTCAGTATCTTTGGAACAAATTCAGAGGCTAATTGAGCAAAGTGAAAGATTAAGCAACATTTATCAGTAATATTACATAAAGGCTTTATGTTGACCTCCAGACAATGAATGTGGCTAAAGCAGTATGAGAAAGTAATTTGCATTCAAATTGCAGAGCATACCTGGAAATAACATGAAAGGTTAGTAAAGGTTTTCACACCAGCAACAGTATGGACATGCTGTATGAATAAAAGAGAAATCCAGGCAGCTGAGAGGTGCAGTGTGTTGTTTTCCTTACAGTTTCCAAATCAGCTGCTTGTAAACGTTGCTTGTACTCTAAATTGACACACCATCAACATACATGATGTTCTTTTTGTCTTGTCCTGTTTTTCACAATGGGCCCAGTAATAAATAGATTTTGGTCAGCTTGCAACATATTGTATGCACCATGTTGCTTCCCTACATTTATTATAAATGGAAAAATTTGTGGCAGTATTCAAAAATGGTCAGAGGTGAAGCAGTACACAGATCAGCAGCTATTGAACTATGCACACTGAAGAACCACTGGAAACCACAAAAGCTAAAAAGCCTCTAAACTCATTACTCTCCATAATCACTATGAGGTTGATCAAAGTCTGGTATACACAGTACGTACAGCATAGAACACATGAAGTGAGAGCATTGTAAATATGCAAATGTATCATAATGTAACCTAATGAAATAAAATACTAGAACTATGCTTTTCAAACCTTTGTGTGAGTCTGTGTTTTATCCCGATTGAGCTTGATAATGTCACTATATGACATCAGTGAGTGACCAGGCAGCTGAGCTGTACATCACACCAACATGTTACAGAAATAGCCAAGCTACCGGCATAGTGCCAAGTGAACCGCCCCAAAAAGATAATTTAAAGCCATAATGGCAAGCTCAATACAAAAACAATCTTACAAAAGAGGGAAATTCATGATTATATAATTTTTATGCAAAAGATTAAATAGTTTTATTTGACTGAAATGAAAATGAATGGTCACATCTCTGTGGAGATGGAATATAAACAAAAGCATCACATTTGACCTTCCCTGCAGCCACATCATCAAGTATATTCTCAACTGTGCAGCACAATGATTATTTGGACTTGCACTTTTACTGGTAAACTTCATATATATCATCATATAATCCAGTTCATTATTCTTCAGTTATTTGTGTTAGACTGATATGGTGGAAACTGGTGGATTCTACATGGTTTCTTTAAAGGGCACAAATACTTCAGTATTCCTTCAATATTCATTCAAATAGTGTTTCAGCAATTCATTGAAAGCCACCAAATGAAACATTACAAGAAAATATTTACAAAGAAAATAAAATATGGTATTACATTTTGTGTCCAGATCCAGCTGCAGTGTCAGGTATTCATGCTGTTTTACATTCTTACTTGTTAGCTCTAACGGCTCTGATGCTGATAGCTAACATAGTAAAAGCTCAGTTACCCGTAAAACTAAAGCTACATGCCACTTGACTTTTCTTGTGCGCCACAATTTTAAAATATTCATAATTTTTCCTAATTACAAGATGAATTCTACTTAAATGGTAATGTTATGACTTTGCTATCTGCTGTAAGTCACACCATGTGACCCACGTTGACCAGTGCATAAATCAACAAATACTAACAAACAAATACAGGTTATTTGTTTAGTGCTACAGTAAAAGTAAAACCAATGTTTCTTTGGGTGCTAACAGGTCATGCATTGTGGTGAACTTTGACAGTGACTCAGTCTTTGCCTCAGGACTGGGGTGAAGGCTTCTGTGTTGGTGGAGGAGGAGGCGCCCGACACTAAAACAGTCCAGAGGGAGGAGAGAGATGGCTTGATTATCAGTGATCCCTGGTGGTTCAACAATCATTTCCACAATTTTAAGTAGCCTTTACTGATCCTCATCATTTATCATTGAGGCATGCTGTCATGCCCAACTATACAGTCATAAATAGAGAAAACATACTGGTCTTAGTCGAGTGCTGGAGAGATCTGGAGAATTGTGGCTGCTGCCTCCAGTCTCTGATGGGACACCACACACACACACACACACACACAAAGACAACCATTACCGCCTTAACTAACACATTTCATGCCAGAGAGAGTAACATTCAGATGGAAGCAGACAAGAAGAGAAAACCTATGCAGAAAAGTTTGACACCGCTCACCTTTTATGTCGTCTGCAAGTCTCGGAGGAAAGACCTGCTGTTTGTCCTCCACACAGCTAGAGGGAGCAGCACTCAGTGCTGAACTACAGCCAGGGTTCGAGGGGCTTGGGATTGGGGGTAAGAAAGGAGGCATGGTTGGGGTGGGGAGAGGCTGGAGAAAAACAATGTAATAATATAATAATATAAACAATAAGATGAGTTGGGCAGATGTTGTCATCACAGGAATTTTCAGAAAGACATGCAGAGAATGCAGTCTCACCTCCTCCTCCTCCTCCTCCTCTTCCTCCCCTTCATCATGGATGAGCTCCACCACCAACGATGGGAAGACACCGATCCGTCCATTCAGTTCTCCCTCCCAAAAACCGTCATCCACCTTCGAAACAAAACAATCACAAGACAATGCAGTAAGATACAGAAAACGAAATTAACATGTAAGAATCCAACGAACAATTCCAGCACTGCCTCATGAATCCATCTAATCCATCCACAAAATCATCTAAACTCAAGGTCCACGCTCAAGCTTTTTTCAGTGCTTTCAAACCACATCTCATGGCCTTCATCAGCGATCATCAGAGTTTACTGACTGCTAGTGAATTCCATGACAACTGAGAGCAAACTACGCTTCCGGGTGTAGATGGAGAGGTCAGATGGTGAGGTCATCTACTCCTGTTTACGCTTGAAAATGTTCAGCAGGTAGTTGTTATTTATTGTGTAATCTTCTCTCACACATTTTTGATTGGCTGGCCAGAATACAAAGTTCAGGATTAGACTGATGAAAGCAGAGGCCAGTCTGACAAAATCCAGCTATAGAGAGTAAAACCAGAGCATTTAGGTTCTGTTTGAGAAGTAAGCAAAGCAGGCTCATCACTAAAAATCCAGGTTCAGTCTTCCTCAACATTACATCGTCTCAACACATCGTGTGTGGCTCACTTCTAATATTGTTATTTTACATTTCCCATAAGCCCTAGACTTTTGTGGGTAAAACGTAACTTGACTACAGAGGTGAGCCCATGGACGAGCATTGTTCAGGCATGTCTGTAATAATCAGGGCTGCATGTATGACAAAAATCAGAAATGCAAAATGTCCAGTTGATTGAAATCATGCCATTGTGTACCAGGCAGCAACTGACTTGCATCTGGGTTATGAAGTGGACAGTGGGAGTCACTTTGGGTGGGCAGTGTGAAGAGTTTACATTGTGAAGCTGTTACAATCCAGCAGGTGGTGGTAATGGAACATTTATGGATGCCAACCACCATAAAACTCAATATAAGAAGATGGTGGAACCTGCCAGTGGTCTTCAATACACATTTCAACATGTTTGCATAATGAAGTAACCTACTGTAAGAGATGTCCAGAACAACAGACAATAAAGAGGCCATGTTATGCTTTTTGAGTTTTCCCCTCTCCTTTAGTGGGCTAAATAGCTTTTTGTGCATGTAAAATGTTGGCAAAGTTACAAACCACACACACACACACACCAAAGGGAGTTATTCTCTGTCCCAGAAAACACTGCTCCTGGACTCCAGTACTCCTTGTCAGCAGTCCAGCCTTATCTTCCATTAATTGTCTACATCACTGTGTAGCACAGCACCACCTCCAGCTCAGTGAACTCCACCTAGGCGACTGTCCCACCCACCTCACTGTCTGCCATTGTTATATGAAGGTGTGGAAGGAAATGTTATGAGCGAAGCAGTCAGTTTATCTGTTGTTGGCTCTAAGAACCAGGACAAGTCTTCTACTACTACTACTATCTACTCCCACCATCTAAAGATAGACTCAGTAGATAAACATCATTTTTGGCAGCAGAAGGCTACATGTCTCTGAGGGATCCAGCCCCTAAATCGGTACATATCATACAAACCTCTCCATGGCGACAGCGTATCAGCTGAATTAGTGCCCCCTCCTGGAAGGAAAGCTCCTCGGCGCTCTGGGCCTCGTAGGAGTACAGAGCTCTGGCTACACCTGACACAGGATTCAAGCCAAACTGCATTATTGACATCATCACCTTGCATACACATACATGTTTCCATGTGAGCGTGTTTAGAGCGTAGGGATATATTCAGCGGTACTGTAAATGACACGCTGCTGACCTCTGCTTGCGGCCCTGTCTTTATTCTCAGTGGATGAGGTGGAGCTAAAAGAACTGTCCAGCTGAGTGGCGTCCTCTGCTGGTAGACACAGGAACTGCACATAACGCTCAGGAACATACCCCACCTGACCACAGGTGTTACATACCTGGACAAAGACGTGAACAGGCATGCACAGATACAGATGAGACACTGTAGAACATACACAGTACAGAGTGCTCTTCAATCTCAAATCAAAGATTATTAACTTTTTACCTAATTTTTCAAAATCAAACAATTGTTTTCCTTTTCTTAAAGGCTGATATTGTCCTCATACTGTATGTCAGAAAACAGCAGAGCAGCTGTTACCTTCAGCCAGTCCTCCATGTCTCCATCCTCAATCACTTGAAGTTCCTCCCCTTCCATGATTGACAGCTCATCTGACTGGCTAGCCTACAGGAAGCAATATGCTTTTGACATTTGATGAATTCTTCAATGAAAACATATTCAACTTCAGTCCTCCATGCATATACAGGATAGGACATGCTGTTGGATTGGCTGAATACATTTGCAGAATGCTGTATTTCCTGGAATTTTTTTCCTGGAAATAAACATTATGCGTCTTTTCTGAATTTGCCAATATGGTTCCACAGATTTCAGACTGTGTAGGATAATCATAACCTCCTACATGCTATTAATAACATCAGAAATCTATCTACTTATCAAGATGATATATTTACACAGATTAAACTACCAAGCAGGATTTTAACTCTAACCTCTTCCTCCTTGTTGATCTGTGTGTCACATGGTTGGTTTCTCAACATTTTCTGCCTGTGACTTCACTTTACTTCCCAAAAATGTCATGACCTCAGCAGTTAGAGAGGTGTCAAGTTGACATGTTCACATATTTTGTTTATTACAAAAGCATGGAGGAATTTCAAATGGACTATAGAAATACTGTTTTTGAAAATCCTTAATATACATTTTTGTTGAAAACATTGTGCTGAAATCTCATTAAACCACTCTCAGCAGTCGCCCATGACGCCATTTGTGTATGTCCCAACACCGTGTGAAGCCCAGATCCCAGGGCTCAGTAGAGAGGGGTTTGCTGTAATACTTTTGAAGACGTTACCTGGTAGCTGTAGACAACCCTGCAGGCTGCAGGGTACACACACACTCCAGATGCTGACACTGGATCTGCAAAGATGTCTCCGTTCTCATCATCATAGTCCTCAAAGTCAGTCAGCTCAAACTCATCCTCCTAAAAACACACACACAATAAACACATGAGTGTGACATGAGTGTTGTTGTGAATGAATGCTGCTTGGGTGTCTGTATACTGATGTCACACTTCCAGCTTACTTAAAATTCTGAAATTTCGGGCCTTTGATGAACACGTGTCCTTTATTTTTACTTAATCCCACATAGACCATCCTGCAGCCGCAAATGCTCATTAGAGCATCAAATGTGGATTAATCCACCACTGAAAATAGTCCCCAACAAATGGACCACCTGTTTGAGTACCATTTGATGAAACATAAAATAAATCATTAAATTGGCTGCAACCATCCTATATCTTGGGCCCATTCTTCAGAATATACACTCTTATGCCTATCCTAAGAGTCAAGAAAAAGACGACAGGCAGGGGAGCAATTTCCTTCTCAGTGTGCATGTACAGCTGTGCACATTAATTTAGAATGAAGCTAAGGCAACCATGTCACAGTGGGGGAATGGGATGTGACAACCACTGAGCCAGAGCTTCATAAGAAATTCAACAAGGTTGGTTTTGTGTGTGTGTGTGTGTGTGTGTGTGTGTGTTTGCATACTGAAAAGTCCTCGGTAGACTTCCTCTGTTCGCTGAGGTGTCTCTCTCTCTCCAGCTCCTCCTCTGCCTGGGTCATGGCGTCGTGAAGCCACAGTTCAGTTCCTGTGACACTGACTGACAACAGAGTCAGACGGGCCTCGGCCTTCACCCTGCTGAGCTGAGACAGGAAGTAAAAACACGACTCTCAGACACACAGGCAGGCAGGCAGTGGCCAGGTTTTGTTCTCAGATTCATGTTTTGATCTGTCAAATTAGCAGTAGACTAGCAAGTCCAGCACTACAGTATATGAACTCTTTATTTCCTTCATTTTACTGCTGGGGGCGCCCACAGTGTTGGCTGGGATTCAGGTAGATATAGAATAACTGCAAACAGTTACATGAAGGAGAAATAGTGAAAGTCTGTGTTTGGCTTTATTACTGTGACAGTTAGTGATTTTTTTAGTTACTTAGTGACTTAGTTTTGCCTCCTGAAGATATTTTGATTCTGTCTTTTTATTGGAAATGTTCAAGTTGATATGCGTTCTTCTGCAATTAAATAGAGAGGGAGAGGCTGAGAAGAATAATAAAGGTGAGGTGAAGAGGAAAAAAGACACTGGGTCTAACTCACATGTTGGACTTTTTGACCTGTGGGGGAAAAGCACATTTTAAACCAATCAAAAACAAGTACCTTGGCCTTCCTGACGCTGTCCTGCACCTCTGCTATCTTCTGCTCCACACTGAGCCCTGTCTCCCCCGATAAAAGCTTCAGCCGACTCTCTAACGTCTGTAGGGCCTGAGGGAGTAACATGGCAGGGATACAAAGTCTTGATAGGATTCGAAATATTTGGCAGATACCAGAATACATCGCTTGTGAAATCTCTAAATGCTGCAGCAACGCAGAACATAATGAAGTAACGTTGCTACTGATTGTTTAATGCATCTCAAGATGGAGAAGTAAAATATATTAATCATTTTCATTGTGATAAACTTTCTTCAGCTCCGTCTCACCCTCTCTCCATGGGTGACGATCTTGTAGTCTTTAGCAGCTTTTGTAGTCCACTTCTTGGCCTCCTTAACCAGACATCCCTCTGCTTCTGAAGCACAAACCTCCTGTAGAGCAGACACCTGCTCAAAAGAGAGACAAACATCCCTCTAGTTTTCATTCTGGAGCTTTTTCCACGTGTCATCTCCCATTCATCAGATGCCAATATTTAAAACTTGCTCCTGCTCTCAAACACACCTTGTCTCGCGGAGCTGGCTGGAAGCTGAATTCAGGTGTTTTGCTGAAGGAGACAGATTCTTGAAGAAACTGCAGAACATTTCTCTCTCTGGTCACCTGACAAATACAACAACCTATCAACGTTAACCAGGAACTAACAAAACAAAATAATCCTCAAACCATCTTCTCCAAGAAAAGGTTTGTCAGACAGGCTGTAGGAAAGGTCTGTGGGTGCACCTCAAGCCAAACTGGAGGGTGTCACTGGCGTGTGGGTGGCTTTCGTTTGAGCAATGAAAATACCAGAGGTGCAGATGAATAAAAACCCACTGCTTTCACCTGTGCCAGCCTTGTACTGTCACTAAAATGAAGACCTTGGTGTTAAATTGTTTTCTACCCACTCACATTTTGAAGTGTCCGCCCTCAGATTTCACTCACTCGCTACGTTAGTTCAGACATTTTGCCTATGTGTTGAATTTCCTTCTGTAAACTGTTCTTTGTAAGACCTAGCTGTGCCGCCAAGCCTCTTTACGACTGCCCCCATTCTTTTTCCATTCAGTGCAAATATCTCGGTTGACATTTCTTGCATGTCTCTTTATGGTTACTTTCAGACATGGTCTTCTCACTCAGCCTTGCCTCTGTTGTTTAATTTGTTTCTTTATTTCCAACTATATCCACATTCCTGCTTTCTCTCCGTCAGTCGAGCTCTTTGTAAGCCCTCTGCCCCTGCCCACATCCCCTCTAGGAACAAGGTGAGAAATGTCTTATGTCTGAGCTCTCCCACTGTGGGATACTTTGCATGTAGAAAACTCAAACAGTGAACAAAAAGTTTGGATAGACATTGACTTTTGAAGGCCTGACACCAATCTAATACATTTGACAGCATAACCTCAAATGTGGCTGTCAGTGGTTTGGACACTGAAACTGGTATGATCAAGATAATTATGAGAATTCAATATATGAATGTGAGCTGCTTATGGCAAAATATGGCAAAAACATAGTTAAACATCTCTCTGCTTGAATATACTCATACCCTGAAAAAAGACGTGTGCTGCACACACAGCACAAAAAAAACATTGCAGTGTATGCACATACTCACACATACCTTAGCAACACTCTCCCATATGCTGCTGTACTGTTTGTGTGTGGCCAGACAGGTGTCCATCTCTGTCCCACACAGCAGCGTAAAATGGCCTCTCAAATCCTCATAAACATCTCCGTCCATTTGCTAATGAGGGAAACACAGTAGGACCGTCAGTCCCACACGATCATTACAGAGTGGCTGTAAAACAGTGAAGTCTTTCTTCTGAACCTCAAAACCTCCAAAGTGATTATTACAATGTGATTTATTAGGTCCAATACTGGAAAGTGTAGAAAAGGAATCATGAAATGATTTCATGTCATTCACATGTGCAGGGACAGTAAGAACAAGTCAGCCGGCTCAGCCAGCAGAAGTCTGGGATGTTCACACGCTCACCTGGCGCAGCCAGAGAAGGACTGGAGTGGACATGCTCTGTGTGCCAACAAATGCTATGTAAGTATGCTCTGAGAGAACAACTTTCATGGGAGTGAATGGACACCATCAATTCATCTCAGTACATCTCAGGTTTCATTACAGCTTCAGAAATGTAAAGTACAACCAGCTTTCTTATGCTGGAATAATAATCTGGCCTCAGGTTTTCTTGTGTTGTCAATTCATTTGTGGTAATTTGATGAACATAAATGTATTTCTATGTACTGCATGAGCACAATATTGACTAAAAACAATAAGGTCTTTGAACAAAGGGGTTGAACTTGTACTGTAGTGGTGCAAACTAGCAAATTTGCAGTTGAGCCCAGTCCTTCTGGGGCCTCTGGGTATTTATATTCTCTATAGTGTTATTTTCATTCTCTGTAAACTGTGCTGGCATTTGGGCCAGGACAAAGACACCTTGATCTTATGCATCTATATAAATGTTACATTGAACTGCAAGTGTATTTCAGTTTGGAGGAGTGGATCAATATCAGTCAGCTCTCTCTGCTGTGAACATATCTACCACTTCTAATTAAATCACCTGTGAGCACATCAGTGTTAGTGGGTGACAGCAACCTTTGAGGAAATTATTAATTAATTAATAATCATATTATATATATATATATCTATTATTAATTTAAAAAAAGTGGTGATAACATCAATGAGATATTTTCAACACAACTTTACAGACTGAGTGAAAAAGGGGAAAGTAGACTCATCAGACTGCAGAGCCTGCAACATGTCACTAAATGATGTGGTCAGTGATACATCAGATACATGACTGATGCAATGTTTTTTAGCTTCCTTTTCTCCAATCTGTATGTGTGTATTTGTGTGTGTGTGTGTGTGTGTATGTGTGTGTGTGTGTGTGTGTGAGTGTGTTTTACCTCCACGATTCGTGGTAAATCATCAGTGTAGTAGTGTTGGTGGTGGGCATTGACTGCTGCTAACGCCAGCAGATACTCATTCCGAACTTCAGTCAAACGGTCGTCACACTCTTTCAACCTGGCGCTGAGCTGCTCACAAAAAGATACTTTTCGTTAAGTGAAGCATGAGACAGACATTGCAAACTTTAACATTAAGTATTAGCAATATACATATAGTCCATTGCAAACATAACATAGCAAATATATAGATTTTTATATTGTGTAGACCAATTTAAACCCTTAAAACTAAACTTCTTTAAATAGTACTTTACTTTCTATTTTTTTTAACTGTTTTCACAACACTAAGGGTCAGTTAAAGTCTGAGTATTGTTTTAAAACTGTTTGGTTATGTAAAAAAAAATGGATGAAACAAAGTAGTGTAATAAACTACCGGCTAATTTAATGTACCTGGCTCTGACTTTTATAGTTTCTTGTTTTTACTCAAAGGCCTGGACACATCAGGATTTTAAATGTTCCACATAAAGTTCAGCCTTGGTGAGCTTTGACATATGAATTCATTCCATTGACCAATAGCAGTCTTGACCTTTGAGGGAGTGGAGCCAGAGTGAGTAAGCAATCTTAGCTTTTCAGCTTTTTTTTTTTTTTTTTTTTTTTTGTACATTTTATTACATCATTTGCAATGGTTTGCAAAGTTATGAGCTATACTGAATAGCTCAGTCTGTGCTTCCCTCATTGACTCCTGTAGGCTGCTATTTTCAGCAAAAAGTGCTGATGAACCTGTGGACCACCTGCTCAGCACTGAACAGCAGACGGACACTTTGGTGACGAGCCGGTCAGCAGAGCATTTTGTAGCTAAACAGCAATAGGAGCTGGATTGCTGGACTTTTGCATGTAAATGAGCATCTGTCACAGTCAGGCTTGCCAAACTGGTTCACACAATGGTTATTCAGCCTATCACTGCAGTGGTGGGCAGTATACTGATTTTTAGTCACCGTCACCATGTTCTGCCACAACATGGATTTTGCAATACTGTCATTACCATGATAAATGTCATTATATATTATACATGTTAAAAATAATGTCTGTGATAACATGCGGGCAGAGAGCTACACATACACTCATAGAACTGGAGTTACAGCCAGTACCTACTAATTTCCTTACTACAATATCTGACTCCAAAAACATGATGAAGAGGAAGTGAAGATTCAGTTGGTTAACTTTATGGAAATTTCCCTACAACAAGTGTGTGTGTGTGATCATCATTTTACTTCTTAAGGGGCCAATAAACAGCAGGATTTGCTTCAAAACTGAAGCTCAAGGAGGGAATGACGCCAACTTCAAGCTTACAACCTGTAAGCTTTGTTAGTTTTATCTTGCTTTACTGTTTATTTTGCTGGTTGAATTTGCTGTTAGCATATTCAGTGGCTAATGTGGCAAGTTGCATCTATTGTAGACCCACACACTGGAGCAATGTTGGAATATTTAATATTAATCCAATTAAATAACCAAAGTAGGAGGCTGGAAGAGGGTAATTGTTATTTCACATGACGTTTTGTGTAGTCTCACATACCCTGACCTAATGTTACCTCCATACCTTACACTGCAATGCAAGCTCAGCTGGTTTTGCTGTTACACAAAAGCCTCCCAAAAACAGATATCTTACTTTGGTCTGTATAAATAGCTCAATTCGGTTCAGTGAGAAATGTTGTCAAACAATTGATTATAACAGCTAATTTCAGATTCATACCTTAGCAGCCATCTTATGTAGTCCTGTTTTGAAGTGGAAAATCCCATGTTCACTTTTTCTGGCTCTGGAAGACAAAGTTAAAACATACTGATGACATAGAAGACATAAAATAACAAAAGACATACAGAGTGTTGCCTCGCATTACGCCAAGGTTCTGTTCTATGTGCAGACTCTGAACTTAATGTTTGTCTAAGATAGCATTTCACACCACCACAATTTAAACTGTCAGTGTTGCAGGTTGGTGGTTTTTGATTACAATACTTGGAGAGCTTTTAAGGTATTTAAAGTATTTTGGGCAAAAAGCATGCTATGGGCAACGTCAATCGAAGTTAAAAAAAAAAAACAGTGACAGCCCTGAATAAATTCTCTTAAGATTCCAATGCTATAAAAAAAACTTCATTTCAAAAGAGACCAAAATCATACATGTACTACAAATGGTTCAACAGCTGACTTTGGATATGCCTTGGATAGACATCGTAGGCTCATTTTACAGGAATGGGACGGGGATTTGTAAACATATTAGTTGAAACCAATCATTAACATTTTCAGTGGTAAAGTGATGCTGAGCTCAGATGTTATTTTGGTGTAGCAGGAAGTTTATGTCACAGAACAAATTAGGTCCATCAGTGGTTTTGTTGCCCACATGTCCTCATTAGATTTAACTGTAACTGTAGTCTGTACCATCCTTGTCACTGCCCTCAATTCTAGCCTCAGTCAAAACATCTCAGATCTTTTAACATATGAACTTATTCATGACTTGAGATCTACAGACCTTGTTAGCGCTCCCTGAGGATTATTTTCAACGGACTATATTGGCTCACATACAGCATTGCTCATATGTACAAGATGTGCCTTCTCGTAAATGAAGCCACTAATCTTTCATGGATTAGCATAATTCTTCCCTGATAGCATTGGTTTTTGGGCCACATGTGGCATCTAGGTGGCACCTCTGGCTGAGTTGTGATGAGGCAAAACAGGCGAGGGCCATATCATAACCACATTAGTTTGGCCATACCTTCAAAATTGGAGGGAATTTCTCCTCTGGCACACTTCTGTAATTGAAGCACTTGGCCCAGATAATAGATTTTTCTTTTGGGCCGCATGTGATTTGTAACTGGCAAATGTAATGTGGCAAAACACATGAGGGCCACATTGTAACCACTTAGGTTTGGCCATACATTCAAAAATGGAGGGAATCTCTTCTGGGAGAGTTCTGGGCAACAGTTGGCAGAGTCAGGAGTGTTGCAGCAGTGATCGACCGAATTCCCTCATTTTTCAACTGGCTTGGTAAGTGAATTTTAAACCCTCTACATTTTGTTGAACTAATGACAGTAAATGTCGGTTTTATTTACACTAAGTTATGGTTCTAGACAGGTAGATACTTTATTCATCTCCAAAGAGAAATTCTACTACTACAACCTAGATTATTTTGAGGAGAAAATGATCAGCCACACAGAAGTCTGTGGAGGGCTGCTAACACAGCACCTGCCTATAGATATTAGCTGCTAACGCAGCTACCGTGTGATACCTGTTTAAATGATATTAGCGGCTAACGGTAGCAGCTAACGTTAACTGCGTTAGCAGCTCCCGTGTGGTATTTAAATGTTAGCGGCTAACATTGGGTGCTAACGCAGCTCCCGTGTCAATGGCCCATACATGGGATTAACTGCTAACGTTGGCAGCTAACGTTAACTGCGTTAGCAGCTCCCGTGTGGTATTTAGATGTTGTTAGCGTCTAACGCAGCTACCGTGTCAATGGCCCATACATGGGATTTGCTGCTAACGTCAGCAGTTAACGTTAACTGCGTTAGCAGCTCCCGTGTAGTATTTAAATGATGTTTAAATGATGACATGGGATTAGCTGCTAACGTTAGCAAGTAACGAAGCTAGCAATCTATGCGCGGCGGCAGCGCACACACCTATCCATCGAATATGAATGGTCGAACGGCCAGCCGTCTTTCACAATTTGTAAGTGCTTCTCTGACAGTGCAAACATTTCACTCGCATTTTGCCCCTAAAATGTGCGGACCGGAGAGTGGTTTAGCGACCTTACTTATCTGCGACCGTTAAAAAACTACAAATCCGACAATTCCTTGCTGTTAAATGATTGGCTGTTTGCCTGTCACCCGTAGGGTCATGATAGGCTGAGGCAAGAAGGGAGCACACGTGGGACTGTAGATGATTGGCTGTCAGCACACCCAGTTGTCATGGCAACGTTTTGTAAACAATGCGTGTGTGCACGTATTACTCACTGAAGTAACGATATGCCATCAAAATTCAGCTGCAGTTTTAATGTATGAGCATTGCATGATTTACTTACGTGCACACAGGGTTGAAAGTAGGCTGGTATGGTCCCCTACAACATAGTTAGGCTACTATTAAAACATATTATTATTATTGTTAGTGTTGCATTAGGCTGAAGGTTGTTGTAGTTGTAAAGAATGTAATACAAGTTTCACTCATGTAAGCAAATGTTGTTTACCACATTAATTATATTTTTCTATTTTTATCTTTTTGCAGGCTGTGGTGATTCAAAATCAGAGGACACTGGTGAGGAATTTTCCCTTAATAATGGAAATTAGGAAGACCTCAGAACGAAATAGCCTCAGAAGAAGAGCAGTTAAGAGGGCAAAGGCTGTATTTGATTTACTTGTGAGTCAATGTGATGGTGACCAGGAGCAGGAAAGGCAGCATGTAGGACAGGGTGCAGAGTCAGTATTTGAAGAGTGTGAACCTGAATTTTTTTATGATGCAATGAGCCATGATGATGATGATGATGATGATGATGATGATGACACCCATGACAATGATGATTCAAGGGAGGGTGATTTGGTTTCGGGTCTGGCAGGGTGGGCAGTCAGTTATGGGATTTCCTTAATTGCTTTGTCTGCCCTTCTGGCTCTGCTGAGAATTCATTTCCCCTCCCTCCCCAAAGATGCTAGAACCCTTCTTAGGACCAGTGGTTCTAAAAGGCCACACATGGTAGCTGGGGGCCAATTTTATTACTTTGGTGTGCAAAGTTTTTTGATGAAGACCTGCAAGAAAGTCTGGTCCAAAATCCCTGACCTTCATACACTAAAACTGCAGCTGAATTTTGATGGCATACCGTTATTTCACAGTAATGCAGAGCAGCTTTGGCCAATACTTGGCATTATTCAAGATTTTAAAGGGAGGAAGCCATTTGTTATTGCTTTGTTCTGTGGCCGGTCAAAACCCAAATGTCTGAATGAATATTTGAAAGACCTTGTGGCAGAAATGCGCAGCCTGAGCAGTGGTTTCAACATTAATGGCAAACAGGTTTTTTTGAAAGTTACATCTGTCATATGTGATGCACCTGCCAGAGCTTTTATCAAAGCCATAAAGACGCACACGGGGTACTCTGGCTGTGGAAAATGTACCCAAACTGGCCTTTACATGAAAAACCGCATGACCTTCCCTGAGAACAATGCCCCTCTTAGGACAGACGTGTCTTTCAGACAAATGACAGATGAAGACCATCACACTGGAACATCCCCTTTAACTGATACAGCTATAGATATGGTTGGAGCTTTTCCGCATGACTACATGCATCTTGTGTGTCTTGGGGTAACACGGAGACTTTTAGATCTTTGGTTAAGCACAGGGCCACTCTGTGTTCGCCTCTCTTCTCAACAGACTCAAAAAGTGTCAGATTTGCTGGTTGGATTGAAGACTTTTGTTCCCTTTGATTTTGCACGGAAGCCAAGATCACTAGATGAAAGACTTAGGTGGAAAGCCACTGAGTTACGTCAATTTTTGTTATATACTGGTCCTGTGGTACTCTATAATGTACTGGCTTCACCGGTGTATAGTAATTTCATGCTGTTGTCAGTTGCTATGTATATTCTTCTCAGTCCACAGTACTGTATTGTGTTGAATGAGTTTGCTCATACATGTCTCTTGTCCTTTGTTGATCACTTCAGTCGATTGTATGGTCCTGAGTTTGTGTCTTATAATGTACATGGGTTAGTGCATATCTCTGATGATGTTAAGCAGCATGGGAATTTAGATGAATTTTCTGCTTTTCCTTTTGAAAATTATTTGGGTAAGCTTAAAAAGCTTGTCAGGAAACCTGACAATCCTCTGGCCCAAATAATTCGGCGCCTGTCTGAAATGGACAACTCCACTGTAAGACAGGATTGTCTGAGAAGAGTCCTCAGAAAGGAACATCAAAATGGCCCCGTCCCACCAGTGTTTTCTGGAGTTTTTAATCAGTTTAAAGAAGTTCTGCTTAGTGGCACAATCATCAGGACATCAGAAGGAGACAACTGTGTGAAGATACATAACAGTATTGCTATTGTTGTTAACATAATTCTTTGTGGAGGCAAAATACACTTGGTCTACAAAGAATATAGAAACAGAAGTTCATTCTTCCACTATCCAATGGATTCAAGTGATTTGGGAATTTTTATTGTCAGTGATCCCTCTGATGAGCTGAACACCACAGTTTTAGGTGACAGTGTTAAGAAGTATGTCAGGTTGCCATTTCATGGCAAGTTTGTTGTTATACCATTATTACACACAACACCAGTGCATGATGATGACATGGAATGAATGAAGGAATGAATGTAGGAGAGATTGTACTAAGCAGTTTCAGCTGGTAAGTATAACTTCTCACTATTACTCGCTTTCTTTTCACAATATATGTCCAAATTAGATATCTCAAGAGCCTGCATGGTTACAGTATCAGAGGAGGACAGGAGGAAAGAGATCAGAAGGTAGGTACACTGCATGTCAGACCGGAGACCTTTGGACAGACAGGTGCTATGATAAAAGTCTTGATGTCTAATGGAGAGGGTGAGAAAATTACAGTGATTTTACCAAAGTTATTACTGTTTTTTATTATAAATAATAACAAAAGAAAGTAAGACACAGAAATAAGAAGCCTGACATACTTTTGAGAGCTGCAACAATTAATTGATTAATCGAACAATAATCCACCAAATAGTACAGATACTCCCATTTTACAATAATTCTGGTGTTACAGTGTGATCTGTAACATTTTGGCTGTGTCCGCCTCTCGCAGTGGCAAAGGGACACCAAGGTTATGGACAGATTCTCGACAGAGCGTTGTTGTAATGAAAGTTGAAGGCTGCCATAAGCTACAATGAAGCTGCCTTCTATTAACTTTGTTACCAACATGTCTCTTTCAGTTGTTGTAAAGTCATGCTGTTGTCTTTGTTTTTTTGTTAGATTTTCCATTTGGTCTCATTTCTACAAACAAATGAAGTAGCAGTGGTGCCAGACCTCTGGGTGAATGGGGGGCAATGTGCTTGGCCTAAACTAAAAGGCGAGCATTTTACCAAGGCTGTGAAAACAAAACTGCAACCACAGAAGGAGTGGAAAAAATATAGGATTAGGATTCTCTATACAGCAGGTAGGAGTTGTATAAAGGTTTACCCACTATGTCCCGATTTTCTACTTTTAGGCTCAGTTATATGGTTTTGTAATTTAATTTTTCCAGAAAAGTACGATGATGCCAGAAAAAAACTCCCTGAGGCCGAATTATACTCAGACATTCAGTCCGATACAGAGGTGGTCAAAATGCCTAGGCGAATTTTGTAAGTCAGTTGTTTCACTGCTTCTCCATTATTATTTTTTTATAATGCTAATATAAACAAAAATGATGTATGAATATGCAAATTCACATATCATATTTAAATAAATGAAGATACATTATGTTTTTTCCCAGGAAAAACCGTAGGTTTCAGGATTATGACCATGGGACTGATAGTGAAGATGATGGTCATACTGTCAGGGGCCTGGTACCGCCACCTGTTTTAAAACCACCACAACCAGCTGTTGTAGCCCAAGACATTCAACATTCTTCTTCCTACCACGCTGCCAAAGAGCCACTTACTGCCTTCTCTCAAGAAAGTTACCAGCAGGTAGGTGATCTTTTTTTTTTTCTTGACCAATCATGATTTTATCTCCTTGTACTCACTATATTTTCTCAAATCTCTGTAACAGTCATTATTCAGCCACCCTGCCAGTCAGCCTTCTACTGACCACTCATCAGGAAGTTACCAGCAGGTAGGGGGCCCTTCTTTTTTTGCATCAGTCTAGATTTGTTAATATTTCTGTTTGTCTTACGAAGCACATCAAAGACATCTCTCTGCAGTCATCATTTTTCCAGCTCACTGATCAGCCTATCCACTCATCAGAAAATTACCAGCAGGTATGGTGTTTTTTTTTCTTTTTTAATATCGACTTTAGTTGATTAATAGGGCACTATTTTCTCACTATATTTTGTTGCTTTTTTGCTTTTCAAAAGTCATCGCTGTGCCCCCCTGCCAGTCGACCACCTCCCATCCACTCATCAGAAAATTTCCAGCAGGTAGGTGATCGTCTTCTCCTTCTTCTTCTTCTTCTTCTTCTTCTTATTATTATTATTATTATTATTAAAAATGTACTCAGTGTCTCTACCGGGTTTTTGTCTTTGCAAAATGCATTTCTGTAACAGTTGTCTTCCTACCAGTCAGCCAGCCAGCCATCTACATCATGCTCATCGGGAAGTCTACAGCAGGTAAGTGAGTCTTTAAAACGTGACGCCATTGAAATTTGTTATGAAGTCACTAATTTATGCACAGCATGCTTTCCTGCTTTCTTGTATTCTGCCATTCATCTTTTTCTACACCATCAAATTACCAGCCTCAGACACTTTACACATCAGGAAGATTCTTGCCAGAAATATACGAGTGCCCAATTCAGTCTCCAGCAGTGCAAACAAAGAGTGATAACTCAGTGATGAATGACGATCTCTCCCCACAAAGGAACCAGCGTCTACAAAGTATGTCCTTACTTTTTGTGTTAATGGTGATGGTTCAAATGTAATGGGTCGTTAAATTTTAGATGTATTATTTCATTTCATTTTCATTAAAACCTCTGTTACTACTTGTTGGTGGGTGCAGCTGTCAGCAGCATGAGAGTCATTATTGCTTGGGACTGGGCAAGCTTCAGTCAGCTAGCATCTTCTCAACTGGTTTATGTTGGATAGAACAGGTTGGATGGAGTCAGAGTTCTAACAAATAAAATAATATATTATTCTTTTGGGGCCAGTTGCCCATCTTAAGAATTAAGGAAGCAATTTTACACGTGGTATGATGACTTTGTCAACCTGTCTCACCTCGACATCGCTCTGTGAGCAAGGGAGTGTGAAACACAGCTAAGTCACCCCTTCAACAGAAACATGCGAGAAAATCTAGGCATAGACACTTGCATAGGACACCAAAAGGCTTATAACAGGATAATGTTCTGATGAAATAAAACAAGTACAAATTTAAGTCAAGTAAATGCCTTGTTAACATATTTTTGCCTTGCCCTTTTGAAGAGGGTTAAAAGGCTGAATTTTCCCTCCACATAAAATGGAAGGAGAAAGTCTGTGTCGTAATCAGTCGTAATTTCAGAAACTGTGTTTTAGTAGATTGAGTTAGTAGTTACTTACACTGTTATTTTATGTGTTTCTTGCAGCTGTACTACTAAAAGAATTGTTGGCAAAACAAGAAATGATCCTTGACCAGCAAAACAGGATTCTTGGAATTCTGCAGACATTTCACCATCCAAATAATATAAGCAACGAGAGCACCATTCCTAAAGGCAAAGTCCCTGTTGAAACGATTGAGGCTCTCAAGTGCCTGGAGGCAGAGTTGCACACAGACCCTGGCCTCAAGTCTAACCTGGTAAATATGATTATCATGATTTTGTGCAAATATGAATTAAAATGTACAGTATGTTTTGAGTTCAGAATATTTACTGAGACTGATTTAATGATACAGTTTAAACATTATATAAGACAGTGTGTGCAGCAGTCACTACATGGAACACTCATTCACTCTCAAAAAAATGTGGTTTCAGTAACAGTTTAATGACTGATGCAGCACTGCAGAGCACTGGCAACAACCATCTGACTGTTTAAATGTTCTTGTTGCATACAAAATTTGTAAACTGATAGTTGGGTTTTTTTGTTGTTTTTTTCTGCTGTGTACTGCATTTTCCTTTAAGAGAAAAGTAAATCCCTCTATATGTCATCATCCATCTTGTCTGTCTTTCTCCATCAGTGACAGTGTGACTTGGTCATTTTATCAATACATACTTATTAACTTATACATATATGTTTAGATTTCCTACCTGGGATTGATCGGGGGTCTCAATTTGAAGGACACCGTCTGGAGAGTCATGAAGTCAACAATTTCAACCCAAGTTGCAAGACAGATGAACTGGAGGGGTGTCAATGACAAAATCTCTCTCCAGCGGCTGGTTTTGAAGACCATCATCATTGGTAAGAAATATGAATTTAAAAGTTTTATATTTCTGTCTGTATACTGTATTTCTTCTTGTTCTCATCCTGTATGTGACTTCATTATCTCCTCCTTTTTTATGTCTTTCTTTTCCATCTATTCTCCTTTTCCTGTCTTCTCCCCCTCTATGCATCTGACAAGTGATTGACTGATTCAACTGAAAGTCATGCATACAATTTATGAAATATAAAAAAAGTTTTTGAAAATTTGCAGTGCATTACATAATATCAATAGCTACACTAACTCTTTCTAATGTTTTGCGTTCTGAAGATGCTGTTAGACGAAACCCAGTGACTGCCTCAGTCTCAGATAAAGATGTTGAAGTCATGATGGTTAAATGGCTTCATTTGGCTGGTGACAGGGATGGTGGAAGAAAACAACGACAAAAAAATGCTGATGAAAAGAAAAGAGCTGAAGCTGACAGTTAAGCCAAATTTAAACTCTTCATTTCTGACAGTTACATGACATACTGTTCACATGTTTTCGTACTGTTCACATGTTTTTACACAGAAGTATTTTGCAAACACACACACACACACACACACACACACACACACACACACTGAACAGCATTTGAATGGTTGCATATTTTTGTACTGTGATATTCTTACACTGAGCATGAACTGCATGCTTATTTTTGTACTGTTCTTATGTTTTTGTACTGTTTTTTTTTACAACGAAGTATTCTGCACACAAACACTGAACAGCATTTGATTGGTTGCATATTTGCATACTGTTGTACTTTTACACTAAGTAGTATGAACTGTTTCAGAATTGCATTTGATTGACAGCTTATTTTTGTACTGTTATATTTTTACACACTGCATTTGATTTTGAAATATAACTTGGAAGGAAAACTTGTGTGTTTCTTTTTCATATATATTATGGATGGTTAAAGTGATCCATATACAGGGCAACTTAACCACTGCTCATATTGCACTAAAATTATTATTATTATTTGGTGCCAGATTTCACCTCTGTCAACCATACATGGGCCACAGTGATTCAACAGAACTGAGCCACACATGTATTCCGTACCTAGCCCAGCTATAAGCCACATAATTATTTATATTTAGTTTACTCCTGGTAGAAATCTGGTATTGTTATGGTTCAGTTAAGGCTACTGTACCCTAGGGCCAGATGTGGCCCATCATTCACTCCAAAAGTAGGCCAGGTAAAAGGTTTGGCGTAAATTAGTTTAGCTTCTGGGTAAAATCTGGATTTTGGTCTGTCAGCCACATGTGGGCCACATAAGAGCCATTAGGCTTTACCAGAACTCAGCCATACAGGCATGCCCTATGAGGCCCAGCTATAAGCCATATTAACTCCTTTGCAGTTGGTACAGCTGTGGTAGAGGTCTGGCTATGTTATGGTTCAACACAGCTTTCATATACTTGGGCCAGATGTGGGCCGTCATTCACTTCCGTAAATGGACCACATCTTTGCTGTTCATCTGGGCCACATCCAATCCAAAGGAAATTTGCTATTAGGGTT
Source organism: Chelmon rostratus (assembly GCF_017976325.1). Taxonomy (NCBI): domain Eukaryota; kingdom Metazoa; phylum Chordata; class Actinopteri; order Chaetodontiformes; family Chaetodontidae; genus Chelmon; species Chelmon rostratus. The sequence goes on from NC_055666.1 coordinate 3,136,772, forward strand.
GTTTTTAATTGTGTGTTGCTTCTGTCACACACACACAAACACAAACACACACTGACCTGGTCTGTGCATCAGCAGCTTTCTCTCTGGCAACATTGGCGATCTGACTGAGTTGATGGTACCTCTTCTTGATCCTGTGCAGCTCCCGAAGAGCATCCACCACTTCCCCCTGTGCCCTCTGGAGCCTCTCCAGGCCCTAAAACACACACACACACACACACACACACACACACACACACACACACACACACAGTTATTCATATTAATATTAATATTCATATTATTCATATATGAGATATTTCATGGTCACAGTGTGTTGCCATAATGAAACTGGCAGTATGTGATCACTGTGTGTGTGTATACTGTGTGCAGCTCTCTCACTCTCTTAGTTCGGATGTCCTTCGCATTGCGAAGACTTCTAGATGCTTGTCCAATCAGTCGGCGGTATTCCTCTGCAGCAGCAACTCGCGATGCAGCAGACTGAGCTGTTGCATCTATCACTGACCGCCATACACCAAACACACTCCTGAAAACACACACCAATGACTGACAATCACTTATTAAGTGTAGTTTACACTCTCTAAAACAGTGCACATCCAAACACCTGTAAATATGTGTGAAATAGATCATGCACACAATACTAATGCTAATATGTGCTATAAATATGCTTTCCTGTGTTGCGTTCCTATTAAATTAAAATAACCATAATGTACTTAACAACATTTGGACATATTTCTGCACATACTGGGGGTATACTTCAATTTCTAACCTAATAATGGGAACAATGTGTTTGCTCATTGCTCAGCTGTAAATGTATCACTGAAGAATCCTACAGTGGTGCAACTGCATTGCTAACAGACAAATACCAATTATGTAATACCTATTAAAATTTCATCTGAAATTACTTATTGTGCTCTATATAAATACCCTGGTTATGAGCCAACAAATGGCAAAATGTCTCTGATGTAGTCTACAGATTAAGAGGTGTGACGTGAGACATAAGCCTACGCTGCTAACGTTGGCTAACATTTTGAGCTAGCTACATACGTTAGCTTGTAGCTGTTGTCATGTTCCTGCTCCAGGCCTTACCCCATCATGTTATTACTGCAAGACTACAGTCACATTAGTTCAGTCCTATCCCCTCAGCTTTTTCATGTTTTTCAAACAAAATGAAGCTAACAAGTATGCTAACGAGATGACCGTGGGTGGGATAACTGATTCCACTCTTTAGCAGAGCCATCTTGGATGTTGTTAGCTATCTACTGTGAGATGGCCTGTGTGGCCCTGTTTCCCTCTGGCCAGCATCAACCAAAACATTTGGTTTTGACCACCCTGCCATAGTTTTAGCCTGCAATCATGGTAATTAAGTCATACAAGTATGTTTAGTTTTTTTTTCTTCTTGAGTTAGCTTATCAAAAACAACCTTCGCTACTGTTCATTTCCTTAAAGCATATCAAGGCACTATAGCAGAGCCTTGACAATGTCCTCCAAGTCATCCAAATATAGGAAAACCTAATGACTCAGTGCCAACCTTTGATCTCGGCAAAACTATTCCATAGACACTACCAACACACTGGCGAAAACGACCCTCTGTACTTGCTGAAAATGACGTTGGAGTAGACAGAAACACAAGTCTAGTAGTTTTGGAAAATAAAATCACTGGACAGTGAAAGAGAAGACAGCAGATGAGGCTGTGTACAGTATGTGTGTGCAGTTACCCAGAAGCAATAGCATCTGTATTTCCTCTTTGCCAGTCTCTCTTCTGGTACTGGACAGCTAATCTCTGAAGAGCCTGAAAATGCAGTTTACAGCCGATCACAACCCCGAGAAAAGACAGTCAAATGTAGTTTATAACCAGGTGGCCAATGCATTGGTTAATGCATTCATTCACTGTCATTTTAGACACAGGTTAGTGTGGCTAACAACATAGACCATTTAGCTTTTTCATAAAAGGCGTTCACTGAGCTGATGATGTGTTTACAAGGATTTCAGTACCCACACTGCCTCATAATGGCATAATTGGTTTTCATGTCATTTCATTGTGATCTCTTTGTTTTCTAAACTTGCATTTATTGACCGGCCTTGTTTTTGCAGTGATACGATGTTACAGATTTTTCTATCATCTGTTCAAAATTTCATTTTGTCCATTATTTTGGTTCATGACCAAAAACCAAATCCTGACATTTCCATGAGCCTCAGCTGAACTTGGTATACGTTGGTGCTAATTAGCACACGTTTAACTAACTAATTAGCATTTAGCTCAAGGCACAGCTGTACCTAATAGAATCACTAGTGTGGCTGTAGAGAGGGCCTCCCAGTTGTTCTTAAAAATCCCTTTTTTGGCTCATGGCTCTAACATCTTGTAAAAAATGTGGCCACTGGGTAGCTCTGTCTGCTTGTAACAAATGACAAAAATAAAATCTAAAATCATGGATTTTCGTCAATGTAAATACTGCAGGTATTTTAAAGTAGTCTACAGCTTTTCAGGAAACTGCCTGATGTTTTTTTTTATTCCTCTCCTATAAGGTTGGGTATGCATTTGTCAGCATTAGTGTGGATGCACATGTATGTGACACATTCTCCACCATGGTGAAAAAACCACATAAAGCTCTCTCCACAGTTTTCCTAAAAAGGTGGGAACTGGAACATCTAGTGAGAGAGTTCAAATGGAACTATGGAAAGTGAGGAGAAACTCAGATAAAGCCCTAATTAGGATGGCATCACATCCAAACTGTTTAAACATACTGAACACACAGTGTCACAAGACAGAGCACAGCACAGCACTCAGGTACTGATATGGGACCTCAAATCAATAAATGATGAGCATTTCCAGTAAAAAATGAAAGGTTCCAGTAAGAGGACTAATAGTGGACTAGAATAGCTTACGTGCACTCACCTGACCATACTCTTTCTCTATAGTCGCTCGCTGCTTACTGAAGGACCTTTGGGAACCCAGGAAAACATGCCATCAGCAACATCAACAGACATGTAATTTTACATGCTTTCACCCCCCCTTTCTGGATTCTTATCTGTCTGCCGATCAATGAATCCAGTGGGAGGATTTCATACGGATGCCCACAGTCTGGTGAGCCCACAGAGTGTACCTCACCTGATCTCCTCCAGCAGCTCAGTGTCCTGATGCTGTTTGGTCTGCAGTTTGCTGAGCTGCTCTGAGAATACCACTTTCACATGCTGGCTCTCCTTTACCTGCACACACACACACACACACACACACACACACACACACACACACACACACACACACACACACATGCACGCACACACGCAGGCACGCACACAGACACACACAGAGGCAGTTAAAACTCTATATCTTGTTGAATGCTCACTAAAATTACATCTACTTTTAGTAAACTTACTCCAGTAGAATTTGAAGTACTTGTACTTTACTTGGGTATTTCAATTTTCTGCTACTTCATACTTTTACTCTGCTACATTTCAGAAGGAAATGTTGTACTTCTCCTACTTATTAATACATATACCAATTCTGACGAGTGCCAGATGTAATGTCTCAAATATCTGTAAGGTCTCAAATATTTTATAATATACTGAGTTAATGATCGTGTCAGCACATTTAATAAAATGTAGCAAATACCTTAAAGAGTCAGCACATGAACTATAACAATGGGCCAAAATACATTTTCAGTACTTGCAGACAGATCTCACCTATCGCTCAGGCATATTATGTGAACTGTCTTTGTTCTTTCAATGTTTCAACTGAAATGAAAGTAATGTGGTCTAGAGGAACACTAATGAAAGTCATGGAGTAGCGACACAAAACGTGAGTAAGCAGTAAACACTCTTTCCATTAGCATCAGTTCTTTTTCCACATCAGACTCTCAGCGCTCCCTTACCTTTCTGGGTGGTGGCTGCATGGCGGGATGCTGATAGTGTCCGTTACTGTCACTGTTATTGAGCTAGTTCCTGCTTCCTCAATGTTTTCACATTCTGTATGCACATGTGCAACTCCCTCTCTCTCTCCCCCCCCTCTCTCTGTCTCTCTCTCACTGTGGTGAAGAAAGCCTATAGAGGGCAGCAGACAGTCACAAACTCTAAAACAAAGACATAAAAAAAAATGATATCCAACGTTACACACTACTATGTTGACCTGAACAGATCTTAAAGGACACATAAACATTTTTTTCATGTCTGTAGTAAAAAACACTCACATGCCCAAGAACACAAGCACCAGCACATTGAAAGAGTTTTGGTTCTCTGTAATTGACATCTCCCTCAAATCAGTTTGATGGAAGACAAAATCCAGTCCTCGTTCAGGGTAAATATGCATTTCTAAGTTCAGCTGAACATAGTGAAGCTTTAGCAGTGTGACTTGGGCAAATCAAGTGACATTAACACAATGTCACAAAGAGGTGAGTTTTGGTACCAACTCCCGTCTTTGTGTTACTTTCCCTCTACGGTGACTCAGCAAGGAAACACAAGTAAAATGGTAGTTTTATCAAAAAGACATATTTGCATCAGCTATATTTGAGTCATTTTTCCACAGTATGAGGACTGTGGTTCTAGTTACCATTACTGTGATTGATTATAGGAAAGGATCTCTCTGCAGCCAGTGTAGGCAGATGGAATGATAACTTTCTGTATGTACAGTACATCTGGGCACCCACAGCCTGGTTCTGCCCGACAGCTTTTATATGACTTCTATGTACTGTACATGCTGTTGCTTGAAACCCTGAGCTCTGCAATGCTTTTTGAGTTTTCCTGGCAGAATATGACCGGAAGTTTGTCTAACCAATAGAGGGACAGAAACCACACAGAAAGAAGATTAGTTTAAAAAATGCATGGACCAAACTCTGAATGACAAACCACTGTCATTTTTGTAGAGATAAAAGTTTCGGGTTGCTGTTTTAACAGTTGTTTGAACATTTGTTTGTTTTTTTAGTTGGACAAAGTTAATTCTCTTTATCATCCCCTATAAGTGAACCATGCTTGTTGCTAACACTACCAAATGACTTTTTATCAACATCTCAGACAAAATCTTGAGCAAAATAAAAGCTGATTCACAGTTGGGGCAAAAATTTCCTTTGGCCAATGGGCTGCATGAAGTTTGAAGACTTCCAACAGTAACGAGGAGAGCAGACCAAACAGTTACTGAAGCATGCCTCACCTGGTGAGGGCTGCACATCTTCTAGTGATAACAGCAGACTCTTACAGTCATTTCGATTTCAACTGTATTTTTTCAAATATCAAAATCCCCCACCCTAACACACACACAAACATTGTGAAGGCTCAGGAATCTAAACTGTACTGCACTGTAGGCCCTTTGCACCAGAGAAGTGTTTGGCAAAAATGTATTAAAAACATGAAACATGAGTACATCTCCTGTCCAGGACAGACATATACAGTATCAGCAAGGAAATCAATGCTCATTGATAAGTATATATTATTATTGCTACCTGATTCAAAAGCTTTCTCACTATGCTGCCCCACCCTGCCACCTGTTTATATGTTCTATATATAATGACGTTTTTGTGTAACTTTGAAGTGCACTCGTAAGGTGTGTTGAATGGGTTTTTTGAATATTACTGAAACTTGCACCTTTGTAACAACAGCACATAAACAATAAATCCAGAGGAAATGTTTAAGGCCTTACAATGAACCATATTATAAAATATACCAACATCATACAGAAATATGAACAGTGAGAACAGTAAGTTACTCTTAATGTTAAGATGCACTGTTCATATTTATGTTACATTGCACAATAAGATGCTACTGTGAGCTGGTTCCAACCGTACTGTGCTGGATGTGTGCTGCACAAAATGATGCTGAGGCAGTTTATGCTCATGAAGCAGCAGGTTCCTGATTATTAAGACCTGGCTGCTGACAGGAAGAAACTTCCTTGAGGAGTCAAACAGATGATAGACTTGACTGATACACTGGTTCTAAATGCGACTTATTTTACAAATGTGTTGAAAGCTGCAGAGGTTGGACAACACAGTCTTTTTTATGTTGACAGGTTTCAGGAATTAATTGAGGAGACAGATATAAATGACCTGTTCAGAGCTGAACTGGTGAGTAAAACGGTGAGGAGAGAGAGAACGCATCATTTACTGATTCACTGATCCAAATAGAAATACTGATTCAAAGCAAGACAGTCGATTATACAAGTGATAGTAGCAGTTGCTAAACCACAGATAACACATTAAATGTTAAGTTTACTCTACATTTTTGACCTTATATCAGATATATATCAGAGCTCTGTGATATTTTCAGTGTAGTGTATTTAATTCAGGTATATTCAGGTGCGTAGGCAGGAGGAGTTGTTAAGGGGGGCAAAAGCAGTTGGTCAGGCCAAACAGGGACAATGGTTGAATTGGGAAGGTGTTGAGAAGAGGAAACTTAGTTGGAGGGACCTGTGGAATATGGAGGAAGGCCGTATTAAATTTCTGATAGGGGCGACATACGATGTGTTGCCAACCCCGCAGAACCTAAGTCTAAAGTTTAAAGCACATTTTGTCAGGTTGTAGAATTAGCTTATCACAAGGCCGGTATACATGGCGGCATAATCAGGTGCTGAGAAGCTTAGCCGCAGGCATTGAAGAGAGAAGGAAGCAGGTGAATTCTGGAAGTTCTAGAAAGGAGAGGTTAGTTGTGCAGTTTGTTTGAGAGGGTGAGAAAAATAGAGCTGCTAAGTCAGGGAGAAGGCAGGTAGGTGGCTGCCTGGTAGGGGCTGATGATTGGCAAATGCAGGTCGACTTGGGAGGAAAGCTAGTTGTGCCCCAGGAAATAGTTTATAGTAATCTGAGACCGGACATTGTCTTATGGTCCATGAGTAAAAAGACTGTGTTTTTTATTGAGTTAACAGTCCCTTGGGAAAATTCAGTGGAGGCAGCTTATGAAAGGAAGAAGACTGGAAGACTCCCAATAGGAAGAGATCCAGGAAGAGGAAGTGTAGATAAGGTGGGGGTGTGGCCAGCTAGAGTCTCTCTTTGGGACCATGTGGCCTGTTCAGGTGAGTTTGTGTTGTAAGATACAGAGTTGGCTTGTTTTTCTGTTCTTTTTTGGTTGTTTTCCTGTTTTGTTTGCTTCTTGAAGGAAATGTTAGAAGAGGCTGTTAAATGGTCTGTGGATTAGGCCTCCACCTTCAGCACCCTCTAAACTTTCTACCCCGTACCTGAACATGGGTCTGTATCCAATCCCTACTTTCATCTTTGACTCTACCTCTTTACTTTCTACCCCCTACGCGAACCAGGGTTTGTATTCCCACACCCTGCTTTTATTGGTGCAGTTGGTGAGAGGCAGGGGTATCTTAGCAGTTAGTATTGGCATCTAGCAGTTAACATTAACAGTATAGGTGAATCTAGCTGTATTGTCTTCTTCTGTTCCCCTTAGCAGGTAGCGGTTAGCATTTAGCATTAGCATTAGCTAAGTGGTAGCATCGGAACTGTATTGTCTTCTTCTGTTCTTCTTAGCGGTTAGCATTAGCATTAGCTAAATGCATCTCTGCATCACTCTGGGTCAGTTGAACGTGGCAGTGCTGTTTGGATTGTGTAGGAGCAGTGTGAACTGGCACTGGGGGGGTGACTCTGGGACACAGGAGTTCACCGCCTAGCCTCCTGGAGGTGTAGTGGGACTAAGTAGGCGAAACACCGTTGAAGGGAGGTTTCCGCCTGATGACCCCCAGAGACGTGTTAGGAATCACTGCTCTTTGGCATGTATAGAGGCAGATTAGGGGTCCAAGGTTCTTCACTGAGAATGAATCCTCTCTTTGAGCACAAGTATCTTGTGTTTAAATTAACAGAAAGTCTTCACACTCCACACCATCCACACACGCCTGACATGACACCAGAATACTCACGACTGTTAATTTCATAACTCATTGCATAAAAATGTACAGTGTAGTAGCTTTAAACTTCAACCTGATCTAAAAGCTCTATTTATTCATCAAAATGGTCATTAGTCATCATTAATCAATAAAATGCTTAATTGCTGAGATTGGCTGTAACCGTCTCCTTTAACATATAAATGCTAATTAGGGTAAGAAACCGTCATACCAACAAACCAACATAGTGGATTATTGACAATAATAATTTTATTTGTGTGGCACTGAGATGACAAAGTACTTCACAAAACTTGAAAAGAAACAGAAATGAGGTCACAGAGCAGCCCAGAAGAGTGAACAAAGACGTGGTCATGTTGATGAATCGCAGCAGAATCAGGTCTGTGTGTGCGTCACTGTTGAGTCTTTACACACTAATTATCATTTTTCCCTCAAAGGCAAAATACAGTGTACACTGTTCAACTCCAAGCTGTTTTTCACACCCACATGCAAACAAAGAATAATGATTTGGTAAATCAGTTAACATTTATCCTTCACACAATGACAAATAAATAAAATAAATAAAAGGTCTAAAACGATACATCTGCAAATGTACATCAATATTTCATGTTCAGAATCACAAATATGATTGAAATCACGTAAAATACTGCTGTTGTTCAACTAAATGTCAGTCATGCAGCACATCAAGAGATAGTGTTCGATGTTACTTTTGTTTTTGGGTTTCAATAACTACTGATCGACATGACTGATGTATTTAGTTCTTAATAGTACAGTGCACCAACCAGTGGTCATTGATCAAATATATGACGCATGTTCATGAGCTCAATTGATCGTGATCAGTTATTGAGTTATTGAAGAAAAATGTTTCATAATATCTGATCGTCCGTGACTGACAATTTTGTTTGTCTCCCTTTTGAAACATTTTGCAGCTTGAACAGCACTGTATTAAACACATCAGGATACATCCGTGTATAAAATATAGCAGAACACTACATGGAAAGCTAAGTGAGCTCAGGCTCTTTGGGCTTGTTCGTAGCTCAATCTAAGCCATCTGAACAGCTGAGCAAGGACTGTCCCAGGAAATCATTCAGGTGATTTCAAATCAGTTGGACTAAGCTGCCAAACAAGTTTTTCTGACTTTTCTAGCAATTGTAGTCTTTCTTTACTTCTTCTGTCTTTCTGTAAATGACAGTCCAGTAAACCTTTCGGTATTGTCCAGTCTTATCCCAAACAATGCTACTAAAATGTGAGAACAATTAAACTATTGTCAAATTAATGGCGATGCTACAGCTACCAGCTACATTTTTGAAATACTGTAAAGAAATCAGACGAATATGACATGAAGCACAAAGCGATCACACTGGTGATTGATGAAATCCTGCCGTTGATGCAGGTTCACAGTTCACCACTGATGAGTGAAGTTATTTAGTTGTGCCGCTGAGATTGGTGTTGACCTGCTGTATCATGTCCTTCAGTTTCAAATGGAGGCTTTTTGGTGAAATGACGGGCTCATACTTCACAGACAGCGAACAGAAGTCGACCACGTCCTGCGGGAAGAAACACATTGTTTTGCTTTATTTCAACTAAACTTCACACAACAGGATGAGGAATGTGGAGTTTGTCACCCATCGATACACTGAAAGCTCATAAAGGCTTTGTTACTTCTTGCTGGCCCGTTACAACACCAGGAATGATTACAGCAAGAAAAACTGTTTCCATGGAAAAATGGAAAAGGTGAACATACGCGTTCAGGCATCACTTGGATGTTCCAGCTGAATTCAAAGAACAGCAAGTCTGCAACTCTGTGGGTACCCTGACACCCACTGGTATATCAAAGGTACTGAACTGGGTACTGGTGCGTCTTGCCAGTAGAAACAGTGCTGTTCACCTGAGCTGAGTACATCATATTCAAATCTGTCCCATGTCCAGATGTCAAATCTGAGTGCCTGAACACCTGTATGTGCTGAGAGCATTTCACTGAAGGTGTTTCTATTTCTATTTTTTCATTAAATTGTGGTTTCTTTGAGTGTGTGTGTGTGTGTGTGTGTGTGTGCGTGTGTGTGTGCCGGGAATACATATCAAACTAGTGTTGGATTAATAATTTTAAGACTGGTGTTTTTGTAAAGCATCTCTTCATTTACAGTATACCTATGGCTTTAAGTTGGAGTTTATTTTATATATTCAGTTGTTGCATCGTGTCAACAGGTTCTCCAAATTATGTGAAAACACTTGCACTAATCAGACTTGAACACTGTCAGTGGATGATTCATAGTACACCCACATCAGGCCACAGTCGCACCTAATGTGACAGGAGCTACCATTTGCCACCTGAGTGACGCTGCGGCATTATCAGCCAAATGCTTCAGTATGTTAACAGTATGAATGAAAAATATATTAGACAACAATAAGCACAGCCTCCACGAGTCTCTGATACTGAGTGAGCTGACGAAACACTCCTGGGAGCTGCTGTTCAATGCTAACAACATAACTGCGATTTCTTTGTTATTATATTTACACACAAACACAAATGATCACCCATGATCAATTACCTTACACCGCTGATCCATTAATTCCAGGATCTTGATGAGTGTTTTGATGACTTCCTGATTGGAAGTAGTGGGGAGCAGGGACTCCAGGCCTGTCCTGAAATAACCAGTAAGAGCACATTCCTGTCCAGAGGAGACACATAACAACATTAGTACACAGGAGCACTCTAGAAATAGACTTTGTTAATAATAGCAGGTTATTGTGTGGCTTTATTCTAAAAGAACCAGTCCCACATGTATGATTAAATTGATAACAGTTTCACCCCTGTGCAGTACTCAGTACTCGAGCATGTGATACTTCACAGGGCTGTGGCTACCATGAGGAAACCAGCTTATTAAGTCATTGATCCTAATTAGGCTCAAATCTGTGTTTTCCCATGAGCACTGAAACAACCATAGACCATCGTGAAAGCAACAAGGAAGATACCACTGTTGACAGAACTTAGCTAGCAGCTTCTATCTGCTTCCAACCTTTGTGTTAAACTAAGTTCAGATAAGGACCTGTCTGTGTAGTGGATGCTGAAGATAATCCTTCTCATCTTACTCTGGGTAAGATATTCCAAAATGTCACATGTGAAAAACCCTGAGTGGCACACATTTGCAATACGCTACGTGACGGAATATAAGTGAACCAAGTATCAGGATCATTTTCCATCCCTGACATCCATTGCAGACAATGATTTATTTCCTGTTATGTTATTAACGATAATTATCTCTGCCTCACTCTCACACACACAATCACACACCACTTACCCCCTGCGGCACGCTGAGGTTTAAGCACATACATCTGCTATCCTGAGGAGATAGAGATAATTCAAAAATGTTATCAAGCATTATGTTGGGTTCATTCAGCCAGCTCCAATGTGTTGTTTGCTGTAATCAATCCCTTCCGCAATTAATATTACAAGGTAGCTTTTTTTCTGGGAAACAACTTTTAAATGTTTCTCAATCATTTTTTAGACACCTCAAAAGAAATAGAAAAATAATCTTCCAGCAATGCACATGCAAATGAAAGAGCTCAGATGAGATAACAGCAAAGAGGAAGTGGTAAGGATTTCATGGTGCTGACGCTGTGCACACTGCAGAATAGAGCACAAAGTCTTATTTGTATGATACAGCGTGCAGCTGTCAGTCATTTTTCAGAAAAGAAAAGCAGAGCTTGCAAGTCGATATTTTCTAACATGATATATTGACAAATAATTAAAAATAGATGGCAGAAAAATGTGTCTCTTCCCCCTTTATCCCAGCAATAAAGGGTAAAATGAGAGATGGCCAGCTTTGGTTTGAAGTATGACAAGAGTCAGAGGTGACCCTGGAAAAATACTCGTGACACAACCAAAAGAAAGTGGCGATGCAAAGAAGCAGAGCAGATGGAGTGGTGAGATAAAGACTGAAGTCGGAGCTACAGAAGTCAAAAGATGTCACAGAGAAAAAGTGACATCATGGTAGACTTACAGTGATATGAATTGAGCTGCAGTTCTCAGAACAGGCCTGCCAATCCAAAGAAGAAGTAAAGTTGAATAAATCACACCAGTCGCATCAATATCAGCTGGTCAAGATAAACAAAATGCTTAATGGAGTCCCAGCAGACACAGCTAAAAGGCTGCTTGACTGATATTACACAGGAGGGCTCCTTTAGCATCGACGCTGGTTTTAACACGCACACATGAGACCTACTACTATAAACTATCAAATAACGACTGCAACTTGTTGGCTCATATTGGTAAGCAGCTGATTACTTCATCAGCCTTAATAAAGGTGCTGAGAGAAATAATATATTGAATTTGCCTTGTGTTGTGCTTACAAGGAAATTTGAAAAAAAATCCCCCAAAAAGGAATATGTCTGGAAGAAAAAAGCAAGTAAATCTAGTGACTTTGTTTTCAATGTAAAAATAAAGTACCACCACATCAACACTATGGCCTGCAGAACGCTGTGCAGTAACCTCTGCAGCCTATGTAATATACATGATCTCATTAGAATTATGCCAACTTACCTTCAGACTGTTTCCCAGTGTTTCCAAATTTCTGCTGAACTCATGCATCCCTCTGCATTTCTTTGCAGAGGATGACAGATGAAAGGAGATGGAAAGAAGCACCAGCAGCAGAGGCAGCATCCATGTAGAGGACCCCATCATGGCTGTTGGATAGGTTAGGATTACTAGAGAAGTCCTAGTTTACAAAGTGGAGAAAGAGTCCAGCAATATTATTTTGTGCAAATCAATCTCTAATCTCTAGATTTTGGTCTAGGCTGTTTGTCAAGTCCAGATTCTGTTACTGTGAAAGTGCAGCCAGTTATTTCTGCCGACACATGTATTGGCTGTGTAAACGTCCTCTTGTTGCCTGTGTTATATGCTTGACGCTTTGTCACGGCATGGCGGCTTTTAATACACCAGGATGTGACATTTCCATACTATTGGGGAACCCCTGCGCTTTTTATCCATGGTTTGGTAATTTGTCAAAATGTTCCCACACACTTTACTCACCAGGACAGCCCGATATGGTGGCAAAAGTGATACAGCATGTGTGTGCTGATGTTAGCCACATATCAGTGAGATCTGACTGCTTATGACTGTTGCGGCATTTCCTCACCTCTGCGAAGACCTGGCCGTCGCTACGCAGAGGAAAAAAGTCACATACTTCATCCTCTGCAATTTAATGGCTGTGGATTGGAGTCAAGTTCTGTTTTCATCCAGCCAGTATATCCTGGCTGGCCGTCCGAATAAGCCTCAAGCGTGCCTGAACATTGTAAGTAAGCGAACTTTATTTATAAGGGTCTTTCAAAAGCACAGTTACTGTGCAAACATTGAAAAAAAAGGGCAAAAAAAGGGCAAAAAACAATCTAAAAACACAAACACTGGTTGTTTAATGTCTGTGTGGTTCTTTTGTGTCTCTTTCTGGTTGTTTGACATGTCTTGATCCTCATTTTTCTCAGTAGTTGTTCTCATCTCTTTTTAGCCATTCTGCATCTTCTTATGGTTGCTTCCCATCTCTTTGTGGTTGTTTTGTGTCTCTTTGTTGTCATTATGTGTGTCTGTAGTCATTTTGCCTCTTAATGGTTGATTTACAACTCTGTGATCATTTTGTGTCTCTTTTTGGACATTTTGTGTCAATTTTAACCATTTTGTGTTGCCTTGTGCTTGTTGTGCATCTGTGTGGTTGTTTTGTATCACATTGTAGTTACATTTCTTTTTCGATGTTTTGTGTCTTCCACCTCGTTTTATCAGAGCACTGCAGATAAATTCAGAAACACACGCAAAACGGCAAAACTCCACAGATCTCCTGCCGAATGAAACTCATTTTGACTGCAGAATGCATGACACACACACACAGCATCAGCAACGCTTTGTGCTCAATATAAAACATTACAATGAATGAAAAACACTTGTATGAATGCCCCCAATTCAATGGCTGCCCCCCTGCCCCACCACCCCCCATCCCCCACTGGCCCCCCTCATAGTTTTCGACTCATCTAAATAGTCCAACAGCGTACTAGAATTCCTGAAAGTCACTTATTGCCTTTGGTTTTGGTGTGCTACCCCAATATTTTCCATGGCCCAATTCGGCCACCCCAAGAAAAATGAGAGGCCAGGCTGTGAGTTTGGTTTTTGGTTAGGTTTAGGAAATGATCCTGGTAGCATATTTTATTGCAAATAGCATCTGCAATAAAAATATATAGTTGTATATACATGCTGTTGAGAATTCATTCATGCTTCACTGCAGCTGCATGTAGCTCAAGAACTTGAAACAGGCAAAAAGACAATATCAGAAATGGACCTAGAGCGGGAAATACTGGAGAGGACAAAACATTGGGTTTACAATACTGTCTGTGTTTCGTCCTCATCTGGTTTCAGCACATGATGTGGTTATGTTCACGGCACAGAAGACATCTCTACCACCTCGTGGTGGGTTTTTTCAGCTCTGCAGAGAATGCAAATAAAGTAAAATACTGTGTAGGTAAGAATACAGTTCCCAATCTCATACATCCATGTAACCACGGGGACATGGTTAACCTGTTCCTCTTACTGTCATTCCTCTTGCCATGCCTATTTCTCCAATGCTCACATCGAATGGTCCCAAACAGAAGAGCTCAGCTGTGGCTATTTTTGCTCATGGTCTGATTGCCAGTTGAACAACTGCACAACATGTGTTTGCTTATGTGAGGAGTCCGGGTGGATAGCTGGAAAGTTAAGTTTAGCATTTTGAATGGCAGTCTATTCCATGTGAACACCGGAGACATTATTCAGGAAGATTTCCAAATGTAGAGAACTTTTTTTTTGAAGTTTGGTCTAAAGCAGGAGTAACAGTACCTGTGACTGGTGTAGGGGACCTTCATTGTATCAGACCTTCATTGTCACGAGGTTAACGTTAAACGTGATGTGAAACAGTGGCAGTTTGGTTGGTTTAGGTGGCAAAACTACTTGGTTAGGTTCAGGAAAAGATCATGGTCAACAATGACTTTCAGTTTCACAGGGGACACGAACAGCAGTCTCCAGGGTATACTACATCACCTGATTTCCTCTTTTGCTCCCATCATAAGTAATATGGTCACTAGAAGTCACTGCCTAACAATAAATGTGAATATGGGTCATATTAACCTACTTGCACAGACAGCCTACGTCCGTTTTTACGGGTGTGGACCGTCTATTTTAGCAGAATTGGTTTAGGGGGTTGGGACATGAGTTACAGCTTGTGGTCGTTGTGTTTCAAGTGTTAGCATGTTAGCAATAGCAGTTGAGAAAAACTGTAGCAGAGTTCAACTGAAGAAACACAGTGTGGCTTTTTTACTGTGAAACAGCCACAGGAAACCCACTGTGTTAGGCCGTGCAATTAACGAAATGACCAAAGCATGGTCATTTGGGCCCTTTTTTGGTCTTGTTTGTCAAAAAACAAAAAAAACCAACTTTTTTTAATGTTATTCATCCTTCCTAATCATGAGCCATTAAGGATTAGTTATTGTCATGTTGACGTGGAAAAGAAGGGGCAGCCTACACACCTCCAACTTCTCCACGTTGCCTTGCGATGCGACCTGCTCTTGTAGGACAAAATACTCATGACTTTATTAAGACGACATTGTTTGGCTTCACTCTTAACAGATACACACTAAAATCCAGTAAGACGATGATGTGATAACTCTGTTGCAAACAGGTGGCTGCAGAGCTAGTGACCCAGCAACAGACTTGACATACTTCTGAACTGAAGACCATCAGAATCAGCATCAGCACACTGTGAACAGTCTTCAGGTCTCCCCTTGTCCTATTTCTCTTTACATGTGTGAGGGTACATAGGCCAGGTCAGGCAAAACGTGACATCCACCTGGGCAGAACCGGAGGCCGAAATAGGATATCTATAGGCAATGGCTGCTTGATAATATGTTGATTAACACACGACACCATCCTGTTAGATAGATTCTGCCAGAATGACCAACCAATACAAAGTGTAACTGAGGGTGACAGTGTGAGCTCAAACCACAGGATTCCCCCAACAAAATGAAATGCATTCATCTGCTACTACTTTGCTACTTTGTTTTCCAACGTAACCTTTCTTCATTGAGATAAAAAGAAAAGTTATGCCAGTTGCTCTATGAGAGAAAAAACAAGACTAAGACTCAAAAAGGCTTCTTATTACTCAAGTAGATAATACTACTGACTAACCCTAACCCCTAGCAACCTTACGAATCCCCACATTAAGCAGTATAAACAAAACTGCTAGTAGATAATAAAAAACTGTACAGATCACTGCAGGCAGTGGGACTCTCAGAGAACAGCAGTGATGCAATAAATGAATAATTGTGGTCATTTTCTTCGAAAGTAAAACCACACACCCACATCTGAGACTTGTAGCTCTGTCACGGACACAACAGCAGCTCTGAAAGGCTAAGTTTCAGGCCAGGAGCTTGGTGCAGACAAGGCCACTGATGAGAAGTGTAAGGTGTTCAGATAAACTGTAACTCAGACCTCAGAATGTACACTTTCCTCAGGATGCTGTATTCAAAGAGGAATTAAGTGCATGCAAAATGAGCAGTTTGTGTTATTATCTCTAATGGTTGAATTTTCAGGTGATCTATTAAATCCCTGCACACAACATCCATGAAAGTAGATCTTGGGGATAATATTAGCTTTTATCCACTTTCAGTGGAATCATATTGTACATGTAAACAAAGCAGATAACGGCGCACACTCCACACACACACACACAATCTAAAGATTTTTCTCTGGCAACAGAGTTTCGAAACATCTTCACCCTGGAAAAAGTTTTCCAAAAAGTCTGTTTTCGAATACCGAAAACACAGTTTATGTGAACAAAAGTTAAAAAAAAAAACATGAGTGTACGTGTGGACTAGTCTGTATATGATGCATTCACCCAATAAATCATGACACATGGCTCCTGCATGATAGAGAATTAGCCACTTTTAACGATAAAAGTATGAGTATAGAGATTCATGATTCTAGCCTGAGAAATGCAATGAGTCCTCAAAATGAAATGTTTCTCCAGAAAATGTGCAGTAAACATTATGGCAGCACGACAATCACACTTGTTGGTCCAAACAAAGGTCACATGGTCACTACAAACATCAGGATTCTGCTTCTGGGGTCTGTGAGGACTCACAGCAAATTTTATGGGCATTGATTTTGTAAGATAGCGTCGTGTTGTCAACACCCTGACATTACAGATATGGTGTCATGGACCAAAGTGATGGTCAAGGTAAGATTTGACCTGATGGTGCTGCTGAAAGAAAGGCAAGGGGAATTTTGCCACTGAGGCCTATCAGTAACTGACATTTTTGGCTCACCGAGGTTAACCTCTCCTTCCAGCAAACACGAAAATGTTATTTCTATCTAAATACAAGGGAAAGTGAAATGAGTAATAAGCAAAATGCGAGAGTGTGTGTGATGCTGTAGCCACCATTGCGTGAATGGGTCAAGGCAGACTTGTGTTGTAGAGAGTGCTTTGATTGTCAGATTAGAAAAGTGCTATATAAATAAAATCGTGTTCACAAACACGAGTGGCAAGCACAGTTAAGTTCAACAAAGTTGTGTTGGGCATGGTGGAGCTGGATGGAGAGCACGTCCTTTATCCCTGCTAGGATGCATAGAGAGGGTCACTCTACCTGTTTCAACCATTTCAGACACAAAAATCCACATCTGATAAATTGGCACAATTGTTCGTCCAAGAGTCAAACTTCAAACTTTGCAGTTTTCCATGTGGCCGAAAACTCTTAAATCTTGATGTAACATATGGGCAGCACAAGGAAAACCTCTGACAGTGTAGCTCAGAGACCTCAACACAATCAACAATTTCACACCTTCCAAAATAAATGTAGGATTCAAAATAGGTGGTCAGAACATGGACTCATCAATCATGCACATTAATCATGTGATAGAGGCACTCAGAAATGAATTTCTCCTCCTCAAAAGCAACTTTTTTTGATATATACAATTAAGACATTTTCAAACAACAGAGAGGTTCTGGATAAATTTACAACTGGAGAATGATGAGAATGACGATGACTCATGAATACAATGAATTACATCATGAACCCAAATAACTCAGTAGAAATTAAAGATAAATGGAAGGCTGAGGTGCAACTAGAGATATCAAGGGAGGACTCGAGGGTGATATGCTCCGAAGCACACCTGGGAAGTAGCTCAAACACATGGAGGGAAGTCAAATCATCTGTCTGTCATTGGCAGATATTTTCAAGCACCACAGATAAGAAGGCAAAGATGGGCCAACACCCGCTAAAAACCCCAACCATCCAGAAAACCT
Organism: Chelmon rostratus; assembly: GCF_017976325.1. Lineage (NCBI taxonomy): Eukaryota > Metazoa > Chordata > Actinopteri > Chaetodontiformes > Chaetodontidae > Chelmon > Chelmon rostratus. Next base: position 3,154,901 of record NC_055666.1, read on the forward strand.
TGTTAACGTAGTGACAAACCCAGCCCGCCTTTCTCCTCTAACCTCGAGAAGAAAGATACGTGCATGAACCTTCATCTTATTTGTTATTGTTACTGTTGCATATTTGTGTCTATTTATTTATTTATTTTGTTTGATTTGATTTTACTATCTGTTTTACTTGTCCCTGTTTTGTTATGTCATTATAAAAAACTATAATGATAATATGATTTCACTGAGAATTTAAAAAAGGTCGAAAAATGTGGTGTGACTGCAGAAATATAAGACAGCAAACCTGTGGCTCAGCTGGCATTTTACTCTTTAATGTGTTTAAATACTAAAAATTAATTCTGAGATATGATACTTCTAAATGTACAAAAACTATGATGTACAGTTGTGACTGCAGCACTAAACGTTACACTGAGTAAAAGCAAGAAGTGAGATGTAATGTAAGATCAAAAGCTGCTGGCCAAAATGCACCAAGTACAAAGACAACAGTTTAGACAAAGTAATATACTCAGTCTGTGTATTAGCATCTGAATTATAATGAAGTTAAAATAATAAATCAGTAAAATCAGTGTATTTCAAACTAGCACTGAGCTAAGATGTAATTCAGATTTTAATGCCTCCAATATGCCAACAATTGAGTAAAGCTGCCTCAAGCATAAATAGCTACAGTTTCCTCTCACTGCTCCTTTTTTCCTCCTTTTTTTCCTGAGATGGTTGGGGGAAGCACACACTCAGTTAGAGGCTAAAATGATCAGATTTGTGTCCCTGGTGTTTCACAGACACTGTGGTGAACAAACAAGTCTACTCCACTATTTACATGCTGCGTCCTCTCAGCTGTCTGCTGGATGCTGGTAAGCATACAATTCCTCAAAGGTCACTTTGCTGCTTGCTAAATGCAGTGTCTTAGTTCCACTTCTAACTTCTAACTTTGTTAACTATCACTAGTTAACTATTACTAATGCCCCCCTGGACTTCCAGTTGGTGGACTGGATATATTAGGAGATGTGGTTGGATGAGTCATAGCAAATGTAACAAGTAATGAAACTAATAACTTCTGCTGTAGAGCAATTAGAAAATGGATCCATGTAAATGATTAGTAATTAATTTTCCCACCATAGCTGGAGATAAATATCATGGAGGATACCTCTCAAAGTAGAATGTGTCTTACAACTTTATTTCTACATTTATATTTCTTCTTAGATTATAATAACTTTTCTTTAGAGATTAGGTGGATTTTTCTGCTCCACTATTGATAGAGCTAGGCTATGTTTTCAGTCTTTTTGCTAAGCTAAGCTAAGCTAAGCTAAGCATGTGCCAGACCTATTACAGCTCTGGCCACCCAGAGATAATTTGATTCCAGACATGATGGAGGTTACATGTGCAATAAAATCAATGTTGCTTGTTTATTGCACTTTTTGCCAGCTACAGATTAAAGTTTGAGAAATATTATGATTTTAGAAATGCAATTTTCTGGACAAAAATGTTGCTTAGCCACGATTATATAATAAATTATGAAACATAACATGAAACATGCAACACTTTAGTCACCTTAAGTTCCAAAACAGAAAATGAGATTTATTATTCAGCACATACAAGGTCAGGGTTAAAGCAACACGTGTGTCATCACTTCTCTCGCTTATCTTTACTCTTCTTCCTCTCTACTCCAGGAACTCACTTCTCAGACTCCCCTCGCTGTCTGAGAAGTTGATCAGTTCTTCCACCTCATCCCCCTCCTCATCCTCATCTTCCTCCTCAGCCTCCTGTGATGTCTGTGCTTCCCCCTCTCCTCCTCCCTTTCCTCCCAGCTCCAGGTAGCCCTTGGCGGTTTGGTTAACCGCCCCACCACCCTTTGGCCCGCCTCCTCCTCCTCCTCCTCCTCCTCCCGCTCCACCCTCAGCTTTGCTTTTGATGGGCTGAACCATCAGGATGCCCTCATCCAAAATGGGGGTCCCTTCAGGGCTGACTCCCTCCCCTGCACGGCTTGCTCGGTCTGCTCTCAGGGTATGAGCGCTGGGATCCAGGGTGACGGTGGACTTGCTTGTGCAGAGACCCATAATCAGTGCCTTCTGGAACTGACTGGAGGTCTTATTCTGAAGTCTCTCAGGTGGCTTGGGTTTGTCAAATCAATTGTTTCGCAGTCCATACAAATAAAACGAAACTATCCACGAGCAAAAATATAAAAGCTGATTCCTTGCTTGATTCGCAGTTCAAAGGCAGCAACACCTTTCACTTCACTTTTTCAGGCTGGTTGATCCAGATTCACAGACTTCTGGTGACAATCCTGGTGACAATCCCTCCTTGTACCTTGATGATTGGTGAAAGTAAGTCAGCTGAAAAACAAAAGAAATATACGTTTTCAGGAATCTTCTTTAGGATCAAAGTTCTCAAAGATTTTGTGAACAAAAGTGAACTTCTTGGAGATCTTCTCAGGAGATTTCTGCAAATCATTTCCGAGTCCAAAGGCCCATGGCCAGCAGAGATGCTCCCATCCGCACCGTCTGGCTGTTTTTGCTCATCTGGTTTGAAGTGACCAGCCCAACTGAGCTGTCGGAGACAGACCTCTCTTTGCCTGCTGCCTGTTTCACCTCCTCCGCTGTCTTGAGCTTCGAATAGAGCCCAACCCATCTGACATGTCTGTTCTCTTCATCCTTGGACCACTTGTGGGTGGGGAATGTGATGGAGTACTACCCACCCTGCCTCACCATCACATACTCATCAGCAAGTGACTGAGCCACTCTATAGAAGTTGCTGAGTGGTCAGCCTCAGTAGGACTCCATGTGAAGCAGGGCACATGGAAAAAATGCGAAAATCAGATGAACTTGACTGTGGGTAAAGTTAACCAAAGTGAGTCTGAGACCTGTTTAACATGATTACACGTCCCTTTTCCACACTCTGTCTATGTGTGGCTCTGGGTGCTTCGCCACATACGGTTTTAGCAGCCTGCATTGTTGTCTCCGTCTCAGCTGGTCTTCTGAGGGTCCTCGACGTGACGCCACGGAGCTCTTAGAAAGCACACAGACAGTGTCAGAGAGGGACAGCCTGTTTGTGACAGGTTGGCAAACAGCCACAGCAAATCACGTGAGCAGAGAACAGTCTAGTGGGGTCTGATGAAGATGCAATTTATCCACACAAAATACTCCACTAATTATACTGCACTGCTCATTTGCTGCTTGTGCAGTTCAAAGCACTGATGGTCTCAGCCTAAACCATCTGACAGAATTGCTCATCAAGCCAGAAACGGTCTTCCGAGCCCACTTTGACAGTTCATTAAGTGCACATCAGATAATCAGCTAAAATAAACACATAAAGAAGAGTGATTTCATTTCTATCACTGGATTATCCCGTAACAGTGCTGCTATATGTAGAATTACCTCATCAAAGTATGATGACTTGTTTTGTCAGCTGGAGGAAATATTGCATGTGTTTGATGTCAGATACAATCTGCCTAATAGGTGAAACCTTTGATGCTCCTCTCTTAGTCTAGCAGTTATCTTAGTCTTTACTGAGGGTTGCTCTCATGGAACATGATGTCATCCATCCTGCTCTTGGTTTCCAGTCACTGGTCCGGCGGACGCCAGCTCCTGTGCTACCTGCCTCCTGTTTCCCTTGCTCTACCTGTACCCCCGCCTGTCTCCTCACCACCGGCCTCCAGCTTGTTTTCTGGGTTTTCGTCGTCTACCTCCCGTGTTCCTCCCCAACCTGCCTTTCCCGCTGCTTCTTCTCCTCACACCTGCCCTGCATCAGCCTCGTTAGCCCTGCCCTGCCCCCAGCCAATCAGCTCCTTCCCTGTTCTCCTATTTCATTCACCTCATTCCCCTCGCGTGAGCTTCTTCGCCCACCTGCTCCTCATCCCCTCCGTCCCGTTTTCAGTTCAGTCTTGGTCAGTTTTGCTACCTTGTTCGTCTGCTCCTGTGGTTCAGTTTTGTTATTTTCAAGAAAGAATTTGATCCTGTCTGCCTGCCATTTCCTGCATTTGGGTCCACCTGCTCCACTGTCATTGTGACACTTTCTTACAGTGTTTGTAATGTATAGTACTAGTCTAGTGTGGAATTTGTTCTTGAAAATATATTGTAGACTTTCTAATTTATCTCAAATTAAGTGTTAAAGTAGTTTGATTTAAATGTGTCAATGCTTATGGAAATGATTCTGCATGATTTGTACAATTAAATGTCTCCTTGGTTTATAGATTGTATTTCCTTTGTTTGTCTTGATTTGTGACAAATGTAAGAACCCAGCAACCCATCTGAAACTTGAGTCAATCTGATAATTGGTATAAAACATAAAAGTGATTTATGTCTCACCCATGAAAGGCTGACTAAAGATGCAATGGGATTTGTGTGGTCAAACAATATGATGGCTGAGATAGGCAGCTGGCTTGTCTTATCTCTGCTGTGACTGAATGCAGCAGCACAGTTTTCCACCACACTGTCTGTCTATGAAAGGGAAAATTCAGTGTTCCTCTGAATTTCCACAGTTCAGTCAATGCCTCTGTTTATGAGAATGACTCTTTCTCACAAAGGGTGATTGGCCCTGTTAAGATCTTAGGTGTTTTCAAGTCTTATCATTTTATATGCATCTAGAAATAAAGTGTAATTGCATGGAGCTTTGATTTTAGCGGCAGAGCTGTGAGGTACGTTATGTTCCATGTCCATGTTATGTTCCATGTCCATGTTATGTTCCACCGAGCCACATTTTTCCCTTAATGCTATCTGAAACTACTGAAGTCGAAGTGAGCGTGAAGGAATGGAGCTTATCTTACGACCGGTCTTTCTGTGAGTGTAACCACAGCAACCTCTGTGATGAGCTTGCAGTAAATCATGTAGATGATGAGGAATCTGAGGATTCCCCTTTTCAATGGTTAGGTAATCCAGCTGGGGGAGTTCCAGTGTGCGAGGGCACAGCATTGAGACAAACTATTGATCAGAAACCCATGCAGATTCTTTGATGGATGGAATATTGTTTGAATACAGTTTTTAGAATTCAGAATATAATTTATCGTCGTTTCCATCCGTCAACCTCGGGCTCTGACACCTACAACCACGTGATCCTATAAAAACTCGAAACTCTGTAGCACACAGTGGACGCAATATAGAGAAATAAAAGGTTGTCGTGACAACCCAGATGTGCCAATCCAGACTTGAATCCAGCAAGCAAATGTGATAAAACTGTTGCTTTGCTGAAAAGTTGACTCGTGCCGACACCAGACGATCAGACAGCGGCCGATCCTGATGAGCTAACACTCACCAGCAGGGTTTAGTGATCTCCTGTAGACTTAACCCTCCTGTTTTCTTTGGGTCAATTTTGACCCGTTTTCAAGTGTTTGCATATCATAACTATGGTTTTCTCTCATATAATTGCTTGAAAATGGCATGGATGGTTCCATACTATGCTCTTTGCAAGTAAAATTAATATGACGATATTCTTTGAATTATGTGTGTTTTATTAAAATTTATAGCATCTGTGGTCTTCCCGGTCAAATTTGACCCGGCCACAATAAGTGGTATAATGGATCATACTATTGTGCTTTCCAGTACAATAAACACACACACACGCACACACACACATTTATACTTCATGCTTTATAAACAGTCAAACCACACCGGGTCAATTTTGATTCAGCACTTTTTTGATTGTGACTATTTGCTGCCATTAAAAATTTTTACATTATTTCAAAACAGTGTCCTGACTAAACTTTGACATAAGCCAGTCTGTGATAATACATCAATTTATGTGCCTCAGATCATAACCATAGTCAAAATAATCAGAATTTCTGTTTTTTTTAAATCAAAAATGAAGTGTAATTTTTTATAAATTACATCTATTATATCATACATTACAAAAATAACAGTAAAATATATGTTGATGTGTTGGAAACAAGTTTACTAAAAAGGTTCAACACAGAATTTGATGATTATTTTATACTTCATGCTTTACAAGCAGTCAAACCAGACCGGAAGACAAAAGGTGCATAGTAGATGGGAAGACAACATAAGGGTTAAGAAATGCCTACGATATCTGCATGACTGGAAACAAATGGATTATAACAACTATCAATCACTCATAAATTGATTAAAATCAGTGCAGTCACCTATTTTAATCATTTAAGGCCAAATCTCTCATTTTCAACAGAGGTTTTAAAGAAGTAGTGGCAGACCAAACTGTTGGCTTTTGTTTCCTGGTTTTAGGAAAAGACCAGCACAGAAATGGCTCCTCTTCATCTCATTGATGATGTAATGTCATCAACTAATATATCCACCGTTACGCAGATGGCACACAGATTTATCTCAGCTGTGACCATGCAAACCATGTTACGAAAAACTGAAACCTACCAAAACTGCCTCCATGACATTCAGATGCAGATGTCTTAGAATTTCCTCCAACATAATACTAAGAAGACAGAGGGGGCAGTCAGAGGTCAATGTAGTGTAAATGTGTCATTCTCAAATTCACGAGGTTCACTGTCCCATTCTGTAAACCTCACACTGAAGGCTTCTTGATGTCATCTTTGACGTCAGCCTCGGCTAAGATAAACATCTATGGTTCATTTCTGTTTCCTGCATCTTCAACACTTCAATGGCCAGTCCACCAAACACCTGGACTGGACAGTCGTAACCCGCTGCTCTGTGACATCTACCAAAAACCTCCATTCTATTTACATTCTATACTCAGCTGCCATGGTTGTACCTGCAACTAAGAAATTAGATGATATTAATTAATCATAAATTCTTACTGATTACTTTTGAGATCCTCAGAAAAATATAGACTCAAACAAAAAAGTGACATGAGCTTTGTAGTCAGGGCTGCTGGACCCAACCTTTTCAAAACAGCTTTTATTGATTTATTTACTTTTCCTGTATTTTTATGTTGTTTAGATTTAGTTTTATTGTAAAGCACCTCGTAACAGTGCTTTCAGTGTGCTATTATAAAGTTTATTATTTTGGAATTCATGCTTTTGAAATGTTCAAGTCTTCAGAAGTACATTTTCTTTCTAATATCAGTGCGTTGTTGCATTTTTGCCACAATGTATTTACAGAACCTAATGACTCACACAACCTACTCAGTGCACTGACTTGCTCATATAATCTGTAGAACAGGCCTCAAAGTCCGGCCTGCAGGTCACATCCAGCCCGACACATTCCCATCTGTCTCTTCACAAGCTTGTCTATTAGACGCAAGAAGCCTCACTTGGTTTTACTTTCACTGGTCAACTGCTATATTGGACTCACACTCACACTGATATAGACTCATGAAAATATCTTTGATTTTGTTAGAAAGTGAAAACATTAAAGAATAATAGGCTAATTAAGCCTAATTTTTTAGGTCCTTTGACAAATATACAGTAGTTGAGGACCTCCTCCACCTTAGGGTACAATATGTTATAAAGTGTAACGTTTTTCATTTTGAAAACAGTTCTATTGATCTTTATATTTGTGATGATTTTGAATACACAGAGAAGCTGGGGATCATTCTCAGTGATCCTGTCCCCTGATGAATGTGGTTTTATTGTGGCGAATCGTTGAGATTGTTGTCATGACAGTGTTAACTGCTGGAGAGAGTGTGCTGTTGCTGCTGAGTTCACACATTTATATTGCACCAGAGAATTTGTTATTATTAGTATTTTTTTTTCTCAATTTGGACATCGTCAAGATATACTGCACTACTACACTGAGATCCACACTGATGTAAGCTTTAAGTCATGGTTAAAGGAGGAAACCTGAAAAGTCACATGTTAACTGTAAAGTCAGAGTGTGACCCTGTCATGAGCAGCCACACAGTGCTTTAATATCAGCAATAAGAGTGATCTTTGCATCGTGATAACACTGCTATGAAGCTCTGGAAACTGTGTGACCTACCCCTTTCTTTGCAAATAAATAATTATACTTTCACAATAAATGTTTGTGATTAGCCCAGTAATCCCTTTTTAAATATACAAACCCATGTGGACTGGAGGGACTGTATATTCTTTATTCTCTAGCTGAGATGCCCCAAGGAAAATCTAAGATTTGTAAATGTGCAACCCCTGTTCCAAAAAAGAAAACCGAAGCTGATCATTTGCTAATCGTCTCTGATATACACTCAATAGAAAAGGGCACAAAGACAATATATCAAATGTTTTACCTCATCAACTGCATTGATTTTTGTAAATACTTGTTTATTCTGAATTTAATGCAGCAACATGTTTCAAACTAGTTTCAACAGACTGGGAAAGCTGTGGAACACTCCTAAAACACCTGTTTGGATCATTCCACAGGTGCACAGTTTGATTGGTAACAGATGATAGCATCATGATTTGATATGAAAGGAGCATCCTGGAAAGGCTCAGTGGTTCACAAGCGAGGATGGAAGGAGGTTCAACTCTTTGTGCACACATGATTGTTACTACATGGGCTCAGGAACACTTTAAAACCATTGTTGGTAAATGCAGTTCATTTACAAATGATTGTATTCTGCCTTTATTTATGTTTTGCACAGGGTGTCAACTTTTTGGGGAATTGGGGTTGTATGTAAAAGATCACATCATCATTATGTTTTACCTCATAGTGAGAAATGAATTCTGGTTTATCTGGTTTATGTCATGTCTCGTTGGGTCTGTTGATGTGTCTGTTCACAGTGTGATGTCTTGTTATGCACTTCCTGTTTTATTGTGAAACCCTAACTCTCCTCTCGTTTCAGGCCCTTGACTTCCTGGTGTCCTTCCCGCTCTGTCTGATTGTCTACCCCGCCCTGATTGTCTCCACCTGTTCATTGTTACCTCGTGTATATATAGTCCGCATCTCCCTTTGTCCTGTGCCAGATTGTCTCGTGTGTGTGCCTCTTGTGATCGTTATCATAATCCTAGTCATAGTGAATTTCCAGAGTCTTGTCTTGTCTTTTGTCTTTTGAACCTCATCAGAAGTGTTCTCTTCCACAGATGAACTTGATTCACACTTTCATTTTCTCTCACCTTGATTTTTGTAAAATCCGCCTGTGTCTCAGTCAATCTGCTCTAAACTTTAACAGTTAGTTCAGAATGCAGATACCAGGTTATTAACCAGCCGATGGTCCCACACTCCCCCTGTTCTTGCTTCCCTCTGTTGGCTTCCTGTAAAATTCAGAATAAACTACAAGATCCTGTTGATTACTTATAAGCCTCTGCCAGTCACATTTCTGATCTCCTCATCCCGTGTTCCTCTTCTCCACCGCTCTGATCCTCTAATCTCAGCTTTTTATCCATCCCGCTACCCAAATGTAAAACAAAGTGATCATGGCGTTGCTGTTTTAACCCCAGCCCTCTGGAATCATCTATCACATCTGGCCTGTCTAAAGAGCTCCATTCTGGGCTTTGTTTTTTGTTGTTTCTGTTGCTCTGTCTCTCACTGTGCTGTGTTCCTTTGTGCCTGCATGTATATGTGTCAGTACTTTACATACTGTACTGGCTCACTGTTCCCCATTAAAAAAAACAAGATACTATAAATGTTGCGGCCATCATATAAATGTCGCTTGTTTTATTTACAAGAGAGAAATCACATAAAGTTTCTCAACAAGTTAACCTTGTTTTTGTATCGTCAGCAGTACATTTCCCTTTTCTTTATCCGTGCCTCCATGTGGTCTTCTTCCAGTTGCATGTGTCTAGAGTGCATCCACAGGGAGGCTTCCTGGCAGTGTCCCAAGCAGATGCCTGATCTGCTCTGGCTGGCAGTTCTACCCAAAGTTTCTTCTGGATGTCTGAGCTCCTGGTCCCGTCCCCCAACCTCTTTGGACGGGCTAGTACTTCTCTTCACAACAACGCAGTCAATCGCACTGAACACCCAAAAGGGTCCGTTGAGTGGATTGCGTATGCAATTGCATATGACAGCTATTAGGTGCCACTGCCATCCATCAATCCGTGATTGTGTGTTGGATTAACAGCGAAATGAACATTTAGTGTATAAATTGTGTCGGTAAATATGACTAATCAGATGCTGAACCTAAATGCAGACCCAGGCATAAAGGCAGGCTCTACTCAGTGAAAACCCCTCTGGCCCTGAAACACTGGTGAGAATCAAGTGGGTTCATCATCATCAACAGCCCTTTTCACATTACACAGTCACTTGATCAGTTTCTAGTATAAAAATATTGATGGGTGCAAGTTTTAAAATGCATTCATTGTCCTGAGGTTGTGCTTGTGTGCACCCTCTTGTGGCTCTCATAGAGGATAATACGAACACACAAACACAGGGAACTAAAACAGAGCTGACTTGCTTTTAGGTACATCTGACTTCACCTCCAACCCAGAGACCATCACATGTGCTCTCCTGACTCTCAAGTGAGCATGGCTTTTAACATTATGCTGATATCATGACTAAAAATGTTTCTAGACCTGATTTTATTATGGACTGACATTTTATTCATAGACATTTGCACAAAAAGAACCAAACATAATATAAAATATGCTATATGATACAAGCTACCTCTACACTCTAAGGATGTTAGAAAGACTGCAAAGCACATGTTGCTATATTTATGACTGTGCTGCAGAGCGACTTCTTCCCACTCTGCCTTGGATGCCTTTATGCAACATAAAGAGTGGTGTGAGAACTGTGCCTACAATATGCTTTGACAAAAAGATCACAAGTTTCTACTCAATCTTAAGTCCGTTAAAAGAGTATAGTTCACTATGATGACAACCACCCTTATATCAGATGAAAAGTCCACATCAGTCAGTTAGATTGTACAGCTGCATGTCAGCCATGACCAACACAAATGAGGTGAATAGAAACGTAGTCTTTGGAGATCAAAAAGTCCCAAACGTATGTGCAGCATAGTAGAAACTGAGTGCAATGCTATCTCTATATCTACAAGAACCTCTAATAAGAAAACACCTTTGTATGATCCACAATGTAAAAGCACTTTCATCAGAGAAGAAGAGCAGTTTCTGAAAAAGCTTTGATCATAGTGATTTAGAACATTTACACATCTTTTAATAAAAGGGTTTCACTCGGGCCAAAATAGCTTCACGATGACACTTGATCACAACTGAGGCTGCTGTTTGTGTGTGATGAAGTAATTGTAAGTGTAATTAAAATGCATTGTTCAAGATAATGACACATATGCCTGATTGCTCTCTTTCTGTATAAGATGAGAGAAACTTGTTCCAGGGGAACTCCACTGAGTTCTACTGCATGTGTGTAAAAAGTTGGATGAAGCTTTTGTGCGAGGGAGCTGTGTGAAGTCAGGTTTTGTGTGATACTTCTGGTTCTGGTTCTGAGAGAGCAATGTTAAATCAGTGGAGTCGTGTTTTAAGCACAGAGCTGAAGTAAGGTTGTGGTTAACCAGGACACAGGAGGAAACGGCTAACCTGGCTCTGTTCAAAGCTCAAAACACACTTACCAACTCCAAAGCTCACCAATTCACATAGTGTATCTCATTTGTTTAATCCATACACAAACAGAAATATGAAAACAGCTATTGGTGGTTTGAGGGCAAATCATGTGTTGGAGCTATTTGTTGGCAAACACCAGCTGGACTCATCACAGTGAGGTTGCCAGGTTTTACTATCGTGGCTGCACAGAGACTAAAGTGAAGAAACCTGCTTACTGACCTTATCTGGCAACGGCACTTTAGATGGAGACACTGCACAGATGTGCCAGTGCCAATAGATTAACTGTTGTAACTCCCACTAAAATTATAAATTAGCAGGCTAATTGTTTCTCCCTGCTTCCAGTCTTTATACTAAGCTAAGCTAAGCACACGCAGACTCCATATTGAGCTCCACACAGTACTCCATACTGAGCACACGGACGTCAGAGTGGTATTGATCTTCTCATGTCACTGTCTGAAAAAGAGCAAATAAGGGTAAATGTCAAGCTATTCCTTTAAGGGGCCAGTATAGTGAATGCACATGGTGAGTGTTGCTCTTCTCTGTTACAGGCCGCCTCCTGATTTATTTATATATTTACTTTTATTAAATAGCCAGCACGGTCCATGTAATCAGCAGCAAGGCAGCAGTCACAGATGTTGTCCTGCTACCAAGAGCTCCATTCTGGCAAGTGCACTGAGTCCAGATGTGTGAACCTCCGTCCTGCATGTCTTGTTGTCTGTTTCCATTTCTGTCCCTCCTCTTTCCTCCTGCTTCCTCATTTTTGCTCGCCTCCCTCAATTGATCCCTGAGCTCCTGTCTTCCTGCAGGTGGAGACAGAGCCAGGGAGAGGTCGTCCGCCACGGGGGAGGATGAGGAGGAATCGGGGCAGTCCAGCCAGTCTGCAGCAGAGGACCGTGGGTATCCGTCCTGCACTGAGGAGCCTGGAAATGTAAACTTCCAGTAGGAGTCTCCTTTGAAGAGATAGATGGAGCCTGGAGAAGAGGGAGAGTTTCAGAGCCAGAAACTTGCATGTTTGTAAATCTTTTGCAGCTCTCACAACATCCTATTCAATACTGGTAAAGGAGAGCTGTGTGAGTCTTACAGCAGTGGACTGATCACCATCACAGGTCATGAATTATCGCCTTCATATCTATATCTCGTCATTCTTTAAAAAAAGCTCCATGTTTTAGGTGAGATTAATAGTGACAGGTTATTTTTCCCTCATCTAGATGTATTTAGATTTCATGGAAAGATTTGTTCCCTCTTTCATATGAACGTTTCAGACCAATCAAGGGATGATGATGATGATGATGATGATGAAAAAGGTCCACCTGAAAAAAACATGGCTGCACTGGCCTCTTTGGGTTCTGAGCGTCTGAATACACCCCACATCACAGTTCAGGAGTGGTTTGTTGCACCTGTGACCACACCCAGCTGTGATGTCGCATGTACTTTGACTATAGAGCCACGTATGTTGTCGCCACCAGGTGTCAGCACAAGCCACATTATTAGACTGTGCTCAGTTACTCCATAAGGATTGTTTCCACCTGAAATGCCTTTAAACAGCAGCATAAAATACACATATGAATTATGTATGTGAATTTAGCTGAAATTTACGGCCAAGAATTAAGGCTTTAACAAAAGTCCTCAAACCTCCTTAAATAACCTCAAGTCACGTCAACCTAATGAACTCCTGCATTCACAAACTGAACCCTTGTCAAAGCGAGAACCAACAGAATGTCGTTCTTCATCTGTTTGTGGTCATTCTAGGGACAGATGCATCTCACATGACAAGTACAAACATGATTCCTGTCCTCACCATCGCTGTCTCTGGTGATGCCACTGACACCCTCTCTAAGCAGCTGAGTCCAGGTGTCTTCTTGCTTCTCTTCCTCAGCACCGCCCATGTTCCCCCACACGGGGCCCTCCTCTGAGTCCCAGACCAGGCCCCGCTTCCTTGATGCTCCCTCTTGCTCTTCCCCCTCCTCCTCCTCATCTGTTCCAGCTAAACTCACCCCCATCCTGAGGACAGACAGGGGCTGAGGGTAGCCTTCCTGCAGGGACAGATCTCTGAACAGCCAGAACTGGGAACCTGCAGTGAGACAAAACCTGGAGATGTTAGTTGGTCAGTTTCCCGATTCAGTCCACAATTATCAAAGAAAAATCAAGCTGAATAGCCAATGATGTTGCTTTTTACCACTGATAAAGATGATGGCATGATCTGACTGTCTCTCCAACACAGCGTGAAGATGAGGTAGGTCAGGTGGTAGACCCCTCCACAGCCTCCTGACAGAAGCCCCACGACCGGATACCAAGCCACCACCATTGACTCGCCACACCGTCAGGCCTGTAGGTATGAGAAACAGAAGAGGCAGAAGAGGAATGTCTGAGCACCACTGACCATTTTCTAGTCTGACATGCCTAACAAGTCAGTTTCTGGTGTCCTCAGACCTTTGAAGAAGAAAGTCTCTCCTCGGATCCTTGCCACAGCATCAAAACTGGTGTTACAGCGATCTATGAAGGGACTGAAGGGAGAAAAGTTTCACGCCTTCATTTGGTAGGATGAGAACAAAGACAATACTTAAAAATGAACACTGTGGCATGGGCAGTGGTTACTGGCATCTCAGAACAATGGCCCATTGCTTGCATGAGGAAGCTGAACTTAATTAATCTAAACTGGATAACCTCTTGCTTGAGACAAGTTTGTTTTATTTGGAAAATCTGACATGCCATCCATGCCAAAGGTACATAATATGAGTGCTACACACATTTGACAAGTTTATTGTGATTTTTGACAACTAATCTTTTGAAGAAGAAAATGCCCAGAGTTTTAGTTACATACTAAAAATAAAGAAGGTGGGGCTGATTAGATATGAGTAAAACTGACAATAATAGCCCATGTGCCAATTAAAATAGCGAACAAAATTAAGACTCATAGTGGTAGAGCTGTAAACATCTCTCTACTGATGTGTTTAACATTTTTTAATAAACGGTATGGCTCCAAGATGAAGATAAATAGATAATATTTTAATCTTTTCTTGTCCGTCATACCCATGTCTGTGATGGTGGCGGTGGCCTCTGTGGCGCAGCTGAGGCTCTGGAGCGAGGCGAGGAGCATCAGTGGCCAGCAGCTGGTTCCTTTTACCTAAATCAAAAGCCAGATACATTTAAACCCATAAAGTACAAGTGACAGCACACTCAGATCATAAAAATATACGGTCAAGGATCATCAGGCCCATGAAAAGGTGCAATAGGCAGCTCAAATGAGTGTGCAGACATTACCACAAACGCTCGTGGTTGATAGTTACTGACTTCAGTTGCCAAGACCTCCTCTGCAGGACACACTACGTGCACTGTGTCCACAGACTATTGATGATCACCAGAATCAGTTTGTATCTATTTCTTACAGTTTAGCCTAAGATCATGAAATAATGATCATATGATGACAAGAAAACCAAGTTCATAGTGTTTCTGGGGTAACGGTGGGATCATGAGAGAATCGCAAAACAATTGTTCCTCGATTAACAGAAAGTAAAGTCTGTTATGTTGGGATTACGATGCAGTTAAACAAAACTTAACGAGACTTAGAGGCTGCAGCTAAGATGGCAGCACTGTGACGCTGCACTGACTGTGTGCATTGAGCTAAGTGCTAATGTCAGCATGCTAACATGTTCACAATGACGATGCTAACATGCTGATGTTTAGCAGGTATAATGTTTACCATGTTCAACATCTTAACCAAAGAAGGGGACAAACCACAATACTGGACAACTTAAAAATGTGACCTAATGATGGTGCTAGATAAAAAGTTAAGGGATCATCAAGGTGATATGGGTGGGAGGACAAGATTCAAGAAAGGATGTCTATGTCAAATTTCATGGAAATCCATCCAATGTTTGTGGACACCTCTTGCTGAAAAGCACAAATGTCAACCTTGTGGTGGTGCTAGATGAAAAGCTAGAGGATCTCCAAAATCCTTACAGGTCGTCCTCTGGGAACTATGAATGTCTGTACAAAAAGTTGGTGCCAATCCATTCAGTAGATGTTAAGATAGTTCACTGGATAAGTGAAAATTTTGAACTGCTGCTGTGCTACTGTAGATAAGAAGTCAGGGGATTACCAAAGGTGGTTAGGATTCATCCTCTGGGCACAAGGAATACCTGTGCCAAATTCCAGGGCAACACACCAATGTCGAGACATTTCACTAAAAACCACTAATGTCAACTTCATGGTGTCCCTGGAGGAAAATAATTCAGTGGGATTTATGTGGGGACCATGAATATCTGTACGAGACTTCATGGCCATACATCCAGTGGTTGTTGAGATATTACTGACTGCCCTTTAACTACATTCAGTATCAGCTTCCATAAAGAAGAGCAACTGTGGCAAAACTTCCTCCAGAAACTGCAGCAGCAGCCCTGAAGCCAAGTAGGAGAATGCATTAAAAGTAACAAAGCAGCTGCTTGATCCTCATGCTGCTGCTGAGGTTTGCATTTCCAAACCCACAGCTAAAGCATGCATCACATTATGGACAGGAAACATTTATTAAGAATGAGTCTTGTTAAATAACAATGCAGTCACACATTTCATCGCAGAGGATTTCCTGGTTTTTATTCTTTGATTCTTTACAATACAAGGCTTTCACATGAGCATCTGAGCATAATGAACCCGACAACAAGTGGCACTTTATGTCTGCACTTTCTCGAAAACACACCAGAGGTCAGTCCACGCAACTGGTTCACAGCTGTCCTCATTTATCCATAAAAGCTCCACTCGTACGCCTTTTATGTGAAGATGTTCAGTGAAAATAATGAAGCAAACCTGCGATCGCTGATCGCTGGTCATGTACTTGTGCACACACTCATGCACATGGACATGCACATACAGACACACATACCTTCATACTTATAAAGACGACATGCTTGCATGCACTCAGACCCATGAACGTCATGCACATACACATATACAGCCATGAATTGGAAAAAACACACACACACACATGCACACATACACATATGGAACACATGCATGTGATGTGATGTAAATATTGTACATGCAATATGTAACAATGTTTTTTTACATTGTCCCTGAAAAATACACTCATTCTGTGATGATATTATAACCTGTGGTTCGGTTCTTGAACTATACACATCCTCACATGAATGAGTGACATCCTGACTTTTCACACAGGTGTGACAAAGGTCTACCTACCGTAGAGCTGGGTGATGTGCTCCAGATCTTGGGGTCCCAGGCTGTACTGTAGGGGGTCTCCAGCAGGACCCTGGTAGTACGGCCTCATCACTGAGTGGCGGGATGAGGAGTGAGCGAGGCCGAGTGCATGGCCAAACTCATGGACCAGCACTGTGAACAGATCAGTGCCTTCAGAGGCTGGGAAGGGAGAAGGGCGGAGAGATGAAGAAAATGATGAGCTGTTTAGATGGTGCAGTGGTGTCTAATATTCAGATCTATCATTCATTTTTGGTACGGGGGGCTTGTGATACTGCATCAAATGTGAAGCTAACCTCCTCTGAGGACCATGAATGTCATCAGCAAATCGCAGCTAGGTTTCGTTTATGTTAAGTTGGTCATTTGGACTGGCACACCCACACTGTAACCGCTAAATGCTTTTGTCTTTTGTTTCAACTTTACATTGTTTAAGTGTCACTTTCAGAATTTCTAATCAGTTCAGCTGAATAAATATCTATTGGATGTTTACTTAACCTAGCAAATAAAGGTATTTATAAACACTGTTCTCTAGAAATCCTTGATTTGTCAGATATGAGGGAAGTTACATGATGCAGGCTCCTCTCTGAATTAAAACAGTGCAAACCAGGATGAAGATAACACAAGCCTCTTGACTCCTAGTGGACATGTTGACTAACGTTGTTCCTGGACTCTTTGTGACCGTTTGAGACCATTTTAGTTATAAGTTATAACATTTGACACATGTCAATATATTGACTTCTTAAATTTGAAAACAAACAAACAAGCTCATTTGAAAGCTAATTTCTAGTTTGTAGAGGGTAGAGTGTTGAGTTGCCTGAACTTGAGTAATTAAACAGAAGCAAACATTCTGAGTTGTGATAATGTAGCATGAATATGTTGCTCTCACTGGTAGTAAGAAACATCACTCAAAAATGTGTTGCCTTAAAATGTCCTCATTTTTATTGTATTATTTTTTTTATTATTATTTTTCTTATATATTATTTATAATTTGCAGTATCTAGGCAGAGAAGAACATCAATTCTGTAAAACCCTGGATTGAATAAAACATTTAACTTTTTTTTTTTTAAATGTCCGATGCCATTAGAATGATCATTTTCCTCAAAATGGTACGATGGCATGGCTTGAAAGCAGATGTGCGACAAGCCGAACTACCACCCTCAACCTCCACACCCTTAATTCCAACTCGCCACAGTAGTACAGAGTACACAACTTCCTGCACCGGCATTGAATGTTGGTACACTAATAACGCCTGTAGGATACTGGCATGAATGAATGACTGTAACAGACAGAGATGATGATGTAGACATCTCCTTGACATATTCTGTACAAATCAGTATTTTTCCTGAGCAAATTGTCAAGGAGTCACCAAAATCAGTAGGATTTATCCTCTGGGAACCACGACATAGCAAGTGGAATGAAAAACCTGGGATTACGTTTTAAGATACCTCGCAATGGAGCAAAGTGTTGGTAAAAAAGACATTTTCACCTGAAAGATTCGAGGTTTTGCTGTTGTGAGACATGATGTAGAATCAGGACGGCCAGTTATAGAAGGATTTGTTGATAAAGTTTCAGTGTTCATTTTTTCATTGCTAATAAATCTACTGAACATAAAAGTGCCTGACATCCACCCTGTGAGATGAGACGTTTTCTGAACATCATTCCACCTGGCTGTCTGAAGGTCCACTCCTCCTCTGCATCCAAATGAACTCCTCCTGCCCGGGTGGGGTCCGATGGGAAAAAAGCATGGCCGACTGCACCACCTGCCCCATCAAAGGGATAGCCATCACCGTGGTAACCATGGAGGAAGTCTATCTGTAGGTCTGCTGTCTCTGGACTGCCCACCTGGCGACAGAGGGAAATAGAAAGGAGACGCATGATGGTGACGTTCATGGCAAATTTACCAAAAGGCAGTAAGTATGTGCAGCAAAGCATGGGTAGGACCCGGCTACTGTCCTGACGCGGCTTTCTGCCAGGCCTGGAGGACATTCGTGTCTACGGTCCATCCCATATGTCATTAATGCTGCATCAAACAAATGCACCAACCTCGTGGAACTCCAGGGGGGTTGGTTCTGCCCACACTCTCAAAGCATAGAAGACCAGCGAGCGAATCATTTCCCGGGACAGATGGGAAGAGGAGGGGTATGAACGCAGCCTACGAATGTAACAGAGTGTGTGTGTAAGATGGAGACAGAGAGAAATACCACACACACTTACAGGTGACTTGAAGCAAATAAATGTGCATTTGTAAAGCACAAAGATTGAGCTGATTAATTGATTAATGATTAATTTAATGTAAGAGTTTGGCAAAACAAGGTATAAAATTCAATAAACCTGGATTTAAAATTAAGCGAGCTCTGTTGTACAATTAAATCCATTTTACAAACAATTACAATGCAGTCTTGAGATCCCTACCCAGGAGACTTAACAACCATTCACACCTTGACTCATGTGAACCCAAAGGCTTGCATGATGATCGTCAAAAACATGTGAGCTCAACAACTCCCAAGGTGTGAATGATCCTGCAAGAGGTTAAATGCCTGGGACTCGCCACCAGTCAGTTAGACCTGAAGAAGAACTCTTTGTTCCTCTTGGATGAAGTTAAACTTCTTCTAGAACCTCAAGTAAGTCCAGTTGTCTTTTAAAGCATTTAGAAGAAAGCCTTGTTGGTGCAACCAAGCCTTAATTCACCATTCTAATTAAAATGATCTTATCCAACCTCCAGTTAATGTTCCGGCGTGCCCACATGGAGACAGCCCTCCTCCTCCTCCTCTTCATGTTTCTCCCCTCTTGGTTGGCTGGTGATTTGGATGGTTCGTCCTGGTCAGGTAAAGAGCAGCGTGGACTGTTCATCAGTGCCGTTGTCTCCTCATCTGAACACGGCAAGCCACAGGAGAAATAATAATAGATTCAAGAAGGAGTAGCCTAAACATTAATTAGTTGGGTCTTACAGCAAAGAATACAGCTTTTCACTGCCACCAACTCCAATCCTCACCTACAACTCCAGTGTCTCTGAGGCCTGCAAACCTCTGCATGGCCCTGACAGCGTTAGTGACAGCTGTCCAGGCCTGTAGCTGACCAGTGGAGGGGTCTGAGGGCGGGAGGTAGCCATACTTCATCAGCCAATCCTATGTGCAGAGAAGAGCAGATAGTCATCTTCAATAGGCTCTCCAGAAATGTCAGTCCTGCATCAAAACTAAATAGAAAGTAGAGTGAATACAGTGCTACCTGGTAACCATGAGGAAGCATGTACTGAAAGTGTCAAAAGCCCATGAAATAGTCACCCACTTCACGTAATGTCGCTCAAGCTAGTGCTGATTAGCATAAAGCCAGTATATTTAGTTATGTTTTCTTTAAATGAGTAGATATAAAGTATGCACACACTGATTCATGCTGATTTTATAAACGTTCATGCTGTTTATTTTACCACCAGTAGGGCGCTCTCGTCCTCGGTGGGTGTCACTGGTGCAGAGGAGGGTGTGGGGGTTACATCAGCTGTGGAGGCTGTTTGCATCCATCCGTTGCTCAGGCACAGAAGAATAATCCACATCCTCATCTTGGCTGCATGTTTTTGAATGAAATATTCACTCAGGAGAAATCTTCAATGGCGCCTGTAAATCCATTGGAGTCAGAGATGAGTTTCTTTGAACATTTGCAGACAAATTGCAACAGACCACTGACAGACTACAGCAATGGAAACAACAGTTAACAACATATTAAAGGAGAAACACAAATGAAATACTCAAAACATAAAGAAATATTTTAAATTAATAATTTCAATAACTAATAACTACATTGGGTTTAGTCACTAAAACATTTGGAATTATCCATGAATGTGTCAGTCTTAGAGACTTTCTTCACCAGTAAATCAACAGCCTTGTCAGTTTTCCTGACATGCTGTCATGTAAACGATGGCTGTTCTGTGTTACAAGTGATGGTGGAAGTACTGTAACTTTGTTGCAGCACCTCAGCATCTCGTAAGGAGGAGCTGGGGTTTATGTTTGATTGTCCAAAGTGACCGACTTTGACAAATGAAGCTTTCACAGCCCGTCTCGTGCATCAAAGTTGGCTTCTTTTAACCATGACCAAATCCTTTCTGAGTAGTAATTCAGTGGTTTTTGCACACTAGCAGAGTGGCAATGTCAGTCAGTTAGTGCCTTGGTCGGTTAACCACTTCAGACCAAACTCATATATTTCAAGAACTATTAAATAGACCACCATGAGATTTGTACTGATATAGACTTTTTATCCAGTGCCACAATTAAGTCAGAATTTCAATTTGCCTAATACTTTGGTTTACAACCACAGATGTAAAGTTAAATATTCAGTGCAAAATAAAAAAAACGACAATACACTGAATTCAGATGGTAAATAAAGTACAAATCATACATGTCAAACACTGTCATGTTAAAATTATCATTGCTAGCATCTTAGCGTGTAAGTAGCCTATAGCCAGACAGAGTTGCTAGCGTGACTGTATACTCTTATAGTCTTATTTAATCAATGACAGCAATCTTTCCTAAACCTTAACCGAGTCATTTTAGTTGCATAGACTTGACCAAACTGGTGCAGGACTGTTCAGAATGAACTTAACTTGGAAGTCAACATGTTACTAAGGAAAGGGAACCTTGGACTGTGGCTGTACGTCCCATGGGATGGAGAGAGACTGCACGAAATAAATTATTCCAATATTTACTCTCTCTTGTTCTATTTTTGGGCTCTACCAACTCCTGAGAATGATATCTGGCTGTGAAGCTGCTAAATGGTCCACTATGTTCACCAAATACTCTCTAAATGTGTCTGTCTGCTGGTTGGTGGTCAGCAGGTAGAGTACAGTAGGTTTTTAGAGGTTCTTCCTGCTGTGGCCATAAACAGCAGTATGAGAGTGGTGACAGTGTGCAGCGTTTCAAGCCCAAAATCTGGGCTAAAATCATTTTTACCCAAATCCTCTGTGGAAGTCCATTTAACATCCCCCCATCAGTGTCACTAACCCCCTGACACCAAAACATCCACTGACAGGCCATTTATCATCCAGTAATACACAGTTTTAACGGGTGGATTCATCACTAACTGTCTCTGGCAACATAAATACCTGCACTGTATACATTGCTTATTGCCTCATCGTTCTTTGAATATGTTGTCTATTTTATATTTTTGCACTACTTAACTTATTGTTCAGCCTTTTGTTTTTTCTTTTTTTGTGTTCTTGTTGAGTTGTGTGTCTTTTTTTCTAACCAAGTACATTAAGTGCAATATTTAAACAAAGTCAAATTCCTTGTATGTGCACACATACTTGGCCTATCAAGCTGATTCTGATTCTCATAAGATAAGATAAGACTTTATTAATCCCCAGCTGGGCAAAGTCGGGTGTTAGAGGCAGCAGGCAGTATGAAAAACAAACAGAGTAGAAAATACAAAATAAAAGTTGACCATATATATGTACATTTTATACAAAGAACTATAAAAATATGTTGCCACAAAAGAACTATAAAATATATTGCCTTAAAAAAATATACTACTAAAAATGTCACAGTTTTAACAAGAATTGCACATGGTGGGTACAGATAAACTAAGTACAGTGCTTACTCTATTGCACAGCAATAAATATAGTGTATATGTGTCACAGTCAAATAAAAGTATATATTGAACATTCATTCATTCTGATCACAAAATGAATGAAACACTAATGAATTTAATAAATACTCAAATCCTTCCTGGTCAAATGACTGAATTCTGTCATTGTAGAATCAGGAAACACTCCATGACATCCAATGTCACAACAGCATGAATGAGTTAAAGCGTCAGTGAATGAAGGTGACGGAAAACATCCATACTGTATTCCCACTGGGGAGACGATATACCAGATGCAATCAGAAGATGGAGGGGAATTACCATGAAATACAGAGGGGAGGGTACCACCGACTGCTGTGCAGGACACTGGTGGAAGAGAGCGTGTGTGTCCATGTCAGTCCGAAGATGCTTCATTTAATTAAGTTAGAGGGTATACCATTTCACTTAAAGGATGGGGGCAGAGAAGACAGAGTGAAAGGGAGAGATGAATGGAGGAGGAGAACAGTGTTAAAGTAATGAGATTAAAGCAGTAAAGAAGGCAGAGGGGAAAAAAAGCCAAAAGGGGTCCACTGATAAAAACCAACCAACATCCTCTCTTAACTCAAAGCTAATATTAAGCTGGTTTGGTGAAATTAATGTTTAAAATATGCCATGTTTCTTCTGTGAAAAAGTGGCACACATGGATTTTAGTCATATACACATCAAGTCAGAACACTTTGTCTGATTGGCCATGACCCTGACAGACTGCTGTAGAGCTTCCTCTGGATTTCCTCTAAAAAAAAGTCCCTGAAACAAAAACTGGTGAATCTCACATGGACGTACTGTTATTTAAGTATTGCTGATTGGGATTTATTACATTAACTCTTCTTGATAGTTAATAGGGATCAAAATAAAGAATTCACAATAAGGAATACTTGACAAGTTATACAACTCATCTATTTATCTTGAAAACTAAAATGTTAGCAAGCAGTGGATTATTTGATATTACCATTCATTTGGTGTTGTGTTTCTGACCTGACAAATGTAAGGTCAGTATTCACTCTTCTTTTCACTGTTTCTGGCTCTTTAGCTGCTCGAGTTAGTTGTTCCTTTTTCTTCACCAGCGTGCAGCACATTGTCAGTTTATCAGCCTGAGGGCAGTAAGACTGTACCAAAAAAAAAAAAGCTGTAGCCATAAAACCAAAACAACTTGCTGAAAGAAGCTAAGATGCTCTATGGAGCTTAGGAGAACTGCACAGTTCATCCATAATTCATTAAAAAAATGCTACTTGTTTTCCAAATGTGACTTTTTCATCATTTCAAATGTTTTGATTTTTTTCTCTCTTTTTTGCATTTTGTGGTATCTTTTGTCTTCCCGTCAGTCATTCCCATTAATGAAAAAGCACCATACTACTAATAAAAATGGCAGAGGTAATTTTCACTCAATGCGCTGACTGCGAGAAAGATTAAAAACCGCCGTCACGTGGCCGTGGCTGGAGGACACTGAGCTCCACTGACTAGATTTAGGGCAAAAAAAGACTCAGAATTTCTTCACCAGAATTAAAATCACTGCGGTTACCATGACTACATCTGAAGGATTTCAAGCTTTGTGTAAATTCAATTTACCGACAATATAATTGAAGAATAAAGTGATTTATTTTCAACTTCTTTTTGCTGTCTGGTCAAATTTTGTGGAGTTCGTCTCACTGTTACTGCCCTGCACACAGTCTGAAACTTTCACCTCCCCTTGTCCCTGGTGAGTGAATAGCTATACACAGCCCCAGTCGCTGTACAGTAATTCTGATTATACTGGCGCTGACACATGCAGTATTGTCACCATCTGGCACTGGCCTCCAACATTTAACACCTTTAACTACAACATACATCACATGAACTTACATGAGATGTCAAACAGTCCAGCACCACATCTAGTCCAGCAGATAAACTGCAGCAGCATCACAAGCAAGTTAAAAATTCACTTCAAACTGAACGCAAAGATGAAGTGTTTTCATGCTTACCTTCCTCCTCCTCCTCCTTTACAGCCGTCCTCAGCCACTACAGGAACAGATGGGTCCTTTCTCTTCTCTTGCGTCTTCCCTCAAAGCCCAGCTCCTAACCCCCACCCTCTACCCCACCCACTGCCATGACAAATGTAGGCTTGCATGTATGCAGAAACGGCGTCTTTCACTCACTTAAGAAGATTTTGATTCCTGCCTCAGTTTGCTCACTCTCTTTTCATCTGTCAGCCTCACACCCCAGCGAATGTTTACCACTAATGGAAATGAATGCTTTTATTTCATACGATTCCTCCGTTGTACGATTAAAACAATTAGTCCCAGCGTGGCACTCTCTGAATCTGGACTCCTGCCTCTGACCCGGGGAGGATTACTGTGTGTTACACAGGAAAGATGGGTTTAGATTTTGTGTGAGCGTGCATGTTTGCCTGCAACATCTGCATGTTCATGTGTATCTTCTCTCATGATGGCATTAACATTTTACACACAATCCTCTTAATGCATGGATTAAAACTAAAAACTAAAATGAAGATGGAGAGATTTGTCTCTCTCTCTCTCTGTCTGTGTTTCCTGTCTTTCCTCACGTTCTGTCTTTGTGTTTAAGCCACTGGACCATCTGTTAGAGGGTCAACACTACCAGCATTTTGACCTCTTTATTTAAGTACAACAAAATTATTCTGCTTAACTCTTGCCATGAAGACATCCATTCCAGTAATTTCTAAGTCAAAAAGCAGAGATCATAATGTGAAATCACCTGTTGGGAAGCTTGACAAGAGCATGCCATATGTTGCACCAGTGCATGATTTTCCATGTTGCTGTATGCTGATTCATGTCAATACTAATATTCTTTTTTTCTTTGCTGACTCCTGCTCCTATTAGCGGCAGGAGCGTCCCACTGGGATCATTACGTTCCATCTAATCCCCTCTTTGTCTGCTGAGGCACAATGGCTGATAGTAAAAACACATGTAGGGCCAATGTGATGTCTTAGCAGGAAACCTGATCCCTGTGATCTGCTTCTGTAGCAGGACAAGCAGATCCAGTGACTGACTGATGATCTTCAACAAGCCTTCTCTGAGCTGCTCACATTTGCTACAACTGTTGGTGTAGATTTACTTCATTTGTCACGGGCATTGTGAAAAAAAAGGTTTTTGTCATTATTTGAGTTTGCAGCCTTCGCCTTTACACACTAGCATGCATGATTCATAAGGGTGGAATCAGTGTGACCAGTTACTGTGTGTTTCTAACAGATCGTTGTAGTGATGGTGTGTTTTTTTTTCTTTTTTTGCCAGTAGACTTTCCGTAACAGAGTTTCAGTGTCAATTTACTACAAACACATTTGATTTTTTTTAATAAACTGACATACTTTTGAACTTACAGGATCATTCTTGACCTTGGAGAGAGTGTATGTGACAAAATCTCAACCCAAAGGTCCACTTACTACACACAGGGAACTATAAAAATGGTCTTGTGTTTTCAGATGTGGTGCATAAAAACTGAACACTCTCCGTTTTTAGTTTTGGCTCTGGGGACAGTAGGTGGACATGGACATCTGAGAGGTCTGGGTGGCTCAGTTAAAAAATGTTTAGGCTCTAAACCATCCAGTCCTTTATAAACCAGTGGCAGGATTTTAAAATCAATTAAGAAAGAGACATATGAAGCCTCTACTGCATGTCTCTTCTTAGGAGTGGCTAGTGTTGTAGTTAGCCTGATAGCTTTTGCTGCTGCCTACATTTATAACAACGTGCTAGAGAAGCCCGGTCTGCCAGCGCAGTGACTAACACACAAAGTTACTACCAACATTTTTTGAGAGAAAAGCTCTGATAAACTGGCTGTACACTACCTGTGCAGCACCAAAAGCAAACAGTAAAGTGAGTAACTGCCTAGTGAATGCAGTGCAGCATTTATCAGCTGAAGAGACAGATGGTTGGTGGAGACCAATGCATAGCTAAAAGAGAGTGAATATGGACTGCTAATGTTGCTCTGTGTCTGCTACATGTCCAAAGCAGCTGTTTGCTACATTTGTTAGACCTAAAACATATACACAATGCGTTCTGGCCAGTGACACTAAATGGAAACATAACTTCGGTTTATTGACGAGAAAACTCTGCAGGGCACCTTTAACAAGCAGCAGCAAGTTTACTGGGGTAAATGGAGATTAAACGTCTCCTGTCACCGTGACAACAGGCTACTTCCTCATGAATGCAGCTGCTGCGACAGGTCAGAGGTTACTCGGGGTAACGGATGATGGATGCTGGGTTGGTGGCTTGGGTGGGGATCTTGGTAAATATATGAATGGAGCTGTGTGTCTGGGACTGTGTGTGGGGGGCTCATCTTGCTGTCGTCCAGAGCAACATAAATGCTCTTTTTAGACTGCATGGTGTCTCTGTTAATTTCTCTGAATGACCCTCTCTGAAGCACTGCACCCATGGATGCACATCCATCTGTGCACATCAGTTTGACTGGTTAAGGCCAATACCCACTCAGATATTTAAAGGTTGAAGCTGCCAATAGACGATGTTTTGTTATGTCCAACTACGTCTTCTTCTAGGCTAAAAGTCATAAATGTGCCCTGACGTTGGTCTGATGAGGCTGCCCTGTGGTGGCTGGTGATCGGATGGTGGTAAACCACAAGAGGGGCTTTGGGTGGAGGAGAGGAAAGGTCGAGGGTCCAGGTCCACAATGACAGCAGTGTTCTACTATGATTACTAATGTGGATGTCATAGCTGAGAGGACAGTGATGATGTGCATCGCCATGGTCTTGCTTATATCAATGCTCAATTCTCAATAAGGAATTACTCAAAATGGAACTAGGCCTTTAGGCCTTATGACCAAGCACCATCATAATCCACAACAAAGTGCTTACTAATAAAATGAAAAACTGTATTTGTCGTGGCATTCCATTAAGACAAAGACTCAATGGGTATTTCACTCAAATTACAAAAAAACCTATTTTCTCACTTACCTTTAGTGGTTGTATACTGTATAATGACTGAGGTAGAACAGACCATCCAAACAAAAAGACAAATCCACGTATGCCCTGGAAACATGCTCACTGACCTCAAGACAGCACCTGAGAACCGGCCTGCAGTCAAGATAATGAACCTTGTCTGTCAAACTGCTCTCCTCCCCACCCGGCATTACTGTCAACAGAGGTGGTGGGCCAGCAGATGTAGTTATGGGAATGATATAGAACTTGTTTCAGGAATTGTAAAGATAACCTTGTTTGGCAACAGTCGCACTGACTACAGACTGCTGATACAGAGTTACCCTCATCCCTCTTCATATTTCCAATACTGGAGACAATAGTGATGAATATCACAGACATTTTGCACAAAATTACTGAGTGACTCTACAACTGAATTACATGGTATCCAGTGGTGGAAGATGAATTCAAGTCAATTAAAAGTAGAAATGCTATCCTATACAAATTCTACATAACAAATAAAAGAATTGCATTCAAAAGGATACTTTGATAAAAAGCAAAAAGTATTATCAGTATACTGATTATGCAGAATGGTCTGTTTTCAGAATGTTATATTGTTACAGCCCTGCATTAGTGGATTATTGGTCCTGATGCATTAATGTGTATGTGGCCTGGTCAATGTAAGGTCATTTTTAACTACTTTATATACTTTTGGGCAGTTTAATCTATAGTAACACATATTTGCTGTAAGTGTATTTTATTTGCACATGTGTAAATTCTTAATCTGCCAGGTAACCACAAACTATTTTTTGTCAGATAAATATTTTCTCTCTGAAAATCTTGATGAAATAAAATGTAATGCTAGTGGGGTAGAGGCAGACAGTATCAGACAATTGAAATACAAATACTACCTCTGAAGACAACAGGCAAAAAAGCCTGCTTCTACATAGTACTTAAAATGATTTTTAAAAACATAAAAAATAAATCCATTATGTTTTGACAGATACCATCTTCACTGACTTCCTCCATCTTCATACATAATATTCATTTGCGTGCAACCTCTCTTTTGTTGTAATATAGCATGTTTTAAACTTGTAGTTGAAACTGTTAAAATCATTAAACTACCTCTAACTTCATGTTGCTTTCAGCTTCCTCCGCTTTTACTTTGAAGGTGAAACTACCGGTGTGCCGAAAGCTCTACTCCTGCAGGGTGTCCTGCACTCCTCTACTCCAGATAAACATTTAGTATGAGATGATGACATCAAAAAGATTATTTAAATTCTGCTCCTGTATTTTATCGTGAGAAAAAATTACTTAATTAGTTTCTTCCAGTCAGTTTTGCGGTCTGGTTAGTGAACTGTCGTCCAAGTAACCAACGTGCATTGGAATCAGTTATTTACGAAAAGTGCGTTAGGTTGTTGGTGGATGATTGAGAGATGAGGAAGAATATTCGCTGTGAATACATGAAATGACCTGGTGGAAAAAGTGGAGATGCCGGGGATTGAACCCGGGGCCTCGTACATGCAAAGCACGCGCTCTACCACTGAGCTACATCCCCTGATGGAGAACGTCGGAGGACCTAAGATATTAATAGATAGACACGGTAACTCGTCGAGTCTACAGACGAAAGCCACATAATAGACATTGTGCCATTAAGGGTGAAGACAAGCTGCCTTCTACACCAGTCTATTTTCTATATTATATATTATATCTATAATATAACGTAAACGTGAGTGTAAAATGACGTCGCAAACGCTAACTCTTAACTACTTGATGAAATGTCTAACGTCACACCCCAGGCTTTTATGAAGTGGTGGAAATGTAGCTAACGTTAATGTTCGGCAACAAAACAGCTACAAATGTGATACCAAACACAAAAACAAATGGTTTATTAGGCTTTAGACCTTACTGAAGCTAAATTATATTAACTACTCTCTACAGTGAATAACACTGACAATATTCTCATTATTATCATTACTGTTATTATTATAATTATTATTACATGTTTCGTCGTACTAAATCGTGATATTACCGCAACGCTGCGGGGTCTTGTTTTTATCAACATTAATACTGTTGCACTACTTCATACAAAATGATTTTTGTTATTTTACGTGTTTTCAAAAGTTAAACGAATTTGTTCCAGAATTGCGACGAGTATCTGAGCAATGCATTTTACCACTAGGTTTAGTTATTTCCGATTATTCACCGGTATAAACTGCAAACTCTCTTGCACACCTTCACAGGACGCGCGTTCTCTAGGTCCACCAGCAGATGTCGCTGATGCTCGCACATGGATGTTGCACCTGACTGTCGCTCCCTCAAACTGACCGGCTTTTAAAACGAGCTGACACGATGTGACACGAAGTGACAGTGCGCCCCATGATCCACACAGGCAGGGAAGATAGAGGCGGGCATGGTTTTGTTTTGTTTGTTTTTGACGTAGGGTAGAGTCACAACTGTTAACCTATAGTGTAACATTACCTGTGCTTTACCTGAACCGCCCACACCCACCTGCTGCCAGCTGTGAACCGGCGGCACGTCGGCAGAGAAAAACGGACGGACTGTCAGTGAGCAATGAAATGAAGTTTTACTCCTTCAGATTTGGATGTCTCCTAGCTTTCGCTTGTCTTGCGTCCGTCACTTGGTTTAAATCGATCCCCAATGATGAAGGTAAGCTGTCCGTGCAACCTGCTGCCACTGCTAAGAAAAGTAGAACTTTTTAGCCTGAGACTAAACAAATTTAGGCTTAATTAACTGGTTCCCGGAAAACAACCAGAAGTAACGTTTGTGCGGTGTTTAACTTGTTCGTGCCAGCTGACGGTGTAGCTGTCTGTAAAAGTTAGATATTGTCACACTTTGTCGGACCCACGCAGAAACTTTTGTTTGCCACTGCACGCGGCCGTGCAGACTGCACGTGACGAATATGCTGTGTACATGTTCAAAGCTGCTTTTTTTTATCTTGTGACAATTAAGTTGAACTGAAGTTGCTGTAGATGTTCTACAAGAAACTCTACAATATGTAAAACATACAAGTGGACTCACAACTGGGCTCATCATCAGCCGTTATTCGTACTTTTATCAGAAAAGGTCCTCATCAGATAAGCTGGGAAACTTCCTGATCATCACAGTTGCTGTTATACAGGTGGAGCGTCATACTGTCAGCTCCACATCAGTCAGGAGACTGTCATCGGGCTCTGGGTCTCCTCATCGGTTATGCCTTAAAGCAGGTAATTCAGGTTTAGCATCTTGAACTTGAAACTTGAAACTCCTGCAAATCTGATAACTGCCAAGGATCAACTTATCTAAATAATGTAGTGCTGTGGCACAGTGTCATAATACCTGCATGTTTTACACACGTTCATTGGGCTAAATAATGTGATTTAAAGAAACAATTTTTCAGTTTTTGAGAAATGATAGCAGCAACATATGGAGGCCCGGCACTGACTGAAACAGCAATGAAGCATTTAAGACCATAAAAAGGCAATATTTTCTGTGACTGCAATTGATCTTATATCACACTCATCCAGCTGTGCATCTTGTCAGTTATAAAGGAAGACTTTTCAGCCTAATACTGCCTGGCGAGATGATCAGTAACATCATCGTGGTGAGAATTTAACTCAGTTTTCATGAGGATATTTCAATCTGCAAACTCCTAACCAAACACAAAACACTATACTTTATAATAAAATGCAGAGTCACATTTTTCTCTATCCAAAATCGGTTTTTCAAAACTCCAACCAAACTAAAACAATGAATACACGTCTCAGTTCCAGAACATTGTCTGCCAACAGTAGCACTTTGTCCCTTAGTATACATTGACAAGAAAACATCAGTAACAACAGCTAGCATTGCAATCAGTGTCACTGTCTTTGGAAAAGAAGCTTTTGTTTATTTATTATGACTCTGCGACAGCCGTGACCGTCTGTCCGTCCCATTGAACAAGATATCGCAGGAATGCCTTGCGGGACTTTCATTGCAGCTGGGACAAATGTCCACTTGGATTCATGGATGAGCTAGAATTTGGGGGTCAAAGGTCTTTCTGACCTCACAAAACACATTTTTGGCCGTGACTCAATAACCCATATGCTAATTATGACAAAATTTCACACAAATGTCTCAGAATAAAATGATGACGTGAGGACATTTCCTATCCAAAAGGTCAGGAGAAGGAGACACATTTGGTCAGATACTGACTTGACTCTAATCTTGGGTGTCCACCTTGAAACTGTGCTGATTGTTTCACTCTTCAGTGCTGCTGGGTTAAAGATGTGTGTGAAGCTTCCACATTATACAGTTTATAGCTTCTGTACAGCAACATCCATATTTGAAGCATTGTAGTCCACCACAAGCTCATTACTTCTGCAGATATTGAGCCTCAGGTGATTGTTGTTGCTTCATGTGTTGAAGATCTCTGTAAGTCCTCTGGAAAAACAGTCTCTAATGTGTTTCTCACTGGACGTTATTCACTGGAATCATACATGCCAATGTAATACTTCCATTTCTCCAAAAAATACACTTCATTGCCTTTCATTTAATTTATTCCAAATTTTCATTTCATATGTTCTATGCGTCTGGCCAGACAGGACGTAAACTGTGACTTGACTGGTTGGTGGAGGTGAACAACCGCGAGACAGTGAGACTCATTTAGCTGTTTAGCATAAACCAAGATTCTAGTACAGCAGAAAGAAGGTCACTTCTTTGTTGCATGGATTGTGCTACGTTACAGCGAATGTCTCAGGAATGGATCAGAACTGGTGCTTATACTTAAATAGGCTCCTTTTTTTACCATTTCTGCCGACTAATTCAAAGTAAACAAGATGAAGCTCTATAAACAGAGAACATTGAGTGTAAAAAGCAGTGATGACGATTGCGTCTCTTTAAAACATCAAACACTAATACACATGTTTTATTTTTATTGAACTATGTTTTGTGTGCTGGCAACCGGAGCAACATACAGACGTCACAGCATGCTTGGTCTTAATGTCATTGTCAAAGTGAGACATTTCCGATGTACGGCCTAAATACACAGAGTTTTGGTGGAGGTTGAGTTTAAGAGAGCAAACGCTTCATGACTTCTTGAAAAATGTGCTCACTGTGGTCATTTTGTGGCAAAGCAATGAAACGTTACCCAGCGCTTAGTCCCCGTTGACTCTGCTGTGCTGACTGACACATGACTCAGCTATGTACCTTCATCACTGAATTTGAATTGTTGTTGAATTTTGAAACAAAATTGTCACTATCAAATAATTCTGTCCAGCAGTAACTCATTCTCATTAAAACAGAGCTCACACTCGTACGAAGTGCAAAGTGTTTGAAATGAAGAAGAGGAAGAATGGCTTTTGAAAAGGCATTTATTGAATACATTATGCTGTGTTAGGGCTGTGGCTTTTCATCACTGCATCAGTTTATGGTTTCTGCATCAACCACAACATTTGTTTTTATTCAAAGCGCTACACCTTAAATATCTCATTACCTCTCACATACAGTGAGCTGCAGTTTACATTCTGTACCAAAACACTGTTTGACAGGAACCAGACAGAAAGAAGAAGTTCTTCTTACTTTCTCCTTCCTCACACATTTGACACGCATGTATATATACTGCAGTACTATACATTTGAAATGTGTATGTATATATACTGCAGTACTATACATTTGAAATGTGTATGTATATATACTGCAGTACTATAAATTTGAAATGTGTATGTATATATACTGCAGTACTACACATTTGACATGTGTATGTATATATACTGCAGTACTATACATTTGACATGTGTATGTATATATATACTGCAGTACTATACATTTGAAATGTGTATGTATATATACTGCAGTACTATAAATTTGAAATGTGTATGTATATATACTGCAGTACTATACATTTGAAATGTGTATGTATATATACTGCAGTACTATACATTTGACATGTGTATGTATATATACTGCAGTACTATACATTTGAAATGTGTATGTATATATACTGCAGTACTATAAATTTGAAATGTGTATGTATATATACTGCAGTACTATACATTTGAAATGTGTATGTATATATACTGCAGTACTATACATTTGACATGTGTATGTATATATACTGCAGTACTATACATTTGAAATGTGTATGTATATATACTGCAGTACTACACATTTGACATGTGTATGTATATATACTGCAGTACTATACATTTGAAATGTGTATGTATATATACTGCAGTACTACACATTTGACATGTGTATGTATATATACTGCAGTACTATACATTTTAAATGTGTATGTATATATACTGCAGTACTATACATATGGGATGTATGGTACTGATGGTGAAGTAATTAGCTATTTTCATGAGGGTAATGTTGTTACAATAAGGAGAAATGCTTCCACTCATATGTTGTATTGATTAATTGAGATCTGTGCAAAGGAGTATTCACTGAAACTATCTGTACTGTGTTGATTTGGTTACAGTACAGGAAACAGTATTTAGGTCAAAGGAAAACTTGTAAATTTTCCCCAAGCATATTCTGAGCAATACATTAGATCTCTGAAGTGCTTCCTCCTTTTGTTTTTGTTGGTTTTTTCTTTAATGCGATCAGGTCCGAAGAATGTCTGATAACATCAAAGCTTGTTCTGTCTCTTCCTTTTTACTTTATATCTAACCAAGAATCTCAGTTTTCCTCATCTCAAGTTTCATTTCCTTGAAAGTGTCAGACTACAACTTCAGTCAGTCTTATACAGATACGGTTGCACTCCTCCTCCAGCAGGCTAAAAGAGAGCTTGTTTTCCACACAAAGAAAGTAATAAAGTGGAAACTGGAAATGTGACAGAACTCAAGGACACACAGGAGTGGTTTATGGCAGTCAGGACATGGTAATGGCATGTGTTAGTAAAATGTGATCCTAACAGGTCAAGGCCACATCAGCAGCAGGAAGAAAATATTTCTGCACATGGGAGGACACATACTTTGTCATCCAAACTGTAGAAGTGCTCATGCATTACAGCATCAGCAGCCAGACAAACCTAGGGTTTTGCTTCATTTGCATCTGGGAAATAATTCCTGTGGGGATATTAGTGTTAATCTGAGAGCCTCTATAACTCAGAAAACTTAAAAAAAATAGGCAAAGTCAAAATTTGAATTTCTTGTAGTATCTCAATGTGTTAATGCCGTAAGAGACTTAGTCTATACTTAATCTAAATGCATGCTCTTCTGTGAAACTGGCAAAAACATGCTATCTTAAAAGGAAGTTTGTGGTGCTGGACAATCTCCAATTTGCAAATTGCATGTGCAAACAATGTAAACAAGTTAAGATAGATAAGACTTTATTAATCTCACAATGGAGAAATTTACTCTTACAGAAGCTCTTCAGAACACTGAACACAATAAGAACAATAAATTACAACTGTGCAAACCACAAAAAGAAATTAAAAATTAAAAAATAAGGTATCCTATGTACTGTAAGTTTAAGAAAAATAAATAGAAAGCATCTTTCTTAAAATGTTCATTCTTGATATTAGCCAGAGCAGAGTCATTTTAAAAGTAAGAGATGATCTCGATTGCTCTCACTGGCAGCTGACATTTCAGCTGTGATGCTAACAGGTTAAAATGTCTGACTTGTGAATGAGTGTAAGTGAAATATTGTATGTTTCAGTGTAAATTGAAGAACCTGAAGGTGTCAGTTGAGTACTAACAGTGCAGTTGAACTCGCCTTTGATGTTGAACCACAGTCATGTGGTTGTAGACTGAACAAACAGCTCAAGAATAAGGTGAAAACAGCTAAAATGCCAGTCAGCATGCAAGCCCTCAAAGTAATGAGAGAGTGGCAGGGATGACAGCAGTTAAACTGTCATTTGAAGTGGAGGAAAGATCTTGAAGTTTCAGTTAAAGTTAAAGGAGTGTCTGTACTATAAATAGTGTCTGTTGGTATGTAGTGACAGCAGCTGAAATGCCAGTGTTAAGAGGCTGACGGGCAGGTACTGAATTGTGAATCATTGAGCAAAGATGCCAACACGTAGCTGAATGCAGCTTCTCAAATGTGACCATTTGCTGCTTTTGGGGTTTTGGATATTTGAAGATGTCACTGTGGGTTTGGGGAAATGGGCTCCAGGAAGCGTATTTTTACAATTTTGTGACATTAATGTAGTCTAAACAATCATGAAACGTCAAACAGTAGCTACATGAAACATGTTCAGTGCCTTGGTGATGTAGAAATATAGCAACACAGCATCTGTATGTACTCATCTACTGCTGATGCTGATGAACAGCAGCCGTCTCAAACGCACAGTCACAATTGTGCCCAATAGTTCCAACCTGTCTGAGTTTCTTTCAATGCCTGCAGGTTCGACAGCACTTCCAGACCTGCGGGGCCTGTACGAGCGTCTGCTGGTGGCCGAGCAGCTGGGAGGCCAGGTCAACAGGGATCTCACCAGCATCCTGGAACAGCTGAAGAACATTCCTGAAACTGCCAGCATCAGACAGCCCACCAGTAACACTACCACCAACGCCTCCACAGGTAGTGCTTTTACCTGAATAAAGAGCATGTGGTGTGCAGGAGCAGCTCAGACATGAAGAACCATTTCTGCTATGTGCTATATGACGCTAGTTGTTCACTTACTCAGACATGTCTGCTTTAATCTGGTAGAGGGCCATATGGCAGACATTTTCTGTTGGGTCCTTAATTAACCTCTACCGCCACCCCCACCACCGTCCCTTCACCCACTTGATTAATTTGATTTATTTGAGAATGTACATATAATATAAACTAAAATATTAAAATGAACAACAATAATGATAATGCTAAAGTTTATTAAAGTTTTTCATAAAGGTACTGAAAAGTGCACCATTATCTCAGGGGACATTCTTGCACATTTAGATGTGTTTAATGAGTTTTGTAATGAGTTTAATCATTTCTAGTTGTCCTGTTAGACTGTCAAAGGCAAACTTATGCACAGACCTCTCCCCTTCCCTCCTGTGGACAGAAGCAATAAAGCAGCTGAGTGGGGGTCCAGGCCAACAGATCCTCCAGCCCAACATGTACTTCTACATGCCTCACCTCAGACAACATCCGGACAGCCTCCTACCCAACATAGTCCTGGGAAAGGGACGCCGTGGAGGTATGGAGCACTTCAGCATGAACCCCCCTCCCCCACAGAATCCCACACTCCCACAATTATACTGTTGTATGAGACGCTTATGACTCTTTGTATTTCAGTTTTATTTGATGGGTTCAA
The DNA here is from genome assembly GCF_017976325.1 of Chelmon rostratus. Classification (NCBI taxonomy): domain Eukaryota; kingdom Metazoa; phylum Chordata; class Actinopteri; order Chaetodontiformes; family Chaetodontidae; genus Chelmon; species Chelmon rostratus. The sequence goes on from NC_055666.1 coordinate 3,191,141, forward strand.
GATTTCCTTTCTAAACCAACTTCCTCAGAACACAGCAGTTTACATCGACAGTTACGAGGTCGACAGGATGAAGTTGTGCGTGTAAAACATCAATTAACAGAATGTGATCATTTGCTAATCCTTTTTGACATATATTGAATTGAAAACAGTGTAAAGACAATATATTTAATGTTTGACCACCTCGACTTTATTGATTTTTGTAAATATTTGCTTATTCTGAATCTTTCAAACAAGCTGGGACAGGAGCAACCAAAGGAGAAAGTTGTGGGATGCTCCAAAAACACCTGTTTGGAACATTCCACAGGTAAACAGGTTGATTGGTAACAGGTGATAGTATCATTATTGGGTATGAAAGGAGCATCCTGGAAAGGCTCAGTCGTTCAGAAGCCAGGATGGAGGGAGGTTCAACACTTCCAACTCTGCATAGGCAAATAGTCCAACAGTTTAAAAACAACTCAATGCACAGATGCATGGAATTCAAGGATTTCACCATCTACAAAAACAAAGTTCAGAGAAAATCAACATTGAAGGGCCCATGACCTTCTGTCCTCAGACAGCACTGTGTTAATATCTGACATGACTGTATGAAGGACATGACTACATGGGCTGTGGAACACATGAAAAAAAACATGTTGGCATACACAGCTCGTGGCTGCATCTACAAATGCAAGTTAAGACCCTACCATGCAAAGTGAATTCATATATCAACAACATCCAGAAACACTGCTGACTTCTCTGGGCCCAGGCTCCTGATGTTAAAGTGGAAAAGTGGGCTGTGGTCTGCAGTCCACATCACAGATGCTTTCTGAAATCATGGACGTTGTGTCCAAGAAGAAAAGTAAATTAAAATCTTGTCTTTGTTCTGTATTCAGTTGAATATAAGTCAAAGGGAATTTGCAAATCATTGCATTCTGCTTTTATTTCTGTTTACACAGCGTCCAACCTTTTTTGGAATCAGGCTTGTGGATGCCTCCCCGGCAACAGCATCACACATAATCAAGAGATGCCAGACTTATATATGTGATATGATGGTCATACAGAGCACTGTTCACTGTTCAGTTTTTTAATCATTATTTATCATTACCTATACTGTGTGTGTGTGTGTGTGTGTGTGTGTGTGTGTGTATGTATGTTTGTGTGTCTCCTTCCCCAGTGTCCATAGTGATGGGAATTCCTACAGTGAAGCGTGAGAAGCAGAGCTACCTGGTCAGCACGCTCACCTCTCTGTTCTACGGCCTGACTTCGTCGCAACAGCGAGACCTTCTCATAATTGTCTTCGTTGCTGAGGTTACACACACGCCCCACCCTCCTCTTTTGTTTGTCACACACCTCAGAGCCACCATGCAGAGTCCCTCAGGCCATATGTATTTATTGTCACTCAAGAACGAATGCTGAGAGTTTGAGACGCTTTACTGCTGAGAAAATCACGCCCTGAAGGAACCGTTTGATGTTTTTGGAAAGTTGTTTATTGGGGTTCTTGCCAAGAGTCACTTGAGAAGATTAACACCACCCTAATGTTTGAACAAATATGAATCCAGAGCCAGCAGGCAGTTGGAAGCTTGCCTTGTTCCTTTTATTCTTTGTTTTTTGTATGTATGTAAGATGTGACATCGTCATTGGTAAGCTTTAGGTGTTGGTAGGCCTTTTTTCACTTTTGTTAGAGACAGGCCGACAGTTTTCCCCCTGTCTCTAGTCTTTATGCTAAGCTAAGTTTAGCCTTGCTGGCAATAGCTTCATATTAAGCATACAGACATGAGAGTGATTCTGTCATCTAAAAAAAAGGGCAAATGAGCATATCTCCCAAAATGTCGAAGTGTTTCTTCAAAGAGAAACATGACAGAGGCAGTGTTACCTGATTGGTTTGAGAATTTAATTTATTTAAATTTAATTTAATTTAATTTCACCCACAGTCAGAAAATCTGCCAGAGAAGCTGGATCTGAAAAGCTGTACGATAGCATGGGATTGACTTCTGTCATAACATCAGCTGGTTACACACCGAACAGCAAATATGTTCAGTTCCTTTTGTTTACTGAAACCTCTCAGCAAATGTCTGAAGGAGTTTTCACACTCAGCAGCATGTTCACATGTCAGAGCAGCTTTTGTTCTTGCGCAGCAGTAAAATTCAGTGTTTCCTCTTTCCAGTTGCCACAGCTTTAATTTCTCTCGAGGTTCAGCTCTGAGAGGTTCTTAACGTCCACCATGAAGGTGGCCACAGACACTTGCTATCACTGAGTTCCACGTCAGGTTTTCCTTCATCTCTATGAATTATTCCAGACAAACTGAGGAACAGTTTTACTTGGTGTTAGCAGCTTCGCAGCAGCAACAAGGCTCTGCTTCACAAAGTCTCCCTCTCAATGAGGTTTCAGCTTCTTAGCTATTAGCTCGCTCACCACAAAAATTGCTGGCGTAACACTGTCTCTGTCACAACGTGGGTTTGTGAAAGCTGTTTGTTGGACACCCAAACTCTGCCGTTGACTTAATCCAAGCAGATTTGTCCTCACAGCTCATCCGGTTTTGCATGTTTTGATATTTGGCTTTTTTCATTAGTGTGAGCTCGTCCCCACAAAGTAACTTAGACACACTGGCTTGCCTTCTACTTCAACAAAATGTAATTGTTTGTCTGTTTCTCTTGGAAAACACATGTTTGTTTTCTTCACAGCCGTTAGCATGATAGCAACCACTTTGCACCTGCTGCATTCAGGGATCACTTGCCAGAATATGTTAACCTACTATTTTTTATTGTTATTTTCTTCATTGTTAAAGACAAGTAATTGTTTTTAATGAAGTATAAATTGTCTCGGAGTTCAGAGGTTCCCCATCCTCTTACATCATAATCAACCAGCACACACATGCTGCATGAACTTGCACTGCAGAGACTGACACGAAGCTTTTGGACTGGTCAGGTCACTGGGTTTATACCTGAACACAATTCACGTCGGGCTTATTTATTAAAGGGGGTCACATCCGTGTTCTGTGATCATGTAATGTAATATACAGCAGACGCTCCAAAACCACCTTGTGCAAACAAAAGCAGCTCGGTCTAGGGTACAAAAGGGGACCCTTTAAGACCTGTCCAACTAGTTGCTGTGGTACACAAAAAAAACATTATCCCGCCTGTGTGTGTCTGTTTAAGATTATGTTTGTGAGGCTGACATTCTCTGGTGTGAGTGAATAACATGATGAGGTGAAATGGTAGCAGCAACATGACTCTCATATCAAGTGAAACTGGTTATACAAGGTTTGTCCTTGGAGGGATGAACACAATGAGGCTGCCTCGACCCACAAGACCTCCATACTGCGTTCATTGTCGCGAAAGCATTCAAGACCTCCTGTTTGGTGTTAACTAACCGCATCAGAAATCCCCTACATCACTGACTTCCTCCGTTTTCTCCCCCCCTCCAGACCGACTCAGCCTATGTGAGCAGCATAGCAGAGACCATTGGGAAGAAGTGAGTGGCTCTAGATTACCTCCCATGGGGCAGTTTCACTATCACTGTTGCTGTTTAGTTTTCATGTCTTCTGTTATCTGTGGTTTCTGACAGCAGCCAGCTTCTGGTGTCTGTGCTTTTCAGTGAAAGTGAAAAGAGCCTGAACACAACAGGTAGCCAATGGTCTCCTTGGTTAAATTTGTTATAGATTAAATCAGCAGGGTTGCAGAGTACATAATCATATTCCTGTTTTATTATCAGCCTGTATCACAAAGCAGGGCTGCAGCTGAGATGGGCGTCCCATCCCACTCACTTAGACGTCATGCATTGGCCTCGTTTCCCCTGCTCTTTCATTTGGAGTCACATATGGGGCATTTTCTTCCACTCAAATTGTGTCAGATTGAATACACCAAATTGTGGTGTTGGGAGTTTTATGTCAACCTTTAAGAACAAAGTCAAATTTCAAGAAAGACATTTCTATTTCTTTTGTGTCTCTTCTTATTGTAGATCAATGTGGGCTCTAAAAGGTTCTGAGCTTCTTTATATGTCAGCAGCTTAACTGCTTTGGTTCAGCCTCACAGCTCTCATCAGCAGTGGTGGAATGTAACTAAGTACATTTATTACACTTAGTCAAGTCTTTTGTTTTAATAAAGTGCGCAAACTATATCTCGTGCTGCATTCATGTCCTAATGACCGGATAGTTAAAAGCACATCTGTTCAGGCTCATCTGGAGCAGTCAGTACTCAATGACAGAAGTTTTCTGCTTCCTCCTGTGATGCTCACTAGATTTTTAAAAATTGCAAATCCAATAACTAAAGTAGTGATCAGAAAGAGTTTTTCTTTTTTTTCTTTTTTAATGTGTTGTTTTGTGTCATTTTTACACTTGACTCTTGTTATCTCCTTTGTGGTGTCAATGGTAGTCAGAAAATTGTATATGATATCATATCTGCCATCTGAAAGCTGTGAAATTTTATATGTAGGATATTTTCACTTGGAATCATCTTTCCCATGTGAGTTATATGCTGAATTGTTGTGTTTTCCTTTGTATTTTTCTCATGAAGTCTGTAGTTAACCAGCTGTTTCTCTGTAGTTTTCCCAAGGAGGTGGAGTCCGGGCTGTTGGAGGTCATCTCTCCTTCACAGCATTATTACCCTGACTTCACCGACCTCAGAGAGACCTTTGGAGACTCCAAGGACAGAGTCAAGTACGCTTACCATATCTGTTATTAGTTACTTGAAATTATAAATTAAATTATAGGTGAATGTGGAAGAAGCTTACATTTTCTCATTGTTGTACCCTGTATCGGTTGCTGCTGCAGTGAGATCCTTTACATTTAATTTAGTCTTCTTCACTAGAGAAGAGAGAGAACTTTAGTCTATACAGCATATAAATAGACAGGATTTTTGAGAAAAGGAGTGCTAGTAGTTGAATTCAGCGTTGAATCAAAGACATAAGTAAACACCCGAACAGTCATGTTTATGTGTGCACCTTGTCTGTTCCTAGATGGCGAACAAAGCAGAATCTGGACTTCAGCTTCCTCATGCTCTATGCTAAAGACAAAGGAAACTATTATGTTCAGGTAGGACCCAAAGGGAGGCATTTTACATTTCCAGCCGCAGTTTGTTTGAAACAAACACAGCTGGATAGTTATCATGTGCAGCAGTTCCTACCTTGTTCAAACAGGCTCAGAAAAGACCTCAAATTAAAAGTCATCAATTATCAGTCAAAGAGTGTGGGTGTTGACCCACTGTCGAGTGCAGAGTGAAACCATAAAGGAAAGGGCACCAAAGATGGAGGTAACATAACAGAAATGAGGAAAGTGTGACATTTGTGAGCTTGTGATTTGTAAGCAACAGGAGCTGCTGCAAAGCTGCATCTTGAAATGATGGTGAAGGATTGTTGTAATGGATCAGTCGCTCATTCAAACCATCGTTACAGTGGCACACATTGGCTGCTCACTGAAATGAGTTCTGAAAAGGTGTTTTTGTGCTGTGTTTTCCAGTTAGAGGATGATGTCGTTGCAAAAGCAGGCTACTACACCAACATGAAGACCTTCATCATGCAGACAGCGTCCAAGCACTGGCTGTACCTGGAGTTCTCCCAGCTCGGATTCATAGGTGTGTGTGTGTGTGTGTGTGTGTGTGTGTGTCTGTGTGTGTGTGTCTGTGTGTCTGTGTGTGAAAATGGTAGGTTACATATTGAGCCTTGCTTGATGTGCATGTGTGTGTGTGTAATCCTCCAGGCAAGCTGTTTCGAACCTCTGACCTCCCATTGGTGGCAGAGTTCTTTCTGATGTTCCACAGAGACAAACCCATCGACTGGCTGTTAGATCACATTCTGTGGGTGAAAGTTTGCAACCCAGAAAAAGACGCAGTAAGTGAGCTGTTAAGAGGCCAGCATAAAGTGCCTGATAAAACTCACTGGAACTGCAAAGCTATTTTATTATTGATCCTTTTTTTAGCTCCTCAATCACATAATGCTGCTTGGCTAATTATTATACAGAATTTTTCACAGCAGTAGAACACGTTCTTCAGTGGAGTGTGCATAACTGATAGTGAGGCTGAGTTTATGTGGCTGCAACGTCTTCACAAACTCTGCAGCATGCTGTGCAGTGACCTACGTGCTGATGTGTTGTCTTATCCAGAAAGACTGTAATCAACAGAAGGCAGCGCTCAAGCAGAGGCACAAGCCCTCCCTCTTCCAGCATGTCGGCCTCCACTCCTCTCTGTCTGGGAAACTACAGCATCTGAGGGTGAGTGCAGCTCAGCTCCCTCTGCTAAATGCTCTCAGCAAGCATTTTGGCATCACATGCATGTTGGTTTGGTAAAAACCTGTGTTCCATGATGGGAGTTGAAATGACCTCCACAGTCAGTGTGTAGATAATAGCTGTACATCACGTCACACACGTACACCTTCTGATTGATTATATGATTCTAGTGTTTAGAAGATGGTTAAAATGATGGGAATTCCATGCAATTTTTTTATTAATGATGTGGAAGGAAGCCCTCAGCAGCCTGGAGTCTCTGACAAGAATTCCTTTGTTTAGTGTTCTGGTAGAAGATCGCGCCGCATACTGGGTGTGTTCATTTCTCTTGGTGTGAAACAGCTTCAGTGTGTTATACCACTATGAGTAGCAGTGGCGTGCACAGGGGGGGCGACCGACCCCCCCGTGGCCCAAATGTTGAAAAACGCGTACTAAAGTGCCCTCTTGGGAGCCAAAATGCGCGTTTAAGTGCCCTCTTGGACGCCAAAACGCGTGCTAAAGTTTTTGTTTTTTTTTTTAATTAAACCTTTATTTTACCAGGAAAATTGGCCCATTTAGATTAAAAATCTCTTTTCTAAGGGCGTCCTGGCCAAGTGGCAGCACAAGTTACAAAGTTAAAAATTTCAATTTGATTCTAAAAACAATTCAATTAAAACAAGTACAAATCAGGGAGTCAGTCTCAAGTGTTCTCATTTTGGAATTAAAATCGCTCAATGGAATCAGTTCTGTTAGTTTCATGTCCTTTTGCAGCTTATTCCATGAGGAAGGAGCAGAGAAAACAAAGGCCTTTTTCCCTGCTCTGTGCAATAAGGCGGAACAGAGAGCAGCAGTTGGTCATTGGAGTGCAGATCATAAGAGTTAACGCTCCTTAGCCTCTTGGATGCCAAAACGTGTGCTAAAGTGCCCTCTTGGACGCCAAAATGCGTGCTCAAGTGAAGTCGTTTTCGCCCCTGCCCTTCAAAAAGTCTGTGCACGCCACTGAGAGTAGTTTGTAGTGTGGCTTGCTGGCTTTCAATAAAAGTGTAGCGTTGCTGCATCCAGTGAACAGTCGCTTGTAGCATAATGAGCGACAGTTTGAAGTAGCTTCCCTCACACTGTTCATCACAGGCAAACGCCCCCAGAATTGACAGTTAACAGCTTCTTGTGTCCTCCTATCACTAGTGTGCCAGGCACACCTCCTGAAACCTGTATGATTTGCACACATTTTTCTGTATTTTGGAGATGGTTACAACTAGGTTTTATTCAGTATATGAATAACACTAGATACAGTTTTAAGTGCAGTACGTGGCCACAGATGCAGTGACAGGTACCTTTCAGTTAACAATGACTTTATCACACAGAAATGCTGTGACATGACATTGATTGACAAATGTGTTTGTTAGTTTGAACTCATCACCTCCCACATGCAGAAGATGGAGAACATGTTGTTATTTAGAATGAATACACTTTCATTTAAGAGAGAGTTGATTTGTAAGGTCAGAGATCCATTAGTTAAAACATAGATCAGAGATAGATCAACGAGTTATAGATATGACCCAAGTCAGGAGTTGTTAGCAACATATAGGAGCCGCTGACTGGCTCCTGTGTGGATAAAGAGGTGTAGAAATGTGTACATTTACTCATGATGTGAACCAGCAGGGTATCATCTGCTTAAATTGTAAGCCAATGGATCATAAGTGTCTCTGTGAGTTAACGGATAGTAATGTAGCCATCAAAGCATGAAGGAAACAGTAATTACAAGATACACACCTGATGTTGTTTGGCAAGCCAAAAACTTACTAATTACTAGATGTATGATGCATGCCACATTTTGTATGTAATATAGATACAGACTTTTTTTTCTTCTTCTTCCTCTTTTTTTTTTGACAAAAACATCTGGACACTCAACACAAATGAAAATGGATCAAAGTTGTTTATAGATGTCTTAATGCTATTTTGTGGGTATGTGCCTGCATGTGTGTCTCTCGTCCCCTCCAGGATAAGGACTTTGGGAATCAGAATCTGTTCCAGGCCCACAATAACCCAGCTGCAGAGCTGAGCAGCAGCCTGAAACATTACCAGCAGCACAGTCTGGACAGGGCTTACAAGGGACAGGACTTCTTCTGGGCATTAACACCCACCCAGGATGACTACATCCTCTTCAACTTCCCGCAGCCAATCCACATATCCGGGTCAGTCAGAAATGGGTTTTCAAAAGTTGATAGCACACGTCATTTCTTCAATCCACAATGTTTTAATCAAGGCCAATAAGCACATTTGGTAGATCCTATTATCCATGAAAAAAGTAGAGAATGGTTCTGAGATAATTCCACTTTTTTCTTCCTGAATACATTTGCCTTGGTCTCAACATGTTTTCTTTTCTCTTTGTGTCAGTAAGATGTGCAGTTCCTGACAGTTAACATGGATTGCATCCATTCAAGTCCGTTTATTTACAATGACAACTGACTTTTGGTCCCCATCAACGAAAGGGTCATGCAGCTGAGACACCAGTGCAACAAGTGCAAATGCCAACAGACCCACACATTTATTTGCATTGCTCAAATAGAAATACCAGTGCTGGAATTAAAAAAAAAAAAACACTACTTTGACAATGCACTTTACTCCCCCGACAGCCCAGGCAAGACCAACACAGGTCAACTTATCAGACAATTTGCATCACCTCACATCACCCTCTAAAAGTTGCATCCGAAGGCCTACAGCTAACACAGCACAGTACAGCAGTGGGCAACAACCAACTGAACCACTCGCCAATAACAAGCGCCGTGGCGTCGAACATAATGAGCCCAAAAGAAAGAGTGCAATTTGAAAATTACACTGTTCCAAATTTTGTATATGATATGATATGATATGAATTGAACAAAGCCAAAAAACAGTCAAAGCCTCCCTTGGGGTGTGCCGGACAGCGGAAAGGGAGGCAAAGCTGCTGCGTGAGGTTAATTTGAGTTAAAGATCATGCTTCTTACATTACTCAGCTTAATCTGAACAAAGAAACAGGAACTGCTAATAGCTAATTCATCTTCTTTTCAATGGTGCCTCAAAAGACAATACCAGTACTGATACCAGGATCTTGCTGATTTTTTTTTTCCTGTTACACTGATCTCCTGGGGCTCAAGACTCTACAAGTTTCACTTATGCACAGCAGTGCTTTGAGCTAATCTGTACATTAGCATGTTAACGTGCTCACAATGACAATGCTAACAGGCTGATGTTTAACAGGTACAATGAACCATGTTTACCATCTTAGTTTAGCTTGTTAGCATGATAAATCAGCATTCATCAACCAAAGTTTGAGCTGATGATGAAAAGTCAACAGATTACCAAAGTCAGTCATCTTGACAGGTTGAGCTAAATGGTAGCATCGGTACTGTATTGTCTTCCTCTGTTCTTCTTAGCAGTTAGCATTAGCATTAGCTAAATGGTAGCATCGGTACTGTATTGTCTTCCTCTGTTCTTCTTAGCAGTTAGCATTAGCATTAGCTAAATGGTAGCATCGGTACTGGCCATTACCTGGAGCATCTCACTGCTGGCGAAACACTGTTGAAGGGAGGTATCCACCTGATGACCCCCAGAGACGTGTTAGGAATCACTGCTCTTTGGCAGGTATAGAGGCAGATTAGAGCTCCAAGGTTCTTCACTGAGAATGAATCCTCTTTTTGGGCACAAGTATCTTGTGTTTAAATTAACTAAGTCCTCTAGACATAAAGGTGACTGAAAATTTGTTCGATAGTTGTGTAGCTATTTCAGTAAAAATCAAAAATGTCAACCACACAGTAGGGGTCATCAAGATCATTAGAGTTCATCTGTTTTGAACAGTGAATATCTGCCATATTCCATCAGATAGTTGTTAAGGTATTCAGTCTGGACCACAGTGGTGGACTGGCTGACCAACACTGATCCTTAAAGTTATTCTGATAGCTAAAAACTACAAGCTATGATTGGCCACAGATGCTCCACTGTCACTCAGCTGTCTGTTTGGCGTGTCAGGACAGTAGCTGTAACAACAGGGCAACCAAAGACTCAATTACTAGCAGGAGTTCATATGAGCTCCACACACACACACACACACACACACACACACACACACACACACACACACACACACTGAACAATAAGCTGTGCATTGTCGGGCGGCTCTCTGGATGAGTGCAGAGTGTCAACAGGTCTTTCCTCAGTAACATATGTTGTGGCACAGGAGGCGAAGCTATTTTGCTTTGTTTGGAATCATCATGAGATAGATTTGTGGTTATGTTCTTTTAAGGGGAAATATTTGGAGGGTAGAGAAATAAACTTTACATTTAAGTGAGGGGGTGATATTGTTTGGTTCAACAGAAAGTTCAAGCATTGTCATTATATTTAGCTGAGGTTTTTGTCTGTTCCGCTGTTATGACAAACACTCATTTAGAAATGAAACTGGCAGTTGATGTGACACTTTTCACAATGAGATGATCTGAGCTGATACATTACTTTAGCCCTGATGTCCTGATCCTGGCAGCACACTCCACTGCAGTGTCACTTTTGACACCAATGCTGTCCTCTTCCCTTTAGGTACCTGTTTCGCAGTGGAAATATCGAGACCAGTGGAGATAAATTCTACAACACAACAGTGGAAGTGCTGCCCAGCAATGTGAGTATCCTGCCTCTGTGTGTGTGTGTGTGTGTGTGTGCGTGTGTGCGTTTGTGTGTGTGCACATGTTCTTTGGTTCCATTCCTGGCGCCGAGCAGGTCTTGGTTTTCATCTCAGGTGTTGGTGCCTGGGGAAGGAGTGGTGAGGCAACAGGTAACACCCACCACAACAAGCTATCTGCTATCTGTCTCCCTCTGGCTGTGTGTGTGTGTGTGTGTGTGTGTGTGTGTGTGTGTGTGTGTGCGTGTGTGCGTGTGTGTGTGTGTGCGTGTGCGCGTGTGTGTGTGTGTCAACCGACACTTCAGTCACACTGAAGGGGAAAAGTGGTCATGCCGTGGGTGACCTTTGAGTAAAGTTAGACAGACATGGAATCCCTGTGTGGAAGATAAGAGGGAAACCAGGTTACACAAGCTGAGTTGAGGTCCAGAGGCTTCACATTGCAGGTGAAACACCAACGAACCAAAGAGTAATAATGAGATTATCCTCAGATTTGCTGTGTACATTCAGGGTCACAAGTGGGGCTGGTTTTCTGTTTAAAAATGTTCAGTCCTAGTGCTGATGTGATTGAGTTGTAAGCATCAAAATGAGCCGTGGCAGACTTTTCTGCAGACAATAACTCTGAGGAGGAGCACTCGCTCCATCAGCTTCAAAAGGAAATGAGTTCATTGCACTGTTTCAGCTTCTCAGTGGCATATTTAACCAACTGTAACCTAGTGTGCACAAAAATAATGATCATTTTAAACCCTGTATAATATTTTCATGACGCACTTGTAGTGACTCAGAATGTATCTGATAGGTTTGAATGCTTTACACTGAGCTCTGCATACTTTTTTTGCCTTCAGTGCAATATTATCTGGCCTGTGCGTCTGTGTTTTCTGCCCAGAGCCTCTCCAGATAACAGGGGAGTGTAGCGCACCCAAATCAGAACCGGCACACCCAGTGCAGGCGTGGGGACTGAAGAAACTGTTGACACAAAAGGCTTGATAGTAATATACCAGCAGTTTTAAGTCAGTAAAAGGTGGCCAAGCTGGAATGAGCACTGGATTTCTCAACATATTGTAACGGCATGCTTAAGTTCATGTAAAGGGGCTTTCACACTGATTTTAGCTGATATGTGATGTATGTTGTAGGTATGAAAACAAGATGTTTGGATTTCTACAGATGTCATTTGAACTTCGGTTGAACACTGATATTTACACAAATGTTTCATGCAGTATGTCATGCAGGCCAAGATCTACTGATGTAGATGTCTCCAGGATTATGAATGGCCAAATGTTGCCATAGTGAACTTTGCTGGCTGTTACTACTCAGCATACCACATGGGAGCTTCTGGCAGCGTAATAGTGACCTTTGAACTTGGCTTGATTGTTAGAGTTAATGATTAAATAACCACAACACAGCAATGTGTGTGACCAGTGTTGCCAAGGTTTCATTGGGAATTCCTTCTTATCCGAGCCCAGCCTCACAGGATAGCTGCAAGGTCAGAGAGGGGTGGTAAAGCACACGCTGCTGATCAGTTTTGTTTCAGATGTTCAGAGGATGACTTTGTGCTGTGTTTGGGTGGTCTTGAGTCTTATGGTGACACTCGTGAACTTGCGGAGGAGTGTGACTGACGGGAAGTTTTAAAGCAAGTGTACACCACTTTTGTTGTTTGAACCTGAAGTACCAGTAGTTTGATTTTTAACTGAAAAAGACTACAGGACACCTCGCTGACATTGACTATAACAGACCTGAGTTTTCGTTACAGGGAAGTATAATCACATTTAACACAAATCAGGATGCACCTAAAAATGTCAGGAGTCAGCAATGATCAGTGTTCTAAATCCCCAGGATCGATGTGCCCGGTGCTTTAAATTCTTGAATGAGTCAGCTGTTCCAGGAAAAAGCTGGATTTTGCTCATATGGTAACCACACCCCTCAGTCGTCAGTACTGAAGTATTATTTGTCAAACACAGAGCAAACGTTTAATGGTGTGATCACAAACATACAGTGCGCTTTTTCATATATCCAATTCAGAATGATCAAATGTATTGTTTTAGGTGCTTTTTATAAAACACATTTCCTTGCTCTGTTACATTTTGACATGTATGAGTCCTCCGTAATGACTGTGCTAGGGCTCAATGATTTGAGAAAAATATGTGAGTTCTATTTTTTATATGAATTAATATAACCATATACATCTGAATGTTTTGATATTGACAGCACCAAAGACTGTAGACTCTAGATTTCTCATCCTAGGGCTTTGTGTTCAGAGTGAGATCACAGAATTTATTTCTAATCTGCTTTGGGCCAAAAATGAGCATTTTAGCAGTTTCTCAGCATTTAAGAGAAGGAAGTGAGGTGACGTCCATTGTTTCACCAGCTGATGATAATGTCAGGTTTAATGGGTTGTAAAGATGAATTTCCTCTGCATTGGAATGGCTACTGAGTTTGTAGGTATTGATTAATGTACCAAGAGGCAACATGTAAGTAGAGAAAAGAGCAGGAGCGAGCACAGATCCCTGTGGCACACCATATCTCACTTCTTGTGGTCTGATGACTCTAAAGCAAGTAGTTAAATCATTTACCACTTTTGTCAAAGCAGTTTCTGTGCTGGGGAATTTTCTGAAGCCAGTTGGAAGAAGTTCACACAGGTTGTTGGATAAAGGCCGATCATAAAAGATGGCAGATTTGTGAATTGTCTGCAGTTGTTCATCAAAATTATCACCAGATTCTGAAGTTCCCCTCAGCTTTATTGAGCCTGTTATTGTCTTTCTGGACAAATTTACAGTTCTGTAGTCTCACAGCTCTCCTCACCCTCGTTTCCGACAACAGTAGGCAGCAGTTTTCAGTGAAAGTACTCTAATAAAGCAACTGTGTGCGACCTGCTCGGCAGCAAACAGCAGACACAGTTAGTGACAAGCTGGTGAACATAGTGGGACATATGGATATGGATATTTTTCTCCGGAGTTGGTGGAGACCAAAACAAACCACAACTCCAAATGAATGCCTTTGCACCATGTCTGTTGGTTGTTGACAAGTCATCAGTGCAAATGCAACAAGCACAACAGCACTGGCCGTGTTGGTTTTCAGCCATGTTGTACTCTATATGTTTTGCTGTATCAACACTTGTCGATCATGCACATTGCTTTTACTTTACTACTGTATTGTTGATTGAAAACATGTGTTCATGTTTGGAAGAAAAAAAAACTCACTCATGAGGCTGTTTTCCCAGGAAAGTCTGAAATTCAGCCCTTCTGACATTTGTTATGTTTTCTTCCTTCAGGTATCAGCACGAGACAAACTAGTCCCTGGCTTGTCTTCTGCCTATAGAGAATCTGATAAGGGTTTCATCATTATTGGTAAATATGTCACACAAATTCATAAGCCAATAATAATTAAGCCATCCCTTTGTGTCACACACGTGTGTGTGTGTGTGTCACCAACACACATTCAGCACACACACATACACACTGAAACACCACCTTAAGGAGATAAGGTGAAACTTTAATGATTGAATGCTCTCATTAGAGAAATTAGGAAGCACTGAAGCACTAAAAATATCCTCATGTGTGGGGAGAGGTGAATAGGGCTTGTTTAATCACATTCCACACAGTTACTAAGAAAGACAATATTACACAACCATAGCCACACCGCCCTGTCTGACAAGCTGATGACAGATGGTTTTTAAAGGAAACAGACCCTGCAGTGACAGCATGAGGAATGATGAAATGAAACCTGCTCACTAACACACATCACCGGGATCTGTTGCCCAGGTCATGATAGGCAGTTCCATTATTTGTTGTATTGTACGTTTATTTGTGCTAACATACGATACATTTCATAGCTCAGGTTTTTCAGGCTTCTGCATTCGTGGTCCTTCCGTGACCCCACCTGACTGTCAGCCAGCACACATGAATTTCATCAAAATAACATGTTGACAACATTTTTGATGGCTTCTAAGAACAATAACATGTGAATAAAAAGCCACCACTAATGACCTAACAATTGTGATAATTATATGAGTAAGTCCTTTATTTTTTTAAAATCTGGCTTTATCGTTTAACATTGGAAAATACAGTTGATACCAAGTGGAAATCTGATAAAAATGTGAAAACCTGAGTGGCACAAACATTTCATACTTCCAGAGTGTCGTTGTAATGTTGTTGGGTCAGCTTGAAAATGATCTTTTTGGTGAAAACTGGAAAAAACTGACACTGATCTGTTTCGCGAGATGCCAGAGGGGACTGTTTAAATGTGGTGGTGTTAAATAACAGATGGTTTAAACATTGGACCGCTGGAATGTAAATAACCAAACTGAAAATTTGTGAAAAACTAGAACTTTATCTTTGTAAACAGAGATACAGTGTTAGTTTGTTGTCTGTCTACGCATGCACATAAAAAAAACAACTGTGTTTGTGTGTTTCAGGTGCCTTTGTGAATGGGCTTGCTGAGGGTGAGATTGAAGAAGCGCTGCAGCCGATCTCAGCACTGCGCCTCGTGGTTCACTCTGACGCTGACGTCTGGGCTCTGCTGAGTGAGGTCTGACCTGAGAGCTGTGTGTGTGTGTGTGTGTGTGTGTGTGTGTGTGTGTGTGTGTGTGTGTGTGTTTGTGTGGGTGTGGGTGTGGGTGTGGGTGTACTCATACATACTGCTTAATTAAACACCAAGATGTTTACACATTCAGAATCAAATAAAGAAGTTCCCAGTAACTGCCAGTTACATACACTTACAGTCTATGCTAACATATTGGCGTGCACTGTAATAGTAGGTGGTTAACTTGAAACTCAGTAATGACACCGAGCTTTCAGTACTGAAAGGGTTTTAGTGCTATATGATCACTATATCATCAGTCACACTCCTGTCTCTGTCAGTGGAGCTGAGGTGGAGCAGCTGATTAGCATTGAATAACCATCACAGAGAACCTGTCATTGACAACTCACAGCTCCACCCTGGTCAAAAAAAAAATAAATAAATAAAAAGAAACAACTGCATTTCTTTAGAAACCTTAAGACAGTCCACAACCCAGCCACAGTCTATTCACCCTGCTGCCATCTGCCAAGCGATACACAAGTATTCGCTGCTCTACCACCAGAAGATACAGCAGCTACTTTCCTCAGGCTGTGAGACACCTCAACTCATCCTCCACACTACACCATAAATAAGTTTTTAAATGATGTGTTATAAATTCATCCATTCTTATAATTTTTGTTTTTTGAGTTGCATGGAGGGACTACAAGTAGCATTTCATTGTACGGCCTGTGTTGTCGAATGGTCATTAGAACCATGTCAGCTGAGTAACCACATGTGCATGCTAGAGTTTTAACATCTACCGGTCTGAGCACATACTGTTCAAATGGGAACTGAGCGTAGTCCTTCTTACCTGACGTATCTATCTAGAATCGATCTACTTTAAAGCTCCTATACGGGCTGGTTCGGCCTCTTCTCGCTATGTGCGGACCAGGCGTGACTGACACCTCCATCACTCTCCAGTTACTGTTGTTACATGGCAGATCAAGACAGCTACTACTTTCATTATTCTCTCTGGCTGCATTCCATCAGGCTCTGCCAGCGTAACGCATGGCACATAGAGGCAAGCACTGGGAAACCTGCTTTACATGGAGCACAGGTGGTGCACGAGGCAGCACAAATGACACCGCAGCTTCTTGTTAAGAATGAGCTACACTGAGCTGAGCTAGAAATAGGAAGAAAGAGGGCAGAATGTCAATCTGCTCTATAACTTCAGCAATAGTATAATATCCTTATCTGCTTTCTCCCAGAGTGGGAGAAGTTCAAAGATGTATGTGTGTAAAGTACAGAGCTGGTTCAGGATGCTAAAGACTGGGGGCAGGGGGAAACAGCTAGCCTGGTTCTGTTCAAAGTTCAAAAATACACCAATCAGCAATGTGTGTGTGTGTGTGTGTGTGTGTGTGTGTGTGTGTGTGTGTGTGTGTGTGTGTGTGTGTGTGTGTGTGTGTGTGTGGTCTTACAGCAGCTAAGGTTTGCTTAACACTCACTCTTTGTCTTGTCTGTCAGATACTCATTAAAGTTTGATGACCACAGAGGAGAGGGGACCACAAACACCTGCCATCGAACCTGGTGCTTCACCTGATTAAACTGCTCCCTCTGCTGGACAAAGGCTTTCAGGGACTTATCTAAATTGAGGATTACATGAACTGCCGAAACAGACTGACCGCTAAATAATTTCCAGCTCCCTTGTGAATTGACCACATTGCTGACTCACAGGAGCTATTTAAAGACACTCCATTTATCAAAGTGTTCATTGTTAAAACAACAGAGCTTCTCAATGACTAATTTATTATATTTTGTTGTAACAAATAAAGAAAAAATACCCAGTAGCACCTTTGAGCATCTTTTGAGTGTGTCTTGGCAGCTCCTTTCCTTCGTTTTTTTGTTTTACCTTCATTTACATGAAATATAAAACTTTAAAACCCATTTATACTGTACCAAAGTATGAACGATAGTTCTGTCATGTGGACCGTACAGATTGTTCCCCTGTCCTGACGGTGCATTGAGAAGTCATATCATTTTCAACAACAACCAGCCAGACTGGTTTTAAGGTCAACTTTCTTTACCAAAACACTGGGTGAACTTATCCACAAACATGAATCTGATACAGATCGTTTGAATCTACTATTAAAGGATACGGTTGGTGATGTTCTATAATTTACTACTTATTGTCAACAAATAATGAGGGTATCCTACTAACAATTATTCTGTGTGTATCTGAAGCCTCATATATATTATTCCTCTGTACATATGTACACTCCCCTCCAAAAGTACTGGAACAGTGAAGCCAGTTCCTGTATTTTGCTGTAGACCAAAAACATTTGGGTTTGACATCAAAAGATGAATATGGGACACATACCTGCTTTCATTTCCAGGTATTTACTGGTATCTGGATCTGATGTACAACTCAGAAGATGGCACCTTTTGTTTGAACACACCCATTTTGCATGTGAGAAAAAGTATTGGAACATGTGACTGACAGGTGTGTTTTGTTGCCCTGGTGTATCCTATTACATTGATTATTCAAACAATACATAGTGCTGAGTATCTACGCTCAGCTTCAGATTTGGGGTTTGCCCGTGCAGACTGCATTTATAGTTAGAGATGTAACCAAGATGAAAACTAGAGAAAAACACTGGTGTACTAAGTAACAGACGTCGATCGGGTAGACCAAAGAAAACAGCAGCAGCTGATGACAGAAATGTTGTGGGAGCTGTGAAGAAAGACCCTAAAACAAGTGTTACTGACATCAGCAACAACCTCCAGAGGGCAGGAGAGAAGGTGTGACAGTCTACTGTTCACAGAAGACTTCATTAACAAAAGAACACATGCATTTAACCTGCTGAAGAGGAGACTGAAGGGAGTAACTCCCCCAAACAAGCGACTGAGAGAGGCTGCGGTGAAAGCCTGGAGGAGCATCACACAAGACAAATGCAAAAGTTTGGTGATGTCAGTGGGTCACAGGCTTCATGCCGTTATTGCTAGCAAAGGATTTGCAACTATATATGAAGTCTTATTCACGTTAATCTATTTTAAGTCTGTTCCAACACTTTTGCTCACCTAAATATTTGGTGTTCTGTTATAAATCAGATCCAGATACACAACTTAGAAGAAAAAAAGCTGAAATGTTGATCTCTTGTCTCATATTCATCGTTTGATGTCAAACCCAACTTCCAGTCTAAAAGCACTGACTGGCTTTGGAGGGGAGTGTGTATATACACACAAACACACTGAAGTTTGTATTGACTCAAACCGTGTTTTGTGTGGGACGACAGACTCATTGTTGGTTTTAGTGTTTTTGTGCAATTTGTGGATAATAAGACAAATTGCCTGTCCTTTAAGATGGTGCCATTTTAACTGAATGCTTTGACAGAGTGGACTCTTACACAACATTCAGTCCAATCAGTCAGCTGTAACATGTCCAACATACTTCACATCAGTGTGGTGTCACATTATTTAAAGAACAATAACCAACCGTACTGTGGGGGCACAGTCAGATATTTACTGAATCTTTCAATTAGCTCAACAAAGGGGCTGATGTCCTCGGTGTGGAATCACTGAAACAATGACTACACACAGGTTGGATGTATTTATCCAAGTTTTGCTCTATCATGGAGACCTACAGATGGGTTACAAATCAAAGGACTGTCCATAAAGTGTGCTATGAAGTTGTTGAAGCTTCCAGAACAGTGTCGGAGTGTGAGAAAGTGTGTGAAGCTACTGTGGAGATGGACACTCACTCTCTAACTGCATTTTCCCATGTCGATAATAGTTTATTCAGATTTTGCTTTAATTTGTCAGTAAGTGCAGTAATATACCGACACTGAAAATGCAGAGTGTCCTTGCGAGCACCCTTCATGACTCTGTGAGTGTGAGATATATAACAGATGATTAGCTCAGTAAACAACTCAACTCAACGACAGATATCTCATCAAAAAGGATCATCACTTTATTAAATCAAGGTCATTTCAAATTAGCAACAAAAACAGTCTATAAACAATGCTGAAATGCAACAGGGTTAAAACATTTCAAGACTTCACAGGTGAGGTTTAACATTTATGCATATAATACAGTATGTATATGTGTTACTGATTTATTGAGAGGCTAAACTAGGCTTTGCCAGTTGAACTGTAAGCACATGCACAAGACTTTCAGTTTAAGTAAAAATGTACACATGGTCTTGGCTATAAACTGCAACAGTGACAGTCACTGTTAAAGCAGTGTCATTTACTCCTTGCAAGAAGCAGCAACAAAATGGCAACAAAAAAGTGACATTGTACTGAAAAGACAGGACAAATTCAAAATCAGAGCCCCCTCTCTTTAGAGAGCTTATAAGCAGTAACAATAAAACCACGTTCTAACAGATCCACTGTACCTATGGCAGAGGCAGCAATACTGACTAATAAATAACAAAAGGACAAAGGGGTTCTTGCCACTTTTTCTTCCTAATTTGAGACAGCCACATTCTCCTGTACTGATACAGTGTCTCCAGCTGCCTGCCAACACCCTGACCAACCAATGGGAGTTTATTTTAGTGAGAGGCATGATCCCTCATCCGCTCCCCACCAGCAAACATAGAAAACTGTGTCTCATCAGGCTTGAGCCTTTAAGCCTCGAGGAGAGAAGGAAGTTTAACGTAAACATTTGAACTCTCTAAAAATCTGAACAGGGTTTTTTGTTCTGGGTGGTGGAAAAGAGGGAGCAACATCACCAGTTCCAAACATCTCTGTGAGCCAGTGAACATCTGACAACATGGCAGAGAGTGTCAGCGTGATCTGCACTGTGACAAGGAAAACGTGATGATGAGTATCTGCGGTACAGACAGATGACGAGCGATGCCACTGTGAGGCGCAGGGGATAGAAAACTAACTGGAATGACTGAGAGCTGATTATTATGATTACGCTGATTTGTTTTTTCAGTTGACATTGCACCATTAACTGCACAAACCGCAAAAGTAAGGCATGAAAAATGTTAAATATCCCAAGAACCAAACTGCATGTTCCGGGTGCAGGGCTAGCTATTAGCATGTAGCCATGTGGTCAGAGACCTGGACTTTGTTTTGCACAGGAACTGTTGAGAAAGACAGCTCAAACTGTTATTGTTAGTGTTTCTGCTGTGCAAGAACTACTACAAAAGTTTGTCAGGCTCTACGATCAGTGCTAGCATTACTGTGATAATATATTTTTAATACTAATATCATTTGTGTGAGAGGGGTTCTGTGCTTATAATCCATGCTGCCCGTTGCTGGTTGAGGACACAGACACAGGTCATTTCTGCGTACATGCAGAGCTACCTGTGTGTTGTCTGGGTTACAGTTATTACTATTAGCTGCCTTATCTCACTGGAATACTCCCTGTGTCATGTTAGCTAGCCAGAGCCGACAGATGTCTATAGTGTGGCACATGGTACAAAAAGTTTCAAGAAGCAGAGTAAAAATGTACCCCTAAACAGTCATTCTGACTGTTTCTAACAAATGGCTTTATTTCTACACTCAATGTCCATATATAAGTTTTCTACCCCCCCGCTGCGTGTGCATCTTAGATTTAATTCTGATCCTTTCTTAAAGGAAATTCTTCATTATTGATGTGAAGGTTTTATGTATATATAATCAGTTCTCACTAAGGAGGCAATTCTGACATAATTTGAGTCACGCTGACCTGCTGTTCACTCACTAAGTACTGCATGTTTGTAACTGGTAGGAGATTTTGGGGATCAAATCATGTCGACTCTAAACAGGTGCACAGGTGAGCGCCTGTTCAGAGTTGGGTCTGCTGTTGCTCAGGACTCAGGGTCCTGGGACTTAGGATGAGAGTGCTGAGAGATGAGGTTAGATGTGGATCTGAGTTGCAGCCGACTGAAGTCTGAAACATGCTTCTGAAAAGATGCTTTGCAAACAGATGAAGCAAGAGGTTTCAGGGTCACCACAGCTCACACAATGTGTTCAACGCATGTGGTCCATGTCAGCTGATAGGTTGAGCTTAACAGAAATCTGGGTCTTTGTATTCAGATTTTCCAAGACTGAAAACAGGTTTCAGTTCTCCTCAGAAACATGTTTTAGACTTAGACAATAAAAGGAGTCCATGATGTTGATGATCAGAGTCCAGTCATCCAGGTTTGGGTTCACGTTATGGAATGTGTGGGGGTTCTACATCAAGGCTCTCCGAGGTTCCCCTTACTTTCGTTTGCTCTTGGTGTCAGTGGTCTGGAAGACACTGGAAGCCGACATGAGGTTCTCAATGTACTGACCCAGAACTTGGTTTTCCGACTTCAGCTTCAGGTTCTCCTCTTTGACAGCATCCACTCTGGCAGACAGGTCTGAACACAGAAACACAGTCATCAGCAACACTCCAAAGCTGTGCGGAAGCTAAATGGAGATTTTGATCATGTGCACTAAAAAGACAAAAACCAACACAAAACCAGAATAAAAATAAACAAGAAACACCAGACCTGCCTCCACATAAACTGTCGGTGGTATTACAGTGTCTCAGAAACCTTCAGCAGGTAAATTATTATTCAGATCACTTTGCAGCTTTTGAAAATGGTGACATACTGTTTCAACACTGAACTGTATGTTAACACATTCAACAGAAATAGCATCCGTCTATTCCTGTTACCTTCCAACATTTGCATCAGTTTTAATCAGTGTTAGTTTATACAGGCGCATACCTGACCTGCCGAGCAGCCTTGTTCTGTTGTCTGTTGTGGACGTGTGTGTGAGAGACAAAGAAAAAAAGGCTTTTTGTTCACTTTGACTTAGGCTGGGTCGTGATATTAGAACTGAAGGCTTATGAAATATGTTGGTAGATGACTTTTTTTTGTCCATGACTAAGACCAGACGACATGCAATATTGTTGACGAGAAAAGATGAGACTAATTTATTTATTTTTCCCAATGCAGCGGTTCCGTTTCCTGTGCTGCATGTGTGATATCAGGACTACACTGCAGCACACAATGGCCACAGTCAGGACAAAAGAAACAAGGTGATATTTGGGCTCAGAAAAAAAAACAAATGCTTTGCTTTATCAGAAGGGAAGTAATGTGGCCATAAAACAGCTGGTAAGAATACAACAACCCTGAGGAGACACACTGAAGTTCACCACACACAAAGTGGTCAATGAAATGACTGATTAGGTTTCTTTGTTTTTAACTTATATTAGGCCACACCTGTGGTGCTGCATTCTGTGTTGTGGATCATCCAACCTGTGTTATTCATCAGATAATGATAAGATTTAATCTTTTGTGAAATAAGTTTCACTAAAATGGCAAAACAAATGTTGTTTTTTTTGTATACTAGATTGACTAAAATGTTCAACATAATCTGATGACTAAAAAACAGGTTTCATTGACTAAAACCAGACCGGTGAGATTTGTGGTTTGCATTGTCAAACAATCTTTATTGGTTGCTGTGCTAATAACAAATCATAAGAGTGATCTGCAGTCTGGATGAAGAGTAGAGACAGACTGTCTTCTTCACACCATGGTCATATCTAGTTTTCGTGTGAAAGCGGCACAAGACAACACCAGTGATGGAGGAGGTTGATGTGTGCAGCTGTGTTTCACTCTGCTGTCTCGACAGTCTGGATGTGATGTCTGATGATGTGTGTCACGTTGCAAAATATCTGTTCGCTGTACAGCTACAGATGCGTCTCCATCTCATTTGAAATCTGTGCTAATTTCACATCACAGGCAAATAAAAAGGAAAATTCTGGTCACCTTACTGCTTGTATTTGGTAGATGGACAGTTTGTCTGATTTGTTGCGTGTGTGTGTGCGTTTGTCGTACCTTCTAAAGTATGTTGAAGCTCCAACACCTGGTTGATGAGCCTCGTCTTCTCTTCCAGCTCAGCCTGGTTCTCCATGTCACCTGCAGCAATGTAAAGGCATGCACTGACTGACCTGTATGTGAACCAAGGGAAGGTAAGTGTGTGTGTGTGTGTGTGTGTGTGTGTGTGTTGTCTCACCATCGTCTGAGCTCATGGTGAAGTACTCGTCTTCCTTTTTGGAATGCAGGGCTGCGACTCTAAGGGACACTGAAAGATTTTGAAGTATATCCCATTTCATCAATTCACTGTACATGTTCACGACACAACACACACCTGGGTGAAGATGACTTTCAAGCTTTCTGACCAAACAGGAGCCACTACGTTAATTGCACACCTCACTAAATGTTAGTGCAAGTGTCTGCACCAAAACTCCAGCAAACCTTTTCCGCCCAACAGTGAAATACATCGTGATGTGGGGTGGGGATATATAGATTAAAAAAAAGATAGATGAACTTTCACAAAATGCAAAAATGCTTTATTAGTGAGCCGAATTTGTCTTTTGAACATTGTGATTGACAACAAAAATCCTAATATCATATATAAGCCACGCATATTTGACAAAAGAAAAAACAATGTTTTTTTAAACGGAGTTCCACATGCGATCTCAACATACAAGAAATGCATCGGGATAGAATGACATACACATACTACGCGATTAGAGAAAAAAAAAAACTATCAAGCCAAAACTGCATGATTGACCTGATGTAAAGATAATGAGAGCGGACCCCCTACAGACAGGTACCGTGGCTTTGCTTGCTGAAAGCACTGTGATCCACTGTTAGCTTGTAGGCTGACAGAAGAGGCCAGCTGGCGGAAAAAAAAAACAAACCCTGAAGGCAGGCCTGCTGGTGCTAGCATGCTAAGTAAGTGTTAGCATGCTAACACTCGCTGCTGTCCAGTTTCCACTGCCACACAGCACAGCGAATAAACAGTCATGTTAACTCGGGCACATACCTTACGACGTGAAAAACAGTAATTGCTGCGCTGAAATGCGGAATGTCCAGAGCAAACTGAAAGGGTTTGAGGTTAATTCCCACAGCTTGTGTTTGGCACCGGCTGTGTTCAGTGTGTCCGGCTCGCCACCATCAGGCTAATACAGCATACAGCCGCCAGGGGGAGTGAGATAGCAGCAGCAGACCTGCGTGGAAGCCATTCAAATGCGAAAGGCTTTGCTCTTCATGTTTCCACGCCTGTAGAAGCAGGACCTAGGCTGTATATAGAGGGCTGTTTTAACCTTCTAATGTCAGCACAGACGCCCAATCCTCTTGACTCTCGAAGACATCAATAATTGTGATTGAAATCAGTATAGTTGATCTATTCTACAGCATCCCAGGTAGCAGAGTGGAGGCACAGAAAAGAGTCTGATCTGCATCTTTACAGACATGTCATGTGTGGGTGGAGAGTTGCACTAAATGTCAGTGGATCCTAGTATTGCTGTGTATTCTGATAGAGAGGTGGAGGTGGGAGGCAGGCAGCAGGGTGGAATGTGGGTTAACAGCCGTCTCTCCGCTGATGTACACTATGTAATATTTAGCAGACTTACATATTTGTGTACTGTAGAAGTATGACCATCCACAAATCTATAAATGTACCATGTACATGATATGGTATGTATCTATATATCTGTGCACTGTGTGTGTGTGCAGGTTTATTTGCATACTGAGAAGCTCTACATGAAAAATTTGAAAATCAACCTCACTTTTAAGATGTGTGTTCAGAATGAATGAAGGCTGCACAAAATGAAAACACAAACAAATGAAAACACATCATTTACTTCACTGAAATCAACCTTGAATTTGTTTAGTCTTATGAAATGGGAGGCCAGTGATGAAATGTGAGGAGTCACTGTGCAGAGGAATAATATATCAAAGAAAAGAATGAATTACATTTTGTTACTGTGAAAAATAAGACACCAAAGGGCAGCATTGTTCCATAGACTGTCAGACTTAAAGGTATCTGCAAGGTTACAAACACAGTGTTTTAAAAGAACATGATACTGGGGATCAGACATCATTAAAAACAGATGTGTATACTATGAACAGTCCTATTTCTGAAATAGCCCTCATCTCATAGGCCGACTTTTTAATTGCTTGTTCATTAGGTGGAAGTGAGATCTTCAGAGGTGGATGTGAAAGTACTTGTGCAGTATTCCACGCAGTATTCCAATCAAAGCCAGCAGAGAGAGAGTGGGAAAGATAGCCAGAGTCAGGTAAAAACCAGGTAACCTGCAAACCAGAGAACACTCCGTCAGAATTCTCACATCACAGAAAACCCCTCGTCAAAGGCTTCAAATGCTGCATGCAGATATTTTGTAAAAACACTGTGGTGTGACTCAGATGCGTTACCGTTTCTTGGTGGACTTGATGTATCCGTTGAAATAGATTTCTCGGGCGATCATGTACAGCAGTCCTCCTGCGGCTGCGATCGCTTCACTGAAGAACATCCCGCTGGCCCACAGTGTCACCAGGAATAAAGGGTAACACTCCACGCAGTTCTGACTGCAAACACACAGCACAGCACACACAGCCAACTTCAATGCCACAACATCTTTGACTAGGCAGAAGAAAGACATGACATGGCATATTGGATGATATCTTGTGCTGAACCTCAGTCTCTTCTTCTGTTCTTGCCCAGGTGCAAAAGCCTCTGAGACAGCTCTCAGGCTATCAGAGAAGAGCAACCTTTCCCTATCACTG
The DNA here is from genome assembly GCF_017976325.1 of Chelmon rostratus. Taxonomy (NCBI): domain Eukaryota; kingdom Metazoa; phylum Chordata; class Actinopteri; order Chaetodontiformes; family Chaetodontidae; genus Chelmon; species Chelmon rostratus. The sequence continues at coordinate 3,216,986 of NC_055666.1, forward strand.
TGTGCACATATTTATCAATGAATAAGACAAAGGCTACATTCAGTATATAGCAGGTGTATGGTCATCATATGAGTTTATTATGTTAGCATAACATCATTTGATAATTAGCACTGAGTACAAAGTCCAGCTGAGCCATTTCATTAGTTTAGCAGGTATTTGGTTATGAACAAAACTATTGGACAAACAACCATTTTGATGTGATAAATGTTCTCTATGACAAGTTAAAGGATCACCAAAGTTATTACAGTTAATTCTATGGGAGACATGAATGTTTGTACTACATTTAACAGTCCATCCCACAGTGACAATGTCAAACATTACATTACATGAGCTGCTTAATTCTTTTCTGTGTGTGTGCCAGTATATTTTGCAGCTGTTAGTGTTGTTAATGTAAAAGAACAATTGAGTGTTCCTTAACATTAGCAATATGCAGTGTTAAACATACTGCTGAGGGTGTGAGAGTGTCTTTAAAATGTCATTTCAGGGGCTTTGCAACTGTATGTGGTTTGAAAAGATTTTCAGTCCTCTTACTGTGCGCGGAAAGTCCTCTCAAACTCTGGAGGTCCAGTGACAGCGGGAGGCACGACCTTATGGGCTATCCTGGACAAGCCCACTCGCCGGGCTAAGATGCCTGGAAGGAGACAGCAACAGTGAGGCTTGAGCATCCTTAATGACTCAAACACAACCAAACAAAACAAGAGTCCATATCTCAACACAGAGTGATCCACGGAGCACGAGGAGGTTTGTTACAGGCCTACCTATAATGGACACGTTCTCAAACCAACACTTTTAAAGCTGAAATCTCACTGAGCTGTCAGTGATCCAGTGCATCAGGCTGTATATGATGCAAAAAGTTTCAGAAAATGTTGCTACAGTGTATTTCTACTTCAAGTTTGACCCCCCGAAAAAAACACTGCCACGGTGATATGGGAGCGTGAGAAAAGTATTTGGCAAATACCCACCACTCCCACGGCTGAACGAGCATGCTTGAATAGGTATGCAGACATTTTCAGCTCACCCATTTGCAGGGCAGACAGAAGAGACACTGCAGCCAGCAGAAAAGGGGAGTCGGTTTCCATCGCTGTGCTTAAAATTCAGCTCTCCGTACACTTTTCCTCCAGTGCAATGTACGCTTTACATAACAAGTACAAGGTACTTCCTGAGGGAAAGCAGCTTTGGTACATCCCACAACCAGTGCTGTCACGTTGTGTTTATAAAGCCCTGCCCTCCCTGTTACCGAGCAGATGAGAGAAGGGAAGGCCCAGATACAAGGCTAAATACTAATATCTGCACCAGCTGGGTCCAAATTTGCTTTTTTTTTGCTGTCCATCAGCACAATGCAGAGGGCAAAATGCAGTAAAAATAACAATCAGAATGAGCAAATAACAAATTAGACTCATATTGGTTGTTGTTTTCTATAATACTAGTAATATAATAAAAGAAGAGATGCTATATAAACCTATGAAATTGCACCCATGAATGCATATCACTTTGAGAGACACCCTAAAAAAACAAGTGCAAACTTCTTGTGTGTGATATTTATCTTTATTTACAGCTAAAAGACTGAGCTCATTATTATCCAGTCTACTGTATAGGTTTACAATGTTTCTAAGTATTATAATGTATAAGAACATTATAATGCATGTGAGTATTGTTTTGGTTTTAGAGGCTGTAGATGATGATGGCATTGGAGGGGCTGCAAGACCAACAATGTGACATTCACACCCACTTCACACAGCGGCTGGCCAGGTGCGTGGAGGTGGAAAACCTGGCCGGGCAAGAACTCTCTTTTTCTTTCTTTATAGAATTGCTTCCGTTGCTTTTTGCGTGTGCAAAGAATTATCTGGTCTCCCTCCTCTTGGACAGTCACCTCCACCTTTATAGCATACATTTATGTTAGATCTTTGCCTTCAGACATTGTCAGACTAATTCATCTCAAGCTTGCCACTGCCCTAATGTTGCAAAGCAGGCAAACATGTGCTAAAACTGCTGTAACTGCTTTATAAGTCAGGGATATGTGGAAGCTGTGTTAGTTTGTTTTGGTGTATTTTTAGTGATCGCTGCAGCTCTAAATCTTTAGGGTTAATTCCATAGACACCAAATATGACAGGTGGAATTTGAAAGGAACAAAACACACTTTAACCAGGGGGACAATATCAGATGCCTTTAACTAAGACGTCAAGAAAGACAAGAAATCCTCAGGTTCACCAAAAATGCCAACTCTGTGGCATCCAGGTGGTACACAGCTGATTGTTGTACTGTCGGACCACCGACTCTCTGATGTCTCAGAAAAGAGAATGTCGTAATTCATCAAACTATAATTGAATCCATCCTTAGTGGGTAGCTCCAGTTGTCATGAAACAAACAAAGATAATATTGCACCTTTTATAGGACAAATGAGACGTTGTGTATTCCCATACCTGATGATGCCAAGCCCAGCGGTGTGAGTTACACCCTGCTGAGGCTCTCCCTTCTAATATCTCTTTTGTATAGACAGTATATTGATTGTTATTTCTTTGTTTATGTTTATTGAGTGTTACTTTACGCTATTTTATTTTGGTGCTTTATGGAGCTCTATGTACACTGTTATGTATGTGTATACACATATATACAGATGGCTGTCATACATATCAAAGTGCACATGCATACTCTTGATAAGTGTTTTGTCTATGCAGTGCAGGCCATGCTGTTTCCATGTCACGTGACTGATGGTATCATGTGACTTCATCATGTTCATATCTAAGATGGCAGCGTGCACTGTCACTTGAAGCACATCTTAGCATTTCTGGCCATGTTTAACTGGAACTGGAAATCTGAGAGAGCAGAAACATTCTGCTGGGCTGCTGAGAGAGGTTCAGGCCCTCTCAGAGCCCAGATTGAGGAGGCTATTTTTATTAGAGCATGGGATGAGGGTTGGCGAGGAACTTTTATAAAATTTGGATTGTTAACAAGGTAGATAGAAGAATAATCAAACATGACAGCTGGTGGCGATAATGCTCTGCCCTGTTGCAGTTAATGCAGCCATTAAAAAGAAGACTGTCACTTTAGTTTGATGAGGAGCTGTTGTGCTCGAAATATTCTTTTCGTAGGATGGCGAGGGAATGACCCGCCCTACACCGCCTGTGAGTGTCGAACCCTAACCAATCATCACTCCTCATGCCTAAACCAAACCAACGACGGCAACAAGTACTAGCCAATCACAGGCGGAGTTGGTCCTTTGCCATCCTAGAAAAACAAAATGGGCCCAACGTCACCTGGACGCAAGAAAAAGTGGATATTGGAGCCCTGTCCTGAAGTCCACAGCTTAGTGTTCGTGATTTGCACGCTTTCGGCTCTGCACCTCTTTGGTTAGGCTGTGCGTAATTCCCAATGTTCACCCCATCAGTAATGGTTCTAGTCAAGGAGGGGGGCGCTGCTGGCCCAGGATCGAGGGGGGGGGCTCGTTGTCTGGTTTACTTTGACGTAAGGCAGAACTGAGTTATGAAATCTGAAAATGTGTGAAAATAGCAAAAGAAAAAACAGAATATTAACCCACAGCGGGGCCGTGCATCTTCTACCGCCCACAGAAATGACTTCAGAAGTGCAGGATGAAACTGTTCGCTTCAGCTTAACTCAATTTAACAAACAGATAAATAAACTTGAATTAAAATGTGTGCATATTGAAGTGTGATCGTGCGTTTGTTGACCCGGTGAAAACTTCCAGATCAGGTTGAAACTCAGGCCGCAGAGGCGCGTCAGTTGTCATATCATGCCATTCCCATGACGCCGCATGGGTGACAGGAAAAGCAGCGCGCGCGGCGGTGTGGTGATCCGGCAGCCTCCTGCAGCATGGACAGCGATGATGAGAACATAGAGGAGGCCGTGGAAGGTAAGCAGCGTCTGCCTCTCAGTGTATGTGTGAGCGAAAGGACACAGCGCTGAGCCCTGTGCGATGTTTCTCTGCCGCTGTGAGATTCAGCTCTCCGTAAATCTCCATGAGTCAGTGTGAGCGGGCCCGCTCGGTAACCTCCCAGCGCCACGGACTGGATTTCAGAAGGGAAGCCGCCTGAGGAGCGAGCGAGGGCGGCCTGGATGACAGGAGCGTCCCGCCGGCAGCGTGGCTGCTGGACGGATCTGAACAGGCACAAATGTTTCGCCTTTTTCAGCCTGCTGCACGTGTGCTCGCCTCTGACAGGAATAGGTGTGGTGCTCTGACAGTCTGAATTCATAAAAACTGCAACGTTTCACACACTCCTGGTTTTGTTTTGGAAAACTGAAGGCAGAAGCGGAAACATTGGAGTTTGTTTTGAAACGTTGGCATCTCTTTGTAAGGGGTTTCTGTTAAATTAAGCCTACCTGTGAACCACTAGTATGAACCTAGAGAGACAGTTTTTTCTTTAAAAGACAACTTCTGACCATCTGCTATTCCTGCTTCTCCCGGGAAAGACAGGGTTAATCTCAATAGATTTCAAAGCACTGCTGCTTTAGGGGGTTAAATGTCCAGAAAAACCTACAAACTAAATTACTAAGGCAGGGTTCTAAAAGTCTTTTTAAGATTAAAAATGCTGAGATGAGAGAAGCCTCACAGTATTTGAACATAGCACCTTATGATACCTGAAAAATGCAAAACATTAGACAAAATCAATGTTCTTATACTGACAGTGGATAAAATGACTGTAACGTGAATCACAGGGACAGAGTCTGGACTCAGAACTGTGAGGAGCCAAGAATGCATTCAGTCCAATGAAATCATCAGACTCCACTTAGCTGTGTGTGTGTGTGTGTGTGTGTGTTCAGGTCCATTGGATGACGATGATCAGCCGCATGGGTTTTGCACAATAACCTACTCCTCCAGTGATCGGTTTGAAGGACACTTCACTCATGGAGAGAAGAACGGCAAGGGCAAGTTCTTCTTCTTTGATGGAAGGTACTGCGAAGACGAGGCAGAAATATATGTCGATGTTTACAGACCAACAGCAGTGTCGATATCCAGGAAGCATGTTCAGATGCTCTGGTTTCAAATCATGTTCTGCAGAATTATTAGTGGTAGGGCCACTGCAAAAAAAACGGACATTTCAACAGTTCAGTCAAAATGTTTGAGAAAAATGTGAAACTATTTTGAATATTTGATTATAAAGTTCAAATAAATTGCAATAAATGGGGGAATAAGATTTGTAGAAAACCAAATGAAATTTTAAAACTGATTTATAGTAGACAGATGAGAGCAGTCTGTCAGCTTTTCCATGTGAAATGAGGGTTGTGGATCACCTGAATGTATAGCTTTGACCACTATAGTGTAATAGACTTTAGGATATTAAAATGAAAGTACACCATTTGAATGTATGCAAATGTACTTAAATGTCCACAGCTGGACATGTTTGAAACAGTGGCTGGAGCACAGTGGAGACTTGGTTTGTTCCAGACTGAACCAAAGAGTGCACAGGTTGATGGTACATTCTACACAAATGCACAAATGTTACATAAAATATCACCTCTTTAATCTCATAGCATTGTGATTTTCTTTCTTCAAATATCACCTCTTGGATCATTTATGATTTTTTTTAAACATTGCATCTTTAATCTCAAAATGTTCCCCTTTTATTCTCATAATATTACCTCATAATCCCAGATATCACAACTGCTTTTTTCATGACTCATACTCTGTCTCATTTTTCTCTTAGTAATTGCCTAAAGACTATTGTACTTAATATATATAATAAATGATATCAGTAAGATTTAATTATAGTTTAACAGTAATGATAATGCATGCACACTGCTAATTTCATTTGAACTGATTAGGTCATTCTTACTCTACTGATTTTGTGCAGATCCCTTTATCTGACCCCTCTTACCTTGAGGCGATTGAGTTTAATAATAGTTTCAGTGCAGCTGTCCTGTCTGTGTCTGCCCCCCCCCCCACAGCACCCTGGAGGGTTTCTATGTAGACGATGCTCTGCAGGGCCAGGGGACGTACACATATGAAGATGGCGGTGTCCTCCATGGGACGTATGTGGATGGCGAACTCAGCGGGCCCGCTCAGGAGTTCGATGGAGAGGGTTGCCTGGTGTTCAAGGGCCAGTACAAAGACAACAACCGCTGTGGGGAATGCTGGGTCTACTACCCTGTGAGTCAGCTCAGTGCTCACTACAACACAGTGGCTATGCTTACATTCACTGGTTTCAGGAGTTCAAGCACCTCTGAGGCCGTATTTTAAGCATTTATGAACACAGTAGAAGTAAAGGAAATGAATGGTGTTTGTTAACTGTGTGTATTGTGCATGTTGGTGTGTACTGTGGTGCGTCTAGGATGGAGGCTGTGTGTTTGGGGAGGTGAATGAGGACGGGGAGATGACTGGTGACGGTGTAGCGTACATCTACCCCGACAGACAGACGGCTCTCTACGGAAGCTTTGTGGACGGGGAGCTAATCGAGGCTCGCCTCGCTACCCTGATCTCCAGCGAGAGTGGGAGACCACGCTTTGAAATCACACCCAACAGTAAGTGCGACGTCATCTTCATGATAGAAAAATGCAGCCGGTGTTGAGTTTGTAGAGGCTGTATATAGGTGACCTTTTCACATATCAACTTCAGGAGTTAATGGATCCATTTAGAATTGTCTCCTTTCCTGGATTTAGTCACATTCGTTTGTCAAGATTCAAATCTTCGATCTAGGAGTGAGGGTTAGGGTTATTTCTTTAACAGCAGGAGCAAATTAAATCAGGAGTTTTCACTTTTCATATTCAGTTAACTGCTGCGATGACTCAGTGCACTTAAAGGTACACACACAGAAATTAAGTACATTGTTCGTGTGATTTCAGGTTCACATTGGATGTTCAAAATGTCGCACAGCATGCCTCAATAAATATACAAAATTCAAACAAAGACAGTGATACAGTCTACTCTGTGTGTAAGCTCAACAACATGGATGCTTCATGGGGCTTCAGGTGCTCCTGTGTATTCATCTCAAATTCAACAGTGTTGACGAGGACTTTTGCATATTGCTTACCCTCTAAACCTGTACTAATTCATCATAAGTAATGTGGGCATCATAGTGTGCTACATTTAGGATGCTCATGCTGACATCATGGTGTAAATCTTGCAGCAGTTAAATGTGATGTGCTGGAAACTGGATGAGTCACACTGTACTCAGGGTATCCTCTGCACTTCCGGTTTATATGGTTCTGCTTGTGTTTAATGGAAAGAGGCATTTGTGCAAACAACCGGACATTAACATGACATGCTCTGTTTTTAAGGTCCTGTGTACTCATACGACAAGTCCACATCCACCTGTATGGCCACCCACACTCTGCTTCCTGACCCTTATGAGAGCCAAAAGTAAGTCAACTTTGTTTCGTGCATGCTGCGAGCCTGATAAATGACACCTGAACTCAGCATCACAGCTGGACTGACACTGAGGCAGGACTGTTCCTCACATTGTTTCTGTGTGTCAGGGTGTTTGTGGCAGACTCTTTAATCAAAGGAGCAGGACAGGGTCTGTTCGCCAAGACAGACGCTGAGGCTGACACTGTGATGGCTTTTTACAATGGAGTGCGCATCACACACTCTGAGGTATGACTGCAGAGCACGTCTTCCTGAACACCTGAACACCACATGCTGAATATGTTGAAGGTGAAAATAAGCTAACTACCGGCAAGCAGAGAAGTTGAAAAAGTTAGCTAAAAGTGATGGATACACTGTTGAAATAGTTGAAAGTAAGTGATAAATGGTTGAAATATGGAGCTAAAAGTCCTGATAAATGAGAAAGTGTTATATTTTTGCCACCCTTTACAGGTATCTTTAGTTTTCTGTATTAGTGCTAATCAAACCACTAAACTATCCATGTACTCCTCAGGTGGACAGCAGAGACTGGGCGCTGAATGGGAACACGATCTCATTGGACGAGGATACTGTGATTGACGTCCCTCAGCCATTCGACCAGATGGAGAGATACTGTGCCACTCTGGGTCACAAGGCGAACCACTCCTTCACCCCCAACTGCAAATATGACCCGTGAGTGCAAAGTGACAGAAGCAGAGGGCAGAGAGGGCAAGGGAGTCATGCGTTTCCAAACTGAGCTTCAGGATTGAAAGTAATTGCTGTGCTCACAGAAACAGCTGGAATCAGCAGTGACATGTATGATTCAGTGAGATGGAAGAGATTATATAAAGTATTATTGAGATATTTTACCACAATATGGTCATATTGCCATTAAGGTGCTGACCATGAACCTCAACATCGCTGCTTTAAGTCCCTCTGGGGAATTTTGCTGCATGTTGGTCCCCACTTCTCTCTTCTCTCATTGCCTGTCATCTCTCTACTGTCAAATCTCTAATAAAGGCCCTAAAATACTTTTGAAAAAGGACATATGATCATGTGGAATTATTGTGTAGCATCATACCATTTCTCATCAGGATTTGAAAATGATTATTGTTGTGTTTCCTGTCTGAATTTGATTTTTTTTTTGGTCTTTTTTTGTTTGATTGTGCAGGTTTGTCCACCCTCGTTTTGGGCCCATCAAGTGCATCCGAACCTTGAGGCCTGTGCAGAAAGATGAGGAGCTGATGGTTGCTTATGGTTACGATCACAAGCCAACGGGGAAGAACGGCCCCGAGGCCCCTGATTGGTATAAGCAGGAGCTAAAAGAGTTCCAGCAGAGACAAGCGGCATCTGGACAATAGAACAGTCCCCTTTACCTGAGCTACCACCCTCCAAGATTCCTGCAGCATTATGACACCTGATGTCCTTTGCAGCTGCAACCCACACTGTAGATATTTGAGTTATTGTGCTTCATATGGTATTCAAATGGAATACTGCTTGAGCAAGTTAGTGCGAATGAAGGCCTTGGACATCCAAGGCCAAAGCAACAAAAGAACTATGCAAGAAACCAAACGATATTAGAGGAGACCCGTCTCTGGCCGGAGGTGCTGTTCTGTCTGATTCCACCACTGTCCTCTTCATCACATGTTACTCATATGGAAATCAAGATTTACATGCTCATGGTGCTTATAAATTTAGGATATGATGAAAAACTGTTACACTTTTCTCAGTTTTGACTCTTCACTTCACTGTATGTCAGTTGTTTTCCACTCAACAGGGCTTTCCTCGAGGTGTTGAGTTTAACAGCACTCTTTTACCACACAGTATTTATCTGATCTGTTTCAACTGTGGAGCTCACAGACGCATCATTGGAACTAATTCAGCTGGCCCACTCCATACATTTTAAGAGTGTAACTTTATAGGCCTACTCACTTAGCATACAGTATATATAACAGTGACTAATTTATTTATAACATGTGAAAGACCTGTATTACCTGTAGTATACCTGAGCTTCGTAGAGGTGATTTGTAATGTAAGCACTCTGGGAGAAAATCATGGACAGGAAAGACCTACATACAGTGAGCTTGTTTGAATTTTCTAACCTAATTATCTGTATTCATACCCTACAAAATAAAGTCCAACATAAAGAAAATCACTCCACATGCCTCGCTTATTATTTGATGAGTTTGTGTGTGTTTTTGTCGGAGCTGCCATGTCAAATTGCTATTCATCTAATAACGGAAGTGTAGTGTTTAGTGGTAAGATTAAAAAATGAAAACAAATTCACCCACATGAATTGGACTTTTGTAAAAGACAATACGATGGTCTTCATCAAGTTCCTGGAAATTGTGGCTGTACAAGTACTCTGGTATTTTGCAAGATGTTAGTGGATACTAAACCTGGTGATATGAAGTAGAACTTGCTTGAATTTGGCAGTTTTTTACCATTTATTTTTTTTAATTAAATGTCAGTTTTTTTTTCACATAGCATTCATTATTTAGTTCAGAAACTGTGCTGGGTGCTAATGTTTGCAGGCAAGCATCTGGAATTAAAATCACGCCTATTGCCTAAGTAATATTATTCTATTAATAGATGCTATAAAACATATTAACTGTAGATTAAAAAAAAACAAAAAACATTTAACTGACTTCCAGATCCGTATAGTTGGGGAAGAGTCACTCTTCTGTCAGAAGTCTGTAAAGCTTGAAGCGGGGAGGGGGCGGGTCTTGGCAGCCTGACAGTCCGCGCTCTGGGCATGAAAAGCCTGCGCGTCGCTCCACCTGCTGCCGGTCAGCCAGGTTAATGGATAAACCTCTACCTGCTGAACCCGCAGTGAAAGCAGCCCGCTGCCCGGAAGACACACGCCAGCGGACAGGAGTGCTGTGAGTGCGGCTCTCTGCAGTGAAATCAACTATGTTTTAGGTTTCACCAATATTTACCGCTGTTTTCACCACCTGGACTCATGATCCTGACCAAGAAAGTACACAAAACGAGACCGAGCATCAAGCACAGCTAGAGTTTCACCCGCAAGCCAAACTTCAGCTCTGACTGACTCGGACTGCTAGCAGGGGACTTTCCGGCCGGTTAACACCTGGAGATGGACCGATACAGGTACTTCATTTTCAACCAGAAGAGCGTGCTGGTCTTCGGGATCCTCCAGATGGCTTGTGCTGGTCTTTGTGTGGTGTGTGGGTTCATGGACGCTGTTTTCCGCAAGGATACCCCGCTGAGTACCACCAGGACACCGGTGTGGGGAGGACTGGTGAGATATTGATCCCCTATTAGAAACTCTTCTCAATATTCAATCAGTACGGGCTCGTTGAAGCCCCATCAGAGCTGTGGACTGACTGTAGTGTCCCGCGTTGGTCTGTAAGGCAAATAACACACAGCATTGTGTACATCTTGGACCATGCCGTGACACAAAATCTTTGTCACTAAATGTCGTGAGAATTGAGTGGAGTCTGGTGTGAGATAACGGGACGCGCTGGGCTTTGGCACTCATTAGGGCGTTTGTGTTCAGGTGTTGACACTGTTGAAGCTGCTGGTACTGGCCTTTGTTCCTGCCTGTTGTTGTCTGTCGTGTCATCCAGGCCGCTCTCCCCCCCTTTAGATCATGGCCTCTCCAGGTGTTGTGGCGCTGTTTGCCTCCCAGAGGAAAAACTCGGTGCTGGTAAGTGCGATGCTTTCAGGATTCCCAGTTTTTTCCACCTCATTGGCCTCGTTTTGGATTACTTGTAATTTGCAAGTTCTTTTCGGTTTCCATGAATAGCAGAAATGACACTACTCCCTGGTGAGTACTGAACACAGAATTTAGAATATTTATAAGTCCTTTTATAGCATTTTAATGTCCTACCTGTAGCATTCTAAGCATACATTTTCAGTATTCTTCCTCATCTCAGCAGTTGTATGCACAGACACATTCAGGGGCAGGGGTGTTGTGTCTAAGTGTGTTCCACCTCCTTTTTGTTTCCCCCCACCTTAACCTAAACCAAACTTTAACCATATCCCCAACAAGTCACCTCTGTAACACCAAACCGTTCCCTAACCACCGAACCTCAACCATGGATCACTTAGATTATTCTTATTTAAGAATGTGACCAAAATCTAAACTGAGTGGAACATTTTACAGGTGAAAAATCGCCTTGTTAGTCCTCTCTGGTGGATAAACTTTGTAATGGAGAAGCTGCTCCTAAATATAATATCTGTCATTATATACACAAGCTGTTTGGAGAGGGCCAGGCCATGATGACTCCCCTCAGCCCCCATCCCTGTTGAGGTTCCTGCCAAAACTGTCAAGTGTACCTAAAAGACTTCAGCAAATAAAATTGGAACAATGACTCATGAAATGAGTCAGTGTCATAAATTATTGGATGGAGGCCTGGATTTTTAGACACAATGTCCAAACTCATGTCTCAGCATTAATCTTTGATATTTGCTCTCAATTACCACCGTGTAGTAAGACAGACTTGGCCTCACATAAGAGAAGTCTCTCTCTCTCTCTCTCTCTCTCTCTCTCTGTCTTGTCCCTGCAGGTGAGTGTGATGGTGGTAGCAGCAGGACTCTCCTGTGTGGCTGCAGTGTTTATATCAGGTTACTCGTGTCTGACACTCACCTACGGAGAGGAGGATGAAGAGGTGTTCCACCACCACGACAGTCCTCAAGTGGTAACGCACGCGCACACGTAGATGCACTACCACAAAAGATATCCTTTTTGGCAATGCCCAATGTTTTTTGTGTGTAGGAGGTAATTTGTTTTTTCCACGTAGGTGCACAAATTCTAATGTGTCATCTGTGTCGCTACTTTGTTACATTGGAAAACAACTTTACACACATAGTTGCATCTTACCTTTGCATCATGTTTGCAGTGACTCTGGAGGTGTACACATACAGTACAAAGCCATTTTCAATCAGAGAGACAGATAAAGTCAGAAAATCGCGGCCTCTGCTGCTTCCTTTTCAAGCTTTCCATGGCCAGAGGCATTATGTTTTCAGGCTGTCCGTCCGTCGGTGTGTACGTCATGTTCTTGTGAGTGTGATATCTCAGCAACACCTTGAGGGAATTTCTTCACGTTTAGTGGTCAAAGGTCAAGGTCCTGGTGAACTCACAACCATCCCAATTCCTGTGAAAGCGAAACTTCAGGACAGAATGAATGAAGCTGTCTATCAGTCCTCTGGATACTCTGGAAAACTAGTCTCTAAGTGAAGACAGCATGTTTCTACCTGGTCATTATTAACTGGAATCATACATCTCAATATAGTGATAAATTCCATTTCGCCACCTTTTTTTCAATTCCCACAGAGTGACTTGACTGTTAGGTGGAGGTAAACAGCTGTGAGGCAGTAATTCTGTTAAAAATCTGTCTATTGGAAGTCTTCATGGAAGTGCAATACTAAATTACTGGAGTGCTCCTTTAAAACTACACCTTGTATTCCACACTCACACTAACTACAAGAGTTGGCCAGTGTTTGCACCACTTGTAGTGACATCTCATAACTGCTGGGCGGACTGCCATGAAAACTGGTATAAATATTCATGATGTCTGTCTGTCAGTCCTGGATTGCACACTGCAATCTGTGCGAAGTGTAAGAACAACATCAAATCTGCGACTGCCTTGTCCATCTTTTGTACACTCATTGTCTCTCTGCTCAGACGTTTGTGCTTCATCGGATGGTGAAGGGGGCCAACGCCACCATACTGCTGACCTGCACCATCAGCCTGGCTCTCTCCTGCCTCATCGCCTACACGGGCTGCCGTAGTCTTCCATGCTGTGGCTGCTACGATGCCAGAACTGGACTGGTAATGTTTTACAGGTTGATGTACTGTATTGACCTTCACTTCTCATCGCCTGTCAAGCTTTTTGTTCTCCCGTGGCACACATGCAGTCTCCACTGATAATGGCGGCAGATTAACCATGCAAAAGTCTGAGTCATTTTGGACACAGTGGGTGCTTTGATTTCAGACAGAGGTAGACAAAGCCAGCTTCCCGGTTCTAGCCGGCAGTCCTGTCGGCTGATGTGTTAGCTGTCGTTCCTGGCATGTATCAGTTGTAGCTACCTTGTTAATTGAGCTAATGTTAGTTGACTTGTTTTAAAACTACAACCATCGAAAGGTGAAGTATGCATGTGATGGCTATATACATCTTATCATTGTAAAAGACTGAGGCTGAAGCTACGTGTCTCAGACAAAAAGGCTAATGATCCATGTAGAAGACTTCAGGTTCAGGCGTTTAGTCTTCCTACTAAAAGAAAGATCATGAAAGCAGAGGCTGCCTGAAGTCATTTTTTCTAACATCCTCTGAGGGTCATACTACATAATCGAACACCTCTGCGATGGCTCGAACTGTTCCTCTTCGTTGAGGTCTGATGTCAGATGGTAGTGATGATGCTATTCTCAGCTAGTTTTCCAGGTTTGGGTCAGTCAGTCTTGAGCAGCACTGAGAGTCAGTTTTGAAGAGAACTGCTTGCAGGTTGTTGCTTTGCAGCTCAATGATTTCATGCTGTAGGTCGTCAGACACATCAGCTGGATCAACATTAACAAAAAAAAGCAAATATGTTCAGTTCCATTTGTTTCCTTCTCATGTCCTGAAACCTCTCAGCAAATGTCTGAAGGTGTTTTCACACTCAGCAGCAGATTCAGATGTCAGAGCAGCTTTTGTTCTTGCAGAGCAGTAAAATGCAGTGTTTCCTCTTTCCAGTTGCTGCAGCTTTAATTTCTCTTCAGATGATTTCTCATTTGGAAGCAGAGAGCTGAGAAGCTGCTGGAGCTCCAGGTTCAGCTCTGAGAGGTTCTTAATGTCCACCATGAAGGCCAAAGCACACAGACACTTGCTATCACGTCAGGTTTTCCTTCATCTCTATGAATTATTCCAGACAAAATGACACTTTAGAACAGTTTTACTTTGTGTTAGCAGCTCCACAGCAGCAACAAAGCTCTGCTTCACAAATTCTCCTTCTCAATGAGTTTTCAGCTTCTTAGCTTTTAGCTCGCTCATCACAAAACCTGCACAACACTGTCTCTGTCAGAATGTGGTTTTGTGGAAACTGTTGAGGGTTAAGTTTATCCAGTTGCAGTTCCAGATCAGGTCGGCATGGTTTTCTGGCCCTTTTCATCACTGTGAGCTCACCCCCCCCCCCCCCCCCACAAACTAACTGAGGAACCCTGGCTTGCCTTTTACGTCAACAAAAAAATCATCATTGGTCAGTTCCTCTTGGGAAACAGGACACTCTTTATCTGCTTTTCTTTTCTTGACAGTTTCCATGATGCATTGATGTGATATCAACCACTACATGCGCGTTGTGTTCAGGGACAACTCAGAGGAAAATGCTAGTCTTATGTTTAATGTGTATTGTTAATCACTGGAAAAAAGTAATTGCTTTTTTGTATTTATGACTTGCCAGCAGGCCAGATCAAATGACCTCATGTCGCCCACCTCTGCCGTAAACTCTAATATAGTAGCATCCAGAATCAGTGGGATGACTGTATGCGCTGGTCCTGAATGCAGCTTTTTCTACCCCACACCATATTTTGTAACCCACATGTAAAATACTTCACTCTACTTTTTTTAATGTTTTGTTTATTCTATTCTATTGCTTATTCTAAGAATAATTCCCTTCCATTCCATTATGTAGGTCAGTGATGTTATTTTGTTTTTGTGTGTATGTTGCAGGAAACACTGGTGCCTCAGTGTGACCCCGGGGACACTGAGATGGTTTGTACTTGGCAAGGTAAACTACTGTTAAACGTTGTCTGTAGACTAATCCTCGCCCACAGTTGTTGCTAATATTTCTGTTGGTGTTGTAGCTTTACTCTCACCAGTCCTATGATGTAGTTCTCATCTGTGTCCAGCAGGTGGAGACGACCGGCTCTTCAACTCTCCCGCTCAGCCCGCTGACCAGGGCACTGCTGAGGAAGAGGAGCGTCCCTCCAAACTGCCTCCATACAGCAGACTGACTTGACACACGTCCTGCTCCTCCGCGGGCCTGTTGTTCTCCATTCCAGAGACGAGGGGACAATCATGGATTATATTTCCTTAAAATTGTGCCTACACATGTTTTATTCTACTGTTTGCGGATGGACGGAGAAAAGCAACCTCAAGACTCAACTGAAGCTGAAGATGTCAGGTTGGAAAGTTTGAGAGATGAGTTGTTTTTGCTCTTGATTAGACAAGCACTTTGGACAGCGGCTGCGTCTTCATTTGCTCTTTGACCAAAGATTTCAGCCTTGCCAAAGATGAATGCCTGCATAGTGTGTGAGGCGTGAAGACTGAAATGCCTCATCCCCTGTATGTTGTGTGAAAGTGAGTTGTGTTCTCGAGATATCGATTCATTTTAAAATGTATTTAAATAAATAAAACCTGACTGAGCTGTTTGAGCTTTTTCATCAAGCGACTCTCTAAATAGAGATGAGTCCACATTTGAAATGTTCAAGGTAGTTTATTGCAAGGTTACACATGACAAAACCATTGCAACTACTACACCCCAGTAGTCTCATTCATTAGTCACTTTGTGAATTAATACCCTTCTGTAATTGATTTTTTTTTTTCCCTTTCTGAGCATTTGCAATGACAGATACAGTAGCATTATTTGCTGTTCATGGCTGTAGTGAAGGACAGTAAGGCAAAGGAAATGATAGTAGGCCCTGGCGTGAAGGTGGATGGAGGACATCTATCAAAAACAAAGGACACTTGAAGAACAGAGGAAAGCAGCAACCACATGTACAACAAAACACCCACACCATGTCTTCTACCGTTGTCACCTTGCTGGCAAGCCACAGAGATGCAGGTAACACAGCCAGTGTCTGTGCTTGGTTTTATTCCCATCCATGTGCATAGCCTCTGAACAGTGAGTCCTGAGAGAAGGCCTTTTGGTTTCATTGATAGTCACATCCTTCAAAAAGACATTAATGTACAACGTAACCAGGGGTGATCAGCAGGGGGGGGCCACAGGACCAGCTGTAGCCACAACAAACATCTAAAACCACTGAGACGCGATGCTGCAAACTGACATGACGTGGACACCGGTCTATGATGCGTCGCGACATACGGAGAAGTAAACAGTGTCAGCCGTTATCATACAGTGGTGTTTGCGGGACATGCTGAATATCGTAGCACAAGCTTACATACAGGATAAGTAGTGGGTATAGGCATCCATGTACATGTGGAGGTGCACACTACAAAGCCTTACACGCTTTAAGAGGTATGTGTTTTCACTGTTTGATTCACCGGCTAGCCTACACAGCACTAAACTGTTAGTTATAAATCCTTTCATATACAGAGGAGATAACGGGCAAATACAGTTACATTTCTCTCTAAATTCCATTTCCAAGTTACTTACAGGTTCCCTTTGTGTCCTTTATCATCAAGCTAACAGGCATTCCCCCGATCACTGAGTGCATGAACAGAAGTCGTACTGCAGGCCTGTTTGGCCGGTGTGGTTTATAGGTAACCACCGTGACTGTTAAATGACAACAGCACATGCTGTCAGTGTGCTGTGTTAGCTGTGGTGCTGCATGCTAATCAAAAGTGCTGTCACAGATGCTATAAAAGATGACCCATTACAAGCTGCGCCAACAGCATAAAGTGGTGTACACTTCCTTTCTCCGAAGTGGGCGTGGTCACCTGTCACCCATCCTCACTGGGCATTTTTAACACTACTGTGTTACTGATGGACTTTTGCTTGTCCATGTCAGAACAACAACACTAGATATAGTACAAATGTAATGTTTGTGCCTCATTTCGCTGCTCGTGTTCATCTGCTAGCTGAATATTCTCGCTCCAGATCTCTCGAGAGTGCGTTGCTGAGATGGAGACGGAGTTAATTTTCTCCTGATCTGTCTGAGTGAAAGATGCCATTTGAGTGGCAGAATGTCTGGAAGATATCTGGCTGGTGAAAGATGGATCCGATATTTACTTTGGTGACTGTGGGGTGAAGAATCAGCCGTAACCTGTGCTCATATTCACTTCTCCCACTGTAATCAATGGACTCTCTCCTAAAGGGGCGGGTCAGTGGTGACAACCACGTGACGCAGATACAGGAAATGGGCTCGCTTAAGAGTCACAAGCTGTGATAATAACCTCCCTCAAAATCTAATGAACATTTCTTTTTAAGAATTGAGGTTTCCAGTCTTTGGATTTAAAGTAACCATGGAGCTGTGGGGTTTCTGATCAGCCATCGGCTACATCTGAATGCTCTGATTGTATGTGCACACTGCTCAACCACTGGGCCTTCTTGTCAACACTATTCCACTGACCGACAGTTGTTTGTGATATCGCACAAGAAATTTAGCAGCGTGTTAGCAAAGGCAGTGACGACTAGCTAGCAAAGAGTATTAACAAAGCAGGTCTCAACATTTTCAAATACTGCCTATGAAAATGCTTTTTGAACGAAGAAAATCAAATTGATTCCACCTGTAGAGAATCACAGATGAAGTTTGAATCCGAACACAAGAAGAGGATAAACTAACACACACACCTGTGAATAATGGCCTAAAAATGACCAGAGTAAAACCTCTACGAAGGTCTCAACACAAACACAGATGAAGTGGCCCAGATTGTATTATAATGTGTTCGGTTATTAGAAGACAGGAAATTCTGCCCTGCCATCAGGTCACAGCAAAGCTGCTGTGTAAAGAAAGAAATGTCCACGCCATTCGCCTCCCTAAAATCCCTAATTCATTAATACCACTGTGTCGCCATGGAACCATGAAGATATGTGAGTTTGAACTTCAGATTTTGGCCCCTTGTTCAGGATAATTTTCATGAAACAACAATCAAATGTGGCATTCATAAACATCAGTCATACTGTAAAGACTACCACAAAACCATTTAAAGTCCATCGTAAAGTTACGCACAAGCATCGGGAAAAATGCATCCTCTTCTAATGGAGAATTCATCTATGTGTTGTGCTGATTATGAAGCCATTTTGCTTGAACCATGCTTTCTTTCTAGACCTCCACCCCTCAGCTCCCTCAGCTCCTTCCATCTTCAGTATCCTCGGCCTTGTGCGGACTCAGGCTGGAGTTGTCTCCCGCTTTCCCTCCATTTTTCTCCATCAGCAGCTGCTGCAGCCCCAGCTCCTGGCCCCGTCGCCCCCGTCATCCCTCCCCCTGCCCAGGGCGATAGTACCCCCTGAACCCTCAGGCGGCTGGCTCAATATCAGAGGCTTCTGAGACTTCAGCTTGTGGGCCACCGTCATAAAAATGGCCTCAACGTGGTCGCTGTTTCCCCCGCCGTAGTTTCCGTCTCCCTGGCTGTTCGGGTTCTTTGCAGATGTCTCAAACACGGGCATGGAGTGGGCGTCGGCGAACTGTTGCGCCACGTCCGTGCCCACTTGGACGGAGTCTTGGAGGTCGCACTTGTTTCCAACCAGGATCCTGGGTACCTCTGTGCCCAGCGCGTGCTGCTTGCACTCCTCGATCCAGGCAGGGAGGCTGCGGAAGCTGGCGGCGTTGGTAACGTCGTAGACGAAGACAACAGCGTGCACGTTGCGGTAGTAGTGCTGCACCATGGACTTCCTGAAGCGCTCCTGACCTGCAGTGTCCCACAGCTGGATCTGTGGGGGGGGGACAGTGTGGAAATGGATCAAATCCCAAAGCAACAATTAATGAATTCTACTAACAGACTGTGTGTGCATTCAAAGACTGATACTGTATATCTTGATCCTCTGTGCCACAGAGCTCCACTGTTGTTTGTTGATTTGTTACTCATTAATCAAAGTTTGACTGAAGCATGCCTGAAATTTATCTGAGCAAACATTAAGCTGTCCTGAGACATGTTTCAGAGGATCTCCAGTGAATGTTGTTCACAGATTAGGTTTAATGACCAGTGCAGCCAGCAGATTCTTTTTTTTTAGTAAACTAACTTTCCTTAAACCTAGCTTGCTTTTATTTCCTGGGATGGCTTTGGACATGCCTCTGACATGTTTCTAAATTTATTTCACTTTATTCAAAAATTACATTTACTCATCAGCTTGAGAGAAAACTACCTTGATGTCATCAGGGTTATCTCACACTGGACTGAAGACTACACAGTTGCAGCTGAGAGCCTGCATTATAGGCATTCACAGATACCCAGACCAATATCAGCTTGTGCACTCGTAATTGTAACTATAAAAATGCTCCCAAACAACTGCACAGATGCTTCACATGATATTAAGCTCTTGTCAGCAATGTGAGCAGTTTGGAGATATTTTAGGATTAGCAATGAAAGGAAAAAGGTGAAGACCCCACCAAGACGTGCAGACCCGCTGGATGCTACGGTCTCTCACTGAGCAGAAACAGGCTCTGGGATACACGCTCACTGTCAACGTCACTGCTGGACAGGCTGCATCATAAATGGGGGGATTCAGTGTGAATGATGGGGGCATTTACCAGGCAGGGGAAGTCTTATTTCAGATGGCAAGGAGTTGCACTAGCAACCCATACTGGGGACCAACAGTCAGCTTGCTGCATTTTTCCTTTTTTTGTGTGTGTCTCTTGCAGGACTCCTAACATGACTAACTTGTTAATGTTAATGTGGGCCCATAAGAAGGGTCAGCTGTCATTTGCCCACTGCTGTTTTCAGTTAAAAGTGGTTCATCTAAACAAGGGGCCAGCGGTCACTGGGCTAGAAGGAAAAATGGAATAATTCCCTCATTTATTACCATTGTCATGCCCTTGAGCAAGGCATTTAAGTGCTGTAATAAAACTTGGTCCAGATAAGTCTGTTGATAAGCGGACACACGTAAGCTTGTATTTCAGCTTTTGTGTCTAGACAAGGACACGCTCCAGGTGTCCCTGCTCTCCCCTACTTCTCACACCGTCTTTGACTTTCCTCCACATGTGAACAGGCCAGACACACGGAGGCACATCTGCACCTTGATTTTCTCGCCGTCAATCTCAACCAGCCTCTCCCTGAAGTCCACCCCGATCGTGGCCTCGGTCTTGTCGGGGAACTTCCCGGCACAGAAGCGGTAGGTGAGGCAGGTCTTCCCGACACCCGAGTCCCCGATCACGATGATTTTGAAAATACGGGTCCTCGGCGGCGGAAGAGTCGAGCTCGTCAGAGAGCCGGAGAATTCAACCGACGAGCCGCTCTCCGCCATGTCAGGCCGACAGGCTGGATGATCGGCAGGGAAAGCCTTCTAACGTTACCGTCAAGCTGCTGCCGCTGCTGTCCGGCGAGGAGGCGTCGATAAAAAGCTCGCACGACACCAGCTACCGTTCTTTGTCACAATTCAAACATATATGTGAAGAATACATAGCATTTATTCGACGTTCAGACACTGTCAATACACATACAGCGCATTTATCTAAAGCTAGCGCATACAGTCAACACTACCAGCACCCAGCTGTGTAGCCACGTACGATGTTGTCGAAAGAAATGCTTTCTCGCGAGATAACGTCAATGTAGCATTCACAGTCCCGTGGGAAAGACCGTAAAGTCGAGTATCACTATGATGAACCGCTTTCAGGGGATGTCCAAACTACGCCCCGCGGGCCAACTTCGGCCCGCAGTCCATTTTTAATTAGCCCGCAAGAAATTTTATAAACAGAATAGAATATGGCCGGCACCTGAAGAAGAAATCTGAGGCTGCTGTTCTGAGAATGAGCTGCCAACCCTTTTTCTGAATAAATCACTAATAATCCATTAATGGAAAGCTGTGATGAAGGCAGTTTTTTCTGTAATTATATTCAAAAATATATAGCATATTTGAGCAACTTTGAATTGATTTTTCTAACTTTAATACACTAAAGGTGAGGCTATATACCATCCATCCATCCATCCATTATCTATACACCGCTGAATCCTTTGCAGGGTCACGGGGGGGCTGGAGCCTATCCCAGCCGTCTCTCGGGCAAAGGCAGGGGACACCCTGGGCAGGTCGCCAGCCTACCACAGGGCTACATATACAGACAAACAACCATGCACACCGCTCATTCACACCTATGGACAATTTAGAGTTATCAATTAACCTCAGCATGTTTTTCGACTGTGGGAGGAAGCCGGAGAACCCGGTGAGAACCCATGCTGCACAGGGAGAACATGCAAACTCCACACAGAAAGATCTCAGGCGGAATCGAACCAGGGATCTTCTAGCTGTGAGGCGACGCTGCTAACCAGGCTATATACCTCACCTCATAAATGTGTCTGTTCTCATCTGTAGTCTTGCTGTGTAAATAAAGTATATCTATCTATGTATCTATCTATGTATCTATCTATCTATCTATCTATCTATCTATCTATCTATCTATCTATCTATCTATCTATGTGTATGTATATGTATTACTATATTTTGAAGTAATAATTGGAGTGTTAAAGTAATGCATTTTCACCTTCCACTCAAACTCCCTCCAAGATGGGCTGTTCGTAAGTTTATGTCCCATTTTTAATGTTTCCTCCCATTTTTCATCTGTTATTATAATATTGGATTCTAATTCCCATTTTTGTTTAACATCTATGTTATTATCCTTACATTCATATTGTAAAGCTTTATATATTTTTGATATAACCCATTTTTAGTCCCCATTTCAGTAAGTAACATGATTAGTTCCTCTAATTTGGAAGGCATTTTACAAATATTATCCCACTCTTCATGTTTCTGTAAGTAATGTCGCCATTGGAAGAATTTATAGAAGTCATGACTGTGTAAATTAAATTTCTTTTTGAGTTGCTCAACTGACTTCAAGGTTTGCTCTTGAAACACCTGTGCAACATATATTGACCCTTTATTTGCCCATTAGTCTAAAGTAGATGGTAAAAAGTCTGTGTTAAAAGCTATTTTAGAGGCCCTGCTAATAGACTTTGACAATTTTAATCTCTTTCATACATTTGACCATATTTTCATTGTTCCCTTGATCCATTCATTTCCAGTCTTCAGTTTCTTCTGAGTCTTCTTGGTCATGAATGGGAGTGATTCTATTGGTGTGTCTGGACCAATTGAGTTCTGCTCCATTCCCACCCATAATGTATCTGTGTCTTTGGTTATCCACATGAC
Source organism: Chelmon rostratus (assembly GCF_017976325.1). Taxonomy (NCBI): domain Eukaryota; kingdom Metazoa; phylum Chordata; class Actinopteri; order Chaetodontiformes; family Chaetodontidae; genus Chelmon; species Chelmon rostratus. The sequence goes on from NC_055666.1 coordinate 3,239,253, forward strand.
CAAGGCTCTGAGTTGCGATGCCCAATAATAGTGTTTCATATTAGGTAAGTTTAAACCTCCTTTCTCTTTTGGGCAAAATTGTCTTATAATTAATTCTAGCTTTCTTATTTTGCCATAAGAATTTTGAGATTATTTTGTCTAATGCTTTAAAAGAGGAATTAGGAATAAGAATGGGCAGTGATTGGGACAGAAACAACAATCTCGGTGGTACATTCATCCTTATCGTTTCTATGCTTCCCATAAGAGTTAACGGTAAAATCCCCCATCTATCCAGATCTTTCTTAATCTCAGTTATCAGTTTCCCATAGTTTGCATTAAATAACTGCCCTGTAGTTGGAGTTATAAAAATACCCAAGTATGGAAAACCTGTGGTAGTCCATTTGAAATTAACCCTGCCTTCTAGTTCCTTTGGTCGCTCACCTGATAACATCATGGCCACTGATTTGGTTTCATTAGTCAAATATCCTGATATTCTTTTAGGTTATTCATCAAAACTAAAATTGATAAAGATGGTTCACTTATGAAGGTCAATATATCATCCGCGAATAATGATATTTTGTGTTGTACACTCCCCTCATCCCTTGCTCCCTGTATGTCTTTGTTTTGTCTTGTAGACTCTGCCAATGGTTCTTTACTGACTGTGAATAACAACAGACTTAAGCAATCTCCCTGTCTGACCCCTCTCTTAACGAAGAAGAAGAAGTCTGAACAATAGCCGGTAACTCTGGTCCTGGACCGTGGCTTCTTATACACCATTTTCACCCAGTCTATAAAGGCTGAGTGAAATCCAAAAGCTGCTAAAGTATGGTGAAGGAAGCTCCATTTGACCATATCAAATGCCTGATATGGTGTATACCTGTCTGATCTGGTTTGATTAATTTTGCTAATATATTTGCCAGTATTTTTAAGTCATTGCAAAGTAAACTAATAGGCCTGTATCCCTCACATGCTGTTGGATCTTCCTCATGTAAGACAGAAATAACGGCCTCTGACCATGTCATTGGTGAATCACCTGGTGACAGAGCATAATTGAATACCTTGTGTAATAATGGTGTTAACACGTCTGCAAAGCATTTATAGAACTCCCCAGAGAACCCATCTGTGCCGGGGGATTTATTATACTTAAGATTTTTTATTGTATCCGATATTTCTCGTACTGAAATTGGCTGGATCATTTCAGATGCTTCATGCGCTGATAATGAGGGTAGATTTAATTTATTTAGAAATTCTTGTATTTTGTTGTCAGTGGAATCAGGCTCTGAGTCATTACATAAAGTTTTATAGTAATCTGCAAATGCATCAGCGATCTCTGTTGGTTTTTTCCCTAATTTGTTTTGACACTGGATGTCTTGTTTTTGAAATTATCCTATTTGTTTGGGCCGTCCCTGGTTGGAAAGCAAGCAAACGGCTAGCTCTATTGCCCATCTCATAATATCTTTGAGATGTAAAACGTAAATTTCCTTCTGCTTTGTATGTTAAAAGGTTATCTCATCTCTCAAGTAGTCCTTTAAACATTGTTTTATTTCCTGTAATACCTTCTCATCTGATAGGATTAATACATTAAGCCTGTAGTACTTGAAGCAAGATTTTGGACCCATATCCACAGTCAATGTAATTGGGGCATGATCATATGGTTATATTCTCAGTGTTACAGCCTGTGACTTTATAGAAAAGTTGTTGTGACACACAAAAAAAGTCTATCCTTGAATAGCTACCGTGTGGATTGGAGTAAAAAGTAAAATTCTTTCCTCTAGGGTCCTTACTTCTCCAGGGATCAACCAGGCCTAGCTCTGCAATGACATTATTTAACACTTTGGATTTTTTGGTGCTCAACACCTCTTCTGTCTCCTTCTTCTTGGCGTTGGTCTTCTCCAGCTCCATCTTGAGAGCTTTGATTTCTCTCCTCAGCCCTTTTGAATTGTAGGTGTTCACTATCTGATCACCATGGAGCCGATCAAGGACCGCGAACAGGGTCTCAAGTTTGGCTTTCAGTGGGCCTCTTTCACGTGGCTTACACCTCATGAGGCTCATCTTGGTGTGCTGTATGTCCTGGTGGATGCTCGCCTCCCAGTCTTCGACATTATTTAACACTTTGGATTTTTTGGTGCTCAACACCTCTTCTGGTGGCAACCTACCATAATTTGAACCAAGTATTCATTTTTTAGTTTCAGTTCAGGATCAAGTAAATTCTGCTAATCTGTGCAGCAACATGAGCATAAACATCTGACTTCTTTTTCTTATTGAGTGAAGATGAGCCTCTGTTATTTCACTGAAATGTTAGTTTATATATGTAGAAATTGTGTGCTGTCATTTCTAGCTGAATTTGCAGGTGTGTGTCTAAACAAAGCTCTAAAAATGTTTGGGAACCGCAGTGTGAGTGTGAACGAGTGTTTTACACAGGTTGTACGTTAAAAACTGGCCCTCTGGCTGCTTTGCCTGCACTTGAGTTTGCTCAGTAAATCAGAGTTTTCCCACCACACAGACCCTGAGCTGTGGACTGTCTATGCTCTGCACCTTTAAGATTTACTACAACTGTTTCAACATTGAGTGAAATGCAATGAAATTGAACAGAACAGGTTTCTTTTTTATTAAGCATTATTTTGAATGCTTATTTTATTTTGCCAGATTAATTGAATTGGTTTATAGCTGCAGTAGTTTGTAGCAGCTTTAATTTACCCTCTGGGAACATTCCCACATCAACAGTGGTTTCCCACCAGCCCGAGCTCTCTAAGAAGACGAGGAAAAACTCCCGGTGGGCCAGAATTGGAAGAAACCTGGGGAAGAGCAATTCTAAGAGAGGTCCTCCCCTCCACGGACGGCTGGCTGTTCTTTGGAAACCAGAGTCCCCTACTGTTCTGTGCCTGGTCCAAAAACGCATGGAAACAACCTCTGGAGCCACTTCATCCACCTGGGCCTGCTGTCCGTCTCCACCCGCACTCTATCTCCACCTGCACTCTCTAGCGGCACCTTGTCCACCATCACAGCTTTCTGGAGCTTGCTAAGCTCTGCCGCCCGGCTGTCCAGCACACGCTTGTACGTGTCGCAGAGCTCAGTGAGTGCATTGTCCACGATCGTCTGGACCTGACTGCCCTTGAGGCAAATCAGTTGCTCACCGGGCTGAATGCTGGAATCCTGCTCCGCCTGCTCCCTTGTGGATTGCGTGTTTGCCTCTTCCAGTTGGCGGCTCCGATCCATATTGACGTCAGATGCCAGTGCCAAACTTAAGACAGACTGCTGGGCCTCCTTCGACCGACAGGAGGGGTCTTCATGCTTCCTCTCTGCTATCACTGAGTTAATGGCCCACACATAGCGGTTTTTAAGCGTCGTATCTGTCTTTATTAGGGCACGACAGCTTTCCACAGTCTCCTTCTTCTTGGCGTTGGTCTTCTCCAGCTCCATCTTGAGAGCTTTGATTTCTCTCCTCAGCCCTTTTGAATTGTAGGTGTTCACTATCTGATCACCATGGAGCCGATCAAGGACCGCGAACAGGGTCTCAAGTTTGGCTTTCAGTGGGCCTCTTTCACGTGGCTTACACCTCATGAGGCTCATCTTGGTGTGCTGTATGTCCTGGTGGATGCTCGCCTCCCAGTCTTCGACATAGGCTTGCACACCAGAGGCCAATGTTGCTGTGTTTGTGTTTGCCATTTGTCTTCTTTGTTGTGCTTCCTGATGGTGACGTGTCACTTTAGTCAACAGTATCGCTTTACGTAGTCCTCTGCGTTGAACGTCCACATTGAGTACTGAAAGAATCGGGATCTCTTGGCTGTGCATTCCTAAGCAACTATAGAAAGCATCACCAAAGGAATATAACATCATAAAGGACTCTGCCAACCAATCAAAAGAGAGCACGGTTACCATGGTAACAGCAGATGCCGTTTAACCTGCCAGGACATATACGGATCATGGATGTGGCCACTGATGGAACAGCTCTTTGAATCATTTTCTAAAAGGACTGTGGCATTGTTTCTGTTTTATAAATTTTATAAATAGAATATGGCCGCACCTGAAACTTTTGAGCGTATTGCACTTCTTAGTTTTAACACCAGGGAGAGCTACTGTTGAACAAGGCAGTTGCCCCACCAAAACAGGAAAATCACAGAACAACAGTTATTCTGGTGAGGATCAGCTGCGCTGGGTATTTAAATCAGCAAGGCGCTGATCTCCGGAAAAAAATGTCACTTTGATCGAGGAGCGATCGAATCTGCATCAGTTGAGATCAGCTGATTTTGCACAGTGTGTGCGCTGCGCGCAGCGATGTGTGCTCTGCGTGTTAACGAGAAACACGCATATGACGCGCAAAAGCGAAGCAGTGACAGAAGTGATGCGGCATTATTGATATTTGTCACACGTGTACCTGCATACTAGTTAGGATACTGTGGAATATATTTTGAACTCAGCTAAAGTGCACTCAGTGGGAGCAGTGATGCTGCCTTCAGCCTTCTACTTTGCATTTCTTTGGTTCAGCCAATGTTTGGTAACCTGGGGTAAATTTGTTCTGTGATTTTCCTGTTTTGGTGGGGCAGCTGCCTTGTTCAACAGTAGCTCCCCCTGGCGTTAAAACTAAGAAGTGCAATACGCTCTAGATGCCGGCTATGTTCTATCATATTTATACAATTTCTTGCGGGCCAATTAAAAATGGACTGCGGGCCGCAGTTGGCCCGCGAGGCGTAGTTTGGACACCCCTGCACTAGAGAGTACCACCCTCACTGACATGTCAGTTAAGCAGGTTGGATAGATAGATAAATGGAATGACAGAAGTTCAACTGAACTCATGAAACAGGTTTTCAGTGCCATCACAGCATTAATAATCAATATTTGCAGAACTATAGTGCTGAAGCATTTCTAACATTTTCCTATTTTAGCCAGTCCACAATGAAAAGCTCAGATTTGCGAAATAGGTGTCTAATGTTGCAGTAAAACCTCCCAATGTGCGTTCACAAAATAACATCCACATACTGTCATTGATGTCCCCTTTTTAAATGTTTTCTTCTTCTGATTATAAGACATTAAAGAGGTACTTCAGCGATTCCCTAACATATCCTTACTTTTCATACCTTACTTCTGGCTCCAAAACCCAGAGATCGATAGTTGGCAAAGTATTTATTGCTCATTGCACATGTCCACTTGTCACAGTTTGTAATCATGGCTACACATTTTATTGTACTGGAAATTTTGTGTATCAATAACCACACATGCATCCACATCTTTCTGTGATTTTCATGACCATGCATCTCAGAGACATTCGTTATTGTTCTGGTTCTTGGGCATCACTCTTCGCAGGACACAACTCTGTCGGAGAAAAAGTAGAGTGATGACTATTAATGAACAATAAAACAGTGAAATGAATCCATCAATCCATATTTCCAGCAGTGCTTATTACTGATTGAGCTGTACTACTCAGTATTCAGGACTATAAGCAGTTGTCGACCAACCTGCTTGTTTATAGATGAACTGTGGAGGCTCCACGAAGCCCAGACACTTGGCCTGCTCTCTGGCTTTCTCCTGGTCTGCCTGTGGCAACGTCTCTGACTTTTCTGTAAAAAAAAAAAAGACCAGATAAAAAGATAAAATACATATCATCTGTCAGTTATTTCTGGATGTTTCCCAGAAGTGGTGTATATCACTGTCTTCCATGCTGGTCCATTTAGGCTAGGTGTAGAAACCGATATCACCATCTGTTTAATAATATATTTCTACCAGTGACTGCTGATATTGACGCTAGCCTCTTACACTAACACTGAACTGTTTTCTCAAACTGCACCATTGCAATGCTGAAAATGAAGCAGCCTTTTTATTTTTTCTATGTATGATCAAGTATTGACAGAAATAGAGGACACAAGCATATACCGTACATGAGCTAAGAACTGAAAAGTTGATTCAAGACTTAGACTCTTTCTAATGTGGTACTAAGGGTTACTTTAAAGCTATACTTTCTCTTTATTTTGTTGACTTATTAGGCATTTCTCTAAGAGGGGCGGGTCTGGGGTCTTTCAGTTATGTTCTCTATGACTGAGGTATTTTACAAAATCACAGCACACTCCTGGAGGACATCATTCTGACGTCTATTTCTCCTGGATCAGTCACTGTTATTTCCATTACTCCTGTTTTCATTGATTGGCCATAATGCGGGAGAGGAGAGCACATCGCGTCAGCTTTAGCTCCTGCCAGTCTATATCAATTAGCCTTTTAGTTCCACTATCAGAGCCACTGCACACTGGGGTTTTCAGCTTTAGCACAGACAAAGAAACAAAGAAAGTGAGACTGAGTCTTTCTTACTGTAGAAAAATAGCAATGTGGCACGTTTTCCATCCTTTTCATCAGTGTGGTAGCGCATCAACAGACAGTCATCACAGGTCCTCAGGAAATACGCTTCAGTTGTGGAATTAACATCTGAGAGGAGAAGGATATAGAGAGGAGAGAGGTGGAAATAAACCTGTGCACTGTATTGAGATTGTTAGCATATCCCGACACCACTGTACTCATCTACCTTGGAAAAGGAGCCTCTGCAAAACCCAGCTGTCAAGTTTGTACACCACTCTAGAAAACACTGTTACCCCTGACTATCTGATGATTTATTTTCCCTCTTGAAAATGGTGTAAAATGGTGAATGAAATGCCCGGGAGAGTAAACAGAAGAGGGCCAATAGAGGGAAACTCGGAGATGCTATTTGTTAGTGGTCAGCTCACCAGCTACAGCAGTTCACCATTATGCCATAAGCTTGTAGAACCTTGTAGAAGATGTGCAGATTCATTTCTATGTGTGTTTCTATTCACTCTGTGGTGTGACCAGGCCTTGAGCCTAATTAAAGACTTCTCTATAAGTCTGATGGTGTGTGCGTTTAGATCAAATGCAAAGTAAATTTTCCCTACAGTTCTCTAGAGTTCATATTTTTCAACTTGAGTGTCAAATTTGAATGAAGCTGTATGAATTGAATTGGCCTAATTTAAAATGCTGCTCTCCTTTCAACAGCTAAAAACATGCTCAGTATTGTGGCATAATGGAACATGAAATGATACCAAATTCACAATTTTACATCTCTTTTTAGCTTTTTATCACAAAGGAGAATGCTGTGGTGATAATAGAATTTAAAGGTCAGAGAACGACAAATATTGGCGGGTTGATCGTTTCTTGCATGAGTAACCGGAATAAAAAAAAGCTCCCAAGGTCAAACTTGCGTTTAGTCTGAAAACACCATATTGAACCAACTACCTTTGTTTGAAGTATACTGAGGCCTTAAAACTCCTCAGCTGGACTAAAGGCCTTCAAACATTTGCTCTTCACACAATGTACCTCACACACAGTTTGAGTTTGAACAGTTCCTGGCATCAAGTAGCGCCACTGTAATTGTTGGTCTTTATAAAGAATATTTAAATATGCTAAATTCATGACTTACTTGATAGTTGATAGACTTACTGTCAGACATGCCTTTGATTGAATTTCCAACCACAGTGAAATTGACTGAAAAGTGGTGGCACCCCTCATCCCTGGGAATACAAAAGAAAATCAAACTGAGGTTAAGGTAGTTATGAGAGTGTGACCGGTTGCTGATGACAAGCAAACATCAACTCAGTGGTGTCGCAGTAATGCGTGTATGGACCCACAGCTGGGATTTACCCACTGAACAAAACATGAGCTGAAAAGATGCTCAGTGTTCCAAAGTGTCCAGTCGAAGTCCAGGGACCAGATGCATAAAACAGAGTGTAGATTCACAACTTAAAATGTGTGTAGGCTACACACAAAGACAGAAATATGCATATGCTTTCCTTTCGTCAGTTTTATAAAGGTGCATGTACACCTGATTCAGTTTTAAAATGTCAGTCACTGTGGAAAGGTTTCATTTCCACTCTCACAATTATCCGTAAATGGATGCAGGAAGGCCCATAAACACCCTTTTGTCTACTACATCAGTTGCGAACTATTTATTTAGTTGCAACAGCTGTGACCACATGCCTGCATGCATCCATGTGTTCGTGCATTCACACGCACAGTCATGTCATGAGCAGTTAATCAGCTGTTGTTTGGCTCGTGACCAACCCTTCTCCAGTTGGAAGTTATGCGCCTTTCTGTGAGAAGCCAATCCCTTTTAGCCAATTAGCACGAACACAAACACACACCTTCACACACAAATGTGCCTCTGAGTGACAGTTTGCTCTTCGGTCACATCTCTCATCTTATTGTATGTTTCCTGTCCACCTCATCATTTCACCAGCAGCTATCTCTTGAGAACAGTGTGTTGGCCTTGTGTGAAGTATGAGCGAGGTGCACACATTCTTTGATGAATGCCAGTTTATGTGACAGGAAAGGCCTATGCATGGTTTTCGTGTGAACACGATCTGAGCCCAGGAGTGTGATGCCCTCTTCCTTTGATTGTTGGTCACAGGTGGTCAGCCATGTACGCCAGTAAAATACACTCTTATTTCAGTACTTACTTCATGCTGGCCTGCTTGTAGAGGACTGTCTGTTTGTTCTCTGAAGGGCTGAATTCACCGTGCGCGCTGGTGGTATTTTTCAATATGTGGCTGAAGTCGTGGCTGCTCAAAACGTAGATTTCATGCGTGATCCACTTCCCAATGATCTAAGACAAAGAAATGCCGACTTTACTCCTCTGCTGTTGGAAGATGATTGGATTCTGGCCTGTGCTGCGCCAGCCTACGCAGAAGGACATCATGGTGGCATTCTTGCATCAGCAAAATGCTAACCTTCTCTCCCTACAGAGTGTGAAGAATGATTTACGACTTCAGCAGCAGCCTTCCTTTGTGCTTGCTGTAGATTTGGTTACACTGCCCACTGCACTGTCAGAGGAAAAATTATCTGTTTAACTTACGATTATTAAAGTACTGATTATGAAAAAAGATAATACTCAGATGTAATTTACTCTACAAATGTTTCTGTTTTAATAACCGTATGGTTCAATAGACTGTAAAACAGCAAGTCATAACACTGCTGTTTTCAGAAACTTGAACTCGCCCAACCTAATGCAGAGTGCCTGGCCTAACTTATTGAACATTTTCTCGTGTTACAGTCTTGCACTTTGTATGTCCACCATCCACCCCTTCCTGCGCTGGTCATAAATGTAGTGTTTCATCCAGTCAAAGAAAAGTGGTGCAGGCATGAGAGATACTTCCAGCTCAAATACATTAGTTTGAAAGTCACGACTCCTGTGACTATTTCATGAACTGCCATGACACTGTATTGTAAATTGACCTCATAGACATGCCCTGAAGGTAATGATATAGCTACCTAAAAAACAAGGGGTCAATCTGCATGAACTGATTTACTTGGCAGTGTTGTGTAACTTTAATTCAAACCTCCTGTATGTAGGCTACCAGGTAGAGTTCACTCAGTGCACAGTGAGTGATTTTGTTTATCTACAGGTAACATGCAGATTTTTTTCCACATCAACCAATCACCGCGGGTTTCTTTGGTTGACAACAGTCTGAGCTTTTGGTTCCTTCGCTGCAATGTTTGAGCTTCCCTGTGCTTAGTGAAGTGTGCAGGGTTTGACTGGACGCCTGTTGCCTCTGCGCTCACCTTAAATCTTAGTTTACTGCAAGGATTCATTTCTAGTATTAACATCAAAACTTGTCTCATGTCAGTCACACTAGCTGGACTTTGTAAAGCCTATAGGCATATTGATGACAACCAGTTACCAATTTGTAAACGTTAATATTTTGAAGCTCAAAATACTGACCCTGAATGTTGCAGAAAGTGGCTCCATGATCACAAGACAGTTAAAACAACTGATAAACTGGACACTAGCTGAGCAGATGGATGGTTTTTAAGCTGCTAGACGTCACAGTAGTCTACAGTACGTCCAAAATTAGATACATGCAGTAAATAGAAGAATATCTGTGGAAAGCAGCGTACCATGTGCATCTCCTCAGCTGAGAGGGTTTTGTTCAGATCGACACACTCCTCAGGAGTCGGAGCAGCTGCAGTCAAGCTCAGCAGCAGAGCCACGGCAAACATGGAGAGCATGGTGGAGGCCTGGGGAAGAAGCAGCACCCTGAGAACCAGAGAACCAACCGTCTGTGAGCTGGAGCGAGCAGGGACCCCTGTCTGATGTACAGCAGTCAAATCACCCCACAGTTATATGCCTCTGTGTGTGTGTGTGTGTGTCTGTGTCTCAAGGTTAGATCAACAACAGCACTAGTCCTTAATTAAATAGTTAACAGTGGTCAGTCATTGACTACCTCTGATAGTCAGACAGTCAATTTCCCATGATGGCTCAGATGATCAATAGCAAATTGTCTGTTAATTCTAATGAGTAACTTTAATAAGGAAAAAGTCACATTTGAGTTGGACTGAAAGGACAAAAATATTGATATATTGATATAATTGTATATATTTAAACATAACACTATTATTAACTGAGTGTTTTTGAGCTGTCCCGCATGTGGTTCCAATTTTAACATTGATGTGTACACTCTGTGTACTTTTTCTTTTCTGAAACCTGTTTTTTTTCAGTGTTGAGGGATAAATGTTGATTTAAAAAAAACTAAAACTAAACCATTTTTTAAATTGTCATAGATATAAATTTGATTACGGTTCTGAATATTCAGAGCCATGTTGATGCCAGCTATCAAATGATTAGTTCAGCTGGCTTGTTTGACTTGTAAGAGTCAATGACCGCTGGAGAAGCAGAGAGGTCCAGCAGTGCTGTGCCAGTGCTGTGTAACTGTGGTCATTGGCCCTGCTGCAGGGGTGCTGGACTGTGCTGTTGGGCACTTCTGGTTTTTAGACAAAATGAATGATTTGAAAACTCCATATTGGACACATTTGTCTTTATTATCTTCCACTGTAATGATTACAAAATTAATTTAAAAAAGGAAATCAACAGATTCACCAAAAATGAAAATAATAGTTGCAGCCCAATTTAGAGCACTGTTAGTAGATGTTCTCCTCTGATGAAGAGTCCAATGTCTTCTTTTCTACGTAGGACACAGCTCTGTAAAGTCAAAATGATGCATTAGATCAACGTTTTTTTTTACATAAATCATAATGAAAATCCAATCAGGTCCAAGCTGCAGCAAATGTTAATATAATATTAATTAAAGCTGAGCAAATGGAGCTTACAGACAATCTTTTTTCCATCAACATGACAGTGCATTTACAGAACCATACACAGCATCTTAAAGGGGTATTCCACTAATTTATCATTACACAAAAGGGAAAAAAAAAAGTTACACAAAATGAAGCGGTTGTGAAAGACAGATAAAAAAACAATAATGGTCAACATGGAAAGAGGCCGAGATATCCTGACTTTTAGTCCTTAGTATGAGGACTAAACCTCTGGATCTGCAACTGGACAGCTTCCTTCATCAGATCCTCCCTGGCTGGTCAATGTCCATGTCTTTCAAAGACCACATTCCTAGTTTGTAATGCAGGTTCTCTGTTCAAATAATAGCAGTCTTCATGCCCATGCCGAGACAGACAATGGGCAAATTAACTAAAATGACCAAATCTTTTCTTAAATGAGGGAAAATCGATTGGAACAGTTGTAGCTTGGTGTCTCCAAGGCTCAGCAACAAGGTGTATTGCGCTTAACAAATGAAACAAAGGTTGGGGCTGTCAGTCAAGACAAACTCTTGATCATCAGTTCTTGGAAGGAGGATTCCAGCCCGGCGGTAAGCCACGAGCGTAGCTTAGCATAAAGACTGGATGCAGGGGGACACAGCTTACCTGGTCCTAAAATCTGCCTTCCAACACATCTCAAGGTTTAATCCATACACAAACAGAAAAGTAAAAATGACAAGTTGGAACTCCAATCACTCCGATGCAAGCTGCTGACTGGGTGCATAGACTCCATTCATGCAATGTCGGCAGAAAGGTAAGAACAGGAAAAACTGCCTTAATAAGCTGCTGTTGCTGTGTATCACAGGTCGAAGTGGTTGACTTGTGCTTTCTCACCTTTGCTGCTGTCAAAGTGAAACTTTGCTGGCCGGGTAAACTGGAGGCATGCAGCTTGTTTCCTGACAGTCTCCAAGTCAGAGGCAGCTACAGTCTTATTCCTCCCTGCAGAGATCAGTGGCTGTCAGTCATTCTCAATCTTTTTTACAGAGAAGCTGCTACTGTGGCTCATTTGACTTACATAGCTCTTCATCATCGTTAGGCCATCATTAATGTTATTAGTAAGAACTGTGCTGTTCCTCCTATAACAAGTCGAAATGTCTGCTGGGAAAACTGCATTGCACACTTTTGGCCCGAATGCCAGCTGGTGGTAGCTCTACTAAATCTGACAGTCATGCAACCTGTGATGTACCTGAGTTGTTATTTGGTGGCCTGCTCTTTTAATCCCAATACCTACCAAATAAGTATAATGCTTGGTAATTGTTCTCGTTGGTGTACATGTGCATGAGCAGACAGTTAGGACAGGTCTGCAGGAACTTGTGGTTGGTCGAGGCAACTTTCACTGGACAACACAACACAAAGGTTCAGGATGAGGACAACATTCTTGGCACATTAAATACATGCAGATCAAAATGTTCAAAAACTGTGCTATAACAAACTCTGTTAAGCTTGTAATTAGAGAATTAGACCCAATTTGCTGATATTAGAAGTACCTCTCGCTGTTCATCATCCTTGATTTTCCACATTATTGGTGTGATTATTGGTGCGTTTCTGTCACAGTGTGTCCCCAATCAAACAACTTACAGTGGAACTCTTTATCATCAGGCTTTATCATCAGTGATGGTCACATTGAAAGCAGCTCTGATACATCGATCTCTAGTAAAATAAGATCAAATGAGAATACACTTTAGTGAGCCTTGTGGGCTGAGCTGTTTCAGCACCAACATAATAAACAATACTGCTAACAGCTCTGTGAGGAAGTAGACGGGGTGCAGAGTCACAGTTGGTGAAAACTAAAAAGAAGTGAAAGAATAAAGACTGGCAAGGTTGATTAACAAGCCTAGCCTAGCCTAGCCTATTAATGCCTTCAGCTGTCTCTGTCCGTCACGTAACTACTAATAAATAAATTCAACAAATATGACAAAGTTGACGTTTCTGACATATTGGATTCAGTATAAATCCGATCAAATGCTCCAACATTAGAGCCATCCCTCCTAATTATACATTGACCACACCTACAGAAATGCTAAAAGTGTGATTTTATATTAACAGTGTATCAAGATGTCTTGTACAGTAGAGCATACCTCTACAGATTAGAGGTTAAAACAAGAGCTTGATTGAACTGTGTGGCAGAAGAAAATGACTGATAACAGAAAGTAAAAAGTCTACTTACACTGGTGTTTGATGCCACTGTGGTGCGTTCAAGTGAGTTGCATTATGGGACTCACGGAGAGGCACTAGGCTTGCCTGATCTAACAGCAGCGTATTGTTACTTGCTGTTGTGTTCAGCGTCATCCACATACTTTCAAAATATTTCAAGATGTTGTCAAAAACGTCATTATTGGAAAACCCCTCGATAAGGATCCACCTGCCCAAGATCTATTCAGAGAAAAAAGCTTACATTGGATTTCTACCAATGTTATTCATTAGTAAAGGACCAGTGTGTAGGATTCAGTGGCATCTAGTGGTGAGGTTGCAGATTGTAACCAACTAGATACCCTTCGCCTCACCCTCCCCCTCCAAGAGTGTAGGAGAATCTATGGCGGCTGCTAAACAATGCGAAAGGTGCTCCCTAGAGCCACTGTTTGGTTTGTCTGTTCTGGGCTACTGTAGAAATGGCGGACTCTGTGGAAGAAGATCCACTCCCTCTGTAGATATAAAGAGCTCATTCTAAGGACATGAACACAATGATTCTTATTTGACACTGATGAAAACATACTTATGAGTGTTATATTCCGCTTCTGCCAAAAAATCCACCTAAATCCTACACCATACCTGTGCCATCCCACCACCCTCAATACTGTCCACATACCCCTTACATTTAAACAAGGTTAGCACTAGGCAACCACTTCATTTAAAATATCAGAGCAGTATGTCCTACACACTGGTCCTTGAATTCAGAAATACATTTTCACTTTGATGAATTTACTGTTAGTATTGCTGTAATCTAAACGGAATGAGGGAGACTGACAGTGAGATAGTTGAGTTTGGAGGGTAATTTTCTGTACCTGATGAAGCTCGTTTGCTGTCAGAGGCTCGGTCAGCTGGCTGCAGTCATCTGTTGCCGGAGCTGCTGCACTGAAGGACAGCAGGGATACAAGGACAGGGACCAAGCGTTGCATAAACATGGTGAACAGCAGCAGGTCAAGACTTCCCCTCAGAACTGAAGCATCTGAGATTTATAGGCAGGCTGGTTACAACACTATTTTGGATGCAGCTACAGTCTGAGTCATGGTTTGCACTGGGGTGTGAGGCACCAGTACTGAATTTCACAATTCTGAAAAGTTAAATTGTGCAACTCTTTTTGTGACAACACAAGCAAACAAGGGACAAGGTTCATTTGTCATGACCCGTGCTCTGCACGCCATTTCCCATTGTGTATTGTCTTTGCATGGTTTTTGTCACATCCTGTTTTATTTTGAAGGTTCATGTTATGTGTCTTTGGGTTACTTTACTTCCTGTGTTTTCCCTCCCTTGTGATTGTCTGATTGTTTCCACCTGTGTGTCATTAGTGATCCCTCCTTGTGTATTTAAGTCTGTGTCTTCCCCCTGTCTTTGTTGGGTCGTTGTCTGCTCTACTTTGCTGTCTTGTCACCTCAAGGTCTTTCATAGTCGTTTGTTTCTTCCTCCTATGGGAGCCTTTTTTTTGTTTTTTATTTTAGTCATTGATAATTTGTTCATAGTCTTGTCTTTGTCTATAGTCCTGCCACTGTTTATGTGAGTTTCTTGTGTTGTCTTAGTCTTTCCCCTGCTCCGTTGAGTTTGCGTGCTCTGTGTTTATTCATTGTTTCCCTGTGTTGTTTCGTTGTATGTATAGCCCTTGCCCCTTGTGTGTGTGCTTAATCATAGTTTGCTTAGTTGTGGTTTTTTCGTTGTGTTCAACCTCCAATCCACATCACAGACTACAGACCCAGTTTCCCTCCTCACCCAACAGGAACTACCCCCCAGTCCCCCACCCAGCCTCTACATAACATCTGATCAGGTGAAGAAGGAGCTCAAGAGGACGAAGAGGAGGAAGGCTACTGGCCCTGATGGCATCAGCTCCAGACTGCTCAGAGATTGTGCAGATCAGCTCTGTGGAGTTGTTCAGCACATAACTTGAGCCTCAGCCTGGAGAGAGTTCCTGCCCTGTGGAAAACTTCCTGTGTGGTTCCAGTGCCAAAGACTGTGCATCCCAGGGAGCCCAACCACTTCAGGCCTGTAGCCTTAACTTCCCACCTGATGAAGACACTGGAGAGGATTATACTTAACCATCTTCGTCACCTGGTGGGCAGCGAGCTGGACCCCCTACAGTTTGCATACCGACCAGGCATTGGTGTGGAAGACGCTATCATCTACCTGCTCCATCGCTCTCTTTCCCACCTGGAGAGCACTGGGAGCACAGTGAGGGTCATGTTCTCTGACTTCTCCAGTGCTTTCAACATGATCCAGCCATCACTGCTGAGGGGGAAGCTGGAAGGAGCCGGAGTAGACTGTCACCTGAGTGCATGGACCACCTCACCAACAGACCACAGTATGTGAGGCTTCACGACTGTGTGTCAGATGTGGCAGTTTGCGGCGCTGGAGCTCTGCAGGGTACTGTGCGCTCTCTTTTCCTCTTCACCCTCTACACATCGGATTTCAGACACAACACAACCAGCCGCCACCTCCAGAAGTTCTCCAACAATACAGCCATCGTTGGATGTGTATCGCAGGGGAACGACTTGGAATACAGGGAAGTCATCACTAACTTTGTGTGGACTAAACCACCTGCACATCAATGCTGGCAAGACCTAGGAGATGGTAACTGACTTCCGCAGAAAAGCACCACAGACTACACCGGTGTGCATCCAGGGTTTTGACATTGAGATCTTGGATCTGTGGAAGCTCTGAGAGGGACAGAAAGAGACTTAATAAACTGGTCAGGAGAGCTGGTTCTGTCCTGGACTGCCCTCTGGACACCACTGAGGATGTAGGTGAGAGGACGATGTTAGCCAAGCTGACATCCATCACTAACAACCCCTCCCACCCCCTGCATGACACAGTGGGGGCCCTCAGCAGCTCCTCTAGTAACAGACTGTTGCATCCAGTGTGTAAGAAGGAACCCTACCACAGATCCTTCATTCCATCAACTGTCAGATTAGACTGTGTTGATGTTGTTTGACAGATTACGCTCATATCCATACTTTTGTGCAATATTACATATTTCCTTTACATTTTGTGCAATATTACATAGCATTTACTGTTTTGTATAGTTTATTCTTCTGTGCAATAGTAGTAACAATATTTATTGTTATTTTTAATTGGACGACAGCTTAGATTGTTCTTTTCCACAGCTACTGGGGCAATACACACTTTACATATTTCTTACATATATATTTTTCTACATATTTTATTTTGAAGTATTATTATTATGAAGTTGAATTCCATTTTGCTTGTATAATATGTACATATATATAGTCTACTGTTTATTTTGTATTTTGTTTTTTTCAACTGTCCTCTACCTCTGCTGCTTTTTTTTCTTCCCACTGCTATCACATGCTGCTGTAATGCCCACATTTCCCTGACTGGGGATAAATAAAGTTTTATCTTATCTTATCTTATCGCTTGCCAGAGGGCTGCTGAGAGAGCAGACTGTGGCTGGGGTGGGTGTTATCTTTTGGCATCCTGTAATTTTATATTGGTTGACATGTCATCTGGAATGATAACTTAAATCAGTTAGCCCTGACCTCCCTCTGTAATCTTGTCTGAATGGGGCTTTAGAGCCTGCAGACGTGCTAGTGGCTCTGTGAGTCTGTACTTAGGTACAGCAATGTTTTGAACTAAATGCTAATGTTAGCATGTCACTGTGCCAACAATGGCAATGCTAACATGCTTATTTTAAGAGGGTATAAAAATTACCAAGTTCACTATCTTATTTTAGCATGTTAGCATCCTAACATATGCTAATTAGTAGTAAATCTAAAGTGAATACAAAGTGAATACATGCTAATAGTTATGAGAAGATCATGGAGCTGTTAAAAGTAAACATTTTATTGCTATAATGGTTTATGGCTTTTGATTTAAAACAAGTGTGCACAATTGTGAGCTGTGAAATTAATTTCAAGTCCATGGACTCCTGTTCATGAACGAATTAATGAACACGACATCATGCTATCTGAAATGAATACATTTACATACATTATGTCATAAAGGCATTTGGGCTCAAAAGCATGGCAACAGGCTGTGATTGCTAAATGTACTGTCAGTACTTTTCCATATGAGCACAAAGCTAATACTGGAAACCTGCCAGAGCTGCATTTTAAATCAACATGTACCAGTGCAAAAGCTTGCAGATGGACATGGTGAGAAAATAAAAGAAAAACAGAGTGAAAAGTAGAGAAGTGAAAGAAATCCACAGCTGTATGCTGAATATGTTTTAGAAAAAAATCTCTAAATAGATTTAGCTTTCACTTTTAGTGTATAAAAAGGTTTTTTTTATAGCTACTCTCTTTCCAGTCTTTTCCAAATCCCGTACTGTGTCCCTTAAAGGCTGAACATGAAATTTGTTAATCAAGCAACGGATTACTGTTAAAATTTAATGCATTGTTAAGTATGTTATCTGTCACCTTTAAGAAGGAAAGTATGTTTGTGATGCTTTATCTCATAAATTCCCGGCAAAATACATTTGTTTCCTCATCTCTATACAGCCACAACGGTGCACTTCAATGTTAAGAATCGAATGGATCCCTCCAATGAATTTTTTAAGATTCAACCTGGACATAGACTATTAATTTGGTCAGTTTTGCAATATTTTAATGTAAAGGCTGTTATGAAGCCAGAGGTTAGGACTACTAGGAGCCTTGCTCAAGGGCCTTATCCTGGTTGATATTAGCAGATGTTACATACTGACTTCTATAACCATTCACTGCTGCCACCCAGTGGCAAACATTAAGCTCATGTCATTGGTTTTTCACAGACTCTTCTAAAATATAATTCATGGATTAATTCTTTTCTTACAGACATCATTATTTTTGCTGTAATGTTTGAGAAATTAGTATATATTGACTTCATTCACTAGTGGTGATTCCTATTGCCTCTAAACTAGGGAGAAACAACTGGTCAATTATTTGATTAGTTGACTGACAGAAAGATAGCTAACAACTATTTTGATACAAAATGTATTGTGTCATTTTTAAACCAAAATGCCAATCATTGTCTAGTTCTAGCTTTTCTTATGTGGTTTTATACAGTGTGTTTGGTTGTCAAACTTTGCATTTGTTCGGTGTCACCATACTGTGTCTGTTAAGGAAGGCAATGGAAAAAGGCTGCTCCCCGGTTGAATAAAAGTTGCACCTTATCATGTTTGGATATAGATTTCTCAAACATTTTTAGATATTAATATTAATTTTCGTAGAGTTATTTGAACATACAATATTCTGCATAAACAACAGTAATCGTGTTTCATGTTCCAGCTGCATGTTCATTCAGCATCCCTGACGTAACACATGTGAAAGCTCCTGCGTACCCCTTGTTACATCATGACCTTCACATGCCCACTGCGTGTATCTGCCCTATTCGGTTCATGATCACAAAAAAGCAAAACGTAGCAAAAATGTGTTTAGTTCCTATATTAAAAAACGTTTGATGCTTTATGTATATTCTATTATTAATACAAGGCATGTATTTATTTATAAACAAATCTGTAATATTTTCTTAACTGTTAAAATCATTCAGGCGGTAAATGTGCAACCCAAGTAGGGGTCCTTCGACGGTGCATGGTGCAACATGTGTTGGATAATTCCAGAAGAAGCTTCGTAGTTCCTTTGCTGGTGCTGTCTGGAGATAAGCAGTTTTGCTGGACCTGAGCATTACCTCTACCCAGGATACACCAACCAGACGGCTAAAGACACCCGGAGAGTTTGCATCTTTTAGCTTTCTTGGCTGTTCAACAGTTCGGGCAGTCTGTTTCGACATAAAACACTGCGAACGTTTTATTAAATTTAGTTAGCCTATTAGCTTACTTGTAAAAATGTTGAGTGCCGCTAGAAGCGTTTCAAGGACTCTCCCGACAAGGAACTGTACAAGAAATGTGTCCTCTATAATCAAGAAGGTGAGTCCCAAACATACGCACAAACGTATATTTCATGTGTTAATTTTGAGCGTGGTTATGAGATTTGACAAGCAGCCGGCTAGCTCAGCATGCTAATAGCGTTAGCTTGAGGCCAGCTTGCAACATCGTGACGAGCGAAATGTCATTTGTAAGTAGCTACAAAGGACGGGCCAGTGTTATCTAACTGAAAAGGTCAACACGAATACGTTTTGTTGCAGAACACAACGTCACCAGTGTCTTCATTTTTACATCTCATCATGAGTTAGCAGTTGCAGTGCTGGAGTGATACTAGGTTATTGGGGCTAAGCTAACAGCCATTTTGCGATACCTTTTTATGTCAAGTATCTGAATTGCGTTTAAACGATAATTGTACTACTATCTTAGTAACTCGATTTAAGTCAGTATGTGCATTGTGAGATAGTGGCTCCCTGGTTCAGACTGCAGCGGATGAATGAATCGGTGACCTTCAATGAGATGTCCCCCCTCCCACATGCTGTAACATTTCTCACATGTCCTTCCAAACTTGAATGAACACGCTTGTACCTTATCGGTATCTGTCTGTGAAATTCCTGACATAAATGACGAGTACGATGTTATGTTGTCAGACATAACATCGTACTCATCATTAATGAGCTCTGATGGACTTCGGTGGGTTTCTCCACTGCCATTCAGCATTTTTCCACCTTCAGAGTTAAATGTGTATGGCAGTGTTTATGTGGTTTATTATTAAAATGGTTTTACAAGACCTACACCTCTTAGTCCTCTGGGCTTCTCCAGTAATGGTCGTAAGGCAAACTTTCGTTATTGTTTTATCATGTTGTAAGTTACAGCATTTTTTCTCACGCTGATTAAAAAAAAAATAACAAAACTGCCATGAACTATTATTCATGTTGTTATAGGTTATTGATTTAAGCCAGTGTTTGGTAACAATTGTATAACGGTTTTGTGATGTATTCTTAGGCATGCTGGAATGGCTTCAAACCAGATGCTCTCAGAGCTCTGTCCAGGCGGGACTATGCGTGAGTATCAGCACAAAACTTAAGATAGCATAATGTGTCCTCTGTACTACATGGAAAATGTGACTTTTAATGATAATTTCCCACATTAGTAATTTACTAGAGTAGTACTACAACTAGTTACTAGAGTGCCAAATAGTACATTTTCTGTTATGGTGTATAGCCCCAGACGGAGGAGTACATATTATTTCTGATGACTATTGAAACTTTCTACTTGTATGATACATGTATAATAGTTAGTGTGTATGTGCTGTGCATTGTAGGTCAGAAGCTGTCAAAGGTGCGGTCATTGGCATCGACCTGGGAACCACCAACTCATGTGTTGCAGTCATGGAGGGTAAACAGGCCAAGGTGAGGATGAACAGACACTTCACACATCTTTCATGAGTAGTACTGAATGTGCTTAGTTTTTATAGCTCAGTTGAGTTTTTTGGCCTTGACAGTTCAGTATGTTAACACTGAAAGTTAAATGTTGACCATCAAGGGGCCAATATACTTCATCAGAAGTGATTGTCAGATGGTTAAATAGTCTTTTGAAACTCCCTCAAACCAGACGTTTCTGCCCTTGGATAGAGAGGGCTGTGTCTGACTGTTTTTGTGAATGATATTGCTCTCCCACTCTCTGATCACCCTGTTTAAATCTCACAACTGACTGCTCACTCCAGGCTTTTTGACAGGGGCATGAACTGACTTTGAATTCCAATTTTCCACTGCCACTGTTTGTAAAACCCGTTTCACCAGCCTATAAGACCATTAAAGCGTCTTGAATTTAATATATGCAAACAGCAACTGGTGGTTTCTAGAAGTCTGTGTGTAGTTTTTCCTTGATTACTGATTTCTTGGGTCTTGGATACAGATTCTTCTCATCCAATGTACTCCCTGATGTGTTTTGGATTTCTTTGAGTCTTGCTTACTAATAAATATACACATGACAGTATGCTCCATGGACCTGGAAAATGTTGTTTAGTATCAATGGCTTGAGCTAGAACGTTTTCCCCTCTTTGTTTTGTGGCACCTTGAGTGACACTGTCCTTGTTTCTGTTGGTGTCTTTCAGTTGAGTTTGTTTACCTTCATGCTGTGACTAAACACCACTTTGTAGACAATGTAGCTAAATAATGGCCTCCACTGTATTTGCTTTGAGAATGTTTGACCAAACAAGTTCTGACACGATCTTTATCGACATTAAGAACATTCTTATCTAACTTTGGTAGTTTTTTTTGGTAGTAATTTAGTTTCATGGAAACAAGGATTGGTTTGTTACACAAAGTCATTTATTTAATTATTTAAGAGGCAATTATTTTCTTTATGCTCTGTTTGACAGACAGCTTAGAGTAAAGAAGACCGTCAAATAGTCAGTCAGGGTAGATGAATGGTCATCCTCCAATCTGAAATTGCATGAAAGATATACTGAAGGATTTCTCCTTGCTTCTCAGGTGTTGGAGAATGCAGAAGGAGCCAGGACGACTCCTTCAGTCATCGCCTTCACGGCTGAAGGGGAGCGTCTGGTGGGCATGCCCGCGAAACGGCAGGCTGTTACCAACCCTCAGAACACACTGTACGCCACCAAGAGGCTGATCGGACGTCGCTTTGATGACCCCGAGGTCCAGAAAGACCTGTGAGTGCATCTTTGGCCTCATTATTTGAAATACTCTGCATTTGCATGCGCTCACATGAGAAGTCATGTTTTTTAAATAACCTCCTGGAAAATGGAGATTAATTTCACACTTTTCAGTTTTGGGGAAGAGAATGCATCGTGCACTTAGAGACCTCCTTCAGGATCAGTTTCCTGGGATCAATTCTTAACCATAATTTATTTCATTCACAGGAAGAATGTCCCATACAAGATTGTGCGTGCTTCTAATGGTGACGCCTGGGTGGAGGCTCATGGGAAAATGTACTCCCCCAGCCAGGCTGGAGCTTTCGTCCTGATGAAGATGAAGGAAACTGCAGGTATGACTACAAATACACTGGATAAATACTGCTAGTCTCTAACACTAGCAGCTAGTGTTTCTTTGACATTTACGTCATCCATATGTGAGCATTAGTTTGGATAATGATTGGGTATTTGTGTTGCAGAGAACTACCTGGGAACCAAAGTGAAGAACGCTGTGGTCACCGTGCCAGCCTACTTCAATGACTCTCAGAGACAGGTACACACGGCTCTCAGGTGTCTAGTACACTCAACCCTCAACCCTCCACCATGCAGCAGCATGATTTTGAAAGTTGAACTTTTGTTAAGCACCATGTACTCGTATTGGTGTCTTGATGTGCTTTCACCTACTGGAGTTTTTAAAGTTAAATTTCTGTTAATCTCCCAAAACTAGTAAATCATCTATTGAAGGTTGTCGCCTTTGAAAAAATACACTATTCTGAAGACTGTTTGTAAAACACCTTTAATATGACTGTACAGGTAAGCATGTGCAGAAAGGGGCTAGATTATTCAAAATATAAAAAGTTATTGTAAGGAGCATTTAAAGAAATTGAGGAAAAAATGAGCCAGTTCTGATAAATCTTGCCAGCATGAGGCATTTTTATTCTCATGGAATATTTATTATGGAAAAAAATACAGCCTTTCTACATCTGCTTTTCAAAGTGACCCATGCTACTATCTGTCTCCACCTGAGGCTCCATTACAATTTTGGCAAGTAGAGATGTAGCTGTCACTCATCGTCGTGTCATTTTTCACACATGTACCTTCTGTAACCTTGGTCTGGAGAGCACTCAGTGTAGGTGAGAACCTACATTAGATGTTTGTTATAGAGAAGCGTTAAAGAATAAGCAGTCACTTCTGGTCATATTCGTTTGGTTTGCTAATTTCTCTCACTTTGCTAATAGTGTGGACAAAATATTGGATGGCCAGCCCCTCACGACATTCCCTAATGTTTGATGTATTTCTGTGACTTCCAGGCTACCAAAGATGCCGGTCAGATTTCTGGTCTGAACGTCCTGCGTGTGATCAATGAGCCAACAGCTGCTGCCCTGGCCTACGGACTGGACAAAACCCAGGATAAGATGTGAGTAGAGACGGACGAGCACCACCACTGCTACCGTCAGTCATATCAGTTCTTACTGAAACATGGAAACAGTCAGCATGTTAAGTGGTTCTGCTTAGATTCACACTGAATGTGCTTGATACTTTACTCGGTTTTTGATGTCCCTCTGTTATTAAATTGATTTGTGTCTGTTTCCAGCATTGCTGTGTATGATCTGGGAGGAGGTACATTTGATATCTCAGTCCTGGAAATCCAGAAGGGAGTTTTTGAGGTTAAGTCCACCAATGGTGACACCTTCCTCGGAGGAGAAGACTTTGACCAGCATCTCCTCAAACATATTGTCAAAGAGTTCAAGAGAGAGGTAAGTAATTGACATCTCTGTCTGTAGATGCACCTCTCACCTGTAGCTCAGTCTTTCATGAGTGTTTTGTTTTGTGTTTTCAGACCGGTGTGGATCTGATGAAAGACAGCATGGCTCTTCAGAGGGTCCGAGAGGCTGCTGAGAAGGCCAAGTGTGAGCTGTCATCTTCATTGCAGGTACACAGAACACCTTAGTCAAAAAACACACATTTCTGATGAGCTTAGATACAAATTTAGGTCTGATAGGAACTAGAAGTTATACTTCAAACCAAACTCTGTCAGAACATACAGAGTGACTAAAAACCTTTTGGCACTCCGTATTCCACTTTTTTCAGATTATCTGAAACCTTGAAGTCACAGTCCAGCTCTCAGTCAGCTGTCCAGACAGTGCGTGTGTCTGGCTCAGTGTTACAGTGCTGGTAGAGAAGGTCCTGTGTTGTACTTCACTGCAGCAGGTTCTGTTTTAGAGTCTGCTGCTGCTGACTGCTGCAGGGCTCGGCCCAGTGAGAGTGGACTGTCCTGATACTGACAGCAGGACAGGCCTAGTACAGGGCCATACAAACCTCTGATGTCAGATAGGAATCTATTAGAGATTTGCTTGTTTCCATAGAAAGCCAGTGTAGTATTGATCAGCTGTACTGAATCATATCTGAGAGTCATTCATTTTTCTGACAATTGTTGATTGGTTAGGGCTATATATGAAATGTCTGAAATGAGATAAATTACATCTAATACTGATACACAATGTAAGCTCAAGAAGATGCCTGTAGCAGTGTTGAGTGTTTGATAACCAACAGGAAACAAAATGTATTATTTATTATATATGGCTGTCATCAGACATTTTGTTCCTGGTAATTTGAAGTGGTGAAAGCCAAAGTGATCTCATTGTGCTTGTCCTCCCTTCCAGACTGACATCAACCTCCCCTACCTGACCATGGATGCCTCTGGTCCTAAACATCTCAACATGAAGCTGACTCGTGCTCAGTTTGAAGGCATTGTGGCTGATCTGATCCGCCGCACCGTGGCCCCCTGTCAGAAGGCCATGCAAGATGCTGAGGTATCCAAGGCAGACATAGGAGAGGTGCTCCTCGTCGGAGGCATGAGCCGAATGCCCAAGGTACAGTATGACCCCTGAGCCCTGCAGCCTTTTAGAAGGGGAGCAGTAAAATAACACGCAGCTACAAATATGTCAGGCATGACACTAATCTAAGACTTACTTCCACTGTGGCAAGGTGACATTATTCTGCCATTAAACCAATATGCTACCTGAAATCGGAAACATGATTACAGGGTTTTCTGGCAACGATTAGCAGTCACACACAGACTAATTTTTTTCTTGGAAATCATGTAATTTCCATTTGAAGAGTCATTGTGGAGAATATCATAATCCAGTCAGTGTTGCAAAGACTGTGACATCTGCTGGCTGAAAGTGGCATTACAAGAGCAGACAGGGTTTTAACATATTTGTGTTTAGCTCTGTCAGTTATTAATTAAAATATTAAATAGTTGCTTTCAGCCACATGACATTTCGTATTTGGTGCAATTTTGACATGCAACCATAAAATTAACAAGTTTTAATTTTATATGTAATTGAAATAGAAAACTATTCTCTTTTGGTCATTTACTGTAAAGTGTGTCTTCCCATTCACTTTACTTTATCTCATCCTTTCTGTTGTAAATGTTCTACTTGTGTGGACTTTTATTTTGAAAATTAATGGACAATAATGATTATTATTGCTGTGCACAAAAAACAAAACCCAGAAAGCCTCAGCAGACCATCATCAGTTGTGATTCTTGTAGGTTAAGTATAACTACTACTACACAAGTGTAACACTCAGTGTTTGTCTCTGCAGGTTCAGCAAACAGTTCAGGACCTGTTTGGCCGCGCCCCCAGCAAGTCCGTCAACCCCGATGAAGCTGTTGCCATTGGAGCAGCCATCCAGGGTGGTGTTTTGGCCGGTGATGTCACTGATGTGCTGCTGTTGGATGTGACACCACTGTCTCTGGGTATTGAGACCCTGGGTGGAGTTTTCACCAAACTCATTAACAGGAACACCACCATTCCCACTAAGAAGAGCCAGGTACATAAATCAGCAGTGCGGGTTGATGTGACTGCTTTATATTGAGCTATTTACCTCTTTCTATAGACTCTTTTAGAAATGTGTTGACAGAAGTAAATATGCCTGAAGTACCTTTATTTGCTCCCCTCCAGGTGTTCTCCACAGCAGCTGACGGACAGACCCAGGTAGAGATTAAGGTGTGTCAGGGAGAGAGGGAGATGGCGACAGACAACAAGGTGCTGGGTCAGTTCACTCTGGTGGGGATCCCCCCCGCCCCCCGAGGTGTTCCTCAGATTGAGGTCACGTTCGACATCGACGCCAACGGCATCGTCCACGTCTCCGCTAAGGACAAGGGCACAGGCCGAGAACAGCAGAGTGAGTGTCATTTAGCAGAAGTTACATTAAGTGTTCTGTTTGTGTGTTTGCTGAGAATAATTTCACGTCTTATCAGTTCACTTCGTTTAGCATTCACTCTCAATAGTTCAGCCTTCAGTAAGAATGAATTCTGGATGCTTATGTTTATTCATGTGGCTATAACCACGGAGGACTGAACAGTTTTGTACTCTTGTAGAATAGTCGATAAGCTTGGCAACAAAATGTTGTTCCAGTAAACAAACACAGAATATTTGGCTTTAATTAAAGGGTTTATGAATGAAATGCGGTTTGGAGGAACATTTTGGGGATTTTGCTCCAAGTGTTCTCCGCCTTCTTTTCACCGTCACTACTTTTAATTAGTAGATATGAAACTGCTGCCTAATGAGTGTCCTCTCATCTCTCTGCGCTCTCCTCAGTTGTAATCCAGTCTTCAGGAGGTCTCAGCAAAGACGACATTGAGAACATGATCAAGAATGCTGAGAGGTACGCAGAGGAGGACAGGAGGAAGAAGGTAAAGATGAGAAACAGAAGTGGATTAACACCAAAATAAAAACTCTCTACATTTGAATGTGATTCAGTTTTGGGTTTGTTCACAGCATTTCTACACATTTCCTCTCCTTCCCTGATGTGTTTGGTCGGTGTGTACTGCAAAGCCACACTGTTGACCCCCCTCTAATACTCATTTTATTGTGCACAGGACCGCGTGGAGGCTGTCAACATGGCTGAGGGCATCATCCATGACACAGAATCCAAGATGGAGGAGTTCAAAGACCAGCTTCCCGCTGACGAGGTGAAACCTCAGTCTTTAATTTCAGTTTACTCAGATGAAGTGTGTGCTGGAAATTTGACTTTGGACTATTAAATGCAAACCTTGCTTCATGGATGAGTTGAATTCATTGTTGAGATAGTGGGTACAAACCGTTTTATGTAGCTTTCTGAAAGTATAGGAAGGATTTGACGACAGTGTCTGCTGTGCTCTGTATCTGTACCGTGAAGATGATTATCCTGTTGTGATCCTCCAATTTGTACCGCTCATGTCTCTATATGTGACACAACTTAATGTGCCCTTGTTTCCTTTCCAATCTGTCCACTCACAGTGTGCCAAACTGAAGGAGGAGATCACAAAGGTCAGAGATCTTCTGGCCAACAAGGACTCAGAAACAGGAGAGAACATCAAACAGGCGGCCACCACCCTGCAGCAGGCGTCACTGAAACTCTTCGAAATGGCCTACAAGAAGGTAGGAACATGCATCCACACAGTAACCGTTTGTCCGTTACAAAGGACACTAATCAAAAAATTGTTAGGTCATGGTTGAGATGTTTGCAAGCATCTGTCTCACAGACACCACTTGTAGTGTTTGTTAAATGGAAGATGGACCGTGTTTCCTAGAAGCTTTGGTTGTAAAGACACCATCTGTTATTGCTGTAATACCAAATCTAATTGAAAAGTGGCACTTGTCCAACTTGGCAGCACTCAAGTGGCATTTTATAATTAATCTGTAGCAGACAACAGTGAGATGTTAGTTGAAGTAGGGCAATGACAGAAAGGATGCTCTAATAAAGACCAAAGAAATGTACAAAAACAATAGAGAAAATGAGGAAGTGGTTATTAACATGGTTGATGTAAGAAAACATGAACATCAATTCAGTTCTGAAATATGTCAATATATTTTTCTTGTATGTTCAGATGGTATACTTGTTACACACAGTGAAGTGTTTTATTTTAAAAGGTCTGTCATTT
The DNA here is from genome assembly GCF_017976325.1 of Chelmon rostratus. Classification (NCBI taxonomy): domain Eukaryota; kingdom Metazoa; phylum Chordata; class Actinopteri; order Chaetodontiformes; family Chaetodontidae; genus Chelmon; species Chelmon rostratus. The sequence continues at coordinate 3,266,940 of NC_055666.1, forward strand.
CCTCATGAGTTCGGGGAAAAGACCTGCTCTGTTTCAAACCATGTACTGTAAATAATCATTCATTATTTAAAATTTTTTTTTTTTTTTTTTTTAAGAGGGCTGCAACTAGCAATTTTTTGTCATAATCGATTAGTGTGCAGATCTTTTTCCTTCGAGTCGTCGATAAAACTCTTGGCCTGTACAGCTAATTGTGGAAAAAAAAGGTGAAAAACACCAATCACGATTTCTTAAAACCCAAAGTGATGATTTCAGATTGGTTTGTGGACCGAGACTCAGTTTACCATCATATGTTTTTGTGGAGTCGTTTCAGGTCTGTTATTTATTCTGCTTGTCTGTGGATATTGACATTATTGGATGTTCAGCTCGGTTTCGTGGGGCACTGACTAAAAGCTTCTGGCTTACACTAGCAATTGTTTGTAATGAATTAATTGGGAATGTACCAATTTTAGTCTCTACTTACACTAAGTACCATATTTCATGATTCTTTCAAACAAAAGAAAATCCTGAAATATGAAAACAAATGTAAAGAAATTGTCTGACCTGTAAAATGAGGCGCTACCAGCTTCAGTCTGGAAGTTCTAACATGTTCCTTCCGTCCTGCAGATGGCAGCAGAGCGGGACAGCGGCAGCAGCGGCAGCAGCAGCTCGGGCTCATCAGAGGGAGAGAAGAAAGAAGGCCAGCAGTAGACCTTTGCACTTGGGTGTCACTTGGTTTCCATGACAACAGAGGACTGTCAGGCTCCGGGGTGGACTGGATGGGGAGTGGCAGTCTTGAGTGACAAGCTGAATCTTAGTCATTCTCACTATAATATATTATTCTACTGTGTTTTGGCAGTAAAATACTCTAGCAAAAAGATAATGTCAGTGAATGCTCCTCAATGTTCTATGATATCCTCTCTGTCTGTAATTTAATTGTCTCATAAACAATGTTGTATGTTTTATTTTTACAAAGCTGTTAATTTACATTCTGAGGTAGTAAAAGTTCTTTTTTTGTCTAAGACGTCGTGTAGGTTTCACATGTTTTTTTTTTTTTTTTTTCCAGCTTGTTTTTGGCTCCGATCATTTTTGTTTGTTTGTACCAGTTGAGCTGAGTTCAAAAGCTTGTACACTGTTTGAGCTTTGGTTCCAAGGACAGCCCTCCCGTCTACATAGCCCAATGTTGTACAGTGCTCTCCATCAGTTATAGCTATCTTGTTATAATAGTGCGCTCAACAACTTGGAGGTGGGAAGTTACTGCATAAAATGTTATAAAAAGTATAAAAGTATATTTGACATTTTATGTCAGAAAGTTGTCACTTCTCAGTTGTTCTGAGTGCACTCTAAAGAGTTACCAACTGAAGCAGAACTGCTGGAATGAGGTGTTCATTTCATCAGTTTTATTCTTAATCTCTAAAAACATTCATCTGTGTCACTTGGAGAGGAATTATGACCCTGTTTGTTCCAATTTCTTGTGTCCTCTGACACTTTAAACAGGCTTGTTAGGCCTGTCTCAGTCTCATACTGACTCATGGAGGAAATATAATGTGCGTGTGTGAGGATGAGGTCAGGCTTTAGTTCATTTGTCTCTTTTAAGGTTTGAAGAATGGAAGGCCTTGATCTGTTAGAAACCCTGTCTTTGAGGATAGCTGACTCCTGTTAAAGTAAAAAGAAGTCAGGTGAATGTGGGTGTTGACATTGCACAGCAGAGGATGAGGCCTTAGTTGACTCATTTCAGACACACAACAAGAGGAAGAGCTGCGATGCAAGCAGCAGTACAGGACTGTGGATGTTCAGTACGAGACTGGCCTTGTCATTTCTCTCCAGAAGGAAGTTTAGTTGCTGCCATAAACTGCTCTGTGTAATGTGATTGTTGCTTCGTGCCTGCCTGATAGTGATCCAGGAGCTCTGAGTGAAGGAAGCAAAGAGGCAGGCAGGAGGCGGCGTATTGAATTGAAAGTGGGGGTGGTCTGTTTTTTTTTGGGGGGGGGGTGTGATTATATTACTGGAGTGAAAATTGAGGGTCACGATAACTGTTGCTGTCTTTTATAATAAAAAAATGAACTGTAACTCTGTGGTGTGGTGATAGTTGGTAGGATCAGTACGTGGAGTTTTTCATTCTTAGTGTGTTTTTATGAAACTAAAAATAGCACATTAAGCTTTTCAGGAGTAAACTGACATTCCCATTAGCCTCAGTTGTATGCTGTGTTTAGTGCTAATTAGCATGCTAACACACTTAGCTGACAAGACACACCTGCTAAATAGTAGCATTTTAGAATATTCCATTTTCATTGTGAGCATGTTAGCATAAGTCAAAGCTTGAGGGTACCTAAGTACTGCCTCACAGAGCTGCCAGTCCAGCTGTAGACTTGCTTGATTTTATATGAGTCCACAAAACGGTTAAAAATACACTAAAACATACATATATATATTGAGCCACAAGTAGTGGTTCCAGGTGTTCAAACCCTTTTGTGCCCAACAGATAGAGTCATGCACACTCAAAGTTCTCCCATTTGTCCCTCTTTCATTGGATTTAAACAGATTTCAAACACAAACACATATAAGTCAGTTTAATCAGGATTGCTTGAAGACCTCGTGAGTTATGAGCAAATATGTGATGGCCGATGCCCTCTTGCAAAAATCAATATGGCACGTCAGACTTTGGTTAATATTTGCCTCCAGAGTGTAACACCTTAATAGGCTAAACTGTCCACTGGCTTTGGCTTTGAGAAACAGGTTTTCAGTTATGGCCATGTTCCTGCTGAAGGCAAAACTTCTTGGTGGATGGTGGCCAAGTTTTTTGACAGATCTTGCTCATTTTAGTGTTGATATGTTCAAAATCCAACAAATTCTATTCACATTACTCTTTCACTGAAACATTTAAAATGGCAGAGAATCAATCATGGTGGATGGTCCAGGAGGTTTTTCAAGCCCATCTGGCTCGTGATGTGACTGTTGTGGCCTAACCCTCCAGAATGGAATTTTTGCGTCTTGATTACAGCGCCACCATCTGGCCGTTTGGGTTCATGTTTCTTGGGAAGCACTTGCACATAATTTCCAGGTATTGGGCCAAATTGCATGTTTGCAGCTCATCTCAGCTCACAGCAATTTGAGCCATTGTGGCAGGGAAAAAAAGTAATCTGGCCCAAACACAATAATGCCCTTCCCCTCTGAGGCTTGATCCCTAATGAGGCAAGAGCCTTCGCCCACATTTTAATTGAGGAAAGGTGCAGTCTCAGTGTTTTAATCTTAAGTAAGTTTCAAATCAGTTAAGCTGATTATAATTGGGCTCCAAATTGCAGACATAGCTACCAAAAGGAATCTGAGCTGGCATTTATAAACCCGCTCAGAGTAAATTTGTCTTATTTGTACCAAACTTATAAGCACAGTCTTAGTAAGTGTGATGTGTAAACAGTAGGAGAAATATTATCTCTAAGGTTTCCTTATTGCATGTTTTAATATGCTGAAGGCTATATAATGTTGGATACAATGAAGAATGACTGATGGATAGTCTTAATCATGACAAGGTGTGCAGAAAGACAAATTAAGTTACTTAAGACATCTTTATACAAACTAAGTCAAAGTTTAGGAGCATTATTAAAACCCTTCCTTTTGTTTCACCTGCAGTGTACACAGGTCCTGATCTCTGTGCACATATGCAGCCTTTTGTCTCTAATCTGTCATCTAAACATCCAGCAGAGGGAAGCAGTGCTTTATCGCTCAGCTTTACTTGTCTCTCAACTGCAGAGCTTTTCTACGGTGCATCTGGAGGTGAATCGTGTTGTCGTCCCCAGTGATGCTACAGTTTGTACACTGGTAGTGTGATAATGTACTAAATACAGTGATAACACAAGCTGGAATAATAACTTCTCCAATTCCAAACACAGTTCATCAGTGTGTCCACTGGCCAAATGAGCTCATCTGTCTGAATGTGTCCATTGTTTGGGCTGCAGTCGGACTGAATGACTAATGGAGTACATACTCGAGAAATGGAATGTGACCGTGCCTTTAGGATGGTTGGATTGGATGTGAGCGTCCTCTCTGGCCTTTCTATGGCCGTCCACTTACTCCTGTTCACTGACCTTTGACCCCTTCCAAGTTAATGCTGCAACCGGTTCTCAAAACCGGTCGATGTTGTGACCGTCCTACGATCATGTGATGACTGAGTGAACGAGGCTGTGAGATGCAATGACGCTGCAGAAATCTAGTAGGTGAACTTTGAGTAAATAGCACTTTTTAACTTTCCTAAACCTAACCCAGTAGCTTTGGTGCCTAAACCAAAAGGAAACTGCGACTGTTCTACAATGTTAACTGAAGGTCCAATACAACGAAGGTTCGACCCAAACCAAAGCAAGCGGCCATCGTTTTACATTGTTAGCCATTTGATGTGAAGGTGCACAACGCCACTGGTCATATATGCTGCTTTTGGAGTCATTGTCAGTCAAGCTGTTGTTTAGGTATGAGAATGTGTCGTCTCTGCAGCTGTTTCACAGTAAGACTTAAAGGCAACAAAAAAAAAAATGCTCGTACTACAATGAATCCTTTGACACTACACAGTATCGAGCCAGAGTACTCACTTTTATATTAAGCACATACTGTAGCCCAGGCAATGGACACTTGCTTTGAGGTGAAATGGTAAATGTATGTTCCCTTGAATGAAAGGGAGAGTGAAAAGTTGAAATGCATTGCAGTATGAAATGTGAAGGTATCCACTGGTGTGACATGTCATCATGCAGTCAGTCAGTCACTCACAGAGGCAGAGAGGAAGGTGGGTCCTCAGGACAGACAGGCAGAGACTTCACTTCACATCAGATCTCCTCCACACATCCTGCTGAACGTGGCTGTCAGAGCCACAGGACGCTGTGTAAACTGCACATGAATAACTGTGGGGGTGGGGGTGGGGGGGCCCGCCCGCCAGCATGAAGGCTTATGATGTGCCGTCACAAAGCCAATGAGTGATCCTCTGCTCAGACAGGGACTTACCAAACTCCCCGCGTCCACAGCGCAAAAACAACTCGAACATCTCGAGTCCACACACACAGGGGGGCTCAGATACTGCACCCGCTCCTCCCTTTCCCCTGCAGCAATGCCTCTAGACTGACCAGCCAAATGTGAAGAAGGCAGCTCCCAGTGATGGCCAGAGCCTGTTTCCTCATTACAGAGAACAATTCTTTCCCAAATCCCTCATGACAACAATGGATTACAAATGAGTAAAGGCAAACCAGTATGAAGTGTTGCGTGGCAGTGTTCATTTTGCCTGGCATTAGCAGTGCCACAGTGATCCGTGCACTTCACTGAAGAGCACGGATCATTCAGAAGCTGATTCACTCACCTGTTCACTGAAACGCTGTTCACCGTCTGTGTTTATCTGAGAAGAGAAGCTAAACGTCAGAACATCTCTTTAGTGAACATCTAGAGGAAGAGTCGACATTAATCCTGAAACTGTTCACAGCTTCCAACAGCAACACGAGAGCTGACTGAACGTAACTTTAATGTAACATCCACAGCACCCCATAATGTTACATAAGCTTAACTGTTAGGAAATGTCTCTGTGCTGCCTGCATGCTTTCATAGTTTCTCTCAGCGGTTTTGTTGCTGCTTCTCATCCAGTGGATTGTAAATGTATTAATGAATGCACACAGAAAGATTCACAAATGTATTTCAGGATTTATATATTAATGATTCTCCACATTAATATTTTTCAGTGCACACAGAAATAGTTCTTGTTGTATATGTAAAACATATCCACATATAAAAAACATTTAGGTTTACACATGTATTTCTGATGCACACAGAAATATTTTAAATCTGTTTTAAATAAATCCAGAAAAAATATGTATTTAAAATGTGTAGTTTTCATCAGAAACATATTTGGATGTTGTTACATTTATATACAAACTGCTGAACTTCACTGCGTTAGTGTTCAGGTTTTTTGAGACTCCCCTGATGTGACGTGATTCTGCAAAGGTGCGTTTTGTCAACAGGAAACTACCTGCAGCCAATCAGATGGCTCCTTGAGTTTCAACCAGTCACACAGGTGTAAATTCAAGGGTATCATTTATTGTGATCATTTAGCGTTCCATCCATATACGGGACAGGCTATGCAATATTGTAAAACAACTTTCAGCTGTGAAATGTTTTTCCCTGTTGTCAAATCTGTTGCTCCTTCAAAAACAGGACAAAGGTCTGACATTTTCTACTATTTGAACGTGTTTGCATTGAAACATATTTATGCAGACTTGTGGAGTCATTTATATATAAATCCTGAAATACATTTTTGGATCCTTCTGTGAGCATTAATTAATGCGAAGCCTGATCTGACTCCATGATTGTAGATGAATACCATAAACACCAGGGACTAACTTCAGATTACTGACAGACAGAATGTGACTGAATGCTTCTCACCAACAGTGATTTGTCCGTTTGTCCGTCTCTCAAGATTTTGTTTTTATTCATTGTCAATAAAAGCAATACATTTCATTATAGTTCTTGTTTTCAAAGGTTAGTGCTTAGGTGGAGTTGTAAACGATCCCATAAGAACTTCACTGAAAGTCACATCCTCTGAGCAGGAGCTGCAGGGAGGAGCGAGAGAGCTGATGGAACAACACAGTGGAGCGATGCTGCTTTGTCTAACCCTAACCCACCTCTGCAAACCAAACCATTCGGCCACACAGTTACACTGATGGATGGTGCACAAACACCTTAAGTAGTAAACACAGCAGCAGTGCACAATCTTCAATACATGCAGTCTGCACCTCTCAAGAGCAAGCGTTTTAGATATTATCAGAGACTGCTAATGCCACCTGTGCTACAAACAGCAGATCCAGCTGGGGCTACCTGAACGAGTCTCCTGTCTCACCTTTGCCACCAGGATGCAAAGAAGGCCATGTTCAGGCTCATAATAGTTTCAAAAAAAGTTGCCCTCTCATTCATTTCCTATGAGATCTGTATGTTGGCACAACTGGGGTATGAATGCAAATAACAAAAAAAACGGTACCATCTGGCAAAAACACCTCAGCATCCTTCCAGAGCTGTAAAAGTCTGTCTCATAGTATTATAAACAGCTGCGCACTACTTAGACAAATAGGAGATGGGATAAAGCAGGTTTACAGTCTCTACTCCAGCAGGTGGAGCTTGCTGGTGGCGCTCTTGTTGCTCCTCAGCAAGATCTCTGCTCTTGTTTCATTGGTGAGGTAGAAGCCTTACAGATCCAGCCTTCTCTGTGGCCCAGCACTCATCCGTCCCTCCTCAGCTGCTTCAGGACCAGTCAATCTGCTGTCAGCGAAACAAGGGCTGATGCCACGACGTCATGGTTTATCCTGAGGTCTCCTCTGAGCTCCAGCTTCATGCTTTAACCTGCACTAATGGATTTATTGTCTCCTTGGGACCAGCAGAAAAAAAAGCTGTAATCAACATCATCATGATTTACACAGCTCACTTTTTAGCCAACAGTTGCTGATTCACACATCCAGCAGACACAGAGCAACATTAACATTTATTTGGAATCATGTTTGTGTCCCCCTGATAAATGTAAGTACAATATTCACTCCCTCGTTGGCTCTGCTTTGGTCTTGTGAGAATATTTAAGCTGCTAAATGCTCCACTAGTTCACCAGTTTGTCGGTGTGCCTGTGAGCTTTTTGGCTGAAAACAGATGCCTGTTGCTGCTGGAAGAAACATGACGCGAGAGCAAACCCAAACCCAAATCTCTGTAAAGCTGAGACCTGTGGAACAAGGTGATATTACTGGGATCATCATTACGGGCGGCCTCTTTCACATACAAATTGTCATGTGATCCATTGTTAATATAGAAAAGTACAATATTGGTTAAAGCCACCGTAAAGCACGAACTTGAGAGTGGTATCGTTCTTTTCATCCAACTGTCGGCAAGAAAGCAAGTACACATATCTCCCAAAATGTAAGAACATCTGAAAAAAACATTCAATCCCGTATCTGAGAGAACTCAGGCACCAGACTGCCACAGCAAGGTGTGAATTACCATCCCTCAGACATCACCTGGCCCCAGCCTCTACTATCAAACGGCATTAGAGGTCTGTCTCAAGAGCAGCTGTTCTCACAGTACACAGCTCCATTCTAAAATTCTAATCAGCATTATCAAGCTACACTCAGCTCATGAAGACATTACGTGAGTTGCCGCCATCTTCAACTGCTTCAGCTGAATTCTTAGCTGGCATGAGTTTTGTGGATATAAATTCAGCGTAGGCTAGACCTCAGAGAAAATAAATCTGTCTAATGAAGGGTGAACAACTGTACAACAGGCCTAAGTTAATGGTATGTATAACATCAAGTCAAAATGAAGATATTTTCGATGACTGCTGGAGGTCATAGTTTATCCCTCTTCATATCTTGTCTGTTTAAAGTCTATGTTTGTGCCTAATGCGTTGCTTTGCTGTCATATCAATCAGCTGAAACACAGTCTTTTTTTAACCTGCTACCGTCTTTGATTGACACCTCGGGTGCGTTATTTGGCTGTTTTTATTTCTGGGGGCGTCAGAAAGTTATTAGCTCTTAAGATTTTTTATAATTTATTAGGTCTGACAGGCAAATGTGTCAGATTTGATACAGCTGACATGAGATTCCAGCAGCTAAACTCAACAGTGATGCTTTCGGTTTGGTTTGATGATCTTGTCATCTAAAAATATGTGGATGGGAGTCTGTGAGCATTTGCCCTTCAAGCATGTTGCTTCCTGGTTGATTCCTTTATCTTTTTGTGCAGTCAGACAAACAGGAAGATAGGAGCACAGACAGACTGAAGGGTGCATAGACGGGTGAAAGGCAGACTGATAACGTGGCTGTGGGTATAACTGGCAAATGAAGACAGACAGGAAAGCAAAGTTGGGGGACAAGCATTTCCACTTCACACAAACATTTAGAACTATTTCGCAATCCTCTCTTTGCAAACTGCTATTATAAACTGTAATGTATGTGAAGTATATGAATTCCTCCTCAGTCTGTATCATCCCCTTCATAAAAAAGGAGAGTTAACACTAACATCAGTAGGGAGCCAGTTGTGCCAAGATTCGGTTACAGCTACGGTACATTTGGCTAACAAATGTCTAGATTTCCTCTTCCTCCCTGGAGTGCTGATAACAGCCAACATCTGGTAAGAAGTATGGTGGATGTGTAAATAGGCAACTCTTGGCCAACACATTTGCCATGACAACTACTGAAGCTGTTATTGTCGTGCTGCCCTCAGGTAGCCAAAAGAAGGCAGGTTTAAACCTTTCAGTAGTTTGCTTACAAGATGTAACATAGTCCATAAAACACAATGAAAAGGTCTTCATGACAGAAGAAGGGATTTTTAGAATGAAATAATGGTTGACATGGTTGCCATTCAATGCCCATGGGATGTCAGGAACTGTAGGAATATGAAGACGGGTGGTGCTGGAAATCAGCATGGTCACCTGACTTGCCCTGGAAAAAAAGGAACGAGTATCCTCATCCTTTCTGCCTCTTATTCATTGTGTCTCTGCTGTCTCCACCTGCTCCTCACGGTGATTAAACTTTTCTGTCAGTACTCATTTCTGCTTTTTGGACTCCAGAGAGACAGTCCCCTACATTAAATTAGAGCAGACCCACAAAAGGCACCTCAGCCTGAGACAGACGGGTGGGAAAAGGTGGCTGTGCTGCCTGACTCCTCTACAAATCACTTACTATCCAAAATGCCACACCCGCCCTGTTTCAATTGCAGCTCATTCCGGCTGACTAAATGCCTCCCCGCTTTCATTCATCTCTCACAAACCTCACACTGGCCTTCAGCAGCACAAATATCATCTTTGGCCTACGTTTTATATTGGCTGTTGAGGTAACATTGTTTATAATCCAAAACCTTTTTTTCTGCTTCCCAAAATGCAGTTTAGTGGTCTAAATGGTGGCTTCGTTTATGATTTCATTTGTGCTGCTGGTGGATGCTATTTATTTTTCAGTTCATCATGCTGTTATGCAGTGGGAGCTACCACAGAAGCAGTACTTTGCCAGGTGTATGACAGACTTTGTCAACATGATGCCATCACAGCTGAGGAAAATGTAAACACGAAACTTAACATGTGTGTAGTTGAGATCAAAATGAAGGCTGAGTTTGTTGTCCGAGCAAGAGTGCTGAAATTAGGGGGGTAGGAGGTAAGGAAGCGTATTTGGCACTTATGTATGCGCTCCCTTCTTACAGTGTCTCCGCTGTGCGTAAAGGCCGCCGTTTGCGTGGTCTTGTGGCATTTGATGTTCGGGTAAGTGGCATGTCTCTCTCTTTGACCCATTGGGCTGTACCCAGCCAGTCTAATGCTCTCTCTTCTTTGTGTAGTGTGGTGGTTTCTTGTGCGTGGTAACACACGCGTTTATTCGGAGGCTGAGAGTACGCCTCCGTGGGGGTCTGGAGACCGGTGCTTCTTCTGCTTGCAGGGTTAAGCTGCATCTCCTGAAAGCGCCGGCTACGGCTGGCACAACTCCTCCCACCTCCGCTGTTCTGGATTGCGGTGTTCTGGATCGTGGTGCTCTGGATTGCACTGGCAAGTGTGGGGTTGGTCCATTCTGGATGTCCCTCCTCCCAGTTCAGTCGTGGGTTCCGGATTTCTGGTAAAACTGTTTCTCTTTATTTGACTGGTACTGCACAAAAAGAACTTTAGGTCCCTTGGTGTTAGAAGCAGTCAGGATTGATGTACATATTGTAAATTTTAACTGTAAATAACTGGTGGTTTGTTAATGTGAATTTTGTGTTTATATTCTTTGCATGTTGTGTGTATTTTCGGTTTGAGATTTTTTTTGTTGTTGTTGTTTGCATCATTTATCATATTCATGTTATATTGGTCATTTATTGAAGCCTAATTTTAAAAGAATTGTATTAAATAAAATCTGTATTTTAATGTTTAAAAGTACTGTCTCTGCCCCGTACTTGAAGGTGGTAAACGAACCTGTGTCTGCCTTGTGCAGTGTCCTAGGCCTACCCTAGGTGGCGTTGTCGACAACAGTAATACAAATTCTCCTGCCGTCCCCTCGTTCATGCCACACAGTGGCGTTGTCGGCAGGATACCATTGTTTTAAAGGGGCAGAGACATTTTTATCTTTTAATTTTGTTTGTGTATATTCAGAAGTTATTCAGTATATCAGAAATCCAGAACAGCGGTTGTGGTGTTAGGACTCAAATTATTAGGGGCTTTTTCTTCTTTGGAGCCTTTTGGCGGATTTTCTTTCTCAGTCGCCATGGAGGATGAAATGCAGCAGTTAAAAGATCTTGTTTCACAGCTTCAGGCTGATAATGAGCAACTCCGTCAGGAGCGCGCTGTTTCTTTGGACTCCCGTGCAGGTACCTCTCAGTCCTCTGCTTCATTTAGTTATGCACCGTCCCCTGCCCCCGCTGTGGCAGAGCGGTTGGTGGTTGCATCTAGGGACCGCAGGTGCCCCATCTTTAATGGGAGGACTGGTCTGGGGATCGCTGAATGGGTTGAAGAGGTTGAGGCATGTATGTGTTCTCGTCATCTGACTGCTGCAGACCAGGCTCTCTTTATCTTTGACCATTTGGACGGAGAGGCCAAACAGGAGATAAAGTTCAGGCCCATTGCAGAACGTGGAGACCCTGTTAAAATTATTTCGATTCTTAAAGAGCTTTATGGTTGCCAACAATCTTACATTATCTTGCAGCAAGATTTCTTTGATCGGCGACAAATGGAGGGTGAGAGTCTTCAGGAATTTTCACTTGCTTTAATGTCCTTGATGGCACAGGTTAAGCAGCGGGCACCAGATGGGATGCCTAGTGCAGAGGTGTTGCTAAGGGATCAATTCATGGAGCATGTGCTTGATTGCGCTTTACGTCGTGAACTTAAACAGCTTGTTCGTAGGCAACCAACTATGACTTTGATGGAGCTTCGTGCTGAGGCGATGAGGTGGGAGCGCGAGGGCCTACCAGGCGGTGCTAGGGGCCGTAGTTATTCTCTCCCTTCTGCCTTTGGGCTCCAATGTGGTGTGCAAGGTCGCATTCAGTCTAACCCCCAGGTTGAGCCGTCCGGGCCTACCTTAAGTGAACTCATGGATCTACTGAAGCAGCAACAAGAGCAACTGAATAAACTAACTCAGACTGTTGTCTCATTACAGGCTCCTCATCCCCAAGTCAATAATTTACATCCATTTCCATTCATTTGTCGGAGGTGCCAACAACCAGGGCATTATGCTAGAGACTGTACAGGTCCCCGTCTCCAATCAACAGCGACCAAATAGGCGTGTTGGTCAGGGGTCAGGGAACTCTGGGCCGGCTCATTCCAACTGGCAGTCGGGAAACTAGAACCCACTGAGCCGTTGAGCCACAGCTCAGGTGGGGAGTCCTTGGGCTCACAGTTAAACACAGCTTGCGGACTGGTTGCACCATGTCCAAGTTTAGATGTCTCCATTGGAGGTGTTATTGTCTCGTGTTTGGTGGATACTGGTTCCATGGTTTCTACCATTACTGAGTCTCTTTTCACTGAACAGTTTGCACAGTGGGGTCAGGATCGCCTTCGCGCCTGCAATTGGCTCCATCTTAGGGCAGCTAATGGATTAGCTATCCCTTACATTGGCTACCTGGAACTTGATGTTGAGTTGTGTGGTAAGGTGGTTCCGCGCTGTGGAGTTCTGGTGGTGAAGGACCCTCCTGGTGCTGTTTCTTCTGTCCCTGGTATCTTGGGGATGAACGTCATCCGTCGGTGCTATGCTGAACTTTTCAATGAGCTTGGCTCTTCTCTTTTTGAAGCCCCTGCTGTTTTGAAGGCACCTCAGCCTGTCATGGTTGCGTTGCAGAAATGTCACGGGGCTGACCCAGATGAGGACTTGGCGACTAGCACAGTGAAAGTTCGAGGCAGACGAGCAGTGCGAGTGCCTGGAGGAACCATGAAATTGGTAGCTAGTACTTGTTCTGAGAGGTTGGCAGGAGGTAACATCTTGCTTGAGCTGCCAGAGACTGGGCTACCGGCTGGCCTGCTTGTTTCATCATGTCTGGTGCGGGTGGTTCGGGGGACAGCGTATGTTCCGGTGGTCAATGTGGGGACTGAATCTGTCCTACTTTATCCACGAACCACCCTTGGTAGCCTTAGTGAGGCACAGATTGTCAGTCTGCCAGTCGGTGTCACTGAGGACCAAACCACCTTCGCGTCCATGAGCTCCCAGACAGTTTCCCCCTCTACATCTGATAGGATAGCGTCATTGGAATTGCCTGCGCTGCTAGATCAGGATAGGGAGGAGGTGAGGTCTTTATTGCAAAGCTATGGATCAGTCTTTGCTACTCACGAAAATGACTTGGGGTGTACAAACCTTCTTTCACACGATATACCTCTGGTCGATGAGGTCCCTGTTCACCAGAGATACCGTCGCATTCCGCCCTCAGAGTACGAAGCAGTGAAGACGCACATAAATCAGTTGCTTGAGTCCCAAGTCATCCGGGAAAGCAGCAGTCCTTACGCTCACCGATCGTATTAGTGCGAAAGAAAGATGCTAGTCTGCGCCTCTGCGTAGACTACCGCTTGCTCAACAGTAAAACGCGAAAAGACGCCTTCCCTTTGCCTCGGATCGAGGAGACACTGGACGCGTTGTCTGGGGCCATTTGGTTCTCAACGCTCGATCTGGCCAGTGGCTACAACCAGGTCCCTGTGACCGAGGCAGACAGGCCCAAAACGGCCTTTTGTACCCCCTTTGGCCTTTTCGAGTTCAACCGCATGCCTTTTGGCCTGTGTAACGCCCCGAGCACCTTTCAGCGGCTGATGCAGAGGATGTTTGGTGATCAGCAGGGCCAGTCCCTTTTGCTCTATCTTGATGACATCATCATCTTTTCATCCTCTGTCCAACAACATCTTCAGCGGCTGGAAATGGTGCTCGGTCGGCTGAAAACAGAAGGCCTGAAGGCGCGGCTCGAAAAGTGCTCATTTTTTCAGCGTGAGGTGGGTTACTTGGGCCATGTCATCTCTGGCCAGTTGGAGTCCACAGATCCCAAAAAGATCGAGGCTGTAGCCAAATGGAAGCGTCCACAGAGCACCTCAGAGCTGCGCTCGTTCTTGGGCTTCGCCAGCTACTATCGCCGGTTTGTAGAGGGGTTTGCCAAGTTGGCGGGCCCCCTGCACCGGCTGGTGGCTGAGCTGGCGGGCAAGAAGTCCAAGAAGGGCTCGGGCAAAGCTCTAGAGGCTGCTTGGACTCCGCAGTGTGAGCAGGCATTCCAGGAATTGAAGGTGAAGCTAGTGTCTGCACCAGTTCTGGCATACGCAGACTTCTCCAAGCCGTTTATTTTGGAGGTGGATGCTAGTTATAGTGGCCTGGGAGCTGTTCTCTCCCAGGAGACAGACAGTGGGGTGAGACCGGTGGCCTACGCCAGCAGGGGGTTGCGGCCCACTGAGCGCAACGCAGCAACTTACAGTTCCATGAAGTTGGAATTCTTGGCACTCAAGTGGGCTATGACGGAGAAGTTTCGCGAATACTTGTTGGGTCACAAGTGCACAGTGTACACCGACAATAATCCGCTTAGCCATCTCCAGACTGCGAAACTGGGTGCTACGGAGCATTGATGGGCTGCTCAGCTTGCTGCTTTTGATTTCCAAATAAAGTACCGTTCAGGTCGAAGCAACCGGAATGCGGATGCCTTATCAAGGCAGCATTCTTCAGGCTCAGAGGCTCTGGCCCAATGTCTGCCTGGCACTCAAGCCCCTCTCGAGCTGCAGCGTGTTCCACTCTTGAATCCTGTGGTGGCAGCCACCCAGTCTTTGGTCTCAGTTCTCCCAGGCCACTCTGCTTCTGACGTCAGAATGTTACAAGAGAATGATCCCCTGTTGAAGGAAGTCCTTGTGTTTTTGCGGCAGAAGACTCGACCTTCTGCTAGCGAGCGGCGCAGTCTTTCCAAGCCTGCTCTGGCCTTGTTACGCCAAAGTAACCGCTTCGTGGAACAGGATGGGGTCCTGTTTCGCCGGGCCTACCGTTCTGATGGTGGGGAAGAAATTCTTCAGCTTCTTCTGCCAGCTTCTCTTAGGGAGGAAACCTTGAGGCTGCTTCATCAGCAACATGGCCATCAGGGTATGGAAAGGACAGCAGAGTTGGTTCGCCAGCGGTGCTATTGGCCGGGAATGTTCCATGACATCCGGAACTGGGTTCAGGAGTGTGAACGGTGCCAAGTGGCAAAGGATGCTGGGCAGGTGCCACATAGTTACATGGGTCACCTACTCGCCTCCCGTCCCAATGAGATCCTGGCAATAGACTTTACGCTGCTTGAGCCTTCACGCAACGGCTATGAAAACGTCAACAAGTGCTTGTTGATGAGTGGTTCTACAAGTTCGGCGTTCCAAGTCGCTTGCACTCCGACCAAGGGAGGAGCTTTGAGAGTGCGTTGATTCAGCAATTCTGCTTGTTGTATGGTGTGGAAAAGTCTCGTACAACACCGTATCATCCTGCTGGTAATGGGCAATGTGAGCGGTTCATAACCTTCTCCGAACATTGCCATTGCCACAGAAGCGTGATTGGGCCTCTTACCTGCCCCAAGTCATCTTTTGTCACAACACAACGCCACATCAGAGTACAGGCGAGTCGCCATATTACTTGATGTTTGGCCAAGAGCCGAGGCTTCCGATCGACTTCCTCCTGGGGAGGATTGAAGAGCCAAGGCCAGGTGAGGTGCAAGGATGGGTGGCTGAACACCAAGAGAGGTTGAGGTCTGCATTTGGCTGTGCTCGTGAGAGGCTCTTGGCTGCCGCAAATCGTAGGAAAGAGCGGCACGATCAGAATGTACAACATGCACCCCTGATGGTGGGTCAGCTGGTGTATGTGAGGAATCATGGTGCCCGAGGGCGCCATAAAATTCAAGATCTTTGGAGCTCAGTTGTCCATCAGGTAGTGAGTGCTCCGTCTGAGGAGGGTGTAGTTTACGCAGTGGCTCCTGTGGGTGACTTGCATAAAGTCAGGAACGTACATCGTAACATGCTGAAAGCTGTGGTGAGGCCTATTGAGGTTGACCATCAGACACGCCACTCTTCACCTTCGCTAAACGTGGCTCCACTTGATGATTCCTCAAACAGTGATGTGTGGCTTTTGGTCTCAGAATCTCACCAACCTGTAGCCTCTCTTTGTGCCCCCCATGTTCCATCTGGAGCCTCCACCTTGAGTTTACCAGGTCATGGTCAGACCAGCTTCCCAGCTGCAACACCGTCTCAGGGACTACCATCCTTGCCTGACCTTGACCAACCCAGTACAAGCGCTCAGGTACCACGTCGGACCACCCGTTCCACGGCTGGCCAGCATTCAAATGTGTATCGGCTCCCCCAGTCTGCTGGTAGTGAGGCTTCCAACCTTCAGGCTGCCATCTTTAGGCCTTGGTCTTGATCTATCGTCGGGACGACGATACAAAGGAGGGGGGTAGATGTGGCAGTGTGGAGAGCGTGCGCCCTCCCCCACCCGTTTCTTGGAGTGCACCTGTGTGCGCACCTGGCTCTCACGCTGATTGCGGGGCAGGACCGAGGGGATTTAAACCCAGGTCTGAAGTGGCTCAGATTCTCTTTTGCCTCTCCTGTGCGTGGATCCTTGCTGCTTTTTCGTGGGAGTTGTGCCTGTGGCGGCGTTTGGTGTGTCCAGCTGCGTTGGATTTACTCCGCATAAATAGCACTCCGCTCTCCGTGGGTGAGTTTTGTTTTGCTTTTACGCACCATCCTTGCGCACTTAACGCCACTTTGTTTTAGTGCACTGGTGGCGTGTGTGGACACCTGGTCAGCTGTAGCAAAGTACAGCTGCGGTTGGGAACCTCGCGCTGCTCTGTGGGTGAGTGTGTACGCGTTGCCTCCTTTCATGGTTTTGTGCGGCGCGTATTTGGCACTTATGTATGCGCTCCCTTCTTACAGTGTCTCCGCTGTGCGTAAAGGCCGCCGTTTGCGTGGTCTTGTGGCATTTGATGTTCGGGTAAGTGGCATGTCTCTCTCTTTGACCCATTGGGCTGTACCCAGCCAGTCTAATGCTCTCTCTTCTTTGTGTAGTGTGGTGGTTTCTTGTGCGTGGTAACACACGCGTTTATTCGGAGGCTGAGAGTACGCCTCCGTGGGGGTCTGGAGACTGGTGCTTCTTCTGCTTGCAGGGTTAAGCTGCATCTCCTGAAAGCGCCGGCTACGGCTGGCACAACTCCTCCCACCTCCGCTGTTCTGGATTGCGGTGTTCTGGATTGCGGTGTTCTGGATTGCACTGGCAAGTGTGGGGTTGGTCCATTCTGGATGTCCCTCCTCCCAGTTCAGTCGTGGGTTCCAGATTTCTGGTAAAACTGTTTCTCTTTATTTGACTGGTACTGCACAAAAAGAACTTTAGGTCCCTTGGTGTTAGAAGCAGTCAGGATTGATGTACATTTTGTAAATTTTAGCTGTAAATAACTGGTGGTTTGTTAATGTGAATTTTGTGTTTATATTCTTTGCATGTTGTGTGTATTTTCGGTTTGAGATTTTTTTTGTTGTTGTTGTTGTTTGCATCATTTATCATATTCATGTTATATTGGTCATTTATTGAAGCCTAATTTTAAAAGAATTGTGTTAAATAAAATCTGTATTTTAATGTTTAAAAGTACTGTCTCTGCCCCGTACTTGAAGGTGGTAAACAAACCTGTGTCTGCCTTGTGCAGTGTCCTAGGCCTACCCTAGGTGGCGTTGTCGACAACAGTAATACAAATTCTCCTGCCGTCCCCTCGTTCATGCCACATTAGTAATGACGTATATTTGTGCTTTGCTGAAAAATTCCCTCATTTGATATATATGTGATATGATATATATATGATTTTACAGTGGGGGTGTTTGTATATTTTATATTTTATTCTGCTTGTATGTTTTATTCTGCTTGCACATTTCACTTCCATATTTTATTGTTTATTGTTCAGTATATTTTATTGCCTAAGTATATTTTCATTCTGTTATATTTTTAATTGCTTCATGAATATTTTTTTTTATTGCATGTTGGTTTATTTTATTTTATTGTAGTTATCTTAGTTTTTTTCACTCTCTCTAGTCTTATCTTTCTTACCATCTAACATGGGGGTTGCAATGAAAATTTCATTGACATGTGCAATGACAATAAAGACTCTTGAATCTTGAATCTTCACAGTTGGAGGTGTTTACAGTTGGAGGTGTTTGCAATGGAGACGTTTACAGTTGGAGGTGTTTGCAGTTGGAGGTGTTTGCAGTTGGAGGTATTTACAGTTGGAGGTGTTTGCAGTTGGAGGTGTTAACAATAGGAGGTGTTTACAGTTGGAGGTGTTTGCAGTTGGAGATGTTTACAGTTGGAGGTGTTTGCAGTTGGAGATGTTTACAGTTGGAGGTATTTACAGTTGGAGGTGTTAACAGTTGGAGGTGTTTACAGTTGGAGCTTTTTACAGTTGGAGGTATTTACAGTTGGAGGTGTTAACAGTTGGAGATGTTTACAGTTGGAGGTGTTTTCAGTTGGAGCTGTTTACAGTTGGAGGTATTTACAGTTGGAGATGTTTGCAGTTGGAGATGTTTGCAGTTGGAGATGTTTACAGTTGGAGGTATTTATAGTTGGAGGTGTTTGCAGTTGGAGATGTTTACAGTTGGAGGTGTTTTCAGTTGGAGGTGTTTACAGTTGGAGGTATTTACAGTTGGAGGTGTTTGCAGTTGGAGGTGTTTGCAGTTGGAGGTGTTTACAGTTGGAGGTGTTTGCATTTGGAGGTGTTTGCAGTTAGAGATTTTTCCAGTTGGAGGTGTTTACAGTTGGAGGTGTTTTCAGTTGGAGGTATTTACAGTTGGAGGTGTTTGCAGTTGGAGATGTTTGCAGTTGGAGGTGTTTACAGTTGGAGGTGTTTTCAGTTGGAGGTGTTTACAGTTGGAGGTGTTTTCAGTTGGAGGTGTTTACAGTTGGAGGTATTTACAGTTGGAGGTGTTTGCAGTTGGAGATGTTTGCACTCAATGCAATATCCTAAAGAGGATTGCTGTGCAAACTTGTGTGTGTGTGTTTGTGTGTGTGGTATGTGGTTTAAGAATGTGTGCATGTGTGTGTGCCCGTGCATGCATGCGTGTGTATGTGTGTCATCATGGCAAAATGTGGTCGTAGAGACACCTTCTGCAGCAGGAACTACCACTGAGTTGATTTTTAGTGCCTCGCCGGGTGTCTGTCTGTCTTTGTCAACACAATAGCATCACAACCGTCCAGGATGCAGTCCTGAACCTCTGCAGATGTGTAGCTGAGATCAAAACGAAGGCTGAGTTTGAAGATGGGTGTGGTCGACCCATGAATGCTGAATACTCATGTAACAGTGTAGTCATGACTACTGAGTCAGACTACTCATGGGTTGTAATGTCAACATGCATCTAGGTGTCTAGTTTAGGTCTTGCTTTTAGCTATTGAAGATTTAGGCTAAATCTTGAAAACACAATAAAAAGACATACCCTGCACTAATTTATTGCTTTTTTGCGCTGTACACATAATATCACAGATTACAGGTGAGGAACTGCACGTGATTTTTCCGACAATAAGAATATTGTGTGTAAAAACTGTTACAAGAAACAATTCAATGCCACTGAATTATGTGGCCTCTTTCTAACTCTGGGTGAAAAGGCAAGACTCCAAGATCTAAAACATATGCTGACCCCTCTGCCTGTGGTGGCAGCTGCTGCACAAAACCCTCGTTGGCAGGACCGCACTGGCCTTCAGAGGCACCGGAGCCTGGTCAGCTGATTGACCTGCAGTGCCAGTCCAGTGTTAAAATGTGAAATCAAATGGTGGTACACACACACACACACACACGCATCAACACACCGTTCAGTCTGTGCATGTGTGTGTGTGTGTTTGGCTGAGCAGTGTGGTGACGACACAGCAGAAAGAGGGACGGAGGAAGAGAGAGCAGAATGGGGAGAGGCAGCGCAGTAAAAGGAGGGAAGCCGGGGAGGAAAGTGGCGCTAAAAGCTGTAAAATGATATCTTCACGAGCAAGGGACGCGGCTGGTGATTAAAAAAGAAGAGAGCGACGAGCAGGGCCGTTGCCAGCGCGTCATATCACAACCTTCCCGAGGTGATTCTGTTTTAAAAACTTCATCATGCCACGTAGGAAAGGAGGAGGAGACGAGTATGAGGGGAAATAAGCACGAGAATAAAGACTTTTCTAGTCTTTCTGTCAGGTGAAATATCTCCAGTTACTCAGAGCTACTAGAGCTACATGATGATCAATATTAGTGCAGTCTGAGCTCTGAGGAAATGCCACATGCAAAACAAACACTCCAACACTGATACATGTGAATATTCATTCTTGTTATGTAGATTATGGACACTGTTCTTAAGTATCTTGGATGTGTTTTGAACTAAAATGTGATATGCCAGTGGCATCACCATTGAACAGAAGAACTATTTCAACAAACCACTTCCAGGATGCGTGGTCAGTTGTGGGTGGAGTGGGTGAGGACACTGGCCAGCCCCTGCTGGCTGACCACAGATCCAGTTTGTGCTTCTCACACATACGTAGCTGCTTGTAGCTTCAGCAGTAATCCTGAAAAACACCGGCAACAAAATGACATGAGCGAGATTTATTCCTCTTCAGTGGGAGCAAACACAACACGTAGTACTGACGATAAAGCTTCACAAGGCATTTTGGGCGTAACTACGATACAGACACACAGCAGTCCAGCTGACCCCCAGTGCCACACCTCGCACAGTCCAGAGGAGGTCCAAACTCATCTGCTGCATCTCTACAATATGCCAAGAGTAATAATTCATATTGTAGCTTTAATTCATTAGATTTTTTTGTTTCCTGTTTTTTTTTTATGACATACAATTTTTCAGCACACCAGTTCAGTAATTTTCTTTCTCTGTCTCTACATTCAATATGCCAGCTCACAGACTCACACTGTGGCGCATGAAAGAACGTGCTGCAGGTGTACTTAGACCTGTAATTCATAAAAAGCACTGAGAACAAAACGGCCGGTTGAGACTGCTGATCACACCCGGCTGTAAAAACTAAACAATGATCTGAAAGGTATTTGGTTGGTTAGCAAGTGGGGAGACGCAGAGAGCATGCTCCAGGCTTGCTAGCGAGTTAGCCGTTAGCTGCACAGGTACAGCAGCCCTGCGTTTAGCCTTCCTCTGTCACCAAACCTCCAGCTCCGCCAATCTGCTGAGGGTGCGTAGGGGAATTTTTTGCTGTGTCACTTTCTGGAGTGGGTCCCATGAAATTGAGCAAACCTGTCGTTATCCATTACTCACCTGTGTGTAGACTGTAACGGAGTAATGGTTCTGTGTTGGGTGGTATTGTCTGTGCTGTTAATTT
Organism: Chelmon rostratus; assembly: GCF_017976325.1. Taxonomy (NCBI): domain Eukaryota; kingdom Metazoa; phylum Chordata; class Actinopteri; order Chaetodontiformes; family Chaetodontidae; genus Chelmon; species Chelmon rostratus. The sequence continues at coordinate 3,288,164 of NC_055666.1, forward strand.
GAAGGTCCACTTCCTGTGTTCTGTTGTGTTGGCTGTAACTTTACGTTTTGTTTTCCTGAGGCTCCCTTCCCCCCGATGCGTCGAGGAGTGATTGGGCACACCTGAGTTCACTTCCTGAAATTAGGACGCCTATTTAACCTCTGCGGAGACGCTCCTCGACGCCAGAGTATACTTCCACGTACCGTGGTATCAGTTGGTCTCGAGTCTCTTGTGGTAAAGTACTTGTTGATATCTCGTTTAACCTTTTTGGAGTAATAGTTTGTCTCTTCTCCTTTCGTTCCAGTGCCTCCCATGCCCACACAGCCCAGCACTCTCTGGACCTCTCTGAGTTTGTGTTTGTTTGGACCTCACGCTGCCAGCGACTGTTTGAGTTATTGCCTTTCTTGTGAAAATAAAACTTTTGTTAACCTTCTCCGTTTCCGCTCCTGGGTCTCTCTCTGCACCCGCCGTCACAGAATACTCTGGCCTACATGGACCCAGCGGATCCGGACCCCTTTCGAGCGGCACTCGCCCATCAAGGACTACGTCTCGGCCAGCACGAGGACATGCTTCGGGGAGTAATGGAGGCAGTACAAAATCTCAGCGTCCAAGTCCGTGACCTCACCGCTCACCTCAGCCGCACGGACACCCGTGGCTCTCCTTCCTCCTCAAGTCCCACACCAGCGCCACCCCCACCAGCTACCGCTTCAGCCCAATCTACCTCTCTGTCTGTCTCTCAGCGAGAACCTTATGTGCCGGCCCCCGAACCCTTTTCAGGTGAGGTTGGTAATGCCGGGGGGTTTATTTTGCGCTGTTCACTAGTATTTGATCAACAACCCCTTAGTTACCCTTCAGATAGAGCTAAGATAGCCTGTACGGTAAATTTGTTACGGGGCAGGGCAGCGCAGTGGGCTACAGCGTTATGGGAACAGCACTCCCCCATCCTCTCGTCTTTCGACAGTTTCTCGAGGGAACTTAGTCGTATTTTTGATCATTCACGACAGGGGCAGGAAACTGCTAAACGCCTATTCTCTCTGGCGCAAGGAGCGAGATCAGTGGCAGATTACTCTATCGACTTCCGTATCGCAGCCTCAGAGAGCGGGTGGGGGGAGTTAGAGCTACGAGGTGTTTTCCTACGGAGTCTTTCTAGTGAGTTAAAGGACGAATTAGCTTCCAGAGATGAGCCCGATTCTTTAGAGTCATTAATTTCCCTCGCCATACGTATAGATAGCCGCTTGAGAGAGAGACAGAGAGAGAGAGCCCAGACTCGCCTCTCTCATGTTGTGGAGATGTTTACAGTTGGAGGTATTTACAGTTGGAGGTGTTTACAGTTGGAGATGTTTACAGTTGGAGGTGTTTACAGTTGGAGGTGTTTGCAGTTGGAGATGTTTACAGTTGGAGGTGTTTGCAGTTGGAGATGTTTACATCCCAGCCCAGATGTTTACATCCCAGCCCAGACTCGCCTCTCTCATGTTCACGAGCCAGTTTCCCTCGCTCTCCCTTCAGCCAGTGGCGGATCCTCCGGCCACTCCGCTGCTCCCTCCACGTCCTCCTCTCACCCTTCGGAGCCCATGCAGTTGGGTCGGACCCGTCTCCACCCTAGCGAGCGGCAGCGACGTTTCAGCCAGCGGCTCTGTATCTACTGTGGCCAGGGAGGTCATTATCTCGCTAACTGCCCTCAGACGCCAAAAGGGCAGGCTCACCCGTGACGGAGAGCGCACTGGTGAGTCAGACATCCCCTAATACCAGCTCTCCCTCCCGCATTACTGTTCCCTCCTGTCTGCTTTGGGGTCGTGAGTCACTTCCCATGAGGGTTCTGATCGACTCAGGGGCAGACGAGAGTTTCATCCACACCGAACTAGCCACCCAGCTTAAGCTTCCCCTTGAATCCCTCCCGGTGCCCAGAAATGTAACCGCCTTAGACGGCCGACGTATAGCTCAGGTCACTCAACGAACGCTCCCTGTCACGCTCATAATTTCCGGGAATCATAGAGAAGACATCCAATTCTTCGTCATTCCTTCCCCTCAGATTCCCCTGGTGTTGGGCCTCCCCTGGTTGCTTAAACATAACCCCCAGATAGACTGGACTACAGCCAGTATCACCACCTGGAGCCCATTCTGTCACGCCCACTGTCTTCGTTCGGCCAACCCCTTTTCTTCACGTGTTTCTCCACCACCTCCCACGCCCCCTGTCCTTACCTCCGTGCCTCCCGAGTACCATGACCTAGCCCCTGTGTTCAGTAAAGAGTTGGCCCTGTCCCTGCCTCCTCATCGCCCTTACGATTGCTCCATAGACCTCCTCCCTGGTGCTCCTCTCCCTTCTAGTCGCCTGTATAACCTGTCACGCCCCGAGAAGGAAGCCATGGAGACATACATTCAGGATTCTCTAGCCTCTGGACTCATCCGCCCCTCATCCTCTCCGTTAGGGGCAGGCTTCTTTTTCGTTAAAAAGAAGGATGCCTCCCTTCGCCCCTGCATCGACTTCCGTGGACTCAACGACATCACCGTTAAGAACAGGTACTCTCTCCCTCTCATCGACCCCTCCTTCGAACCACTCTGCTCCGCCACCATCTTCTCCAAACTAGATCTGCGTAACGCTTATCACCTCATCCGGATAAAGGAGGGTGATGAGTGGAAGACAGCTTTCAACACACCGTTAGGTCATTTTGAATATCTTGTCATGCCTTTTGGTCTCACCAACGCCCCCGCAGTCTTCCAGGCTCTCATTAACGATGTCCTCAGAGACATGTTAAACCAATTTGTTTTCGTTTATTTAGATGACATATTGATTTTCTCTCGAGATTTAGAGGAACATAGGCAGCATGTCAGACTAGTGCTTCAGAGACTTCTTGAGAATAAACTGTATGTTAAAGCGGAGAAGTGCGAATTTCATTCTGACTCACTGAGCTTCCTAGGCTACATCATCGCCAAGGGTCAGCTAAGACCCGATCCTGCCAAGATCCAAGCCATCACGGATTGGCCCGTTCCCACCACCCGGAAGGAGCTGCAGAGATTTCTCGGCTTCGCCAACTTCTACCGCAGATTCATCCGTGACTACAGTAAGGTAGCTCTTCCCCTCACTAGACTTACGTCTGTTAAAATCCCCTTCCTGTGGTCTCCTGATTCCCAACAGGCTTTCGCCCAGCTAAAAGCACTGCTTACCTCTGCCCCAGTGCTCAAACACCCCAATCCCGCCCGTCAGGTCGTGGTCGAGGTGGACGCGTCCGACTCCGGTGCTGGTGCCATCCTGTCCCAGAGAGACCCTCAGACTCACAAACTGCATCCCTGTGCTTTCTTCTCCCGCCGCTTATCCCAGGCCGAGCGGAACTACGACGTCGGGAATAGAGAGTTGCTGGCTGTGGTTTGGGCTCTTCAAGAATGGAGGCACTGGCTGGAGGGTGCTACGGTTCCCTTTTTGATCTGGACTGATCATAAAAACCTCGCCTACTTACGCACCGCTAAGAGGCTGAATCCCCGCCAAGCCAGATGGGCTCTGTTCTTGAGCCAGTTCAATTTCACCCTCTCCTATCGCCCCGGTTCCCGTAACACTAAGCCCGACGCCCTGTCCCGTCTTTATGCTCCTCCCTTGGACTCGGAACATCAGGATGTCATCCTCCCGCCGGCTTGCATCGTGGGTATGGCTACATGGGAGATCGAATCCCTCGTGCTCAAGGCGCAGAAGCAACAACCGGACCCGGGTTCCGGTCCCCCCGGTCGCAAGTTTGTCCCGGATTCTGTCCGATCGCAAGTCCTCCAGTGGGCTCACTCCTCTAGACTTACCTGTCACCCTGGTTTCAACCGCACTCTTCAGTTCCTCCGCCAGAGTTTCTGGTGGCCCAGGATGTACCGTGACACCCGTGCGTTTATTGCCGCTTGCTCTGTCTGTGCCAGGGGAAAAGCTTCTCATCATCCCCCTGCGGGGTTACTGCACCCCTTGCCCATCCCAAGCCGCCCATGGTCTCACATCGCCGTGGACTTTGTTACTGGTCTTCCTCCATCTGAAGGTAACACTGTCATTTTAACTATTGTCGATCGCTTTTCCAAGTCTGTGCATTATGTTCCCCTGCCTAAACTGCCTTCTGCCCTTGAGACTGCTAGTCTACTCGTGACTCATGTGTTCAAGCTTCACGGTATTCCCCTCGACGTGGTTTCTGACCGGGGTCCACAGTTCGCTTCCCAGGTGTGGCAGGAGTTCTGTAAGGCGGTGGGGGCCACGGCGAGTCTGTCCTCTGGTTACCATCCCCAGAGTAACGGCCAGACAGAGCGAGCAAACCAACATCTGGAGTCCGCTCTTCGCTGCGTGGCTGCTCATCATCCCGTCTCTTGGAGCACTCACCTGCCTTGGATTGAATATGCCCACAACTCCCTCTCCTGTTCGGCCACAGGTATGTCACCGTTTCAGTGCTGTCTGGGTTATCAACCTCCCTTGTTTCCCGAGCAGGAGACTGCGGTGTCCGTCCCCTCTGTGAAGGAGCACCTCCGGAGGATTAAGGAGGTATGGCAGTCTGCCAAAGCTGCTCTCACTCGCTCCACGGAGAGGAACAAACGGCTGGCCGATGCTCACCGCGTCTCCGCCCCCGAGTACCGACCGGGTCAGCAGGTGTGGTTGTCGTCACGGGATCTTCCGTTGGATGTCGAGTGATGTAAGCTCTCTCCCCGTTTTGTCGGCCCATTCGAGGTGTTGAAGGTCATTAACCCGTCTGCTGTCAGGCTCAAACTACCAGACTCTATGAAGGTCCACCCCACCTTCCATGTTTCCCTGTTGAAGCCGGTGCGTTCCAGCGAGCTCAGCCCGCCGGCCGCCGCCCCGCCTCCCCCCCGCCTCATTGACGGTCATCCCGCCTACACGGTGTCACGGATCTTGGATGTCCGTCCACGCGGCCGTGGTTTCCAGTTCTTGGTGGATTGGGAGGGTTACGGTCCGGAAGAGCGTTCCTGGGTCTCCAGGGGGCTCATTCTGGATGACTCTCTCCTTCGGGACTTTTATGCCGCTCACCCGGACAAGCCGGGTAGAACGCCTGGAGGCGTTCGTTGAGGGGGGGGTACTGTGGTGGTTGGTATTGTCTGTGCTGTTAATTTGAAGGTCCACTTCCTGTGTTCTGTTGTGTTGGCTGTAACTTTACGTTTTGTTTTCCTGAGGCTCCCTTCCCCCCGATGCGTCGAGGAGTGATTGGGCACACCTGAGTTCACTTCCTGAAATTAGGACGCCTATTTAACCTCTGCGGAGACGCTCCTCGACGCCAGAGTATACTTCCACGTACCGTGGTATCAGTTGGTCTCGAGTCTCTTGTGGTAAAGTACTTGTTGATATCTCGTTTAACCTTTTTGGAGTAATAGTTTGTCTCTTCTCCTTTCGTTCCAGTGCCTCCCATGCCCACACAGCCCAGCACTCTCTGGACCTCTCTGAGTTTGTGTTTGTTTGGACCTCACGCTGCCAGCGACTGTTTGAGTTATTGCCTTTCTTGTGAAAATAAAACTTTTGTTAACCTTCTCCGTTTCCGCTCCTGGGTCTCTCTCTGCACCCGCCGTCACAGGTTCACCATTAATTCCCTAACATCAGCGACTGAAACGTTTTCCTGACTCCGTGGGTTTCTAATCCAAAGCTTTTTGTGCTTGTGTATTTGTGCCGTGAGTTTGAACAAAGTACTGTCACCCAAACAGGTCGCTGCAGTCCCCACAGACCAACACACACACACACACACACACACACACACACACACACACACAGAGGCCAGCACTCTTCACTCACACAAACCCTCCCTCTCTCTCACACACACACACCCAAAATCTCTCTCACGTAGGACACGTAAAGGGCAACATTGTCAACCTTTTCCCTCAGATACAGCGAGTATTGTTTATGCTTCTGTCAGCAGCTTCAGTGGACATGGGCGCGCACACACACACACACACTCACACACACAGCAAGAGTTTGCGGACAGCCAGGTTAAAACTATGCATTATTGATCGCTCCCATCTTGGATTATTTAAAAGTGGAAGTGGGATAAACTGAAAATAAACTGCTCACTTTGTAGCCTGAATTCTTTATGAAGTTTGGTGCTTTGTGCCAATTGAGCTCATGTACCTGCTAGTCTGGAAAAACAAAGTTCAGAGGAAACTTTGACATTTTTGTACTTTGCTCATTTTTTTCTTAATAAGCACCATCATGAAAAAACATTTCACATTTTTCTTCCAGCCATCAGCTACCTTCAAGAGTTGTTGAAAATGTTATTATTATGAGCAGAGAGCACCCAAAGGAAGAAAACAGGACTGGGAAAATGGGAATTTATAACAATCCCCTAGCTGCCAGATTAAAGGCTAAGCACATAAAAGCCCTGCAAGTGAATGCTGGTAACAGTGATGAATACAACTACTTTTGGATAAAAAGGGTAAAACTAAAAACAAAAACATGCTGTTGATGTGAATTTTTTCTTCTTTCTTCTCCCGCTGCAGCAAAATGTGGCTCTGTGCCCTTGATTTGTAAAATTGATGAGCTAAAATGGACTTTTGCTGCAGAGTGAGCCATCGTGTTTATACATTTGTGGGCGAATCTATCATATTTTTAACTGAAAAATTAGCCCATTTGTCACAGAATTCCAAGGTCAGACCCCTGGGACATGGTGGCCTGATGAGTCCAGGACCTGATTCTTTCTTTTTGGCAAAGAAAATGTCAGTGAACACATACCATCACATTTGTAATAATGGTTGACCAGCTGACTTTCTCCCCCATTGTTTCGTCTGTGCTGCCTTGGGTTGAAAATCTGATTGTAGCCCTGTTTTTTTTTAAAAGCTAGAGAATTTATTTCAGGAAGATTTTGAGCCCCTTTGTTCAACAAAAAAGCTCCTGCATGTATTAGGCTGGCTGAATAACAGTCACATAAACACCATGCTCAAATTAGTTCACACAAATACAGCACTCAATTCAGAAAAACAAATCTTCAGCAACGTTATTCTTGTTGTAATGTCACCAGAAAATGTTTTCACAGGGCATCTTGCAGCAGGAAAACCACAAGTCTCGAATTTAAAGTCCTAAAAAGTCTTGAAAATGCTTTAGTTTAACTATTATATTAATTATTAATCTAATTTTCAACATAAATGTTTGGCTGGAGCCAGGGAACAACCCCACCACAGAAAACTGCGGCAGGCAACAGGATCAGGAGAAAGCTGTAGCACAGACACTGATCCCGGTCAGAGGAACACTTGGGTGAGCTGTCTCTTTAGCAGTGGGAAGCTTGGGTAAGGGAATGAAGTGTGTCATCTTCAGAGGGGGGAGGACCGGTGACCAGGGAAAGTCCAGGGATATGTGGGACCAGGGTCGATGAGGTACGGGCAGAGGCTGAAGGAGGCCTGCAGGGCTTTGGTGGGGTGACTTGTGTTGGGAACAAATAGAACACACTGCATGTCCTCCTCCGTGGAAGAGCACCAGAAGCACTGACGAGGGCGGGCCAGGGTGCACTGCACTCCAGAGTGACAGGCCAAGCGAGAGGATTAGCCCCACCTCAGGACCCAGGAGCATGATGATCTGGGACAAACGGGCAGCCATTTGGACAGTTACCAGGTGCAGGAGTGAGATTGTTTGACCTTCAGTGTCCCAGATCAGAACTCCCACCTCACAGGAGGGGGAATGATGCATCGCCACAGACTTCTCCTCCTTCTAGAACTGGAGGGACAGCGCATCAGGTTTGACAGTCTTGGACCCTGGGCGGTAGAACAGAGTGAAGCAAAAGCAATTAAATTACAAAGCCCACTGGGCCTGGCTGAGATTCAACCTTTTGGCTGTGTAGATATGTTGCAGATTTTTAGGATCTGTCCAAACCACAAAGGGAAGATCTGCCGTCTTGAGCCAGTGTCTCTGTGACCACCAGCAGCTTCTGACTGTCCGTGTCATAATTCTTTTATTCAGTATTTCGTCTGGAATTTAATGGGGTCGCCAGCCACCTTCCTCTTCCTCTGTCACAGGTTTAGCAGGCCCCTTGCTGCCTCCTGGCCTGAGGTTGTGCAATCGAACACTTTTCGTAACTCAGCAGTGGTGCACGGTTCAGATCAGTCATTGATTTGGTCTGAATCTGCCTGAACACTGCGCGGAGGTCCGGCCGTCCATTTTGCATTTCCACTAATCGACACATGCTGTTTGAAACGTATCCTCAGACATACCTGACTCCAGCCGAACAATGTCAGCACATAGTTTGACTCACTGTGTCTTGCGAGGATCCTGCAGCTCTGGCGTGTCGTTTGTGTTTGAGCTGCGATGAGAAAGTTGGTGCTGGTCACACATCAACAAGCTAATCTGGATGAGAGGCGGAAAGTCCTTCAGCAGGAGAGGAACAACCTATTACAGCTCCACCAGGGCTGCTCAGTGAGCTCTCGTGGCAGGTAGAATTCAATAACAGCAGACGATGAGGCCGGGGCACATCTTAAAACTCCTCAAACCACATGACCTGTTGTGACAGGCACAGACTAGGATTTCAACTCCAAGGAATTTGTTATTGTCCTATGAAAACTGCACACAAATATGGACACACCGTGCTTGTATGTTGGAATATTCACAGAGAATATGAGCTGAGAGCAGTAATAAGATGCTCTGAAACACACGGTTAGCTGGTGTGAGGGCTTTGACTGGCATACATGATCAAAGTGACGGGCCAAACAGTTCTTTCTTTCTTTCTTTCTTTCTTTCTTTCCCTCATCTGTCTGACAGCTGATATTCTCCCCCCTTGTTAGTGCAGGATTTCATCATGCTCTGCCATTTGTCTAACCTTTAGGGAAATTATGGTTTCCACCAGTTCCTGGCCACGTGAGGTAAATTTCATCATCTGCAAACCGTGATGGTCAACACGGAGCCCTCTGCAGGCGCTTTTAAAAAAAAACAAAAACTTTTTTTAGGTTGTTCAGTCAAACAAAGCAAACAAACAAGCTCTTCTTCTTACTGTCAGAATGTTCCCGTCATGTTTTCTAGTGTGCATGTGTGGGGCATGTCTGCACACACAAACCCTCTGATGGCAGCGTGCGCACCCACTGCCAAGCACAAGTCTGCAACTGTGCTTTGGTTACTATAGCGACGGCACACTTCTTTCGCTTAAAGCTGCACACATCAATAGCGTAATGAGGGACCTGCCTGGAATTATCCCCCGACTCTGCCGTTACCACAGCTAAAAGCCTCATTTCAAGACTTCGAAACTTAATTTGAGTGAAAGTGGAGTAGCACAGTCATCTCCGTCAGCAGGTCGAAATGAATATTAAATGACTGAAAATATTCTTTTAAAGCTCAGTCACTCTGTCACTTTGTCCACCTACCCATCACTGTAAGGTTGAACTGAGCAATAATTAATGTGTAAATTCAATATAGGATGAAAGATCAAATACAAGATCATCAAACAGCTTCATACTTGAGATATCTGAAGGAGGAGAAACTTCTCTTTCATTCCTGGCACAGTTAAACCATCTTTCAGACACACACACACACACAAACACCTGCTGCATGCCTTACACACTCTCATGCAGGGATCATTACTACGTATCCCTGGGACAGATGTGTGCGTGCTGTTATGTATATGTGTGTGTGTGTGTGTGTGTGATTGACAGCTCCGCTCTGCCGCTCAGCTCAGCTCTCCTGTGACTTTGCCTGCGAATGAACTGTGAGAGACTTGAAAGGCAGACAGAGTCCCAAGGCAAACACTGACTGGAGGGATTCCAGCACAGAAATCTGTTTGACGACAATTATATTTCATCCCTGCCCTTTTTTATTATTCTAATTTTTCGCTTGCCCCCCCCCAAAAAAAAAAAAAATATGCATATTGTGTAACTTGTCCCGGTTGACCCTGCAATTGCCTGTCACTGCTGTCATGTCATATAACAAGTTCTCATCACTTCCAGCTTTCTTTCATTAACTTTTCCCAAGAGATTCAAGACATATTTGGAAGGAATATGCTGACTGACATGTCTGCACATTGTAGTTTATATTCTGATCACTCAAAGCACTGACAGATAGATGAAAGATGGAAGAAAAAGTAATGAAGTCCAGGTGTTTCAGTTAATTGCACACTTTTGATGGGTATGTGTGTGACATCAGTGGGAGTCGGAGGGAATCCTGGGTGAACAAATGCTGATTCTTGAGCACTGATTGTTCTCATTCTGGCCTAGAAACTGTATCCAGGAGGCCGTCCGTCATCACTTCGCCTCATTAACATAAAACACTTTAAATTATGCAGGAAGCAGTCACTTAATTAGCTCCACTGGTGCCCATCCAGCAGCCCACATCCTTCTGTAAACACGCTGAGGTCTCAAAAATCTCACTATCACTTCTTCAGAAGTAGAAATGTGCCTCTGCCCTGTCTCTCCCTCCACATCCAGATACATCAATTCACTCAGTAAATTCTAATCAGCTCAGTGACTGTATGGACATGACTGTCCATAGGTTAAAGAACAGTGATGGCTCGGTGAACTCAAGTGTCTCCATGTACTGAATGAGTACATGCAATCTTAAATACAATACATAGTATTTGTTATCCTGATACCTAGAGCACTGGTTCTCAACTGGTCTAGCCTCAGGACCCACATTTTTCTTGAGGCATTTAGTCACGTCCCAAATTTCTTTAACCTTTGAAAGACTCAAATTTATTCAATAAAAAAAGTGCAGTAATACTAAGTGCTTTCATACACTATTAAACACACGAAATAAACAAAAAGTGCAACGAAAATGCAGCCAGGCTAAAAACCCAATTAAATAAAAGGGCATTTGTCCTGAACTACAAGCATATAGGCCTAAACAAGATGCAAGAAGTGATGCATGCTCATCAAGATGCAAATATAAAAAGGCCTTTTTCTTGAATTAAATAAAAAAGCAGACTTGTCTTGAATAACGTGTATGTGCTTTTAAAACAAACAGGCCTGTATAAGACTATATTCTTTTTAAACAGGTAAACCAGGTGATTCACATCAAGTCTCAAGAAACTTCCCTCAGATTCTATCAATGGATACATGCTGAACACTTGTAGGCTATTATGAAGATAATTCAGCAGCACATTACTTGAACCCTATAAGGATGACATAACAGGCCTAAATCTGAGGGAACTAATGGGATAACCGAGGATGGTTTCTGCCTCTGACAAGAACATCAAAGACTGGATTGATGGTAGACAAAGCTACTCCAAGGTCGTGCTCAACGTCTGTTTCGCTGCTGTGTCTTCAGCTGGACCAGAGCTGAGCAGCCACCCTCACAAAGATGGGTAGTGCCGACTGGCATTTTGACTCAGTCATCACACTGCACCAGAACTGGGGAAGGCTTACCTCTGTGAATTTCTTTGCAGTGTCTGATCACATGACAGCTCCAACAGCTGACTCTCTTTGTTGCTTGGCAACGGGATGCTTTCCACGTCGATCCAAAGGGAATGCGTACCCCGCCCTCATCACTGTGTTTCTCCGGGAAGTAATCGTTGACCCGATCCTGCAGGTTAGCGAGACGTGCTATGGCAGTTTTTTTCAGAGCCTGTGGTGTCCAATTGTTGAAAATGTTGCAGTGCAACATTTAATGTGTTAAACTGTTCAAACACATCAGAGAGATAAGCAACTTGTGCACACACAAGAGGTTGTTTTCTGACAGAACCTTTCCCCTTGAAAGCCAGTGAACTTCTGCACGATACTTCTGCATGCTCTTGTACATGCTCACTGCCAAGGTCTTTGCACAGCTGCTGAAAGCATCAGGTGTTCTTGGCGCTCCATTTAATGTGGTTCACCACTTTTATGACATCTTTCAGAGTTTCATGCAGCACTGGTACCATATCCTTGGCTGCTAAGGCCTCTCACTGCAGAAAACAATGGTTCCAAGTCATATTCTGTGGCTTTTCCATTATTCTCTTCACCACCCCTGAATGTTTACCAGTCAGGGAGGCAGCGCCATCAGTAGTCCATGGTGGCAGATAAGATGAGGTCTTCTGCAATGGTTTGGGCCTTTTTGGATTTGGCAATACGGTGAGCTATGAGGTGAGATTCACGAAGTGCCTGCTCGTGCTTTGAACATGAGGACGTCAAACACTTTTGTGATGCCCTCAGGACTCGTCTTTGAAAGTACTCAACCGGCTTTAGAAACTGAGTGTTTAGTTAAACACACTCAGATTTTTGTCCATCTCTTTTGTCCTCAATGTAAGAAAACCCACGTTTAATGTACTCTGTGTCATATTTGCGTTTTGCCATGTCTCAGTCGGTTACAGTTGGGCAGCAAAGCATGACTGCACACATGCTGTGTGTGGCTGTGTTATGGGCTCAAGGGAAACGTATGTTATATTATTATTTATCATTACTATTATGTTTTTGCATGCACACACCCGTGACCCAGTCAAAACGCTCTGCAACTCACTTACAGTATGTGTCGTGACCCATCAGTTGAGAACTACTGACCTAGAGTATACAGTAACAACAACAGTCCTGACTCTGCAGTAATTATTGTTATAATATTGAATCTCACTTATTAATATAATATAATATCTTACTTTCATGTTTTTGTTATTTGCGAGTCGACTTTAAAGGAAAATTCCTGTTCGATCTATATATATATATATATATAAGGGAAGAAGCTTATTAAAATGAAACAAAATTCATCCAACTCCAGGTCATTTTACCAGAGCAGATCCAATGACAGCCAGTATCTCTATGAGGACCAGAGTGTAGAAAATCTTTAAAAAAAACATAATTAACTGTTCAACATATGAAACTATAACAATATTAACATTTGTAAATTAAGTTTGGTTCTATTTACACACTCTCTCTGCAGGCATTCCACACACACACTTAGTTAAACTAATAAGAGTTTGATTAGGGTCTATTAGCAAGAGCTTCTGTGATAGATAATAATTTCTCATAACGACAAAAGCATGAGTGTAGCTGATGTAAGTGTCCCAGTAAGCCATGCATGTGACAGGCAAGTCAATACCTGACACAACTAATATGCAGCTATTGATTATTAAACATGTTGAATAATGACACCTGCGTCTGACAAGTCAGATATCTGCTGTGAGGATGAGCGAGGTTGTGCTGAGCTCAGGCTGAGCACATTGTTTTCCCATGATGTGTTCCTGTCGTGATCACTTTGTTTCTGCCTGGCAGCTAACACATGATTAAGGATTTTAGTAGTTTTTTAGAAAGGTGAAACCCTTGGTTAAGCATGGGGAAAGATTGTGGTGTTGATTAATTATTGAAAAAAGTTAAGCTGGCTAAGATAAAGTGTAACATCAGACAACAGCAACCTTTGTTCACCTGCCCTCAGCACTGTCTCTCAGGGGAATCCCTGTCGCCGTGTTAAGTGAAGCAGAAAACTCAGGTGGACTTCTGAGTGATGGGTAAACAATGATGTTTGTTTACCTGCACTCTACCATGAAATGCGGATTTAAAGAACCGACAATAGCAACAGATTTTATTTTCCATTCTGTGTTATAAAGATATGATAATACTTTATTGATACCACAGATGGGAAATCGGGGGTGTTAGCAGCCAAGGGCAGAAATAAGTACAGATAAGTAAAAAAACTTAGAAAATAATTAATTAATCAATTTCTTAATTTTTATTAAGGTTTATTGATGCTTGGTCGAGGAGAACACAGAGATAATCAACACAATGTGAACTCTGCCTGACTCCACCTCATTTCTGAGGGATGCTTCCCGTCATCAGTCCTTTATCCTAGCTGGGAGCGATAGATCTGGTTCATGCCCAATGATGGTCGTTCTTCAGGCACTAAGAATATGTGTGATCGATTGATTGGCTCTCCATACCTAAAACAAGGAGCTATGCTCGTCCTCGTTCCCCAGCTCACTTTGTCTCCTGTTAGAGGAATGTGTTAATGGCGACCTGAAGACGCTTGCAGTCTGTCCCGCCATGTCTGGAGGACAGCACCTATGCCCTTGGTTGCCTCAGCAACGGAGCTTCTCTCCCAATCTGAAGGGCACCAGTTTCCCCAAACAACCCAACAGCTGCATTGTACTCCAGCAGAGTGAAACAGACCTCTCCCTTCACCTGGATCCTGAGCTGGCCTGAAGCGACCCCTTTACCTGACAATGACCCTGAGGCCCCCACCAGGTGTAGTCAAGTGACAGAAAATTTCATCACACTCACTACCCACCCAGTTCAAGTGCCCTTGGATCACACATTTTGAACATTTGTACTGTCAACAGTAAACTGTTTGCACTGATTTGTTTCCCATTTTGCCTTTGGGCAAAATCTTCCTCTTCTCTCAGACTTCTCTTTCCTTTTGCTCATTAGCCCCTCTTATGGCATATGTCCTATGTAATCAAGGCTGAGGGAAAGTAGGGAAGGCACAGTAACTGATGACTGACCTGCAAACTTGTATGAAAGTTATGCTTTTTATCCTCATCCATCTACCTCCTCCCTGTGATTTATGAGATCATGACACCTGCTTTGGAACAATACATTTGAAAACATATCAGTGAACGTAAATGAGTTGTGTGTGTATATACAAGTAATAGGAAACATGTTTGTAATGCTGGAAATAAGCAGTTTATATCGTATTGAAAGTGAGGACAATGGCGAGAGAGTACTGCCCCAGATTACTTCGTTCAAATAAACTGGAGAAAATTTCACTTTGTTTGCAGCCATATTTAATTTGTCCATTTTGGGAATTTTCCATGAGTCAAGGGAAGAAATTGTCCAGAAACATTGTACTTTATTGGCACATCATTTCCATCACTTCTGCTCAAGTGAGCATGCACACTGATTTTACACTGCATGTGGGGATTTTGGGGATCTTAATGTTCAGTGCAATGGAGCAAGAAAACGTTGAATCCTCAAGCACACTGAACTAGAGAGAAGATGCAACTACGGTACTTTTCAAATAAATGATCGTTTTACAAAGTTTAAAGTAATTCTATGCACGTCTCTCAGTATCGACACTGATTGAATGAAATAATAGAGATATTGAAGCAATATGATATCTGATAAAAATAGAATAGTTTAAGTTAAGGTTAGGATGAAGTGGTACCTCCACACTGATTTCTTTTCTCTCTCCTCGTCTCTCGTGTTTGCAGGAGGTTGCATCAATCCCCTTTCATGCCACCCAAGTTCATACCATTTATCCCTAGGAGATGCTTAGAAGAAGTGATCTACTTATTATTGCTGATGTTCAGCTTTGATCTGCCATGTAGGAAACTCTAATCTGTGATCTCTCTGTAATATCGACAGCTAACCTCCCTGCTGAAACCGGCGTTGGGTTATTTTAAGAATGGAGTTTAGCTGTTTTTGCAATTGAATTCTCATACAGTGAAATCTGTTTGTAGTCAGTCAGTCACTGTGAATAACTTCAATTTTTTTCATGTGATTTCTCTCCCAAATGACGGATACATTACAAAAGTTTAAAAAATAGTAGCTGTTGGATGCAACTGCAGTTCGACTAGTATGTGCATAGCCTTCTAATACACTTGGCTATTGATTTATCCCAATGGAACTCCACCTCAGCACCCTCATGCACTCACATAACAGAAACATACATCATGCATGAACACTGAACAACACTACCCAAAACCCAGGTTCATCTCTCACACTTGTCTTTGGGGAACATGGTAGCATTGTGCTTGTGCATTGCACAAGATGCAGAAACAATTGTGTTACCTGTCTGGTAGTATGACCAGGTCTGTACTTTGATACATGCAATCTTCGAGTATAGTATAGTTTAGGCTTGGCCATGGTGCAAATGTAGTGAAAGAAAACCAAGAGGTTTCATAAGAATCTGTCCTCAACTTTTAGCCATGAGAAAGCATCGTGCATGTCCTCTACACTCACCCTGGATGAACAGTGAAGAGCTAGTTGATGCTTAAGCAGATCTTTTGTTTGCAATTGACTGAACTACTGAGCACTTGTGACAAAACCAGAAATTGTATGACCTGTTTGAGTGATCAGTCAGGAAATATATAATAAATTAGTCACAGCTCGTGATTATAGACACTGCTCATTTCTCCAGGCTTATGGTTTCAGTGCAAATGTTGAAATGCTGTCAGGACTTGCATTGAACCTATCACCTGAAAGTTTTTGCAGTAGTATTTCAAACTTAGGGTCAAAGCCATTAATATAGAAATAGTTTAAAATTTGAGAGAAAAATAATCTTACTATAAGTTTACTAAGAGCAGGATGAATACTGATAGGTCTGCTGTTCGAGTTTTTCTTTAAATGGAGTGGCATGAGGTACTTAGTAATAGTCAGTGTATTACCTACAACAGATGACAGCCAGCATGCCCCCAGTGTGCAGAAACAGACAGGAGTACTGGCACAGAAGCTATGCTGTGGACAGGGTTAGCAGCAAAACACATAAAAGAAGGCACACCTAAAATAATATCAGTTTAAGTATATAAGTTAAGTACGCTATATTTTGAATATTTTCAATGCTCTCCTTTGCCATCAGACTGCCATCAATTAGCCTGGGTCTGGACCCTGGGCTGAATAATCAGTTGGTTATACCTCAGGCTGGCTTTGTCTGCCCTTTCTCTGGCTTCTCAGAGCTTAGGGAGTACGTCTCTCTTTTTTCACTAGAAAAAAAAAAAATCCTTTTAGCCTTCTTGCAGCAGAGATTGTCTGTCTGATGGGAGACCGTGAGGAAGCCAGGCAATATCTTCCAACAACACTCCTGTAGGGCTTATGATGCAATGGTCCTGGTCCCACCAAGGGAGCACAACTCATTGCCTCATAAAGTGTGCAAATTGCACCACACAACCAAGAACTAGCTGCCGAGTATCAGAGGAGTGCCCTAAGCCTGTGGTCCATGACAAAGATCCCTCCTCAAAAAAGGTTGCAGATCCCACCGGGCAACCAGGCGACATTTAGAAATCCGCAATCTGCAAACCTTTCCTAACCTGAAGCCGCCATAGCCACCTGTTATCTCTGCTGTAAATACCTTAAATGCACAAATCTTGTCAAACAGACTTGCAGATATACAACACATTCTGCTGGAGGCATGGAGACGGGTAGATGGTGTAGGCAGTCCTTGCACTGACCCATGGACTCACACAAAGCGGTCCACACATGGAGTATGGAGTACTGCCACATGCAGTAATCGTTCTCTCTCACGCACCTGAACAGTCCTTCAACATGTCTGACATTTTGTCTGGCTTGGTGTTCTCTGGTGTCACTGCCACTGGCCATACTGGATGAGCGAATAGGTCCATCCTGAGAACTTTATGACTCTTCCTGTGTTATACTACTGTTACTCTACATTTTATCATGTCACAGACAAGTATTTCAATGCTTTTATCACAAACTTAAAACAAGAAGTAAACACAGTTTTATTTCCTGTTTACTGCTTGTGGTCTTATTCCAGTCACACTCAGTCATGTTCCTAATGATAATGTCTTTAAAGCAGTTCAGTCAAGAGAATATTGGGAAATAAAAACAAATTACATGTTCCATTATTGTGAGGCAGGATATGAAAGACAAAATGAACAAGAAGAAATCTTCCCTTTGTAAGTGAAGGCTGAAAAAGATGAATAAACTATGTTATTTCATTGTATTCTCTTTGATATTTCAATGAATCTACAATTTATATCTTCAGACATTTTGTGCAAACCAAACCTTAAAACCACTGTTTGAACAAAACAGAGGCTTGACTGTAATATTTTTAGTGTAACTTGTAAGAGATGGGGCTGGAAAGTGTCTGACAGACTTTTTGAGGCTTTTTTAAGCGCTCTGAAGATGTGCAGAGCTGAGTGACACAGCTGTCATTCTTTTCTCTGAGTGTGTTCAATGATGGCCGCAGGTTGTACAGTCAGATCTTCAGCCAGATGTCAAACAGTATAGAATCACTACGGCCATGTGTTTTGCACAATTGAAAGTGATTTGCTACATTTTTAGAGAAAATGTCCTTCATGGTCATTTGTTCTGACATGCACATGCTCATACAGCAAGAGCTCCATCTTTAAAACCCACAAACACGCACAGGCTTAGTCAGCAGGCTGCGTGTAATGAAGACCTTCACTAAAAGAGCTACAGAACACTATATTTCAGCTTGAACATGCCACACATTCAAAAAACACACTGGAACCTCAGAACCCCCCAACCCCCCCACACCCCCTTGCTACACCTCTCTAACCTTCGTCTTTCACATGTTTCAAAGATATTGAACAGCCAACCAGAATTCATAGAACAGTAGTTACATACAGTTTGTAACCATCATTTCGAGAAAAAACACAGAACATGACAAGACAAAACAAGAAGGAAGACAAAACAATGAATAGGGCAGAAATGGAATATGATCTTCATAAGTATGTTTTCATTAGTGTAGAATCACCTGAAAATAAGAATTGTTGTGTGTTTGTGACCTTGGAATGAGCATTCCACATCTGCAGAGGGAGCCACTCCTCTTCCACAGAGTCCGCCATGTTGCACCCCCATGTTTAGTAACTCGGAAAGGACAAACCAAACACTGGCTCAAGAGAGGGCCTTACATGTTTTTTTAAGTTCCTCAGCCACCATAAGTTCTCTTACATGCTTTGAAAGAGAGGGGTGAGGGGACGGGTATTCACCTGGCTGCAATCTGCAACTCCACTGCTAAACTAAATCCTACAGAGTGGTCCTTTAAATTTCAAATAGCATGGTTAAGGTTAAGGTCAGGTTAGGTTTAGGTTAAGGTGGTGATATGTGGTTAATATGAGGTGAATCAAAGAATTCTGTTGGACTTTTCATCCCTTTGTGTCATCAGCATTGTAGACCCTTTTTCGGACCTGATATTGCAGTCTGCAGTTGGTGAACACACGGTCACACACAGCTTCAGAAATGAAATGCAGTTGGACTAAACTGAAGCTACAATGTCTCAAACATTTCGGCAGGATTATTTTCAAGTAAGAAATGATTATCTGCAGCAAAAATAGGCGAGAGAGCAGCAAGAAAGTCCAAATCATTGTCAACATTTTCAGTTAGTCAAAGCGTTTAGTTGCATTCATTTCATGGGATGTTTTTTCAGATAATGTGAAGTGTCATCACACAGGTGCTTTAACACAGGGGCTTGAGTGTTTTTCAGATCGTCCTGTTTATTTTTGCTATTGTGTTTGTGGGTTATTCTGTTCAGGGTTGTAGGTTATTCTCACAAGATTTTTTTAACAAGACTGTTGAAAACTGGAATTCATATTTGCTCAGAAATACGACTGTAGAGTTTGTCCCTGATCATTAGAGTTCAAGCCTTGGAGGGAAAGAACCCTGTTGTGTTTGTGCTGGTTTAGTTTTATGGGTCAAATTGCCGTGAAGTGGAATGAGCTAGGAACACAATGTCAGTGCAATAACTGGATGTTATGTTTAAGTGCTTCCCAAGAAACATGAGAGATGAACTTTGGACAGGCTGGGGCTTAGCAGGAAAATGGCCATAATCATCATTCACAATGTGTCCAATCATCACAAATTTGGGACTCATCTTCAGGCCATGATTGTGAATATGAACACTGAAGAATTGTGAGCCTGACCCATCGTGTACCTCAAAATTTCCTCCAATTTAAGTGCACATGTTCTCGGGGCAGGTACTTCCCATACAGCCATATCGATTGCTGCAAGTGGGCGTGACCTATCACACATTGCTCATAAGTCAAGATGCCTTTGAGCAATCCCACGCAAACATCCCGTGCTATCTCCTGAACATTCACACCGAGTTTTGCTCAAATCACATGAAGGTTTGACAAAAGGAGGAACTTTGAGTGGCAAGTATTAAATTGCTGCAGGATCTGTGATGAATGTTGTAATCACAACACCAGTCAAGAACATAGGATAAGCTATACCTTACATCAGCTCAGGTCATACTCACAATCATATGGCACCTGGCTACATGCCTTGGAGTCAGGTTGGTCTGTTTTCATGCGTTCATGTATTTTCTAGTGAGAATCCATAAGACACCAAGGTCATTATTATAGTCCTTAAGGGTTGAAACCTCACTCTCCATCAATAAAAAGTCAAAAATGTCCTTCAGCCAGTTACATTTGTCATAGCAGTCTGGTTTACGGATTTTCCAATTAACAAGTATTGTCCTCTTAACAGAGAGAAAGGCAAATCCAGCAATACGTTGTGTAGTTCTTGGTGCATATTTCCCATTTTTATTCCCAGTATGCATACAACAGGACATTGAGCAATATGAACATTCGTTATCTCCTGTAAAAAATCAGTTACCTGAGTCCAGATTTTTGTTACCATTGGACAGGACCACAGTAAGTGCATAAGTGTACCAATCCTACCACAACCATGCCAGCACAATTCAGAAACATTTGGCTCCATTTTTTTAACATATTGGGTGTAATATAAGTCCTACATATGACCTTCATTTCAATGAATCTATTTATCACAGAATTGCACACTGATGTTGCATGCCTCAATATTGAGTCCCGCTGCTCTGCAGTAAGGGGTCAGCCAATGTCTCGTTCCAAGGATAACAATTAAGGATACTTAATGATTGAAAGCTGCTCATTTGTGTATGATCCTTGCCTGGCTTTGAAATAAGAGAAATTATAGCAGCTCACATAGACATTGGCATTGACTGTTTGAGATAATATCATTGTAAAACATAGTAAGAAGTGGAGCCAGTATGTCCTGAAAACCTTTATAAAAGTATGCTGTAACCATCTTCACCTGATGCCTTTTCCCTATTGAAAGAACTTCAGCAGCAGATTTTACTTCTGTTTCCAGAACACATGCCTCCAGTGTCTCCTTTTGATTAATTCTTAGGGTAGGTAGAGATATGTCAAAAAGGTATCCATATCCTTATTATTGGCATGGCATTTAGAGCAGAACTCTTGAAAGGCTAGATTAAATTGTTTTTGTTCACGTCATGGACCCAATACTATTATACATCGCTGGAATAGAATATTTGTTTTACATTTGTTTTAGTCGGAGTGTTAACATGTGTTCAGCCTTGTCTCCAGATTTGATGAACTTAATAACTTAATCAAAGGATTCAAAAAAGACACCTAGGCTGTTCTGAATAGGATGAGGAAGGCTTAGACATGAATAGGGGAACTGGAGGATCAGTATTACTGTATTACTCCCATGATTGTTCGTATGAACGTCAGCTACAACATCTTCATTGCTGTTGGTTTAGACAGAAATGCAGAAAAGACTATGAAGCAGCTACTTTCTGTGATGTCATCAACATGGCCACTCGCTGGCTGTGTAGCAGGGCAGCACTGCAGACATGTAAAGACAGCTTCAGGGATTGCTCCCACAGTGGAAACAGTGTTGCCAAATCTATACCTGTGGACACATTTCTACTGTTGCATGGTATATACTGTCATACCACCCAACCCTATACAGCACTAATTGTAATTAGAGTTATAATTATAATTGTCTCCCAGTAAGCAGATATGATATGATTTGTCTCCCAATAAGCAGAGTGAGGGAGATAATTATAATTCTAGTAATAACAACAGTAAAGTCAGGCAGCCACTGGCAGTCAGCGGGTCAGGTCAGAACCACCAGAAAAGGTGAACAGGGTCAGGCATGCTGGGCTGACAGTATTGTTCTTCTTACCATATGTAATTATTAGTATTAATTCTATCTCCACACTGTTATTACCATGAGTTCGATATTGTTATTTTGTTAATTGTGATTTGTGTCTATTTGTGTTATTGTGACTGATACTCATCCTCCCCTGGGTTGTTCCCAGGCCTTCACAGGAAGGAGCTGTCCCATTGTGAGCTTGATGCCTTCCTCAACGGCTGCCAGACCACAAGGAGGGGGCTTGTTTATCAGGGACTGGCAGTTGGACTCGGTTGTGGTCCAGGAGAGGAATAAAGTGACCCATCCGTCCTTCCTCGTGCTGCCAGAGCAGTACCAGAGACATCCGTCACAGTGAATCAGTCATTGCCTGACAACTGTACTTTAATAATGGTGGGGTGGTAGGGGAGGTGTTGTATTCTAAGTTGTATATTAATAATAATAATAACAATAATAATAATAACAACAACAGCAACGATAAAAATAACCCCAACAAATCATCTATAAAAGTGTAATATTATTGTCATCAAAACTACACTAATAAGTTGGTTGGTTGTGGGTGTTGTAGGTGTCACATAATAATAACAACAGTTATTAACAGTTATCACTACTATTTTTCTTAGAATGAGTCCTATCAATAATGACCTGGCTAATAGATTGGCAATGACAGCAATAGTAAAAAATAATAATACTAATAACAGTAAAAATGTTGCTATATATACAGTACTATATATTATAATAACACAAAGAAATGATGCAAATACTATGAATACCTATAACACAAATTCCAATACTAATAATGTGTAATAATACCACTATTACTACCACAACTAATAAAAATAATCAGAATAATGGTAACAAAACAATAACACTACACACGCACGCACATATTTTCTGTCTTTAATGTAGATATTGATAGAGATAATAGATAGATAGATAGTTAATGTGTTGAAATCATTATTGATGGCCCAGTAATAAACAGAGTGGTGTTTTGTTGCAGTGCCTTTGGTGGATGTGGATCAGTTTTCCGTAGACATCTCCAAGTTTTTCGAGTCTGTAATATGTGTGGTGTTCCTAGATTTCAGTTCAGAGTACAGAGGTCTAGGCAATAGTTAGTGCTACGAGGAGTAATTTACTGTTTTACTTCAAGCTGATATGTCTCCCAGTAAGCAGAGTGAGGGGGATAATGAGATGGGGCAGCCCACGAGGAGGGATGATGATTCAGTGATCTCTTTCCAAAAATGTTTAATGGGTGTGCAGTGCCAGGAAGCGTTAACGTAGATATCCAATTTTAAACATGTTTAGCCCAGTGAAGTGAACTCTGTGGAGTATCGTCTACTGCATGAGTTGTAGGTTGGCATTTTGGTCATGAAAAAGGAGTAGTGGATCCGTCTAGGTGCCATTTTATTGATGGTACCAGGGATGTCATGTACAGTAAACTCTGGGTGAGGGAGAATTATTAATAACTCTGAAGATGGGAGTGGAGGATTTAGGTTGGTGGCCATAATGTTCAATTTTGTTTGGATGGATGATTTAAGTTGCAGATATTCCAAAAATCCTTCACTTTCCTGATGCCATGCTTCTGGACCAAGAAGGAGAATGAAACCACGCTGTTATTATAGAAGATTTGTTGAGGATGTGTGATGCCATTTTCAGTCCATTTAAATTCAGTGCTTTCTTGTTAATTTGAAAACCTGCGTTATTCCAGATTGGGGGTAAAAAGCTCTTCACAAAAGAATGTGCAAAAAACAGTTTCTCTCCACAGTCTGGAAGGATGACATGGCTGGAGCATTCACTTTAACCGTGGATGAAGCCAACTGTCATCTACCAATGCCTGAAGGTAGGTTAACCTTCAGAGGACAGGAGCGGGATCTGAGCCACTCTCCACACACCAGTGCTACACAGTGGACCACCTACCCACATAACATGTTATAATAGAAGGGGCTCTGGCACCCTGGATAGTGTGCACCAGGGTTTAGCAGCCAGGCTGACAGCTGGGAGGAAGAGGATCATACTGTCCAGCTGTGACAGTCCATCTCTGTGACATGGGAGCTCCTATGGTTTCCCGACCAGCAGCAGCAACCATGGTCGAGAACCAAAACTCACATATGCAATCTGGTGCTATCAGAATGATGACTAGATTTCCATCCTGAATGCACGCTAAGAGGCAAGCAGTCAGGGGAACTGGGGGATCTGCAGAAAGGATATGTGAGCCATGGTCGCAGAGAGAGGGTATCCACTCCCTGTGGAGGCTGTATCATGCATTCATGGAAAACCACAGTGCCCTTTGTCTTGTGAAGCTAACAGATGCATCTCCGTCTTCCCAAACCTGCCCCACAACATCTGAACGGGTGTGGGACTCGGTTTCCACTCATTCAGTGATGGACCTCCATGAACCAAGGAGGTCATAAGGATCGGTCAGTCTAAGTAGAACTGTATTAAATGGTCCGTATCACAAGGAAGCATGAGAACACATAACTGCTATTGCCATTGCTTGCTGGGATGTGCATTTCACACACACAGCACCAACAGTCCCTTATAACAAGTCCCATTCCTTTGCAAACTTCTCGATTGTTTTTCAGTCAAACTGGGATCCGCAGTCTGTAATCACACACTTTTGTTGCCTGTGCTGTGAAAACCTCAGTACTGTGTCTTTGCTTGCTTGTCTGAACAGATCCATTCGAAAGATTTACCATGGCCATGGGGAGTGCATGTGTTTCTCGCTGTTGTTCATGTGAGTATTCATTGCATGCTGAGCGCTGGCTCACGTAGTCCATGATCGTACATTGCATCTTTGGCCAGTGCAGTGTGTCTCTGGCTGGTCTGTAGATGCTTCACCTCCTGGATGTGTTTGATATCGCGGGCAATGATTTTGGAACTATAACCCGGTGACTTTTGACAAGCACTCCATCTTGTGCACTGATCTCCTCCAGATAGACATATTCTGCAATTGTTACAGGAGCTTCCTCTCAGTGGTCGGGCCACCCGCGTAGCACTACCGCTTTCACTATCTGGAGGCTTTCATCTTCGTGAGTGTGCTTCCTGATCTGACTCAGGCACTGGCTGGTGACATTCAGACAGTCAGCTTGATTTAGCTGTTCAGTGTCTTTTTGTGCCCTCTGCAGCAAAGTGCGTGATGTGCATATGCTGGGTGCTTCGGGTGCAGTGAGGAGAGGCTTGTTAAAGATAGAGTTAAGTGGCTTGTGGTCTGTTCCTGCCGTGATTACCCCTCTCCCAAAGTGATGGCATGTGAACACAATGAGTACACAATATTCATACTTCAATTTGCACATAATTGGATGTTTGTTTTGTTGTGTTTTAGTCTCTCAGCTGTGCCAACATGGGCTGCAGTGTCTGCTGTATTTAGCTGTTGTATGGACTGGTGTTCAAGCACACTACAGCAAAATGATTTGGTGTTAAACAATGGCGGGGGCGAATTGTGGGCAAAGGTCAGGTCCTTGCCTGTGCATATTGCCACAACATTTGCATGAATTACTATGACTTGCACCCTGTGTCTGATTGTGAAGCTTACCTGGGAGCTCATGCCTGGGTGTAGGTTGCTGTCGACGTCCATCTGTTGCATGCACACTCTCCAACGACCTGTCTTGTCCATATATGCAACCCTATATATATTTCTATGGCTGGTGTCAGTGTGAGCTCATTTTTTCTAAGCAAGCGATGATGCACACTCTCAACACTAACAGTGAGAACCACTCTTTATCAGTTCATCTCTTGGCTTGCTGTACTCACAGGAAGCAACATTTTCCTTTAGACTAGATACAAATGCGTCATTAGGCTCCCCTTCATTTTGCTTGCAGTTGCCAAAAATGTATCTCTCAGATCTGATGTTGCTCGCTGTCCTAAATATCCATCCATTTTCATTTCTTTAACACAGGGATGTTCACAGCAGTTCACTTTCAACCAGGTACCTGATTCCGACCACCTAACTGTAGTCTCTTCATGTAGGAACTAACGTAGGTGAGCCCCGTCCTTTTTGCTTTGATATTTTACACCAGGTGGTAGCCTAATGGTGATATTAGGATTCACTGTGTGTCCCCTTGTCTAAATGAGGGTGTATATGGACAATGGTAAAACGGAAAATGCTGCCTCCCTGAGGGGCTTGAGCTTCATGAAGCTGCCACAGCAGGGACTTTTGGCTGGTGGCTCCTGGTTCTAAACGTCCTTGCAGGTTCAGGTACAGCTGCCATCGTGATGCCCCTCACATCTGCTGCCTTCCTGATGATGCTTGGCAAGTCCTGGGAAAGACGTTGGCTGCCACCATATGGCTGGTGGACTGATGCAGAGAAAGAGAGCCACTGTGGTGGAGCTCCTGACCCCTGCAAGGATGGGGAAAGCCCTGTCCTCACAACCAGATTCCAGGTCTCCCATTAGGGAGGTGGGAGAACTGGGAGGAAGGCCTGAGACGGACGGACCTGAGCCGCTAGACTCGTGCCCGGGGTCCCTTTCTGCAATGTTTTGGAGGTCACAGCTGGAGATAAGCTTGTCTATCTCGTCCTCTGGAGGGATCCGGCCATGGTCAGCGCGGCTTCCATCGCCACCACCCTCCTCCAGGAGAACCATGAAGGTCTGCACTTGCTGCTGGGGCTCCTCCACAGGCAGTCATGCACAGTATGTACAGGCAGCCTGTGAAGTTAGAACAAGCAGTCATGCTCTGCACTGAGGCAGCATACGAGAGGACAGCTGAATCAGTGCAGCTGAATCTCTTCATCATTACTT